>NC_054829.1:63739395-64411395 GCF_018345385.1 Vulpes lagopus
AAAGTAGACTTTAAGGAAAGAGGATTACCAGCTGAGTAGAAGAATATTACATAATAAAAGGGTACACTCATCAGGAAGACACAGCAATCATAAATCTGTGTATACTTAATAGAGCTTAAAAATAAGCGGACATTGACAGGACTAAAAGGAGAGCCTGACGGAACTAGAGGGGGAAAGCATTAATTTCACAAACATAGTTGGAGATTTTATTATTAGTCTTTTAGTACCAAATAGATTTAGACCAAAAAACCCACAAAGCAACAAATCAATAAAGACATAGAGGATTTAGGTAATGCTGTCAACTACCATGACCAAACTGAAATTTATAGAACCTTTCCCTCAACTGCTGCATAATGCATTCTTTTTAAAGTGCACATGGAGTGCTTAGAAGAGACCATATGTTGGGCCATAAAATAGATTGAAATCAATTTTGAAACAGTAAATAATGTGCAGAATGTTCTATGACCACAAAGTAATTAAATTAGAAATCAATAATAAGATATCTAGAAAACCCAAATACTTGAAAACAACAAATCTTTAAATTATACATGGGCTAAAAAAAATAAAACCACCAAGTATATTAAAAATATAGAATATGGTGATGAAAATATATTAACATTTGTGAAATGCAGCTAAAATATGGTTTGGATTTTATGGCTTTATTATTTTTTTTTTCCAAAGATTTTATTCAAAGAAAGTGCACAAGCAGGGGGAGAGGGGAGAAACAGGCTCTGCACTGAGCAGGGAACCTGATGAAGAGCTTGATCCAAGGACTCCAAGATCATGAGCTGAGCTGAAGGCAGGTGCTTAACCTATTGAGCCACCCAGGTGCCCCTGATTTTATGGCTTTAAATGCTTATGTGGAATTTAAGAAAGGAAGCAGATGAACACAGGAGAAGGGGAGGAAAAATTTAAAAAATGATGCAATCAGAGAGGGAGACAAACCATAAGAGACTCTTAACTATAGGAAATAAACTGACGGTTGTGGGAGGGGATGAAGTAAACTAGGTGATGGGCATTAAGGAGGGCACTTGATGTAATAGCACTGGGTGTTACATGCAAATAGATGAATCACTAAACTCTACCTGTGAAACTAATAATAGACTATACATATTAATTAATTGATTTTAAATTAAAAAAAAGAAAAACTAAAGAACTTGATAAGATCCCAAAGTAATCAAAACAAAGGAAATCAATGAATAGAGAAATTAGCATAAACATCTGGTAGATTAAAAAGATTAATTAAATTGAGAATCATCTAGTAAACCCAAGAAAAAAATATTCCATTTAGTTTTGCCTATTCTAGAACATTATATAATCTGTGGTGGAAAAGTATCAAGAGCATGTTTTTGGGCAGGAACTAAGGGCAAGGACTGCCTGGGCATGGATCATAAAGGAACTCTGAGGTGTGATGGTTCTACACCCTGAATAGGAGTTTGTGCTGAATTATTCAAGTGAACACATCTGACAATACCTAGGAATATACACTTAAGATCTGTATATTTCACTGTTGTCAATTTTACCTCCAAAGAGTACAAAACAATAAAAACCCTCAAAAACTAAAACCCCTAGGCAATAAAGAATTAAGGGGAAAGTGCACTGATATCTTTAATTTTCTTTGAAATGAATAAAATTATAGCAATGAATAGAATGAAGAATGGATAAATGAGTAGGTGTCTTATAAAGCAATACAGTAAAATGTTAATGAGGAGTATACATGTGTTCACTGTATCTTCCTGAACTTTTCTGTATTCTATCAGTGGGCAACTACATTAAGGTTAGAAATACAAGAATCACATAATGAGGATAAGAAAGTTGTTCTGGAAAATGATGCTAGGAATAGCTGCTAAAAATGAGTATAGGATGCTTTTGTGATTTTTATGGCAGCCAATGCAGAGGTGAGTGAACATTACTGGTAAGACTACTGAGCATCCCCAGTAGTTAAGCGTAAAAAAAAAAAAAAAAAAAAAAGCTAAAGTTAATGTAATTAACCGAGAACATTAGCAGTTCCTTCAAGAAAAAGAATGTAGAGCCTATGTACATCTCAGCTACTGCTGTCCTTAATGTTCAAGTGAATGTAATTCCATTGTATCTACTGCATAAAACTATTCCCCTACCCTCATCCAGAAAGTTACTTAATTTCTTAGCCCGATGTGTGATATTGTTGGTAAAGTCAGAAATGTGGACAGCGTATAAGAAATGGTGATTTTGCTTGAGTACACTATTCCAATTTTAAATTCTCTGAATTTACCTTTTCATAGATTTGGGATAATAGAAATAATATTATTTACCAGAGTTTTCTGTATAGTTTTCATGGTAAAACCTGTATTTTTATAGCTCTATGGCTTTTGGCTTCAAGCTGGGTCAAAAGAATATGATGATTCTCTTGCTCTCTTTTGACAAACAACAGCAAGTTATGGTACGTTAAAAGAAACTAACAAGGTATACTTTACCTGTTTTATGAACTGTGTAGCATTAAAAAGTTCACTGCAGCCATATAAAATGTGTTTGCCTTGCTTCCCCTGTAAAAGAAGAGAACTCATACAAGTAACAAGTAATATTCTCAATATTCCCAAGAAAAGTGATCAAGTCTAATAAGACTTTTTGTTATTCTTAAAGGTTTTTTGAGGGGGAGGTTATAAAATTTTAGTATACACATATTTATCCTAAAATTGCATGGAATAAAGTGGTGCAATAGGCATAAATTATTTTTTAAAAATGTATTAACATACACTGCTGGTATCATTTATACTGAAAAGAGAAGGAATCTGATGACAGCCGCATTTCACAGGAACAACAATTATTTATAAAATCCCAGGCCAACATTCTTCCAATGTAAGATCTATACTACTTGAAGAAAATATTCCTGGAGTTTTGTTAGGCTAGCAGTAGGATATAGTATAAGTTGCATGAACTGTCACTGCGTCTCATTTGTGCAATACAGTATTTACATATCAACATACTGTAATCCATTTTTTATGACCCCTCATGAATGAATTTCATTCCTAATTTTGGCAGAATGCTATAACCCAATTACAGTAGTCAAAACTTCTACTGAAGAATTCTGCCAAGTCCTTAATGCTGAAATTATTATATGTATTGTGTACTTGAAGGAAAATTCATTTCTTCTTTAATGTAAAAAGCTTATTCCATAACAAATACAGTAATTCATCAAGAAACAGAAATATGGCTTTGTATCAGCTGAATAAAAATAGTTCCCTGAATAAATGTCCTCACTGGCCATTTCTGAGCAAAACAAGTCACACCTCACTTCATTTTTGAAAAATGAGATGTTATGTGCAATAACAATAACAGAGTTGATCATATAAGTGGGATTCTTGAGGCTACGTAGGTTATACTTACACAAGGCATTAGTAAAGGTAGAGATCACAGCATAGTAGGATAAAGAAAGCAGAGGGAAACATTAGAAGGGTCCAAATATTCTATGCACAGCTCCCAGGATCCCATCTCAGCACAGGACACATTTTATTTTCAATTGTCAACTACCAAATTATAGAGAAGATGCCCCAGTTGCAGGGGAGCCCTGGTCTTTCTAAAGGAAGGGTCTTTTATACCTCTCTGATCATGTAACCTAAATCAGGCTACAGGACCAGGCTCAACACCAGAAGCAAGAAAACATGACAGAAATTAGGTGCAAATCATCAGTATTTTCATTTTCTATTAAACAGTGCTGACACGCCAGTGCAGGTTGCCCCCAATCTATGTTGGTCCCTAGCACAAGACTCTATTCACTACTAGTTAGTACATGATATTCACATGTCAGCATCATGGCTCTCAAGGCTCCCAGAGATCAGCACAGGGCTGAAACACACTAGTGGAGATGAATCCTGTACTATAAGTTTAAACGTTGCAGTCTACCCATATTCTAGTGCAAACTTATGCTTAATTATGCACAAACTTGGTACTTCCTCCATCAAAAACTGAACTTTGTGAAATATACCAATAACTGGATTCAAGGTAACAATTATTAACTAAATCTAGTTCATTCTCTAGCCAATCACCTTCCATCAAGAGAACAGCCTGTGGTGGCTTCAAGTTCAACTACCGATACATTTGGTTACTTACTACCAATTTTTTTTTTTGTCCTTTTGGGTTCAGCACACTCTTACTCCCAAATTGCTTTTGGATATTAGTACATATTATTTCTGCAACTATAAAAAGAAACAAAAGGCTACTGGGACAGCTATTCAAAGCCTGTTGTGTGCTTTATGTATTTGTCCAGAGCATGTATGCAAATGACTGAGTTCCCAAATACCTTTAAGAGTCTCAACTGTGATTTCTTTTGGAAATGTGTCTTATAACTTCAAAATGTCTGATAATGTTATTGGAGAATCAGATATTATAAATTCCTAAACAATACTTTTGCTTTAATAAATACACCTTCACATGTAAATGCCTGCTCTCAAAGTTAGACAAAATAAGATAGTTATTTATGTGATTAAAGGACTGACTACCGGTTTCAATTTCACAACTGGCTCTAATAGTATGTTCAAAAGGTCAATGTCAGGCAGCCTGGGTGGCTCAGTGGTTTAGCGTCGCCTTCAATCCAGGGTGTGATCCTGGAGACCTGGGATCGAATCCCACGTCAGGCTTCCTGCATGGAACCTGCTTCTCCCTCTGCCTGTGTCTCTGCCTCTCTCTGTGTCTCTCATGAATAAATAAAATCTAAAAAAAAAAAAAAAAAAAAAAAAAAAAAAAAGTCAATGTCTATGCAGTTCTTTCCTCCAGTATATCTCATGTGTAAGGCAGGTGCATCTTTCTTCAGAGATATGCCTTTGTGAAGCACATCATGGGAGGCTACTAGAGTGTCATTTATCTATTGCATCTTTTAGGTACACACTAATGTGGTGGAGCCAGCATGTCTTTGTATCAATCACATTTTCTTATCTTTTTTGTAAGTTGAGGCTTAGACTAAGAGTACATTTTTTTGTTTTGTTTTACCCTTTGACCTCCACCTGTTTCTTCCTCTGGCAACCAGCAATCTGTTCTCAATGTCTATGAGCTTATTTTTAAGTTAATTTTCAGAGAGAGAAAGAGAGAACAGCAAGAGGGGAGGGGCAGAGGGAGAGAGAGAATCTCAAGCAGACTCCACACGTGGAGCCTGACACAGGGCTCAATCTTATGACCCTGAGATCATGACCTGAGCCAAACTCAAGAGGTGGATGCTTAACCGACTGAACTACCCAGGCACCCCATGAGCTTTTTTTTTTTTTTTAAATGAGTCAACACATAAGAGAACGATATGGGTTTTGTGTTTCTCTTGTCTTATTTCACTTAGGATAATGCATGTACACACAATTTCTTTACCATTCATCTATCAATGGATACATAGGTTGCTTCCATATCTTGGCTACTGTAAACAGTGCTGCAATGTCTATGAGGGTACAAATGTCTTTTCCAGTTAGTGTTTTTGTTTTCTTTGTATAAATACTCAGAAGTGGAATTGCTGGATAGTAGTTCTATTTTTACTTTTTTGAGGAATCTGCATACTGTTTCCCATAGTGGCTGCACCAATTTACATTCCCGTCAACAGCACATGAGAGTTCCCCTTTCTCTACCTTGCTGCCACACTTGTTATTTTGGATAACAGCCATTATAACAGGTGTGAGGTGAATTTCATTATGATTTTGACTTTCACTGATGATGAATGGTGTTGAGCCATCTTTTCATGTTTGTTGGCCATCTGTATGTCTTCTTTGGAAAAAAAGTCTATTCAGGTCCTCTGCCCATTTTTAATTATTATTTTCTGGTGTTGTGTAAGTTCCCTATCTATTGTGGATATTAACCCTTGTCAGATACATTATTTGCAAATATATTTCCCATTCAGTAGGCTGCCTTTGTTGACATTTCCATTGCTGTGGAGAAGCTTTTTACCAGGATGTAGTCTGATTTATTTTTGCTTGTGTTGCTTTGGCTTTTGGAGTCAGATTAAAAAAAAAATCACTGCCAAGATCTATGTCCGTCAAGTTTACGGCTTGTTTTCTTCTAGGAGTTTCATGATTTCAGGTCTTATGTTCAATTCCTTAATTCATTTTGAACTAATTTTTGTGTATAGTGTAAAATAGAGGTTGGTTTTATTCTTTCACATGTGGCTGTGTAGTTTTTCCAGTACTGTTTATTGAAGAGACTGTCCTTTTTCCATTGTACATTCTTGACATCTTTGTTGTAAATTAATATATCATATATTGCATAGGTTTATTTCTGAGTTCTCAATTCTCTTCCATTGATCTATGTGATTATTTTTATGCCAGCACCATACTGTTCTAATTACCATAGCTTACATAGAGTTTGAAACGAGAGCACGTGATGCCTCCAGCTTTGTTCTTTCTCAAGATTGCTTTGGTTATTAATGGTCTTTTGTGCCTCCATACAAATTTAGGATTGTTCTGGTTCTGTGAAAAAATGCCATTGGAATTTTGACAGGGATTAAAATGAACCTGTGGACTGCTTTGAGGGTTCTTTTGATCCATGAACCTAACATATCTCTTTGTGTCTTCAATTTCTTTCATCAATGGCTTATAGTTTCCAATAAAGTCTTTCAGTTTCTTTGTTAAATTTATTCCTCGGTATTTAATTTTTTAAAATGTGATTGTAAATGGGACTATTTTCTTGATTTATCTGATAGTTTGTTATTAGTGTATAGAAATGCAACAGATTTTTGGGCACTGATTTTTGTATCCTGCAACTTTACTGAATTTATTAGTTCTGACAGTTTTTTTTTCTCTATATGCCATCTACTAATAGTGACATGAGTTTTACTTTTCAAATTTGGATGCCTTTTATTTCTTATTCTTGTGTAACTGCTCTGGCTAGAACTTCTAATACTATATTGAATAAAAGTAGCATAAGCAGGCATACTTGTCTTATTGAATGTTTTCTTAAAATTAATTTCATCAAATGCATTGCTGACATATCAAATAGCAGTTACATTATGAGTCAAATTACTGTATTATTTTCTTTGCCTTCCTAACAAAACTGGCATTTGCTGAATGTGAACCAGTGTAAATTAAAGGCCACGCTAGATTATTCTCCATTCTTGTAGGTACAGTCCTAAGTTTTGTTTCATACTATAAGGTTGTACTGACAAGGGGTTTTAATGGCATAAAGGTGACCTATGAAAAACTCGTACCTGTTATTATACGAAGTAATAAAAGACTGGATATTTTGACTCAGGAAGAAGATAAAGAAGTCTATTCAATTAAACAGTGCACTGAAGGTGTTAGCCAGGTGGTTAGGCAAAAAGAAAAAGAAAAAAGAAAAAGGAAAAACATCCCAGATAGTTTAAGAAAGAATTTAAAGTAATTCTATTCACATATAACATGATCTCCTATACAGAAAATCCTAAAAATTCACTAAAATACCTTAGAACCAATAAATTAGGTCAAGAGGGCTGCAGGATACAAGATTATACATAAAAATAATTTTTTATTGGACTGAAATGAGCAATCCCAAAATAAAACAAAAACAATTCCATTCATAATAGCATAAAAACATATAGAAATAAATTTAATGAAAGAAGTGTAAAAGCTTATGCTCTGAAAACAGCAAAAACCAACAGAAACAATGAAACAACAAAAAAACTGTTGAAAGAAATTATTTTTTTTAATTATTATTATTTTTTTTAATGATAGTCACACACACACAGAGAGAGAGAGAGAGAGAGAGAGAGAGAGAGAGGCAGAGACATAGGCAGAGGGAGAAGCAGGCTCCTTGCAGGGAGCCCAACGTGGGACTTGATCTTGGATCCTGGGATCACGCCCTGAGCTGAAGGCAGATGCTCAACCACTGAGCCACCCAAGCACAAGACATAACATTATTAAGATGAAAATAGTCTCTAAACTGATATATAGGGTCAATGCAATTCCTGCTAGAATCCCAACTAAATTGACAAGTATTCCTATGGAAGTGCAAAACACCCAGAAAAACAATCTTGAAAAAGAAAAGAACTGAGAGTCCTGAAATAAACTTATATACATATATGGTCAGCTTATTTTCAACAAGGCCACCAAGACCATTCAATAGAGGAAAATGGTCTTTTCAATAAATGATGCGGGGATAATGTGGACAGCCATATACAAAAGAGTGAAGCTGGGCTTTACTTCATACTACATGACAAATTAACTAAAAACGGATCAAAGACCTACATTTTAGAGTAAAAATGCTTTTCTTTTAGAAGCAAACATAGGGGTAAATCTTCTGACCTTGGATTTGACTTTGTCAAATTTGGATTTGGGATTCCTAGATATGACAACAAAAGAAGCATAAAAGAGAGCAACAAAAGAAAACATATATATTGGATTTCATCAAAATAAAAAGAACTCTTGCACTTTAAAAAACACCATTTAGAAAATACAAAGACAACCTAAAGAATGGGAGAAAATTTCTGCAAATCACATATTTGATAAGGGACTTACTTCTAGATTACATACTCTTAAAACTCCATAATAAAAAGGCAAAATAACTCAACTATAAAAATGGGCAAGGATCTTAGTAGACATTTCTCCAAAGATATACAAATGGCCAAAAGGCACATGAATATGCTTTACATCCTAATTCACCAGGGGAATGAAAATCAAAACCACAGCGAGATACCGCCTCACTCCCACCAGGATAATCAGAATCAAAAAGCCCAGTAACAAGTGTTGGTGATGATGTGGAGAAATCAAAGTCTTCATACACTGCTTGTGTGAATGCAGAATGGTACAATCACTTTGGAAAACAGACTAGCAGTTCCTCAGTTAATAATAAAAATTATGACGACTCAGGAATTCCACTCCTAGGTATATACCTAAGAGAAATGGAAACATACAGAATAACACTAGCTTATTACTTAAGGTTTCTAGTCGACAACAACAGGTTTCATCCAGAATAGGCAATCATTTTGGATTTGGATTTGTACACCTGATTATTGGAACAAACATCTTTAATATTCTATTAGAAGCCTCAGCAGAAACTGTTTCAATGTGGACTCCCTTCTTATATTACCACTTGACAAAGTTTTGCTGCAAGTGCAGTTCAACAAGGGTGTTATGAAACATTGTATACAGCAAACTGACTCAGACACCTTAACATACACAAAGTAGGAGACTGACTGCAAACTGTAACAGACATTTGAAACATCTTTTTTCTAAACTGGGCTGGTCTTTCTGAGACACAGTGGCTTTGTATGATGGAATGTGTGTTAAAATATAAGTGATACAATTAAAGAGGATAATTAAAAGTGGATAGATTGTTGAGATTCAGCAGAGAAAATAAGGAAGAGATGAAAAGGGGTAAAAACACAGGAACTAACAAAAATTTATTCTGCATTTCTAAAAATGTTTCTCTATGTGATCCTGTAGTTCAGGGATATGCAAACAGACACCAAGACACTGCCTCTAAATCTGTCTGAGGAATGATGCAAAGGGCTGTTTCTACTTTCTGCCTGTCTAAACTGGGATTAATAGGTGGACCAGACTGTCCTATATGTATGGTCACACTTACTTAGCCTTACTTCCTATCTCTGGGAATGGACAAAGGAGAAAGCACTGGCTACTCTCAGACTGCTGCTAGCTCTATGGATCAGGCAACTTGCTGAATCTGACAGTAAATCTTTTAAACCAGGGGCCAAATTCTGGGTAAAAATGACCAACAAATGAAAGGAGGAAATCTTGACTCTGAAAAGGAGCAAGTGCATAATGAAAAGGTAACATTATCTCTGTACCTTGTAAGAGGCCAAAGCAAAAAAGTAATACTCTGAGCTATATTTAGACATGCCCAAGGCCTGTAGAAATTGCCTCTATTTGAAGCTGAAGGTCCAAGATGGGTTCCAGGATTTTAAAGAAAGATTAAATCTGCAATTACCCATATTGTATGTCCTGATGATGCTAATAACATCTAGGGGATAAACACTTAAGAATAATTCTAATCCCTCTTTTTTCTCTGACAGGTTATCATTTTACAGGTTTTATATATTCTGTAAGATTCCTCGGGGGAGGCAAAATTAGTATACAACTGCCACCAAAATGTATATAAGAAAATTTGTTCAGCAACAAAACCAAAGACCACTGCATAACTGTTAACCTAAATGATGATCTATTAAGAATGGTATCTGGGGGATCCCTGGGTGGCGCAGCGGTTTAGCGCCTGCCTTTGCGCCTGCCTTTGGCCCAGGGCGCAATCCTGGAGACCCGGGATCGAATCCCACGTCGGGCTCCCGGTGCATGGAGCCTGCTTCTCCCTCTGCCTATGTCTCCACGCCTCTCTTTCTCTCTCTGTGTGACTATCATAAATAAATAAATATTAAAAAAAAAAAAAAGAACGGCATCTGGATATAAGAACTTAAAATATCTGTTGCATGCCTGACTAGTCATAGTATCACAGGCCTTACTACTCACACACCGTTTTTTGGGGCTTTAAAAGATAATAACAGGAAAAAAAATAGTAAACTGAAACTAAGTAAAAGATACAGGCCTTACTCATCTCTCAGTGATAATCTGATATTCTTCTGATAAAAGTGATTAATGGAAAAAAAAAACTAGACTTAATAATTATTTGTTACAAGAACCAACTTATTAACACATCTCACAAAATTAAAATTTCTATAGTAGAAAGACTTAAGTTGTCAAGCTTATATATGATTAAAAACAGGTTTGCAGTAGAATATTTGGTAGACTGCAATGTTCCTTCAAAATTATGCCTGCATCTCAGCCACTATACTCCACAAATGACTAATATTTTGGGTTTATCCTTTTTGTGTTTCTGTTGTACAAATATTTACAAAAAAGCAGAAAAAAGAATGTTGATGAGTGGAATTAAGAAAGCTGAACCAAGATGGTGGTGGTGGGGGGTATGTGGAATGTATAAGTACAGGCGTAATTTCAGCTGATCTGTTGCAGCCCTGTGTTTATCCCAGAGAACACCTAGAACAGTCATATTTTTGACCCTTTGCCAAACCTGAACAAAACAGATCAACTAGTGATTAATACAGTCCCATGCAAGGCTCATAGACAGACCAGGAGACAACTTGCACCTGTCAGTACCCATTTATAGAAATTGTATAGACTGATGGTTTGTACCTGGTTCCTGTTATGTTCCCTTGGTTTCTGCTTTTGAACTGGTCATGTGGCCTGGTTCTGGCTGTATGACCAAAGAGAGATATAAAAGACACCTTCTTGTTCAAGATGGATGCTCCCTGAAGACTGTGACATCTTATACAGATCTCGGTGGTTCACACTCTGAAGATGAAGTATGTCTTATGTAACTAAAATAGGATCCCAGTTATGCCTGATAGTTTTGAAGCTCTGTTACATTTGTCTTTTCTTTTAAATCTCCTGCTGTACCAAAATCTCAACCTTTTTAAAGTCTTACATAACATAGGACATAAGGAATGATCATTATTTAATGTTAACTGAATAAATGAAGATTACAAAATGTCACACAACTGATAATTCTGTTGCCCCTACCTTTTAAATGGTGTTTTGCTCTTCAAGTTACACCCTTTACTTAATATTTTTTTGCTTAATTGTCACTCCCTGCTGCTGTCAGCTTTGAATAGCATTCTACTTCTAATTTGCTATCTCCTGTTTGCTAAAAAAGCAGACATTCCAAGTGTGTTAGAAGTATGTTGCTGATTTAAGTAACGGGATAGGAGAAAAGTGCTTATTATTCATGTAAATGGGTTCTGTAAATCCTTTCAACAAGGGAGATTTTTTGGAAGAGGAGCTTATTTGAGGTCTCTGAACATTTATTTTACTTTTGTGAGAGAGAGAGAGAGGAGAAGGGGGAGAGAGAGGGAGAGAGAGAATCTTAAGCAGGCTCCATGCCCAGTATGGTGCCCGAAGTTGTGCTCTATCTCATGACTGAGATCATGACCTGAGCTGAAATCAAGACACTTAACAGACTGAGATGCCCGGCCACCCCATGGTCTTTGAACATTTAGAGTCAAATTCAGATATATAGCTGCCGAGTGCCTGGGTGGCTCAGTGGTTGAGCATCCACCTTCCACTCGGGTCATGATCCCGGGGTCCTGGGATGGAGTCCCACATCAGGCTCCCCACAGGGGGTCTACTTCTCCCCTCTGCCTGTGTCTCTGCCTCTTTCTCTGTGTCTCTCATGAATAAATAAAATCGTAAAAAAAATAAGATACATAGCTGCCAAGTACGTTACATCAATAAGATACATTATTTCCCAGATCAACTACAATTTTAGACCAGAAATGTGACAGGGAATAGGAAAACAATGAGCATATGGGCATTTTCTTCTATATGAGGACTTTTAATTTTTATTTATTTATGATAGTCACAGAGAGATAGAGAGAGGCAGAGACACAGGCAGAGGGAGAAGCAGGCTCCATGCACCGGGAGCCCGACGTGGGATTCGATCCCGGGTCTCCAGGATTGCGCCCTGGGCCAAAGGCAGGCGCCAAACCGCTGCGCCACCCAGGGATCCCTATATGAGGACTTTTAAACTACCTCTAGAAAAGAGGGTATGTACAAATCAGAAAGCCACCAGAGAATGCTAGTATGCTAAAAACACAGCTCAACTGTGAAACATCAATTGATTAAAGAATAAAAAGGCCAACATGTACCTTTATATAGTCAACAAGATTTTGGTATTCAATGTAGTTGCCTCCTCCCACCACAAAAACAATTGCCTAAAAATGCAAACAGAAAAAAAAAACAAAAACAAAACAACCAGGTAAGTTGAGAGAAACAGAATTTTAACTTACATGCAATATGGTTTTTAGTTTGGAGCATATTCCACAACTTATATATTAAAAAAAAAAAGATAGCAAAAGGTCACATCCTAAGTGCCTAGCGCTACTTCAATTAAAAGAAATTTGTTTCTAAAAAGTGTGTAGAGGAAAACAAACTTCATTCATTCTTCAGTTAAGTAACAGCAAATAAATCTAAGGGGCTTTCTCCAAAATGCTTTTTAAAATTCGAGGTTATTTATTGTAGGTAGGAAAAACAAAACTTGGCATTTACATAATTTCTAAAATGTGCTTTACTGTATTTATTTTTATTGAGAAGCTTCTTGTATTTCAAATGAAAACAGTCATATCTTCACAAAAGGTTGGAATCTAATTTTAGAACCAAGTTCCACACATATAAAACTTTTACTACAGTCTTAGACTTCTTTTTCTGTAAGTTACCCAATCTTGTGTCCGTTTTTTTTTTTAACGTTTTTAATATTAGTTTCAGGAGTACAATACAGTGATTCAACATTTCCTTATAACACCCAGTGCTCTTCGTAGCAATTGCCCTTTAATCCCTCCCCCACACCCCCCTCTTAGAACCTTAAGTTTGTTCTCCATAGTGAAGAGTCTATTTCCTGGTTTGCCTCTTTTTTCCCTATGCTCATTTGTTTTGTTTGTTAAATTCCACACATGAGTGAAATCATATGGTGTTTCTTTCTCTGACTGATTTCACTTAGTGTAATACACTCTTGCTCCATCCATGTTATTGCAAATGGCAAGATTTTGCTTTTATGGCTGAGTAATATACCAATGCATATATACATCTTCTGTACCCATTCATCAGTTGATGGGCACTTATATGAAAAGATGTGCAATCAACATCATACGTCAGGGAAATACAAATTAAATAAAAATTAAAACCACCATGAGAGATATCACCTCACATCTGTCAGAATGGCTAAAATCAACAACACAAAAAACAAGTGTTGGGGAGGATGCAGAGAAAGGGGAACCTTCTTATACTGTTGGTAGGAATGCAAACTGGTGTAGCCACTGTGGAAAACAGTATGGAGGTTCCCCAGGAAGTTGAAAAAGAACTATCCTACAATCCAGCAACTGTACTACTAGATATTTACCCAAAGAATATAAAAATACTAATTCAAAGGGATACATGCACACCAATGTATATAGCAGCATTGTCACAATAGCCAAACTATGGAAACAGCCATGTCCACTGACTGTATCAGTTATTTTTAGCTTGAATTATTCTAAGTAATTTTATAAATCAGGAAAATATGGTTACTAATATGGTTACACAGAACTGGATTTGTCAAGATTACCATACAGTAATGGTAATAAAGCCATAAAGATGAAGATAATTCTTCAAGACTGCTTGGTCATCTTCCTTTTGTTTTAGAGACACAATTTTTAGATAGACCTTACCTCCTGGAATGGATTTTTGTTCCTTGGAACTGAGCTGCAACAAAGAAAAATGTACTGAGAATTTCACCCAAGGCTTTCACTACAAACAAAAGAGGTATGGGAAACACACACATGCACCTACAATTGGATATGTATTTATAATTCTTCTTCCTTCACTTTCTTTGAGGCTGGGTCCTTTAGTTTTGTGTACCCAAATAGTGAATTGGGATGCAGAGGAATACACTAGAAGAGATACATGTGTCAGTATCTAAAAGGGAGTAGGACAATTTTTCTCTTTAAGATAAAATCTAAGAGAAAACTGAGAGGGAGAAGGAAACACTGAGCAGCAGCTCTCAAAAGGATAAAATCTGGGTATAAGGTAAATTGCTAAAGTATATATTTTAGTACTAAATCATATAAAATTTTACTATCCTCAACATAATTTTATAGTTTGTCAGTACCTACATTTGTGAAAAAACTATGTAAACACATGTATGGTAAGTAACAGAAGGAAATGGATGGGAGAAGGGATTTGCATTTTGCTGTAGCTTATTTCTTTGTATTTATATATGCCATTATATATTATTACATATATTAGCCACATACTTACAATGTATTTAAAAAATATTTGGTGTCCACGAGACCTTTTATTTTTTTATTTTTTATTTTTCCACGAGACCTTTTAATTAAGGTATTCTTCAAAGCATTTGTGAGTCAGACGTGGATTTGTTTCAGTGTTAAAAACAGGCTATATAAAAAGAGAACTTAGATTTTCCTCACAAGCAATTTTTGAAAATCTCAAAGAAGAGTAGAGTGCTATTATACCATGTTTAATGATTGAAAGGCCAATCCAACAGCTCTATCATCTTTTGCTCATTTCTATGGCCTGTCTGAATGAATATTCCATAGAAAGGACCAGAAGCCCAACTGACTGAAACACCTCATCAGTGATCAACTTCCTTCTAGAGTGCTCTAAGTTCCTCGAAGAGTACATATAGAATGAGGTGAGATTTTAAATAGCACAGTATTACTAGTTATTAATAACGGAGATTAATTGTGATTAAACAGCTCAAGAGCAGACAAAGGAGAATTTCTAAGGAAAATGTATCTACTTGTTAGCCATATGCAAATACAAGGAAGGATAAAATGTAAGCTGGAGAATATCAAGATAGGAAAAGAGTTCTAAGTCCACTGTTTTAAAGGGTACAAATCAGTGGTTTTTAGTATATTTACAGAGTTGTACAACTGTCACCACTAACTTCAGAACATTTTTTTACCACCCTCAAAAGAAGCTGTCACTCCTCATCCTCTCCCTTCTAGAATTTATTTTTTGTCAAATTCTCCTTTGCCAGCTGCAGCTGCTATTAGCAGCTTCTTTTGTAACTTTAGCAATATTTCTGGTAAATTAAGAAAATAAATTTCCTTTAAGTTATAATCTAATCTAAAACAATCTAGTAATCAATTATCTAGTGACTAGATTATTTGTTCTAACGACAAAGAAGTTGAGATAAAGCAGAGACAAAGTTCTAAAGATCCAAAACATAAGATGTAGGCAAGAAACCAGCTTCACTCAAATTTAGGTGAGAAAGATCATTCTAAGCACGTTTTTTCCCCTCCTAATTCTGTCTATTCTTTCTCTATGTCTTGTAGGCTATTTTTCATATTATCATGAAGTAAACCTTGAAAAGTAATATCCATAATGAAGCAAGCAAGTACATATCATGTTTGTTATAAATTAGAAAAAGTATCTGTAGAATGTTTCATTGCCATAACATAAAGAAGTATTTACAACAATCCATGGGGGCTTGGCTTTTATGGGCCAGTTAAATAAAAACAACAACAACAACTGGTATTCAACATAAAGTTCTCATCTTTGCTTTGGTTCAGTAAGAATATTCATTTAAAAACACATTATCCAAATTGCCCTCCTTCATATAGTTAGTTTGTAATACAGCCGTCTTGTTATGAAGAACAAAAACAAAACAACATAATGTATTTTTCGGATGTGTGAGTGTATATACTTGAAAGGAAAAGAACCAAAATGTTAAGTAAGATTAGTAGTGATTATCTCTAGGTAGTAAGATTATACATATTGTTTATTTACCAGGTTTCCATTTAGTTTGAATTTTTAATAAGCACTTATTTCTAACAAAAAATTATGTTATTTCCATTCTTAGTGGGATGGGAAGACCTACAAACAAATCACACAAGTCAAGAGCTGCTTACCTGTCATTGCCTCGTAGCATTTTGGGATCAAAATATCTATAGTCATCAGTTTCCTAGTTAAAAAACAAAAAACAAAAAATTGGAACTTGCTTTCTCTTTAGAATGTTACCATTTGGCTTTGAGTATTTTATTTAATTAAGCTATTAATCTGGTAGATTAATTAAATAAATCTGTGTCACCACCACCACTAACAGAACACTTATTTACATGTTAAACATTCTAGATGCTTTAGATGAAATTACTCACTTAAATTCTCATAACATCTGTGAGGTAGTTATTTTTATCTCTGTTTTCTCATATGGACAAGCTGGGGCACAGAAAAATTATGTTAACTTTTCTAAGGTCACGTAACTAGTAATATGGGAACTCTAGGATTTGAACCCAGGTAGTCTAGTTTCAAAGCCCATGCTCTTAACCACACTATACTGCTATACTATCTTGAAAATATAATCATTTTATAAGCCAGTATAATTATTTTTATTGCTTCTGTTTTAGAATTTTATTATATGTTCATGATTTTATACAGAATAACTTAATACAGGTTATAATCTCTATTATTTGAAGCATTTTAAGTTAGATGTATTCTGGAATTTTGAATTTAAAAATTTTTTAGATGATACCATGCATAAACTAAATATAATGTAACACTCCCAGTGGGCACCACCCCATCATCTAACGTATTACTATTTTTGCAGCTAGATAGATGAATATTAATATAAAGTATGATAAAAACTATAAAGAGCCTCAAACTGAGTTAAGGTCAGGTTTTGCCACCAAATGGATCATATAAAATCTTTCAGTTTTCAGGACTTTGTAGATTTCAGAAGTTTCAGATAAGGGGTTGTGTACTTTCTAAATTGGAAACTAGTTTCTTGATATTAAAGGAGCTGGGAAGTACTGTTTTACTGCCTGCAAGTGTAATCACTCCCTCATTTTTGCTTCCCTCTCCTTTTGCAGCACAGTCAGCCAAAGGAATCTGTTCCTTTGCCAAAGGGTGGAAAAAAGATAGTTATAAATGTATACTTTTCTTAGGCTTTCAGGCTTTTCAAGAAAAGCTACTTCTTCATATATTCTAGGATGTTTTAACATTGTTACTACATTATATACCATTTTTTCTGTATCAATTCCTATACTGAAGAATCTTGTCCTTTTTAACTTATCATTATGGACCATTCTCTCATTCCTCTCATAATTGTAATTATCCCCTTTGGGGATGTCTTATTACTTGTTGTTTTCACATGACAAGATTTTAAAATATGTTTTGTTAAATTTCTTTTAATGTTATTATAATCATGTTTTAACAATTACAAAAAGTGACACATTGATTTGAAGATCCTGTTCAATCTTTCTTAGCATGGAATCTAAAGCCCTGCTGCCAAAATCTATAGAGATTCAGATCAACCTGAACTAGGGTTCTGATGTTGCCTTTCTTGATTCTAGACTCCTGTGATAACCAAGTTCTAGTCACCACGGTAACAGGATGAGCTGTTTTATGAAATGGACTGTGATAATTTTCACATTCCTTTCTTGAATGTAAACAGCTTGGAAACCCAGTAAATGCTAACAATATTTACCCATTTGTCTATTCATCCAACAATTTCTCTCAATTTTACTTTGTAGCCTAAAGACTTCCATCCCATCTGAACATATACACTTAAAAATTTCACTGTGTACTTCTCTAATTTTCATAAAGTTAAATTAGTCTTGTACTCTTCATACTACACACCAGCTGATGCTCACTAGTCCTTTGTCATTTCAAGAAACTTGCTTCTTGGGATATATTTTACATTTAACTATATATACAGAATATAATCTACATTTAATTTGGATGAGAGCTGGCCAGAATAGTTATAGCAGCCGAGAAAACCAATTCTCATTATCTGTGATAATGGCTAAAAAAGCTCTTTGAGAACCTGGACTCTTTGCTTTCTCTCATGTAGTCTGCTCTGATTAAGCCCACAATGAACCCAGATTTTATTGCCTTTCATGCACTGAGTTTGATATGTTCACGAATTTACAAGTACAATATTAAATGCTACTCACAGGATTTGACTTCATCTCCATCAGATTGTCTAAAATACGAGTAACAGGTAGATTCTGTGGAAAAGATAAGTATTTTGTTAAATATTAGAATAACCAAAACAAAACAACCTTATTAACAAACCAACTCAATCATCCATCCCACAGTTAAGTATGCTTCCTTCTCCATTAAACACATTCTAAAATCAAGAATTCTGTGAATGGTGTCATAGCTATAAATACTCCTGGCACAACTCAAGTTTTCAGAGAAAAAATATAATTCTAAATCAAAAAGTCCTTTTAATGTGAAAGCGTAACCAGGTTTTAGTACAAACACATGATTGGGCTTTTCACTTTGTTGGATGTTTGCTTTTTAATCCTAGTAATCGCAAACTTTTGATCAAATAAGAATCCCATTTTTTCCCTATTTCCTTTCAGCAGGTAGTATAAGAGGTTCTTCAGAAACAGAGTAACTTAAAGTCTGAAAATGTATGACATTCTTAAACTCAAGAGTCTTTCATTTCTAATGTATATTCTTCTAAGCCAAAAAGATACTTGTGCTCTTTGAAAAATGGTGAAATGGATACATACAAACTTTAGTGACCATTTTTGTTTTGTCTTGGATAAATTCCAAATTTCCAATGACATACTACATTGTCTTCTTACAGAACAAATTCTACTTTGAACATGAAGTGTGTAACACTGGTGTTAGCAGAAGATTGCTTTTTGACATGCTTACATGTCTTGAGATAAGAAATACTATTTTTATCTTTCAATCTGACGATTTTTAGCATTATTTTGAACATAAAGCATGGAGTACAGAAAATTTACTAAGTGACTATTACACTTATTCAAAATGTATTCCTAATGAGATGGCATTCTGCCTACTTTGAACTGATATTTCCTTTGTGAACTGTACAGGATGTTCTATAAAGAATATTTTGTATCTTGAGACTTCATACAACAAAGGCAACATTAAATCTGATTATTTATATAAATGTAGATAACACACTACTATTTTTACAAGAGTTTTGCTTTCTTTAGGCCATAAAACATTTTATTGTTACTAAAATGGACTACCACTAGAGAAAATGCTGCTTTGCCCAAACAGAAAATATGCAGAAAAATTTTTTTTCTTTTTCTTTCTCTAGATTAGCAAGTAAAAACCTTTTAAGATGCTCTTAGCCAAGTAAAATTGAAGCTATTTCATTATTCCCTTATATTTGTGTTGGCCAGAAACTTTTTAATATAAATAAAAGCACCAAAGGTTCAATCTAACTGAATGTACTCCCTGAATTCTATTATTTGGAATTAAAAAAAATACGGTAGCTCCAAAGTTTACCTTTCAAGTTTTTTTTTTTTTTTTTTTTTTACCTTTCAAGTTTTGTATCAAATAAAATTGAGTTTGTCCCTGTAGGAATAAGTCTAAACCATGACTTTCTCTGAAGGATGACTGGGGGCAGATTTAAATCTATAGAAATGCTTTATCCCAAAGAAAAAAACTACAGTTATATATTTGTTCCAAGTAACATTAACAAACTTTGCAAAATAAAAGGAGGGAATAATTTTTAAAAACATCTGGAGCAAGAACACATTAAAAATTATAAGATTTTACTAAAATTGGAGTTCCTGGGTGGCTCAGTTGGTTCTGTGTCTGCCTTTGGCTCAGGTCATGATCCCAGGGACCTGGGATTGAGTCCCACATCGGGCTCCATGCTCAGTGGTAAGCCTGCTTCTCCCTCTCCCCCTCCTTCTGCTCCTGCTTTCTATCTCTCTCTCAAATAAATAAAATCTTAAAAAAAAAATATTTTACTAAAAATAATTTTATACCAATTTCTCTATTTACATGCAGCTTTCCACTGAGCTCCCTGAATTGTACTACTAGATCTGTGCCATGGGGAAAAATTCAGAAAAGACATAATGTAATGATAAAGCCATGAGTCATATGACTTTATTTGTGAAAATAATTGGAAATTTGAATATTTATATCAATATCTCCTAATAAATCCTCATGCAGTATAAAAATGAGATTTTTCTAAAAGTTAGAACTAAATTTTGCTTTGTACTTTATAGCTCTGTAATACTTAAAGACAAGCCTACCAGTGAATATGTCATTAAATAGCATTAAAAAAATTTCTTTCTAGCAGAAAATTCCTGAGCCTAGAGACAATTCTTTATGTTTTTGTTTGGTCTTTACAACCATACAATAGCCAAAAAATCATCTACCACTTGTGAACCACATGATATTCACATACTATCAGAGATTAAGGAAAACTTCAAGTGTAGAGAATGATAAAAGAAATATATAATTTCCTTTCCATGATGTTGTTAAAAAGCATTAGAAAAAGTACTTCGGAAAACAGCTTCTGAGATCTTTGTCACCAACTAATGCTCTACCTAGCTTTTGTTCTTTACCTAGAGACTTGAACTGAGTTCAAGTCATTAATTTTTTTGAGAGAGAATGAGCAAAAGTGGGGATGGAGGGTGCAGAGGGAGGGGCAGAGGAGGGAGAGGGAGAGAGAGAAGGTCAGAATCTCAAGAAGGCTCCATGCCCAGTGCGGAGCCAGACGTGAAGATGAATTTCATGACTGAGATCATGACCTGGGCTGAAACTGAGTGGGACGCTTAACTGAACCATCCAAGAGCCCCCCAAATCAATTTTATATTAATAATAATTTATGTACAAGATAAATCAACTTTTACTGACTGAAAAAACTGAACTGTGGCAGCTAAATACTAATAAAGGGAAAACATTACAATAAAAACCATACAGTTTTCTTTGTTCAATGAATGTTATCTTACTCATAGTTAGAAACAAAAAATTTCTGTATTCACTAAAAGAGAAATTTAATCAAAAATCACTAAAAGGAAATTTAATCAAATAAAAAAGCCCCATTGTTTAAAAAAATTTCCAAGCATATTTTTCAATGTTTTTGGAAACTATTTTAGAAAAAAAAAGTAAGATATTAGCATATAGGTCAGCAACTAAATCTTTAGTAGCAGAAAGCCTTACTATAGACATAAATTTGAGAGACAAAAAAGTTTCATGCACATGAATATCTTAAATTAAGGATCACTATTTCTAAAATCCTTAAATTTCAGATATGTAAGCTAGAAATTTTATTTGGAGAAAAAAAAATCTATTCCTAAAGCCCTTACTGGCTTTATGACCATAGTCATGTTTTATGGTTTTAGTCACTGGAAAGTTTAAACAAAAACAATGTTAATCTTTGATGGTGTAAAAAACAAAACAAATAAAATACACACAGAAATTAAAAAACAATTTCAGAAAAGTAATATAGCTTTACACCCAAAACAGTTAAAGAACTTTTTTCCCTTAGTTTTCCTAGAATTAGCCACTTATTGCCCTATATTGCCATGTGGTGTATGGTGACTGTAATTCTCTCCTTGCAGCCCTGCCCAGGGGAAGGGATGATATTCTGATGCTGAAGTCAGCATTGAGGTTGGGACAGGAGTTGCTATCCTGATTATCAAAGCCTTGGGGAATGAAAACTAGTATGTGGACTTGAAGAGAATGCTTATCTTGAAGGCTGTATTAGCCAAGCTGAGTAAGATGATAAGATGGTGTGGATACCAGAAACACACTGGGAATGAGGAATTATCAATGATGTAAGGGACAGAAAGTTGTCAGTGAAGTAAAGATAGAAAAGGGGGGGGGGGGATAGATTATTTCCAAAATTTTAAAATTATAATCAGAAAGGGATCTATGAGTGAATCCAATATTCACATCAACATCTAACAGATGAGGAAATGATAAAATTATAGTGGTGTTTTTTTCCCCAAAATCATAGCATATTAATGGCAATAAAATCAAGAAAGTAAGGTTATATGGGACTCAATAAAACAATCCAGTTCTCCATCACTCAGCTTCAACAGTGATCAACTCCTAGCAAATCTTACTTCATCTATACTCTCAGCTACGCCTCCGTTTCCTACGTTGTTTTAAAACAAATCCCCAATATAAAATGACTTTATAGTTAACAATGTTTTCAGTACATATCTCCAAGATATAGGAAGTCATAAAAAACTATACTACTTGGTACACCTAAAATAATAATTTTTAATACAGTAATATCTAATCAATGTTAAATTTCCCTGTTGCAAACACTTTTTAGTTTTCTTGTTCAAATCATAATCTTAAAAGGCCATAGACTGCAATTAGATGATACATTTTTTTTTTTTTAAGATTTATTTATTTGAGAGAAAGAACATGAGCAGAGGGAGGGTAGAGGGAGAAGCAGACTCCCTGCTGGGCAGGGAGCCCAATGACATGGGGCTCCATCCCAGAACCCTGGGATCACAACCTGAACCTAAGGCAGATGCTTAACCGACTGAGCCACCCAGGTGCCCCCAGATGATATATCTTTTAACTCTTTTTTAACCTACTGATTACTACTGCTTGTAATTTACTTATTAATTTTTAAAAGAGGGATTATTTTAGCAAACAAGCCAAAGTGAAATCAAGACTTCTAAATTATGCAACTTTGTGCTACATTATTCATCACATCTTGTACAATTATCCTCAGAGAAATAAATTCCAAATCTGTGAACATCATTCAGATGGTTTTATGTGATAGCTGATACTTATGATGCATAACTTGCCTAATAAACAAAGTATAAAAAGCTCTTACAAGCAACACAGGAAACTGGACATGATGAGACATCCTATTATCTTTATTTCATTTATAGTCAAACATTTATTCAGATTAAAAAATGCAAATGACGTTTAGAGATTTTAAGAGGCTTAAAGTACTCAAAACTCTACAAGTGTGAAAGTGACAGAATTCATCTCTAGCAGTCTCCTCTCTGACCATCTCTTTCCTCTTAGTTCCCAATTGTAGTACTGCCAAATATTAGAACCTTAGGACACTGTAACTTTTAAACTGGATTGCTATTAAACACTTCTAGAACCAGAGACACTTTTTAAATTATTAAGCTGACAGGGCGCCTGGGTGGCTCAGTTGGTTGGGCATATGCCTTTGGCTCAGGTCATGATACTGGGGTGCTGGGACTGAAGTCTATGTCAGGCTCCTGCTCAGTGGGGAGTCTGTGTCTCCCTCTGCCCCTCTGCCTGCACTCATGCTAATTAAATTCTTTTAAAAAATTATTAAATTGACAAAGATTGCATACATATACACACATACATGCATGTGCCAAGGTTTGGGAAGGATGTAGAGAAACAAGTGCAATATATAAGTCATGGACAGTCAGCAGGTACATTTTTTCTGGAGGGCAATTTGGTAATATTTACTAAGAGGAATGAGATGTGCTCACCCCTTTGATTCCATAATGCAACTATGGGAATTTATCATATGGAAATAATTGAGATGAATACTCACCCAGGAAAAACTAACGTCTAAAAATTAGGTACATATCCTTCAGTATACTCATTTTTCTCTTTTTTGAAATAACATATTATAGACTTCATGTTTTTAAATGACATTTCTTTTTACTTCACAACATAAAAATGAACTTCACTCTGACCACCCCCCCCCAAAAAAAATCAATAAATACTTCCTCTAATTTGAGCCTGAAGTATATGTTTTATTAACACACGTTAAAAAAATGGCATGGCTCTTCCAGTAGTGGCAGCAGGATACCCTACAAATGGACATAAACACTAATCACTCCAAACTTTAATAAGTGAGAAACTGCCTATTTCAAAGTAATTTGTTGCATGCAACGTTAAAAAAAGCAAAGGAATTTGTGGTTATAGATACCAGTTTGTTTTTATACTGAATGCACTGTAAACAAACCAACTCTTGGTTTGACACAATAAAATATTTAAGTTGATCAGTTCCAACACCTCTTACAAACATCATTTGTGGACATACATCATTGTGGCTCTAAAGTAAGAAGTTTAAAAATCCATCATTTCAAAGACTGAAGTCTGTAATTTCTCCATTCCAGAAGTTATTCTATGATTTCCTTAAAAGAGTGACCAGTTAGGAAAAATATGTAAATCTCCTTACACATAAATTTATCTACAGTGGTATACAACAGTCACTCAGTCTAGCAAAAGGCAGACATTATTTTTGGGGTTGGTGGCTCCCCTTTTGTCCCACAGAACACTCATCTTGTTCACAGTTAATGATAAATTGAGTGGCGTAACAGATTCTCTGACAAAACTCCACTCAGGCTTCCCTGAGCTCTCTTTCAATGGGGCCTTGATTTCTGAAGTGTGCCCATCTTTGCATAGTCCAATTTAGAAAGAACCCTGTTTCAATAAGTTTAGCGAGAATCTCTCATCTTTAATACCTGATCATCCTGATACCTGATCAGATTCCTCATCCTCTGCCATCTCCCAGATGGTGTCTGGTCACCGTGGCCTGCCTTTAGCAAGGATCCTGTTAGGTTGGTTTAGCCAGAATCCTCTTTTATCCCTGATGTTTCCTTTTAGTAATTTTATAACCACTGATCCCTACCCTGCTCCTTGGCTATAAATTCCCACTTTTCCTTGATGTATTTGGAATTGAGCCCAACCTTCTACTCCAGGTGCAGAAAGAACCCTGCTGTGGTGGTCCCAAATTCTTTCACAGTGCCCCCACCCCAAACATCTGTCTTACTGCTTTTTAGCAAGTGTCATGAGTAACTGTCTCTTTAACAGGTGCTAAGTTAAACTATAAAGTACAATACATTGATTTCTAATGTGCCTTATTTTCTATTTTGTGCCTTTTCACCTTCTGTAGTCAAAGAGAGTAAAGATAAACTAACTCAGCAAAGTACTATAAACCAGTAAAGAGTGGACTAAGTACTTACTAGTAGCTCCGTACCAGGGTAAAGGTATGCTGGGAAGGACTGTACAGACAAAAGTGTTCCCAAATAATTGGAAATAATGCAATCTATCAGGAATGTATCTTAAGTTTGGAAAATCATCAGTCTTTTAAATAAAGCAAATTAGAATTTTTTCACTGTTCTTTGCTACATAGTTTTTATATTAAAATGTTACCAAATAAAGAACTGAATACCTACCATATGCAAAGTGCTATGGAAAATTCAAAGATGGGGAAAAAATTCCTTGCCCTCAAGGATCTTATTAAGAAGAAGTAACACTTTCTATATCAATCTTACCTCAATAAATCTGTGTGTGTGTATGTGGGGGTGGGGGAGTAAAAAATAATATCAATACAAAATAATACACATAAATATTGTAAGAAAGATAAAAGTATGGAATAAGTTCAGAGAAAGAAAAGATCTATTTTTTTCTGAAAACAAGTAAACACTTAATATTCACATCTGAATAACTGCAAATTAAATCTCTTTTTAAAATTTGGCCTTTAGGGATCCCTGGGTGGCGCAGCGGTTTGGCGCCTGCCTTGGGCCCAGGGCGCGATCCTGGAGACCCGGGATCGAATCCCACATCGGGCTCCCGGTGCATGGAGCCTGCTTCTCCCTCTGCCTGTATCTCTGCCTCTCTCTCTCTCTCTGTGACTATCATAAATAAATAAAAATTTAAAAAAAAATAAAAAAAAAAAAAAATAAAAAAAAATAAAATTTGGCCTTTAAAATCCTCCTTATAAACTGAAATATATATGGTTGAAATATTATGTCTCAGATTTTCCTTGAACTATCTTAGTAAAAATAAATTTTAAAAAATATAATAGGGAATATAAAACAAGAATGACAGGATGTTGAATACTGAAGCTTGGTGAAGGGTTCAAGAAAGATTGCTATACTAATGTGTATTGAAAAATTTCCATAATGAAAAGTAAAAAATATAACCTGTTTGAAAAGAAACCAAATTAGTGATGACTCTCTGAAGCAGAATACATCTATATATGAGAATAACAGAAATACAAAAAATTAAAAAGCATCTTCTGTATAAAACTAAAACTTATTCCAAGATGTAGTGTAAAATCAAGCTACAGTTTCATTATCTCAAAATATAAATTCTACTTAAAATATTTTATTCAAATTTATACAGACTTTCAGACTATCAAGTTCATTCACTTATTCTCCTAATATATGATAAACCTTAAATCATAAGCATTAGGTAGCAGTTCATTATTCCAAATAGAGTAAGCTCATTTTTCAGTTAATGTACATCCATAAACGTGACGGTAAAGGAAAATCAAAATGTCAATAAAGTCCAAATGAACAAATTAGAAAAAAAAAAAAACATTAAATTACAGAGCTCTGAACTGCATATGTAAAAATACTACCATATTCTTAAATATACCAGGAAAAAGACCCTTTGATTTTACTTTATTCCAAATATTTACAACTTGAGTATATCTAGAAAGTTGCTCTAGCTTGAGCAATCAACCTATTAACAATTATGCTCAAAAGTTACCAGAATAGGGGAGCCTGGGTGGCTCAGTCAAATGTCTGCCTTCAGCTCAAGTCAGGACCTCTAGGTCCTGGGATCAAGCCAGCATCAGGCTTCCTGCTCAGCAGGGAGTCTGCTTCTCGCTCTCTCTCTCCCCCTCTGCCTCTCCCCACTGCTTGTTCTCTTTCTCTCTCAAATAAATAAATAAAGTCTTAAAAAAAGAAAAGTTACCAGAATGTTTTCTAACAAGTATACTCACTTGCTGTTTCAATACCAGGTTCTTCACTCCTTCCATCACAAATTGTGATCCTGTATTCATGACTCGTGATAAGAGACTAGAGGCAAAAGAAGAGGATCACATTAAGATAAATTATCTTTTCCAATGTGGTACTGATAAAATATTTGCCTGATTATACATGACCTGCTGATGCTCACTGTACCTACCACTTTTATTCTCACTAAACAGACATGACTTGAGAATTTTTGCTTCCAAAGATATCACTGCTGTAATTTTATCTAACAATATAGTGATAAAATACTCTGACTAGTCAATAATTATTGATAAAACGTAAAAAATAAAGCTGCCTTCAAATTGAACATTTTAATTGCTTAGGTCTTAGCTACCTAGGCATACCTTGTTTTTTTTTTTAATTAATTTTTATTGGTGTTCAATTTACCAACATATAGAAAAACACCCAGTGCTCATCCCATCAAGTGTCCACCTCAGTGCCCGTCACCCATTCGCCTCCAACACCCGCCCTCCTCCCCTTCCACCACCCCTAGTTCGTTTCCCCGAGTTAGGAGTCTTTATGTTCTGTCTCCCTTCCTGATATTTCCCAACATTTCTTTTCCCTTCCTTTATATTCCCTTTCACTATTATTTATATTCCCCAAATGAATGAGAACATACACTGTTTGTCCTTCTCTGATTGACTTATTTCACTCAGCATAATACCCTCCAGTTCCATCCATGTTGAAGCAAATGGTGGGTATTTGTCGTTTCTAATTGCTGAGTAATATTCCATTGTATACATAAACCACAGCTTCTTTATCCATTCATCTGTAGATGGACACCGAGGCTCCTTCCACAGTTTGGCTATTGTGGCCATTGCTGATAGAAACATCGGGGTGCAGGTGTCCCGACGTTTCATTGCATCTGAATCTTTGGGGTAAATCCCCAACAGTGCAATTGCTGGGTCGTAGGGCAGGTCTATTTTTAACTCTTTGAGGAACCTCCACACAGTTTTCCAGAGTGGCTGCACCAGTTCATATTCCCACCAACAGTGTAAGAGGGTTCCCTTTTCTCCACATCCTCTCCAACATTTGTTGTTTCCTGCCTTGTTAATTTTCCCCATTCTCACTGGTGTGAGGTGGTATCTCATTGTGGTTTTGATTTGTATTTCCCTGATGGCAAGTGATGCAGAGCATTTTCTCATGTGCATGTTGGCCATGTCCATGTCTTCCTCTGTGAGATTTCTCTTCATGTCTTTTGCCCATTTCATGATTGGATTGTTTGTTTCTTTGGTGTTGAGTTTAATAAGTTCTTTATAGATTTTGGAAACTAGCCCTTTATCTGATACGTCATTTGCAAATATCTCCTCCCATTCTGTAGGTTGTCTTTTAGTTTTGTTGACTGTATCCTTTGCTGTGCAAAAGCTTCTTATCTTGATGAAGTCCCAATAGTTCATTTTTGCTTTTGTTTCTTTTGCCTTTGTGGATGTATCTTGCAAGAAGTTACTGTGGCCAAGTTCAAAAAGGGTGTTGCCTGTGTTCTCTTCTATGATTTTGATGGAATCTTGTCTCACATTTAGATCTCTCATCCATTTTGAGTTTATCTTTGTGTATGGTGAAAGAGAGTGGTCTAGTTTCATTCTTCTGCATGTGGATGTCCAATTTTCCCAACACCATTTATTGAAGAGACTGTCTTTCTTCCAATGGATAGTCTTTCCTCCTTTATCGAATATTAGATGACCATACATTTCAGGGTCCACTTCTGGGTTCTCTATTCTGTTCCATTTATCTATGTGTCTGTTTTTGTGCCAGTACCACACTGTCTTGATGACCACAGCTTTGTAGTACAACCTGAAATCTGGCATTGTGATGCCCCCAGCTATGGTTTTCTTTTTTAAAATTCCCCTGGCTATTCGGGGTCTTTTCTGATTCCACACAAATCTTAAAATAATTTGTTCTAACTCTCTGAAGAAAGTCCATGGTATTTTGATAGGGATTACATTAAACGTATAAATTGCCCTGGGTAACATTGACATTTTCACAGTATTAATTCTGCCAATCCATGAGCATGGAATATTTTTCCATCTCTTTGTGTCTTCCTCAATTTCTTTCAGAAGTGTTCTATAGTTTTTAGGGTATAGATCTTTTACCTCTTTGGTTAGGTTTATTCCTAGGTATCTTATGCTTTTGGGTGCAATTGTAAATGGGATTGACTCCTTAATTTCTCTTTCTTCAGTTTCATTGTTAGTGTATGGAAATGCCATTGATTTCTGGGCATTGATTTTGTATCCTGCCACGCTACCAAATTGCTGTATGAGTTCTAGCAATCTTGGGGTGGAGGCTTTTGGGTTTTCTATGTAGAGTATCATGTCATCAGCGAAGAGGGAGAGTTTGACTTCTTCTTTGCCAATTTGAATGCCTTTAATGTCTTTTTGTTGTCTGATTGCTGAGGCGAGGACTTCCAGAACTATGTTGAACAGCAGTGGTGAGAGTGGACATCCCTGTCTTGTTCCTGATCTTAGGGGAAAGGCACATACCTTGTTTTATCATGCTTCATTATAGCGCCCTTTGCAGATAAGTACTTTTTTTTTTTTAAACACACTGAAAGTTTGTGGAAACCTTGTGTTATGCAAGTCTACTGTTGCCATTTTTCCATCAGCATTTGTTCACTTAATGTCCCTATGTCACATTTTAGTTACTTTCACAATATTTCAAACTTTTTTTATTATTACTATAATGGCTATGGTGATCTGTGATCAATGATCTTTGAGTTACTACTCTAATTGTTTCAGCGTGCCATGATCCTCACTCATGTAAGACAGCAAACTTGACTGATAAGTGCTATGTGTGTTGTGTTCTGAATGATCTATCAACTGCCTGGTCCCTTGTCTCCCTCTCCTTGGGCCTCCCTGAGATACAAAAATATTAAAGTGAGGTCAATTAATAGCCCTATGTGGCCTCTAAGTTTTCAGGTGAAAGAAGAGTCACATGTTTCTCATTTTATTTTTTTGATGTCCGATCTCATTTATTTGTTACTCTTAGACAATCTCCTTTTCGACTGGATTCAGACTTAAGAGGTAGAAGCTCTCAGGACAGCCTTTGTCTCTTGGCAGAGGTTGGTCTCTTGGCCCTCGTGTTTTTCTTTGGCCTCTTTCATTTTCTTGGCCAAAAGTTTAGCATATTCTGCAGCCTCTTCCTTATTTTTCTTAGTATATTGTTTCTTCAGAGTAATATACCGATATCTGTGTTGGAGGACATGTGAAGTAACAAGATGCTGAATCTTCAGTGCTCTGGTTCCTGTTTTCTTACCTTCTTTGTTTAAGGGCTTTCTCACAACATACTAGTAGACATCATCTTTAGAGAGACTGAAAAGTCTGCTGATTCTACTAGCTCTTCTGGGCCCCAGGTGATGGTGCCCAGTAGTATCAGTCAGTCCAGGAATATTCTTTTCCCCCTTTTTCACAATGACCAAGTTGAGAATAGAGATTAGCATCCATAGTACAACCTCAAACAGATTTGTGCTTTCTTTCTCCGGTACTCCTTGGTGTGTAGCAGAATGCCTCTTATTTAGCAGCAGGCAGACATGTCCATGTGTCAAGGCACCTTGCTTTATTGGGAAGCCTGGTTTGTTCTTGGCACCACTGATTCAGATCATGTAATCCTCCTTCACCCAGAGCATTAACAACAACTTCTGTGGCCATACACTTCTCATAAAAGGTACAAAGTTTATCATCCACTTTAGGGAGTTTCTGGCAACCAGTAGTTGGGAAAGAGATGTTCAGTTTCATCCTAAAGCAGCCTATACCTCTGGGAGCCAAGAAAAAGAGCAATTCTCTTTCACTTTAAATCAAAAGCTAGAAATAAGTTTAGTGAGGAAGAAGGCATATCGAGGGGCACTTGGGTGGCTCAACTGGTAAAGTGTCTGCTTGGCTCAGGTTATAATCCCAGAGTCCCGGGATTAAGCCCCATGTCAGGCTCCCTGCTCGGCAGGAAGCCTACTTCTCCCCCTTGCTCCTTCTCTCTCTCTCTCTCTCGTTCACTCTCTCTCTCTCAAATATATAAATAAAATCTTAAAAAAAAAAAAAAAAAGTCAATGTTGAAAGCCGAGGCAGGCTGAAAACTTGGCCTCTTATGACAGTTAGCAAAGTTTTGAGCAAAGGAAAAGTTCTTGAAGGAAATTAAAAGTGCTATTCCAGTGAACCCAGGAATAAGAAAAGTGAGGCTTACTGCTGATATGGGAAAAGTTTGTGTAGCCTGGATAGAAGTTCAAGCCAGCCACAAAATTCCCTTTAGCCAAAGCCTAATTCAGAACAAGGCCCTAATTATCTTCAGTTCTGTGAAGGCTGAGAGAGGTGAGGAAGCTGAAGAAGAAAAATAAGAAGTTAGCAGAGGTTGGTTAAAAAAACATCAAGGAAGGAAGTCATCTCTATAAGGTAAGTGCAAGGTGAAGCAGCAAATGCTGATGTCCAAGCTATAGCAAGTTACCCAGATTTAGCTAAGGTAATGAATGAAGGTGGCTACACTAAGCAGTTTTTAATACAGACAAAATATACTTCTACTGGAAGAAGATGCCATTTAGGATTCTCACAGCCAGAAATCAAGACTTGGCTTCAAAACCTCAGGACAAGCTGACTAGTATTAGGGACTAATGCAGCTGATGACTTTAAATTGAAGCCAATGCTCATTTGCCATTATGAAAATCCCTAGGAATTACTCCTTAAGAATTATGCTAAATCTACTCTGCCTGTGCTCCAGAAATGGAACAACAAAGCCTGGATGACAGACATCACATCTGTTTGCATGATTTACTGAATATTTAAGCCCACTATTGAAACCACTATTGAACTACTGTTCAGAAAAAAAGATTCCTTTCCAAATATTACTGCTCAATGACAGTATACCTGGTCACCCAAGAGGTCTGATGCAGAGATTAATGTTATTTTCATGCCTGCTAACAAACTATCCATTCTGCAGCCCATGGATCAAGGAGTGATTCTGACTTTCAAGTTTTCTTATTTAAGAAATATACTTTGTAAGGCTAGCTATCATATATCATTATGGATCTGACTAACCTAAATTGAAAATCTTCTAGAAACGATTTATCATTTAGATGCCACCAAGAATATTCGTGATTCATAGGAAGAGGTCAAAATAACAACAAGAAGAGAAGTTTGGAATAAGGTGATTCCAACCCTGCTAGATAAGAGGGATTTGGAACATCAATGGAAGAAGGAACTGCAGACGTGGTGGAAACAGAGACCTAGAATTAGAAGTGGAGCCTCAAGATATGACTGAATTGCTATAGTCTCATGATACAACTTTAGTGAATAAGGAGTTATTGCTTACAGATGAGCTAAGAAAGTAGTTTTCTTGAGACCGAATCTACTCCTGATGAAGATGCTGTGAAGACTGCTGAAATGACAACAGAGGATTTAAGAATATTCCATAAGCTTTGTTGATAAGGCAGTGGCAGGTTTTGAGGGACTGACCTCAATTTTGGGAGAAGTTCTACTACAGGTAAAATGCTATCAAGCTGTATGCACTGCTACCAAGAAACTGTGAAGGAAGAGTCCAACGATGCAACAAGCCTCCCTGTAGTCTTATTGTAAGAAATTGTGGGCACCTGGGTGGCTCAGTGGTTGAGTGTCTGGCTTCAGCTTGGGTTGTGATCCCGGGATCCTAGAATCGAGTCCCACATCAGGCTCCCTGCAGAGAGCCTGCTTTCTCCCTCTGCCTATGTCTCTGCCTCTCTCTCTGTGTCTCTCATGAATAAATAAAATCTTAAAAAAAAAAAAAAAAAGACATTGCCAGAGCCACCTCAACCTTCAGGAACCACTACTCTAATCAGTCAGCAACCATCAACATCAACGCAAGACCCACCACCATCAAAAAGATTATAATTTGCTGAAAGCTCAGATGATGGTTAGCATTTTTTTAGCAGTAAGTTATTTTAAAATTAAGGTATGTACATTTTTTTCCAACAAAATGCCATTACACCCTAAATCGAGTGTAGTATAGTGCAAACGTAATTTACATGCATGCGAAACCAAAAAATTAATTCTGAGTTACTTTAATGTGGTATTTGCTTTATTGTAGTGGTCTGGAACTGAACCCACAATATCTCTGAGGTATGTCTATAGTTTTTAGGCAAATTATAATTTGAATGTAATTCCTTATTTTTCTAATTCCCTTAATACTAAAATAATAAAATTAAAGATAGTAAATAAGAGAACTTGTTTTAGGAATCCAAAACATACTACCAAGTTGAAAATATGTATGAGTGTAAGTGATACGAATAGGTCAAAAGCTACTATTTTCTCTATATCACAGCAGCTAGATCCAATCCTTTGTTTATACGATCTCCTCGCAATACATAAAATCTATCATATAAAAATGTGAGGCACAATATACCTAGTGAATTTTACCATAATTCTGAAGAAATATTTACTGTCTAAATTTTTAACAAAATAACACCAATAAATGACCTGCCACATTGGGTTTATATTTGTGGCTCCGTCTCTCACTATGGACCAAATGATGCTTTGTGGGATAGAATGGTAATCCTATATTATCCTATCAAAAGGCTAGGGATAGGCTTCAAATCAAGATTTTCTTACAACACATTTTATTAAAATTCTCAGGTACAAAATCCATAAGAAATCTAATAGACTTTTAATATTCAGTTAGGATTTTAAGACATGAAACTGGAAAGTCTATTAAATACATGAGAGTAGTTTTCCAAGTAAATTCCCTTTTCCCTATCTTGTCCTCACTCTTCTCTGAAATGAAAAGCCGTACAAGATGGAAAATCCTTTCTTTAAAAGAAACAAGACAAATAATCTTTTTTGGGAATAAAGAGTTCAAAGGCAGTACTAGGCAACTCTGAGGGAGTGCTAACCTACACAGTACTGTATGAAGGTGAGGCTAGCTAGATTCATGTTGTCAAGCACTTACAAGCCTTAGGTGAGTGTTTTCGCTTTTTCAAATTGTTTCATTAAAACCAGAAGCTCAGAGTGAGACTAGAATACAACTGTTTTCTTCTGGGCTATACACTTTTATTCTAAACTCTAAAAATTAAGGAATTTGAAATAAGTATGGCATGAAAAAGAGTTGTTAGAATTACCTTGTTCAGCTACTTTGAAAATTATGCACACTATAGGTTTCTCTGGAGTTAGAAGTCAGACCCAGCCCTGGGGACTTCCTCCCTGTCATTTAATAGTAAGCCTAAGTCAATCTTGAAGCTAAGTCTTAAATGCCACCCTCCAAATTTGTATTACTTGTCAACACGCATATGAGAATAGCTTTAACCTTCATATACCTTCTGAAAATGAAAAATGTAATGTTTACATTTTTATAATGTAAATACATAATGCAATACTTACATTACTTTTTTTTTTTTATTAAAGATTTTATTTATTTATTCATGAGAGACACACAGAGAGAGAGGCAGAGAGAGAAGCAGGCTCCATGCAGGGAGCCCGATGCAGGACTAGATTCCAGGACTCCAGGATCACGTCCTGGGGCGAAGGCATGCGCTCAACTGCTGAGTCACCAGGCGTCCCACATTACTTCCTTCTTAAAGAATAAGGAAGCAGAGCAGCCAACAGCTCATACCATGTAAAATATATTAACTTACATTTTATTTTATTTTTAAAAAATATTTTATTTATTTATGAGTGAGAGAGAGAAAAGGCAGAGACATAGGCAGAGGGAGAAGCAGGCTTAACTACCATTATTCTCTCTTTAAAATGAGAATTTAAAATTAAGGAAGGCAAAAGCATGTTGACATTCATAACACAATGAAAATATTCTGCATTCAAAGTGTCAGTGAGTTTCTGATGCCTGGGTGGATCACTTGGTTAAGTGTCTGACTCTTAATTTCAGCTCACGTCATGATCTCATGGATCTTGAGATCAAGACCTGCTTTGGGCTCCCCACTCAGCAGTGAGTCTGTTTGAAAATTATCTCTTTGACCTTCCCCCACTCACTCTTTTTCTCTAAAATAAATAAATCTTAAAAAAATTATAATAAAAAGCCCCCAAGCCCCTCAAAAAACTAAGTGTCAGTGTGTTTTTTAGGCATGTGGGTCTAATAATGATCTGGAGTATTAGACTTATTCAATCAGAGTTATTAAAAATACGTACCCCATTGGTTTAGTGGTAGTGTTACCATAGCTGGCAGGAGCTGAGGCCATCTTGGCAAAAGCCCTATGAAATAAGAAAATTATATTAAAAAGTTGATTATCAGAGCTAACATTCAGCATCACAGTATTAAAAACTCTACTGACTGTAACTTTCGCAGATATTTTCTGAAAATAATCATTTTTCAACTAATATAATACAATGTTTCAGTACAATTAGTACTGGAATAAATATATTGTTATATGATATGTAATCATGTAAAATGACATCCAAGTATAGTACAATTAGTACTGAAACAGAGATTTAAAAAAAAAAATGCTTGAATGCATTAATTTCCCAAACTTTTAAGATTTTTCTTTTTATTGTATCTGATCATTAACATGAAACAGACTTGATGCCTTAAAAGAACAATCATGTACTGATTAGGTCTCTTTATTGTTCCCCACATTCCACACTCCCTCATCCTCAGACACATGTCTTTGTTCATGCTGTCCTTTGAGGGGGATAAACTGATTGCTGCCTTTTCCAATAGAAATTGTACATTTCCTTTTAAGACTCAGCTCAAGGGGATTCCTAGGTGGCTCAGCGGTTTGGCGCATGCCTTCGGTCCAGGCATGATCCTGGAGTCCTGGGATCAAGTCCCACATCGGGCTCCCTGCATGGAGCCTGCTTCTCCCTCTGCCTCTCTCTGTGTGTCTATCATGAATAAATAAATAAAATCTTAAAAAAAAAAAAAAAAAGACTCAGCTCAAAACCACTTTCTTCATTCACACGATTCTAATTCTACTACCTAGTTATTTTTCCTTTTAAAACACACATTTACAACACACACTTTTCTACTTAATTACATATAGTCATTTTTCTATATAATCAACTGTATCTAAACAATAAAGAGTTAAATATATAATGGTACATTTTTATGGCTCAACATTATGCAAACACTAAATACCACCACTGAAGAAAAAAAAAAACAACACTAGTTATTTAAGAAAATGAACAACCGGTAAAATGAAAGTTAATGGAATAACTATCTCTAATAATGTTTTCCAAGTCTTAAAAAATACATGTAATATGCATATAAAAAGATACCAATGTTCTGTTGTAGGCTCTGGGTGATGGGATTACAGATACATTTTTACCTCCTTTATACCTGAGTTTTCTAAAATTTTCTCTGAAAAAGTGGTATTACTCATAATTAGAAAGAAAACTGTTAGAAATTTTAAATCTATAACAATATAAAGTGATGCCCAAAACTGGCTTTCCTCATAACAACAAATGTTTGATTAAGGAGTTCCACACAAATCATAACGTAAAAAACAATGACATATGCCACATAGCCAATGTGTAAAGGGTATGTGTTATAAGGCAGTTTTCAGTTTCTTTTTTACACAGATGCTTGTTTTATGTTTTTCTTACCGTAAGAACACAATCAAATAAGAAATTTGGAAAGGCAAGGGTGCCTGGCTGGCTCAGCCAGTATAGCATATGACTCTTGATCTTGGGGTTATGAGTTAAAGCCCCCCATTGGGGGCAGAGATTACTTAAAGAAAAAAAAAGGGCACCTGGCTGACACTCCAAACAGTGGAGTGTGTGACTCTTGATCTCTGTCTGGGATTGTAAGTTTGAGCCTCACATTAGGTGTAGAGATTACTTAAAAAACAAACAAAACAAACCTCATAAAAAATCTGAAAAAGCAAACAAAAGTATAGATGATATAAAGCTAAAAAACTCAGAGATGACCCCTGATAACAACTTGGCATATTTCTTAATATAGTTGAGCTTGGAAAGCATATTCAATTTTATAGTCTTAACTATTTTAAGAAATATTTTGATGGTAATGTTTGTTGTAGAAAATTTGTTAAATAAAGATAAGCACAAAAAGGAAAAAATTCTACCACTTGGAATTATCCACTATTAACATTTTAATGTATGCCATTTCAGCTATGTAATTATATGTCTATAGGTATATGTGCACATATACGTACATGCAGAGATGGATAAATAAATGTGTAGAAATAGAAATGACACAGTAAATATTGTCATCTAAGTTTTGGCTCAAATATCACCTACTCAGAGACTTTCCCTGATCTTCTGAACAAATTTAACTCTCACCCCCCAAGTTAAGATCTTATCACTTGCACTCATACGTGGAATTTAAGAAACAAAACTGATGAACGTAGGGGAAAGGAAGGAAAAATAAAATAAGATAAAAACAGAGAGGGAGACAAATCAAAAGAGGCTCTTAACTATGAGAAAACTTGAGGGCTGCTGGAGTGGAGATGGGTGGGAGGATGGGGTAACTGGGTAGTGGGCATTAAGAAGGGCACTAGATGGAATGAGCACTTGGTATTATACGCAACTGAAGAATCACTAAATCTTACCCCAGAAACTAATACTATACTATATGTTAATTAATGTGAATTTAAATAAAATCTAAAAAAAATTCTTATCACTTGGTATTATTTTCTTTATATCACTTAGTATGGTTTAACATTATTCTGTTCATTTTTTGCTTATTGATTGATTTATTGTTCCATCGACACAAATGTAAATTCAGTGAGCACAAGGACCCTCCATATGTTCATTATTGTATTTCCAATGTCTAGAAGAGTCTCTATGCATAGAGAAGAGGAATCAATAAAATCAATGAATAGTGGTTTAAACTATTTTCTCACTTTATCATATAACATATACATTTTCCAGTGTCATTAAGTCTTCAACAACATGATTTTTAATTTTCAATTGTATTCTATCTTATGGAAATGCCTACTGTTGGACATTTAGGCTAGCTGCTTCTAAGATTTTACGACACCAATTACTTCTTTGGGATATATCCTTAAGAGGAGAAGTAGGCATAGTTTTTTTTTTTTTTTTTTTTTTTATATAAATTACTTTTATACCATCTAGCAAAAATTGTGACAACTTATATTTTTAATAGCAGAATATAAATGCACCAATTATACCTCTTGGCATAGCACTATACTAAATCTCTGCCCTATGTTAATCTGCATTTCTTTACTAATGAAATTAAAAATTTTATTGTTTTTGAGACACTTCACCCAAATATTTCAGTCTTTGACACTCTTATCTAATGAATAAATAAAATATAAACTTGTCTAAGAAAGTTATCATCATTTTATGTAATTTTAAGTTGTAGATAGGAAGGGACAGATGGGGAAATATTTATGCCACTGAGTTAAAAAAAAAAAAAAAGGGCAGTTAAATTTTCTTGGAACATTTCCAGTTTCTTGTGGACTCTACTTCCATTGTGCTCTCTTATATAAGAAGAAAATAAAACTTACTTCCACTGTTTGATATATTGTAAGGGATTAAGGTTGCATCCTGCATCAGTTAAAGCTTTTTTGTATTGCTCCAAATCAGCCTGAAATAAACAAAGAAATGGCATCATAAAAAATTGTACTTTTGTGAAAGAGAAGACCGTTTTGTTATTATTTGATTAATCAAAAAGTTAGACCAAAGGCATGAGTTTAAATTCGAGGTACCCAAGTAGAGTGGAGTCATATTTTGAGTGAGTATGTAAGTGAGCACCTGAGACAAAAATCACATCTAATGAAAATTACTTTTGACAGCCTCCCAAATCACATATCCAGTATTTCATCATCCCTCAGTGAATCCAATAGAGCCAGTTTTTTCTCCATTTTTGAAACAGACTACCTTTCCTTGGGATAAGCACTGAATGAAACATTTGACCAAGAACATCTTAAGACCAGAAAACACAAGAGGACAGTGTGACTGATGTGACACTGAGGAGAAATGCAGGTTTAGGTTTTCCCTTTTCATATGCACTCTTGTGGTCCAAAGTCATTTACTGAGTATCAGGTGTCTTACACTTTTTAAACTGTTGTTTTCTCTTCTTTACTCTTTTAGTACCTGATGAGTAAGTTTAGTTGAATTACTCTACTTTATAAGAGCCTACTACCAAAGTGACTCCATTATAAAAAATTTACAAGACAGAAATTTAAAGCTTACCTTCAACCAGAGATGTTTACTACTTTGCATTTTTGGGGCTATCAGGAGCTTACATCATTAGTCACAATTTACGTTAAGCCTCTTAATGATCATTTAAAATTATGAAAAGACATGGTCCTTACCAAAAATAAATAAAAATAAAATAATGTGGTCAAATTAAGGGAATATGGAATTAAGTTTTAAAATAATAAATTCTTAGAAAATATTACAAATAGGCTATAATCCCTTTTTACATATGTAAGCTTATATACATAAGCCTGTAAGAGTCCCCTACGATACAGGTATGAGATAATTCTGAAAAGAAAACCACACACTTTCTTACGCTATTAACATAAAAGCTATATGCCCAGAATAAAGCAGAATTGGCCTAAAGCAAATATTGAGTTTAGTTTACTGTTTTAACATGCCAGAGATTTTTGACCAAAAGAAGCAGTATGATCTACCAGACTTTTACAAATAAATGTTACCAGCATAGGAAAGAAGTTTACAACAAGAATATATTTCTAGACGTCTTCTCAACTACTTATGCTTGTTGCTCATCCAGTAAAATTTCACTGAGTTACCACTAGAGAGAGTTAGCAGGTCTCTAACCTGGTAACAACACTGATACTAAAGTTGCCATTTGCCTTCAAAGTCGATTACTTATGTATACATTCAATTTTTTAAAACAATTTTACTTATTTATTCATGAGAGACATAGAGAGGCAGAGACAAAAGCAGAGGGAGAAGCAGGTGCCTTCCGGGGAGCCCAATGTTCCCCAGAACCCCGGGATCATGCCCTGAGCTGCAGGCAGAGGTTCAACCAGTGAGCCACCCAGATGTCCCCATTTTTTTTTTTCCTTAAAAAGCAACTGATAGCCTATCACAGAAAAAGAAAACAACAGAATTACCCACAATCCACTCTTCCAGTGAGGAAAAAAAATATTCTAGAAAGGAAAATTTGTCATTTCCCAATCATTCTGAGAAATGTATTGATGTAAGTTATTTAATTGTAATACAAAAAAAGTCAACTTCATTTTTATATAAATCATGTGACAGATATAAATCTGAAGTTTAATCTCATTACAATACAGTATTTACATAACTTTTTGGAACTATATTTTCCTTCAATGGATTCCTTATATTCTGTAACAGACATTAATTTTTAATAACCTTAAAATACTACCGCATTTTTACTTTAGGTCAAACATAAATTAATTGGAAGGCATTAGTGGCTATAGCTCAAAGAAATAGTACTTTTAAGATGATCACATAATGGGAGAAAGAAGACCAATGTTTCAAAAAGCATAGTGAACTTGATTAACTTGATTAACTTGATTTATAATAGCATTTTCCAGAAATAAAAATTTTGGCCACTTGAATTCAACTCATATTCCAACACTTAAAAGTGGTCACACATTTCATGAGTGGATAGTTCTCTGATGACAATAAATATTGCTGTAAAACTCAGCAGTAAATAGAACCAGCCTTAACAAACTGTTTTTCTTTTAAAGAAAGGAATGAGGTAGTTATTTGGCCATAGTGATCTGTCTTCTATTTTTGAAACAAACATTTCCCCTTCTACCCAATAAATGAATAAAGAGGACATACCTCAGAGGGTGCCTGCTGTGCACTTATATAATAAATGAGAAATAGCCTCATTTTATCTTCTGGCGTTCCTGCTACATAGGGGGATATAAATAAAAAAAACTTCCATAATTCTGATTAAGCATTATAGTCAACACAAGTATATAAAAATTTAAGGCATAGATAAATGTAAGATTCAGCTGACTTAGGATTATAGGCACTATACCTATAATCATGTACAATATAGATATGGAAAAAAGATTAAATGCTGTGAGATTAAAGGAATGGAATATGGAACTATCTATCTCCAGTCTATCTTCCAAAATGTCTATAAAAGATTTACCTGTTAGATGTAAACACAGAAAGAAAGAAAGGCATAGGTAAGGTAATCATACAATTCTAAAACAGGATACTTCTGAGATGGAAAGCAGATGCCAGTAGTAATTATGCAAAGACAACAGATATAAAAATGAGACTGTTCTGGGAAAATAGCTGTATGGTCATTCTAGGTGTTGGGTTATAAAACTTTAATACTTCTCAAAAGTGGGGTCACTAAATATATATATATATATTTATATATATATATGTCTCTTTCTGAAGGGTATTGTATCACTTATAAGTTTTGGGAAAAGAATACATTTATATTAAAATAAACACTGTTGTATTATGCAAAATACATTTAACTGAAATTGTTCAAGACAAAACATAAGATTTCAAAGAAATTTCTTGCTTGCAGTTGGTTTGATCTGCTATTCCTATTTCTCAGAGCTCAAAACTGTATAGAGAAATTCATTTATTCTCCCCTCTGCTACTGGGTGTACTTTGGTGCAAAATGATAAAACACTGGTCAGCAGTAACTCAGTTTTACCACCAACAAATAACAATATGCACTCTCACTTCAAAGTATGTTCTAATAGTCAAGAACTTGGAATTCCAATACTTTACTACAGAATAAAAACTAGGAAAAAATTTTTCAAAACATGACTAATGAACCATTGATTTTTTTGTGTTTAGAATCTCGATAACCATTCTCAAATTATCCTTACTCCTTAAATATGACAAAGAATGGTAATAAAGATCAATAGTGGGTTTTGAAAAGTTCTGATATTTACAAATAAGTATTGTATCTTGGATGTTTTGAATACTAGGTTATGAAAATCAGGGTCTTGTTTAAGTCTTAGGAGAAAGCTGCTATTTTTGTTTAGTAGATAATTAGTCTGGGGTTCAGGCCAAGGTTCCTACAGCTTTCTGTGGGTTGTGGTTCCTTCATCCGTCAATCTCTTCAAAATCCTCTGCAGTGCTACTGGTATCTGTCCAACCATCTAGTGGCCACAGTGGGAACCAGGAAACTGTCTAGCCCTTCAACTCTTTGTCTTTGGAATAGTGTTTAGGATTCGATTCATGTATGTGCAGCTAAGGGGTGAGCCCAGGAATTCATAAACAACTTTATGAGGTTGCTTTCCTTAGCTCCTTCCTTTCTGCAATCTCACTGGTACTTGCCAATTCCTTTGACTTTCCCCTTTTCTTTCTTTCTTTTTTTTTTTTTTTTATGACTTTCCATTTTTGGTGCTCCATCCAGAAAGCTTTGGCTTTAGTTACCCTGGTCCATTGTGCATTTCCTGCAACTATGACTAAGCAGCGAGAGGACAAAGAGAAGAAGAGTAATGAGGCTTGCTGCAGGCTGCTGGGACTACCACTACTAACACGGGAGAAAAAGACTTTCCTCCCTTAGAGTTTCAGGGACCTAGCATAGCATTCTAATAGCAAGCACTTACTCTGTAAAGAAGAAAGAGTTCCTGCTCTTCTTTAAGGAGAAACATATTTTATAGTTGCTATAGTGTAAATAAAAGCCCCATTATCTTGATAGGGTTGGAAAATATTCTGATGTTTATAATGACATTAGTCACAGAGGAATCAAATGGAAATTGTAAAAAGGAATGCTTTACAAATGCAGGTACTCTAGAATTTACAACTAGTAACCTGGATCCTTTTGTCACACTTAAGTTCCCATTGGAACTGCTCTCAATTTTAAAGTCAGTTTCCTTATTGAGTAATCTGATATATCTTAGAAAAAAGTTTTAAGTAGAATTCAGAAAGCTTTATATCTCCCTGAACAATCTGAGAGTAAGTTGTTGACAAACTGTCCCATTATTCCCAAATGTCAGATGTTCTCCAATATAATATGCTCAATATAACAACTATCAAAATCAAGAAATCAGCATTAATGTATTACTAACATCTAATCCTCAGATGTCATTTCAAGTTTCACCACTAGTTCTATAACATCCTTTATGACAAAAGGATCAATTTCAGAACCATGTGGTATACATAACTGACACAACATAAGGCTATCTTCTATATGGAACAGTTCCCGTCTTTCCTTGATTTACATGGCCTTGATGTTTTTGGAGATTACAGGCTGTTTTTTTGTTTGTTTGCTTGTTTTCTTGGTAGAATATCCCACAATTTAATTTTGTCTGATATTTACTCATGATAGATTCAAGCTGCACACCTTTGGCAGGAATATCACAAAAGAAATAATGTATTCTTTGTATTACACCCTACTGGGTGGGGTATTATTTCAAATGTGTCATTACTGATGATGTTCACTGCGATTACTTAGTTAAGGGATCTATCATGCTTCTCCAATGTAAGATTAGTTTTTCTCTTTGTAATTAACAAGTATCTTGTAGGGAGGTAATCTGAAACTAAATATCCTGTAAAATTTCAATTTATTCATTTATTATATCTCTAAGAACTCACAGCTTCCTATTTCATTCAGGGAGTTATAATCTGTTATCATTATTGAGGTGCTTATAAGGTCATGATCTGGCCCACTGGGGCCTCTTCAAGCTGACCTCTTCAACCTGACCTCTGATATGTCCCATCACTTTCTGAATGCTTTCCTTGCTTTCTGACACAACAAAATGTTCTAGGCTCATTTTGTACTCTCTTTTCCTACCTACCTCAGCCTTGGAATCATCTACTTCTCCAGTAAGTCCTAGTAGAAAATGGTATTTATAAGCTAAAATTTTTATTAGTGGAATATTGTTGCTCCCAGCCCTGCTTAGTTGGCTGACTAGGGAATACATAAATGTGTGCACACACAGTATCTATATTTATTTCTCTATCTGACAAATACATAGTGAAAACACAGGTCCACAATAACACCTTCAATTCCAATCCAACATTGCAGAGCTCATGATAGTTTTCTCCCTTTCCATATTTGTAACTTCTTTCTCTGACAACAGAAAACCTGGTTCCCTTTGTATTATCTGACATATGCACTTACTTAACCAGTCTGTGATATGTAACACAGCCATTTTCTTGCCTGCATGGATGCCTTTTCACTCCATCTGGGCTCTGATTCCCTACAGTGGACTCGCTCACATGCCTGGCCACACTTTTCACCTCACGTGGACTGATGCTGGGTTGTTCCTGCATACAGTCACCCTCCTCAACCTGTTGGGACTTTTATATATTATGCCAACATATTTTTCTAGGCGAGGTGGCAGCAGACTTCCACCTTGCATAAATGCCTACCTTGCTCTGTCATATTTAATGTCTTTAAAAATAAACTGAGAAAGGAAGGGGAAAGAAGAGAAGGGTTCTGGTTTATTAACACATTTATTTGCTTCAATTTTACTCAAAACTTACTGTAAATAACAAAGAATAGCTCTGAAGTGATAGGCCTACATATTTTGCATTTCTTCATTATAAAGTACGAATACCTTCATGAGGTTGAGCCCCACATTGGGGGTAGAGATCAAGAGTGTAAAAACCTTCAAAATGCTTTGTTTTCATTACAAATCTAGCTTCTTAAAAGTTTGAGTAATACTTATAGCTTCTTAGAAGTTTTTAGGAATAGACTCTTCAACTGCAATTTGTAACTTATTATTTTTCAACTTGGAATAAAGTCTAAATAAAACATACCAAACTCTTAACTCAAAAATCATTATCATTGAGCTGAATAACTTATATGCAAAATATAAACTGAACAGCTTATATACTTTATTCATTTTGGAAAAGCACTGAGATTTGAATTGAAAGCTATTCTGAAATGATCAATTCTCTAAAGTTTATTTAATTTCAGAGGCTAAAACCTATGTGGATCTCAAGATCATTATAACTGAAAGCAATAATTATAATACATTTTCTAAGTACAAAGAATCGTATCTTGTTTTAAGAAAATCTAACATACAAATATTTAGTTAAATGTAAATATCATGGGATTGATTAAGGAGTTTCTTTAAAAGCAAATTCCCTAAATATTTAAAACAAAATTCAGTTTTTGGTATTTTTTAGGAAACTTGTTGGGGTTAAACCAAAGTAATTAGAAAGTGTATCACTTAGAGACAGCTGCTTTGAATGTTATACCTTCAAATCTTCCTAAAATCAGCAGAAATTGAACTTCAGGTATATCACTTTAAATAATGAATATAACAAGTTCTTACACACCATGAAAGAAAAATTCAATGAATTAAAATATAAATCATTTTTCCACTTTAGGAACTGCTATGCCACAAACTTCTCAACAGAAAATAGCTCATTTAATGATTTCAGTATTAGCATGGGGTCAGGAAAAAAAATTCTATTCAGATTTTATGAATATCGAAAATGCTGGATTTATCAGCTGTGAAACTTAACATTAACCTCAAATTTATGGTACATACCATCAGGGTCTGATATTATATCTAGAAGAGATTTATCCAGAGTAGTTTTGCTCATTATTTTTTCTTCATATTCAAAATACACATCTAGTTTTCTTGCCTGTTTCAAAATAAATATTAAATTAGGCTACATCAAGTAATAAAAACATACTGAGGGCCTCTCAGCTTACAAAATTCTATTTTCTATGATCAATTTTTAAAAAACAAGCATTTATTTCCTAATAGAATTGATTTTTAAGTTTTTTACTTTGATCATACACTTAATGTAAAAAACATTGACTATTTTATCACCTCACTTACAAATTCAGAATTAACTCTATGTTATATATATTAGCAGAGATAAAAATTACATCAATCTCAATTATTATATTAATTAGTAACTAGCATATAAATCATACTGTATTCCATGCAAATTAATGTCAGGTGTTCATGTTGTGTTTACTTTTTTAGTGCGCAAATCCACACATTTTCATCTTAACTGGACAGAAAATTATCCTAAATAAATTATTTTCAGTGGCTTTTAAATGAAACTAATTTTCCTATTTAATACTTTAAGTTAGGTAATGGGAAGGCAGTCAAACTTAGCTTTTCTATATAATACCTCTTCTAATTTAAAATGTATTAAAGTTATCCAAATGAAGTTAAAATGTTAGGATCCTCCAAAGCAAATAAAAATGATCACTATCAACCATCTACTAAATTATACTTCAATAATACAAAAGAGAAAAGAATATGATTTCTATTCAAAGTGTTAATAATCTAAGTGGGAGTAGAAACCATTCATGTGATAAATTAGAATACTCAGAGATACCAATGAAGAACCAAAATATAAAGCTAAGATGACAGAATGAAATAAAGTTAATCGACTGTAGAGAAGGAGGTAATCAATTTTGACTGAAGCTTTGAAAGTGATTTGGGGACATGAATAGAGTTCATTTCAGTGAAAGGGATCACACCATGGCATAATCAGAGTGGAGAAGCCTGTATGGTAGACTAAAGAGTGATTTCATATATAAGGCAACAGAAAATCAGTTAGAGTCCCTCAATCCCACTTCCCTGCAGCAGTACACAAGGCCAGAGTTTTAAGTAGATAAAATACTCAGTTTAAAAATCAAAACAACAAAGAAGGTATACTTTGAGACCTGTCCTCACTCATCTTCTCTTATCCTATGCCTATGGATATTTACTTCAATTATTTCTCCTATCATTGTCCAGTTCCTTCATGCAAAATGTAAGAAATAGGGTCTATATTCTAATAATCCTCTGCTTTCTGACACTAAAGGAATATACCTTACTCTTCTGTTCCTTGCTTTAACTCAACAATACATTCTGTATCAGTACACAGTCAACTCTTGATACGAGTATAATAAACTCTGTAAAAGTGCCTTTTTATCAACCCTTTAGCTTTCATAGTCTTCGGACTCTATGATACAGGAACTATTTCACCTACTGTATAAAGCTACTTTCAATACGAAAACAGATTAAAAGGTGAAGTCCTAGGAACAGAAAAATCTAATTACTAAAAATGGACAAAAGAAATAGAAAAGAGACCCTAGGAAAGAGACCATGGCAGTGGCTGTGGGAATGGAAACAAAGAATTATTTAATAATTAATATGTGAATGGATATGGGAAGCAAAGTAGTGAAAAAAGTCAAATATAACTCCAGGGGAACTAGGATGATGGCAGTAGGAACTATGTTAATGTGAACGAATATTACATTGGGAAAGGGTAATTATCTGTAAGGTGAAGCCAGAAAAGAGGGGAGAAAGATGATAAAATAAGGTACTAAGCTGACATTCAGGCCCTCATGATCTGCTCTAGTCAACCTTTTGTTTTTGTTCCACCCCTATTCACCGTGTATAGCTTCTTCTAGTCATATCAAATACCTCAATGACTTTTCATTAAATGTTGTGTATACTTTTAGTCCTCTAAGCATAGGTTATGGGTCATTCTCTTAGCTTTTAAAGAATATATTCCTCCCTCTCACCTGTGCAGTGAATTATACTCATTCTTTAAAGACCAACTTCTTCAAAACTCTATCTCTGTTCTTTCTCCTTTCCCCTCCCTCAATCTACTTCTTGACTGGGAGAATTTATTACTCTCTTGAGTGTATACCATAGCACTTTACATACCTCTTCATATGAACAATCACACTTTATTACTCTCTTTTGTTTATATGCCACCCTTCTAAAAACTGTTTAATTCATCTTTTAACATTAGGGGTCTAACAAAGTACGTGGTTCATGACAAGTACTTAACAAAGTATTAGCTGAATTTCTCAACTAAGACCAAGACATACACAAATCAAGTAGTCATCTTCAGAAGTCATGAAAGTAGATAAACGAACTTCTAGAAGTGAAAAATGTAAAGAATTAAGTCTTTAGTGATTTAATATATAAAATTGTGTATGTTAAATGCCATAATGGACTCTAATGTCTGTACCTACAAATCAGTGAAGAAGCATGGTTCCTTAGATTCATTTGGCTTTCTTCTTGATATATTAACTTACTTAAAGTTCTAAATAGGCAATGGAAATAGAATCTAAAAGTAAGTTTGACTAATAATGGGTAGGCAGTTTCCTTTGGAGGTGACAAAAATGTTCTGAAAGTAAATTTTCTGTGAATATACTTAAAACCAATGAATTGTATACTTTATAGGTGAACTCTGGTATGTGAATTATACACCGATAAAGCAATTAAAGAAAAGTAACTTAGCATTTTAATATACTGATTCTCATGAAGGAGAGAATGGAGTTGAAGTGGAGATTTTCTAACCTGCACATGAGAACTAATCTTTGTTCAGGATCTATTTGTGCAAGGCCGTTTACTTGCAGCTATGGCTTTCAAAGGTTTTTTAACAGAGAACCTCAGGACACTCTCTCAAACCAAATCTTCTGCAGAACCCTAAACGTAAAATAGATACAAATGATTCATCAAATGTCTCTAGATTGATCTAGGTTACCAGAGAAAAGTGTTTGAAAACTACTAACTTAGATAATCTCATTTAATTCTCCCAGTAATACTATGAGCCAGGAATTATTAGTCCCATTTTAAAGATGAAGAAACAGACACACAGAAACATAGATTTATTCAAGGTTACCAGAGTAGAAGTAGTAGAGAGTTGAGATTCAAATCCAGGTCAGACTCCAATGTACACCACAGATAAAGAGTAGGGAAAATTACATTTTCCTCAAGTACAATTTATTGCTTCTTTTGTACATGCTTTATAAAAGAAAGTATATTTGTCAATTAGTACATATTAGGGTTTTTTTTTGGTAATACACATAATTTATATATATGGGGTAAAAGGTTATTTTGCCCAGATCTATAGTATCTAGAGATCCTTTCTCAATTTCTTGCTGTAAAGGTAAATACTAAGAGAAAAGACTTCTGTAATCCCAAAGATTAATTCTTATACAATATGAGTTCAAAGGAGAATACAATTTGGATAACAATAGTTACATGGAAAACAGACAAATTAAGAATATAAAATAAAATAACAAGGTCAAGATAATGAACAGATTTTTGGTAATTTCAATAAATACCAAGAATAAATAATAAGGGATTATAGAAAACCAAAGGACTATGCATGGAACACAAATTACATCTAGTGAATATAAACTCTCAAAGTCATGAAGTTCTCAAAAAATCCCTTTAAAAGGGCTAAGTGAAGAATCTGGTTTTTAAAAAAATTCTAGTGCTTTTCTCTCAATTTCAGATGTATCAGTGGAAAATCAGCCTGATGTTTTTCAGTTTTCAGTACACTACCTCAACATTTATATTAACATATCACACACACACACACACACACACTTTGGTGACAGCCTATTGGGTTTGAAAAGAACAAAAGGGGGCACTTTTATTTTTATTTTTTAAAAAAATTGTTTAAATTCAATTTGTCAACATATAGTATAACACCCAGTGCTCATCTCATCATGAAGAAGGGGGCAATTTTAAAAACTAGCTTGTCCCTTCACTCACAAAAATGGAGAACTCTTAAGAGTCATCTGGGATGTAAAAGTAGTATTTATATTTTGTCTTTTGAAAATCCATTTGGGGGATATTTGTCAGATGACAGCACAGGGCATGAAACGAATTCCTTTCTCCTTTCTATAACTGTGGGGAAGTCTTCCTTCTCTTAACCATTCTTCTTTTCATTCTAGTTACAAACACCACCATTCTGGTGCTCCCTGCTCACTACGATTCTCACTCCTCACCTCAGTCTATGACTGCTTGATGACAAAGTCTAGAGTAGTATTTCTTGGTCTTTCCCTCTTTTTCAAGCCCCAATTTGATCCCCTACCACAAATCAGCAGTGAAAGTAAAGGTAAGAAAGAATTTGAGTTGGGGCACCTGGGTGGCTCAATCGGTTAAGTGTCCGACTCTTGATGTCAGCTCAGCTCTTAATCTAAGGGCATGAGTTCAAGGCCCATGCTATCCCATGCCCAGCATGGAGCCCACTTAAAAAAAAAAAAAAAAGAAGAAAAAGAAAAGCAGAAGGATTAGAGTTATACTTCCTTTTATTATTACGAATCTCAATATTCCTTACTTCTCAGAGGGGAGAGAAGGGATGATAAGCCCTTCTCTGTTCAAAGACAGTATTAGAAATATTCCACATGATGAATTAAATATCGTTGGGAAGAACATGGATTTATACATCACATTTTATCTACAGGAAAGTATAGCCTAAGCTAAGATCAACTTAAAACTATATATTTAGAATACAACCTATATCTAAGTTGAAGATCATTTATAACCTAGCCTTGCCTGTTTTTTCTTTCTTTTTCACATGTTTAATACCTATCATCTTTTAGTGCTGTATTTGGATATCCCATCCCCAGGATGGGTAACATTTGTACACTGTATTATAATAGTCTGCAGTTGGTCTGTTACTAGAATATAAACTCCTTGTGACTATTTATTTATTACTATATGTCCTGTCCCCTGCAAGGTAACTGGAATTCTCCTAATCTTAACTGCTTTTATGATAAAACAAAATAGTATGTTAATATATTTTCCATTATTTGGGGGTACATGTTGCATTTCATACTGGTGGGTCTGAATGGGTTTGGCGTCATAAAAAATTATGTGGTACAAAACCCAGATAATACATTAATTATCTTTGAAGGTGTTCTATAACACAGATGGATGAATGTATTTACTCTGACATACTTGTTCAAATGACAGAGTAACTCAGAAATCTTGAATAAAATTCATCCTTATACCTCTACCTCATTTCTATGCAGTGATGGACACTGACTGCATTGTCAGGATGAGAAATTTGGTTAGGATCTTCAATTTTTATGACAGGCTATCAATCTTACAACTTGATTATGTCATTTTCAAATAGATGCATTTTTCTCTCAACTAAAAACATTGAATTTCTAGCATTTCAGCCCCAAATTAAAATAGGTAACTTTAACTTCTCTGCTATCTAATCCCTACCAAAAGCCCAACTGAAAAAAAAGTAGTAACATATTTAAAGTGCAGACTTTCCACTCTAGATACCAAAATGTTATAAACTGAGACTTTACTACATTGGAAACTCATAAACGTGTCCTAATTAAATTATATATATATATATATGTGTGTGTGTGTGTGTGTGTGTGTGTATACATATATATATTTAATATTTTATTTTAGAGAGGGAGGGAGAGAGTGTGAGCACATGTGAGTGGAGGGAAAGGCAGAGAGGGGGAGGAGAGAGAACCTCAAGCAGACTCCCTGCTGAGCTCAGAGCCAGATGCAAGGGGGTGGGAGCTGGATCCCATGACCCTGAGATCATAATCCTAAGATCATGACATGAGCTGAAATCAAGAGTCAGACACCCAACTGCCACCCAGGTGCCCCTGAATTATCTTTTAATATCACACCCTTGACTTTCATTAAAGTTGTCATATAAAATCTAAGAGTGTAGCTGATATTAATATACTATATTATTACATCACTCAATTTATTCTAGATAATGCCCAATATGAGCAATGTATTTTGCAACATGATGCTAAGGAAAGTTTGCTAGAATAAAAAATAAAACTTAAATAAGTAAGTAAATAAATAAAAAAAATTTAAGAGGGGGGCCTGGCTGGCTAAAGTCATTGGAGCATGTGACTCTTGATCTCTGGGTCATGAGTTCAAGCCCCACAGTGGAAGTAGAGCTTACTTAAATAAAAAATTTAAAAACAGAATAAAAAACAAATTCTTTTTTCTGGTAAGACGCCCCCCCCCCCCCCCCCAACTTAATCACATCTCTCTCTCTTTAAAATCTTGGTTGCCTGAAACTACAAAGCCAAATTTAAGAATTATCACTATAGCTATATAGCAACTATTGTGTTTTCATTTAATTATTTTTGGCTTATGTCCTATTTGTGAAAGTTGCCTAAATTTCTTTCAAAATACTGAAACAACTTTAACCTACAAATTACTATATATTGACTCCTAAAAAGAAATTTTGACTGAAGTGACCTATGTAATAAAAAATTAAAAATATATGTGATCTTTAAAAATGAAAAGTATTAAAAATACAAGTATTAGCAACTTTACTATAATGAAATACGAAAAATTGATTTATACTATTTCTGGAAAAAAGAGATTTATATGGCACTTAAGATAGGTCTTATGACTCTCAGAAGCATTTAGTTTTAATTTATTACAACATGTTGAACTCTTAAAAGTTATACTCAGGAAAAGAAGAATAAACTAAATTTGAAGTAAGCACAAGAAAAAATAAAAATCTGAGCAGAAATCAGTGAGACTAAAAACAAGAAAGCAACAGAGAAAATCACCGGAACCAAAAGCTGGCTCTTTAAAAACATCAATAAAATTGATAATTATCTAGACAGGTTAACTATGAAAAAAGGAGAGAAAACACAAACGGAAAATATCAGATATGAAGGAGAGGCCATTACTACTGATCCTAGGACATCAAACGGATAATGAGAGTATTCTGAACAACATTATGCCTACAAACTTGGGAGCCTAGACAAAATGAGCCACTGCTTTGAAAGACACAATCCATAAAAACTCACTAAAACTGAAAATGTCTACATTATTAAAGAAATCAATAACAAATAACCTCCCATCACAGAAAGTATAAGGTCTAATTGTGTTCACTAGGGAATTCTGCCAAACATTTAAAGTAGAAATTATAACAATTCTCTACAATCTCTTTCAGAAAATAGAATACAAATCATGATAAACTAGATTCTTTCCAGCTAAGATCAGGAGCAAGGCAAGGATGCCCCCTCTCACATTCCTATATAACGTCATACTGGAAGTCCTAGCAAATGCAATAACAACTCTTCATTTGCCGATGACATACTGTCAATGTAGAAAATTTAAAAAAACAACAAAAAATTTCTGGAATAAGCAACTATAGCACAGCTGCAGAATACAAGGTTAATATACAAAAGTTAATGGCTACAATAGGAAAAAGGCAAGGATGTCCACTCTTGCTCTCTTTCAACATCATAAGGGAGGTCTTAGTTAATGCAATTAGAAAGAAAAGGAAATAAGAGGAATAGAGACTGGGAAGGAAAGAATAAAACTGTCTTCGTTCACAGATAACATGCTTGTCTATATAGAAAATCCCAAAGAAAAACAAAAACTCTAGGAACTAGTAAGTGATTATAGCAAGGTTGCAGGATACAGGGTAATATAAAAAAGCCAACTGCTTTCTGATACACTAGCAATTTTGAAAATAAAAAAATACTATTTTCATTAGTACTCAAAAAATAAGTAAATGAAATAGTTATAAATCTAAAAAAATACATATAAGATCTGTATAAGGAAAGCTACAAAACTGATTTTAAACGCAAAGAACAACCAAATAAATGGAGAGATATTCCATGTTCTTCCCAACTTGATCTATAGATTCAATACAATCTCAATCAAATTCCCAGCAAGTTATCTTGTGGATATCAACAAACAGATTCTAAGGTTTATATGAAGACAAAGAAGACCAAGAATAACCAAAACAATATTCAAGAAAAAAGAGGACTTTATGATGTAAAATACAGCTACAATACCTAATTGCATGTTACTAGCCCAAATGTAGGACAAATATATCAATGGAACAGAAAACAGAATGCAGAAATAGACCCACACAAATAGTCAACCTATCTTCCACAGAGAAGCAAAAGCAATTCAATGGAGAAAGGATAGTCTTTTCAACAAATGGTGCTGGAACAACTGAATATCTACATGCAAAAGAAAAAAAATGAATCTAGACACAGCCTCTATTGTCTATGGCAACACCAAAGGCATGACCCACAAAATAAACAAACAAACAAAAATCAATAGGCTGGACTTAATTAAAATTAAAAGCTTCTGTTCTATGAAAGATACTGTCAAGAGAATGAGAAGAAAATATTTACAAAAGATATATCCATTAGAGGATTCCCCCCCCCCCCAAAATACAAAGAATGCTTAAAACTCAACATTAAGAAAATAAACAACCCAGTTAAAAAATGGGCTAACGATGGGAACAGACACCTAACTAAAGAAGATCCAGATGGCAAGTAAGCATATGAAAGATGATCCAGGGGATCCCTGGGTGGCTCATAGGTTTAGCCCCTGCCTCAGCCCAGGGCATGATCCTGGAGTCCCGGGATCGAGTCCCACATTGGGCTCCCTGCAGGGAGCCTGCTTCTCCCTCTGCCTGTGTCTCTGCCTCTCTCTCTCTCTCTCTGTGTGTCTCTCATGAATAAACAAGTAAAATCTTAAAAAAAAAAAAAAAAAAGATGATCCACATCATTTGTCAGTAGGAAAATGCAAATTAAAACAATGTGATACCACTACACATATATTAGAAGGGCTGAAATCGAACACTGACAACACTAAATGCTGGTAAGGATGTGAAGCAACAAGACTCTCATTCATTGCTGGTGGGGATGCAAAATAGCATAGCCACTTTGGAAGAGTTTGGCAGGGGGCAGTTTTATTACAAATCTAAACAATACTCTTACCATATCGCCCAGCAACCAACTCCTCAGTGTTTACTCAAAGGAGGTGAAAACACATCCACTCAAATACATTTTCATGGATGTTTATAGCATCTTAATTTACAATTGCCAAAAAGTTGAAAGCTATCAAGATGCCTTGCAACAGTTGAACAGATAAACAAAATGTGGTACATCTAGGCAATGAAAAGACAGATCTTAAATGTACATTAAGTCAAAGAGGTCAATGTGAAAAGGCTACATACTGCAATGATTCCAACTATATGGCATCCTGAAAAAGTACCATGGAGACAGTAGAAAGATCAGTGTCAGGGACTCAGCAGAAGGGAAATAGGGACAAGTAAGTAGGGCATAGATGATTTTTAGAGCAGTGAAACTATTCTGTATGATTCTGTAATATGGACACATGTCATTATACATTTGTCAAAAACCATGGAATGTATAACAGCAAGAGTGAACCCTAATGAAAACTATGGGCTTTGGTTAGTAACAATGTATTAATATTGGTTTATAAATTGTTACAAATATACCACACTAATGCAAGATGCTAAATATAGGGGAAACTGAGGGTGGGTGATAAAGGGGTATATGGAAATTCTCTGTACTTTTCACTTATTTTTCTCTATAAATGTAAAACTATTCTAAAAATAGTCTATTAGTTAAAAAAACAAATATGCAAATAACTAAACAAAAGGGTCATTTTTTTGGTAAAGGGTCACATTTAATAGAGTGTAACAAAATCTTGGGAAAATTTGTGTAGTCTGAATAACACCTTTTACTTTTACCTCTTCACCTTTTTTTTTTTTTTTAAGATTTTATTTATTTATTCATAAGAAACACAGAGAGAGAGCCAGAGACATAGGCAGAGGAGAAGCAGGCTCCATGTAGGGAGCCCGATGTGGGACTTGATCCCGGGACTCCAGGATCATGCTCTGAGCCAAAGGCAGACGCTTAACCGCTGAGCTACCCAGGCATCCCAACTTCTTTACAGGTGTTACATCCAATAACTCAAAAGAATATACAGAGAGGATTTTGCATGTGCTTAAAAAAGACATACTTAACACATTTATAATAATTACAGAGTACATAATATACTTGTTTGTATGTGTATTAACATTTGCTCTCAGTCAGTATGTAACTCCAGCATGGAATTTGATTCTTGAGGTACTATTCAGTACTTCAATGTAACTGACCTTTAAAAAAAATCCATGTTCTAAAAAGTGTATTTGTTCTATGAAACAATTTAAAAGTTTACCACTACATTTTCATTTCCTATTTAAGCATTCATGGACACAAAATCCAGACAAGAGGGGTGCCTGGGTAGCCACCGCTCAGGCACCGCTCAGTTGGTTAATCTGACCTTGATTTCAGCTCAGGTCATGATCTCAGGATCCTGGAGGCTGCTTGGGATTCTCTCTCTCTCCCTCTACCCCCTCAACTCCTGCTTGTGCACTCTCTCTCTCGAAGATGACAAGAGGACTCAGTAAATTTTATTTCTAACATTATTTGATCAAGGAAGAAAGCTAATAATTTGTGGAATCTATTTATAACTCTGTCCCAAGGTTCCTTCTTGCTTGAATGTCTGAAGTTCCACAGAACGTTCACAAATGACTGTGGAAAACAGGAGCCAGAGGACAGAGAAGTTCTTTAAGGGTTTTGTTTGATTTTGATTTTCATTAATTATTCTCTTTGGCTGTTCCATGTACTGTTATCATAAACTACCTCAAATTTTGTAGAACAAGGTGAGGTATTAATAAATAAAATGTGAGAAGTTTATGAAAAAAAAAAAAAGGAATGCATGTCTTCTCCTTTTAAACATTTTACTCCTGGGATCCCTGGGTGGCGCAGCGGTTTAGCGCCTGCCTTTGGCCCAGGGCATGATCCCGGAGACCCAGGATCGAATCCCACGTCGGGCTCCTGGTGCCTGGAGCCTGCTTCTCCCTCTGCCTATGTCTCTGCCTCTCTCTCTCTCTCTCTGTGACTATCATACATAAATAAAAATTAAAAAAAAAATAAACATTTTACTCCTTATCTCAATTTGCTTCTACTCTGCATTTATTCTACTGTATATTCCTGTAAGGGAAAAATTTTTATAAAATTCTCCTGGGCTTACCGATTCATATATTACACAGCATATCCTGTTTCTTGCTACTCTAGGTCTCTTTAAACTTGAAGCCAAAAAACTCACATTATTAAAATTAATCTTGGCTTTCTCAATGGCTTAGGCAAAAATGTTTTTGTTTTGTTACTTTTTTATCTTATTGAAGTATAACTTAACAATATAACTGATGTAATACAAAATTTATTAAGTTTTAATATACATATACCCATAAAATCATGAACACGATCCAGATAGTGAACCTATCATTCATTATCCAGTAAAGTTTCCTTGTTGTAATGCCTCCCTTTTGGCCCTCCAACACTCTTCTCCAGGTTACCAGGCAAGCACTGATATGCATTTTGTCACTAAAGATTAGCTTGCATTTTTATGAAATTTATGTAAATGCAATCATAGATGATGTACTCTTCTTTAATGTGGCTTCTTTCACTCAGTGTATTTGAGATTCATCCATATTCTTTCAATAATACCTTCCTTCTTATTGCCAAATAGTATTCCATTTTATGGAAATACTAAGATTTATTTATACAATTCAGCTCTTGGTGGACATTGAGTTGTTTCCAATTTTTAGTTATTATAATGAAGTTGCTGTGAATATATGTGTACAATAAACACAGACTATCATTTGTCTTGGGTAACTACCTAGGAATGGCATGGCTGGACCAATGACTGGTTTCTATTTAACATTTTAAGAAACCAAGAAACTATTTTCCAAAGTGGAATACCATTTTATATTTCATGATTGATTGATTTTTAAATTTTATACATTAAAAAAAAAAGACTATTTGTTTGACAGAGAGAGAGAGCACACAAGTAGGAGGAGCAGCAGGCAGAGAAACAGGGAGAAGCAGGCTTCCCATTGAGCTAAGAGCCAGATGTGGGGCTTGATTCCAGAACTCTGGGATCATGACCCAAGCTGAAGACAGATGCTTAACTGATTGAGCCACCCAGGCACCCCTTTTTAGACATTTTTTAATACACGTGTAGAGATGTCTTGTGGTTTTGCTTCCATTTTTCTACTGATTATTGATGTTGAACTTGTCATCTAGATATCTTTTTCAGATAAGTCTCTGTTTAAGTCTTTTTGCCCTTTTAATTAGGTTATTTTCTTATCAAATGTTCTGAGAAGTCTTTATTTCTTTGAATTTAACCTTTATAATTGGGTCTCAATGACAATCCTTCGTCACTGCAAAAGCAGATGGCAGAGAAGTGAGAGCAAAGAACTAGAGAAAGGTAATTTCACACTTTTTATTTTTTGAGATGTGGAAAGACTCCCGAAATTCATAGTGAGAAGTTAAAGGATATTACACTCATTCGAGAGCTATCTTTGGTCATAATAAAAAAAAAAAAACAACAACCTTCAAGTTCTGATAGTGACTAATCTTATTTGGGTAAGAAGAGTTAAAATACAATGACAGGTTATCCACTGGGTCTTTCTATTACAGAATATATTGTCCCCCTGCCTTGAAAAGACACCAAAGTTATATGAACATTTACTTGATATATATATATTGAGATCATTTAAAATACAGCCAAAGAAATGTTCTGATTTCTAGTACAGTAAAATTTCTTCCCTACTGTGATAGGGGAGTAGTGACCAGTTAATCAAAGTCAGTTACTGTAAAGAATGACAAAAAAAACCCCTCATGTGTTGTGTGTGTGTATATACATATATTCTGAATACTGCCTTTTAACTTAAGACCTAAAATATACAATTGTCTGTCAATCTTGATATACAATTCTCTGTCAATCTTGATGCAGGTTCAACACCTCTTCTTTGAGTACAGAGGTTTCACTGAATTTTTTATTCTTTCCTACACAAAGCACACCTATAAGGGATCACCTATGATTTCCAGTTTTAGTTTCTTTGAAGTGGAACCAAAAAACTTCTAGACATCCGCAAAGCAATTTTAGTATTTTTCAAGATTTTCCAATTTTTAGTTAAGTTTTTCCTTTTTTAGCCAGTACTAATTTAAACAATAGTTAAATCAAAATCTTCAGTAAATCTAAGGTGTATAACCTAGTTTTAAAGAAACAATCCTCCTTTCTTCTCATATAATTGGCATAAATAGACTGGAATCAAACATAAATAACTCTTAGGTAAACAAAAAATTCAATCTGTGAGGCATCCTAGCTGCCAGTTGTTAGCATGTCATAATGTGGCCAGCAGCTGCTATGTTTTATAGAAGGAATAAAAGGCATCGGTTAATTTGGTCTATTGACTGGTGGCAATCAATAGAGTTTTTATTTTTAAAGCTTATCTTTCCCTACAAAAGAGAAGTTGAGCCAAAGAAATATAAGTACCCCAGAGGAGATGCTATAGTTAAAAGGCAGCATTGCTACCAAGGGCTGAGCCTTATTCAGAATATAGACCTAAGGCAGTACATCTGCTTGATCTATGTCTTTAGCTCTAATTCAGTACCCCTGAACTTTCTCCACAAGAAGCAGCAAAACAAAAATGAGAATTCAGCACCAATGAAGCTTCAATCCATAACAGTTTATTAACAGCTTGTTTTTTGCTGGATGTATTCAGATGAAGTGTTCAGATGTTAGAGATCTTCCTTTCAGGTGGGAGCATTAAGGGAAAGAACGCATCTTGCTATTTCTCTCATCTACTATGACTTTTTTTTTTTAAAGATTTTATTTATTAATCCATGAGAAACACAGAAAGAGAGAGGCAGAGACAGAGGCAGAGGGAGAAGCAGGATCCACGCAGGGAGCCTGATGCAGAACTTGATCCCGGCACCACGAGATCATGCCCTGAGCCAAAGGCAGATGCCCAACCACTGAGCCACCCAGGTGTCCCATCATCTACCATGACTTACACATAGGTGTCTTTTCATTTTCTTAGGTATCTTCTAAAGAATACTTAATTCAGTTTGACTATGCAGGTGAGGTAACAAGAACTGAAATAAATTGTGTCTATAAAATTACTTCATCCCAGGAGCCATTTCCCAACAACCAGCAAGTGGTAAAGCCATACTTGTATTAGAAATGAAAGAATAGCTAAAGAAGAGACTTAAAAGGTATGGAATACTCAAAACAAATGAGAATTCAACAGTTCACTCTTTTAATCTATTAAACTAAAGTTAAAACCTAAAATCCTTAGAATATTAATATAAGTAATAATATTTGCCAAAGTTGTTGCAAATTGATGCACTATTTCTAGCTTTCCACCAAAATACTGATTGACAGATAGCTGTCATGACTTCTAAAGAAATTACTTCCTTTTAGTACTCTGTTTCGGAAAATAATCTAAGGAAATGTAAAAAAGCAGCTATGATCTAAACTTCCCAAAAGAAAACTTTGCAAAACTGCAATGAAGATGAATACCTAGAGAAATGTTCTAAGATCTCTGCATGAAAAGTCATAATATTCTTGCCAATAGTAATAAAAAATATTTACCACTTAGGTGAATAAAAGTTTACAAAGAAGTGAGGCTCAAATAGTTAACAAATTCTGGTGAAAAGAGCAAGAGATCACAGAGAAAAGTACTTAATGTTAATATTAACATTATAGCCAGAGGTACGTGGCATAGAATAGTCATAGTATTATGACTAGTAAATAACCAAGCCACTTAAAAGTAAATATTATAAGGTTGAAAATTTAATTATTACAAAAACTTTAAGAAGAAATTTTATAACTAGCAGTAATAAGCAATAATGGGATAGAAGAATTTATATGCTAACTCTGACAAGAAATAATAAAAGAGTTGGCCAACATTACAAAGGACTTGTTACAAAAACATTTAAATTTTTCTATACTAAAAGAATTTATATCAGAATGTTTCTTAGAGTATGCAGCTTATTAAATACAAGTATGACTGACATGTAAATATTTATGATAAATATGCTCCTTAATCAATGATATTTAAAGATGTTCTGATGTTGACTGGGTTTTTTAGAATGACTAAGTGAGGAACAGTATATCCTGTAGAGGACACCATTTTCCTTCTGCAAGCGATTTTATAGTATGGTTTCTTTAAATCAGACCCCGTTGAAAGGGTGTTTTCCTTGAGTTACAGCAAAAAATTATCCCCAAAATGTGTAGCTTTTATATAAAGTCACTTAACACACTGAATGCCAAATTAGTTTGAACTTCTTTTATAAAGAGAGCCAAATGACCAGTTCTTAGAGCAGAAATATATGTGTCATGCATGGTAGCATGTTAAAGTCAGATAGATGGCCTCTATTACCATAAAATATTTTGAAAAACTCATAAAATCATTAGGGTAAAATTACAAACAAACATTATGAAGCATTTATACTAAATTTTGCCTTTAAACACCATTTTTCACCTAAACAGCAGTAATAGCTATCTTTCAACACCACACTTATGTCCAGAACTCAGCCATCACTCACACTCCTCAATTCTCCATTTAAAACGTAAATCAGATGTCACTAATCTCCAATGACTTCCCATCATATTTAAGTTGCTATTTCTCTTGATCCCATAGTCTATCACTTTTCCCCTCCTCACCATAAGCACTATTAGTCTTCTTTTACATACTTAAACATACCAAACTTGTTCCTTGCCTTAAGGCCATTGCACTTTTTAGTTCCTCTGATGGAATGCCTGGCCCTGAGATTTTTATTAAGTCGCTCCTTGTGATTTAGGTCTCAACTCAAACATCACATTAAAGGTGATTTCTCTAACTACCTATTCCTAACCACTTAGAGTAGCCCTCTCAGCTGCTCTCCATCACCTCATATCACCCTGTTTTTTGTTTTCACATCACCTAAATGACTGAAATTATCTTGGTTTCTAATTTGGGTACTTTGTTTATTGTTACTACAATATTAGCTCCAAGAGAATAGAGAACTTGTCTTATTTCCCACAAAACTTCCAGGGCCTAGCACAACACAAAATCACTGAATAAAAATGACTGAATAAATCAATTACTTTAGGTAGAATTTTTTCACACCATAAGCTCTGACCTAGAGTATACTGATATAAGTTTGTAGCAAGATAATTTTGTGAAGTTTTATGAATAGGATGAAACTGTGTGCTTTCTATAGGTACAATAATAGTTACTTTGGGTTACACAAGTCAGGTTTGGTGGTAGGAGCTGAGCTTGGCATTTTCCTGGTTTTAGAACTATGAGACTTGGGGTCAGAAAATAAAATATAAGAATCAATAAACTTTACTAATGAAATACATAAGCAAAAAACCCTAAAGTCAAAGAAAATCCATAGAATAGCTTAAATCTTAAAGCCCATATAGGACTATTAACTATCATAGCTTAGAATTTGTTTTTACTTCTTGTCTATTTATTTGCATGTAGCACCTAGCACCCTGCTTGGCACACAGCAAGTACTCGAAAAATGTTTAATGGATCATAAGTTCCTCAGCATATAATTACAGTTTAACAGATATAAACTAGAACTTATATTTTGTCTTGATGCAATAAATTTTTAAAAACTTTTTATATTAGATTCATTCTTCACCTTGTAAGCAAAGCCTTTCTTTTTATTTTATTTTATTTTAATTTTTTTTTTAAAGCCTGTCTTTCCTACTGAAGGAAATTCTCAGTATAGCTCTCTGTTGTATTTCACCTGGTATATACATTATGTCCACAGGAGACAGTGACCTCAGGTGTTTAGAGACCTGAGCAGCCTTTTCCCATTTTATAAAGATGCTACATATGGAAGGGAAAATATCATCAGCAGAGTCATCTATAAACAGCACAATTATCTATTCCTGTAGGTACATGAAAATAGCAAATATCAATCAATACTGAGAAGTGGAACAGAAGAAATTATGCATGTTTAAATTCCATGCTGCACAATGTCTATTATCCATTTGTACTGGCTCCTTCTTATTCTCTATAGCTCTTTAGATCATTAAAAAAGAAAAACATGTTTAAGTCCCCTTTCCATAAATCCAAGCTGTTATCAACATCCTTGAATTTGGAACAAGCATATTTAACTTTTTCACATTGCTTTTTGAAATGTAACATATCACATGGAAAGTAGGGGTCGGTAATAATGATGTTCTAGTGTATGGTCAATCTGTCGCTGAAATTCAGCTCCATGTCCAGAGAATAAGCGACAGTAGAATACTGAAGGATTAATTAAGTCAAGGTGACTTATTATGAACAAAGTAATAAGATAATAGAACTATGATAACAACATATAGAAAATACAACCTATTTTTTTCAAAATCACAGTACAACAGGAGATGGAAGCTTTAATGCTAAAAGACTCATCTAAAAACTAAGAGTTAATGGATATTTTAGATAGTACTATAGTAAAAGGAGCGTCTAAATCTATATTCCTAATGGTTTGTTAGACACAGGTCTACTGTTAACAGCGTAGTAAATGCAGAGATAGTTATTGAGGCAATAATAGGCAATATAATAGAAATACCAGAGATTATAACTTCTATTTACTGTACATATGACCTTGGCAAACCACTATTCTTTCTGGATTCTTAAGCTTTCTCATTTGCAAAAAATGAAGATAATAATGTTGCCTTTGGTAATTATATTTCATAATGTTATATTGAGGTCTCAACGAGAGAATGAATATGAAATCATCTTAAGTATAAAACCCTACATAAGTAGAATACATAAATACTGTAGGGGGGGGTTAAATTTACCTTTATATGTTCTAAAACAGCAGTGGCAACATTTGTATGGAGATCAATAAGTCTTTTTTTTTCAAGGAGTTCTGGCAAAGAACTACAAGTATCAAAAAATTGAAAATTAACCATTAAATTTTCTAAGAAAATGACACAGACCTTAATAAAACACACCTGAGTGTTTCCTCTGAGGAAACTTAGAATAGTAAAAAAGTTACAAGATGACAAATTAAACTGTCAACCGAATTTAACCTCTAGGTTTTACTCTATACAGTATTCACTACTTTAATACAGGTTAAATGCTTCTTGTTTTAAAGTAATCTGTCTCTTAAATATCATTATTCCACCATTTCACTTTCTGATTCCAAAATCTGGAGGTTCAGAACATAATCAGATTAATGGAAATATGATTTTACTTATATATCTAAAACACATTTCTTCTCTCCTTGATAGCATTTCATAAGTATCAGAAAGAAATTGTGCTTAACCTTTAGTTAATAAAATAATAGCAATGATAAAATAAATAATAACTTGTATTATTACCACCAACACTATCTTCTTGGTAAATATATCCCCATTATACAATTTTAATTAGTTAAAGAAGTAAATGATCTGCTGTTTGAAGGTAATTTAACTCAGTCTGAACAAGTTAAAATCAGTTTATTTTTTTTAAAGGTCTATACTATTACCTACTATTTCTTATTATTAAAAACTTTAGCCAAGTTTTTAACGTTCAAAATAAATCTTATCAATAAAGACTTAAAGAGCATATATTGCTTACTTACCTAACTGCTGATGTTAGCTTAGCAGTATTGTCAGAAAGCATACTTATGGCTCCTTCGTCTTCCCCTTCTAGTCCCTGAGGAGGAAAAAAAGATCTCAGAAGCATAAAAATCAATATATTCCTAAGATCACTGATAAACACTAAGATTTAGGTCACCCAGAGTAACAAATCTTTTTCCTGTAAGGAACGAGTCTATCCATTTTTGACAGTTACCAAAAAGTTCTGGTCACCACCAGTCTAGTAAGTTGGATGATGATGGACCAGCAGGTATTTTCAGATAAAGAAATAGGCCCAGAGACTTGCCACAGCTCATGTAGTAATAAATAGTAGAGCTGAACTCTGAGGTTAGGTCAAGTGTAGTAGAATGAGCAGCACTGGAAAAGATATCTCTAAAATAAAGCCACATTATCTATTTTTTTCAGATCATAAATTAAGAATTTTTTTTTTAAGTTGTGCTCTTCTTAGTATTTAGGTTGCTTTTTAAAAAAGATCTTTTATCTAAGTTGAGAATACTTTTGTTATTAAAGCAACGAATGGTTTCAAATTTTCATGAGAAAACAAAGTAAAGCTTTTTCTCTCCAGATATCCTTCTGCTTCCCTGTAGATCTAAGAAAGCAAATGGAATCTTACCATAATGCTCTTAAGTCGTTTAACCTCATCTTCCTGTGCTCTGTAAGATTCCAGTTCTTGCTGAACTGATTCTGCAACTTCTGGGAATGGACTGAAATAGTATTGAAAACAAGAGGAACTGTGAGTATGATATTAAAATATTGATTTTTGTGTGAATTCTGAAATACATCCAATGAGGATTTATTTTTATTGTAAATGTACCTATTTGGATTGGAATATATTTAATATATGACACAGCATATTTAGCATAAAAATATACATATCCTTGGATATCTACTTATAAATACTATTTCTTTAAATGCATTTAAATTCTTATACAACTAAGCAAATTTAAATTTATTTCTATTATTTTCATTAACCATATCACATTTTTCTTTACCTATACACTGTAAGAAAAAAAGTAAAATATTAAAGTGACTGAAAAACAAAAAAGAGAAGGCATGGTATATGAAACATCAATTAAATATTACTACCCAAATTAATACTACTGTCACATGGTTCATATAATTACAAAGATGGCATTTAAAAAATATTTCATGCAAGTAATTGTGAGAAAAATCTTTTAATTCTGTAAGCTTAATATCTTACTGCTAGTAAAAGTAGAATATAGGCCACTTTTGTTGGTCTAACGCCTGATGTCTTCCTCCAGGCAAGTGTGGTTTAGCAGTAATTTCCATAGACTTCAGACACAAGTGATCTGCAAACACTGATAGCTTTGGTAGAAAAAATTTCACAGGGCACTAATCTTGAATAATTCTAAATAAATGTACATTGACCATAAAAGGGTTCCTAACAGAAGTATTTTTCATTTATAGCTGTAGAGGCCAGAAGCTTTTCTTCCTTTAAGAAATAAAAGGTCCTGTCTGAGCAGCAATTAAACAGAAACCCTTGCCCTGAGACTTGATAACACTTGATTAATGACAGCACATACTATCCAGTAGAGACTGAGAGAAATGACAGAAGACCCTGAGAGGATTTTGAGGAATATGGTCCAGTTTTACACAACTACCACAGGCACAAACCTCAGCTTCCGCAGCCCCTATGCTGCCAGAACAGAACACTGAACCTATTGAAACGTGCTGGTTGAACCAGATGTTCCTGAAATCTCCAGTATCTTCAGGTCTCAGGGCTAACAGATAATAACTGCTTATATTTACGGAGTATTTACTGTATGCCAAACACAATGCTAAGAATGTGTCTCTATTCATATATAATCTAACCACTGTCTTGGTGAGGTACACACTATTATTAATTAGGACCAGAGCCTTTTGGGATCTTCTAAAATTGGGATTTATTCTTGCTTTTAACGATGATAACCGGATGACTTTGGGAAAGTTACTTTGTTATATTATTTCACTTCATCTTCATCACAACCTTCTGAAATAGGGCAAGAGGTAGAATTATCATCCCTAAATTTTACCGATGAGGAAACTGAAGTTCAGAGAGGTTTAAGTTACTTGTTTTACTCTACACTATCTGCCAGTGTCTTTGTGCCCACATTACTATTACTATAGTTCTAGAATATTGTAGTACAATATGTGAGTGAGAGTTATTCAGGGCTATTCTTACTTACAAACAAAAAATTAAAGTCCTTAATATTCAACTGACTTTTTAGATTGTTCCTAAATATACACATTAAAAAATTCATATCTTCCAGATTTGAATGAAGACTTTTATAAAGCTTTTTACTATTAGAAAATCTAAATCTTAAAATTAATTTTAAAATATCCTGCATCCTCTAGAAATAATGTAAATGTAACTTCTTGTACTTTGCCATTATGTAAAAGAGCACAGACTATGGAATTCCAAGGAGAAAATTATTTAAAACAAATTACAGGGGCAGCCTGGGTGGCTCAGTGGTTTAGCACCTGCCTTCAGCCCAGGGTGTGATCCTGGGGACCCCAAATCGAGTCCCACGTCAGGCTCCCTGCATGGAGCCTGCTTCTCCCTCTGCCTCTCTCTCTCTTTCTCACTGTGTCTCTCATGAATAAATAAATAAAATTTTTAAAAAATAAAAAAATAAAATTAAATAAAAAAAATTACAACAGTATCCAAATTGCCAGTCAGAAAGAGGAAAATAATAATTTTTCTCTACAGAGAAAATAAAATTCCTTGTTATAAGCAATGTGACTTTCCAATGTTAAAAAAAAATAGTTATAAAAAAACAGACAAAACACACAAAAAACCCAGCTGGTTGAATCACGTCTATATCTTACTTCTCTTTAAACATAAATGAGGCCAAAAAGAACAGCCCTATCAAGGACTTGGTCACATACGTAGGTACAGTAATACCTGAAATACTCAAAATTATAATAATAAATAACATTGTATTTCCATAATTGCTGATGAGCAGCATTCTTTTTCTAAGAATGATTTTTTCCGGCTTGTTCAGAATGGTTTGTTTAGCCATAATGACCACTAGATCACATTTTTTTTTTTTAAACACTTACTGAGCCCATGAAGTATCCTAAACTTTAAGGGACATAGCAATACATGGGATCTGTATATCTGCCTATAAAAAAATCATACAACAAATTAGTATTTCTAATGTACTTTAAATAAATGTCTTTCAGGCTTAGGTATTCTCTCTCCACAGATATCTAAAACTGGGTTTGTATGAAGGCAAACATGGAACAGAGAGGGAAGATTACATTTCAATGTTTCTCTATCACAAATATCTATTTTAGTGAAAGGCAGAAATGGTTTTGTAGAGGGTCAATGGGGACAGCAAAAAAATTTAGAAAGACTATCTCTAAAATCTACAAAATCATATAGTATGAGTTTACTGAAAAGAGAAATGGTCTCAAAAAACAACCAACAAGAAACAACCTAGGAATCAGGGAGAAATAGATATATCCCTATGGACTATTTAATTATAGCCCCTACTCAGCGTGTGGATGAACCACCATGATCTTTTTTATTTACTTCATCAATTTCATTAAGTCAGATGTCATCTTCATTTTCCTATAAGGGGTGAATCTTTCACTTACTGATGTTTTTCTTACTTACCTTCCTTTATGCTTCTGCCAAAATTTATCAACTGGAGTTAAATCATAAGATTTTTTGTTTTTTCTTTTTGGTCTAGCACCAGCTGGAGAATTTTCTACTCCTGAAGATTCTTCCAAATTAACTCTGTTTAAGTGGAAATCCTAAGAAAAAGTAATCTTTTTTTAAAGTAAGATTTCAAGAATGATAATATTTCCTACAACAAGGAAAATAACACAGATTCTTACTGCCCTTTCTAATAATTCTAAGGACAAAATATACATCTGAAATTTAAAGACCTCCTTCCAATGTTTCATCACACACAAATGTACTTTTAATATTTATGTATTTTAATTAAAGTAGTAGATACAAATGATTAAAACTTCAAAAAATATATAAAAATCATGTTAACGTTCTTGTGTATCCTTCTAGAAAAATATTTTTGCAAGTGCCAGCATACACATATCCTTTTAATTTTACTTTAAAGAACTGGATTACATTATGTATTTTTTGTACTTTTTCTCAATAATGTATTTTAGAGCTCTTTCTCTACCTGTATATGTACATCTACTTCATCTTTATCATAGTTATACAGTAGTCCAACATTTAGACATATCCATTTATTTAACCAGGCCTTTTGATGATGTTTACCAGGTTCCAGTAACAAACATAATCATAAATATAGTATTTTTATTTTTAATTTTTTTAGAGAGGGAGAGAGAGAGAGAAACAGAAGAGGGCAAGGGGAGAAGGAGGGGAAGAAAGAGGATCTCCACTGAGTGTGGAGCCCAATGCAGGACTCGATCTGACAACCTGAGATCATGACCTGACCCAAAATCAAGAGTCGGACACTTACTGAAACACCCATGTACCCCTTAAATATAATTTTAAAACTCTTAGGGAGTCTTAACATTCTGATCTGTTAACTGATGGTTTGCATTAAAAAAAAATTACAATAGAAGCTAAAATAATAATAATAGCACTCCCTTTTATATAATTTCTAATAGGTAGTTGGAGCATTATAAGCTTTTCTGCCTAGAACTAATTTTATTCATGTGAGGCTTGATTTTTTGCCCTTTCTCAGAAAACAAACACACAAAAACCAGAATAAAAGTATTTTTTTTATCCTTCCTTCTTGCCGTAGACCTGGGGGGTTTCCTCATGTAATAGTATTTTATGGTTCAACTCTACTCTGAAGAATAGTGAGCTAAAGACAAAATATGGCTATATTATTAATTTTTAACTAATAATTAAACTTCTAGGTCCTAGCAGATTAAGTGTACTTAATAGAACTTAATCTCCTTTTGATGAAACTAGTCAACAATACTGAGTCTAATACATTAGACCATACATACCCTGCAACTTATCCTTTAAAACTACTGTTTATTTCCTTGCTATTTTCTCTTAAGACACACAACATGAGTGTGAAATGCACAGATCTCCTTTTGATGAAACTAGGTCAACAATACTGAGTCTAATACATTAGACCATACATACCCTGCAATTTATCCTTTAAAACTACTGTTTATTTCCTTGCTATTTTCTCTTAAGACACAAAACATGAGTGTGAAATGCACAGATGTCCAATTGCCATAGTTGATTAAGAAGTTGACAAAGAGTATATAATGTTATATTTCAGCCTGTTAATACTATGTTTTTCCTGACTCTTCATATCATCATAGGATATATACATCAGTAATCTTACTTAATTCCTCTTACTTTCCCACCCCATACTGTAACCTTAGTTTGTACAACAGCTTACCCAAATAGGAAGGAAACACAATAGATATTAACAGCTAAATATGAGAACTCTTGCTTTAAAGATTAACAAAAAAAAAGATACTGGTAGTTAAATAGTTGAGCCTTATTAACCAGAATTTCTAGTAAAGTACTATTTCATGGTGATGATACAGCTCATTCAAAATACAAGTAACATTAACAAAACTAGTGGTTGAAAAATAAGAGCACACTATTACTGAAGTACTGATGAAACAAAAGAAAATACAAAATGATAAAGGAATAAAAAATGGTAAGAATTTTGAGAAATAACATAAAAGTGGAAAGAACACTTCCATTGTTTGCATAACAGCCAGGCAAATAAGGAAAATTTTAGTCTTGAAAACTGGGAAATTAGAACATTCTGTGCTGTACTTAGCCATGTTAAAGAAAGTGAACATTTTATAGACAAATAAAAGACAACAGAATTAGTTTTAACATGATAGAGTCTAACCTGTTCTTACTAATACTCATACTTTCTTTCTGGACTTAGAGACTAGACAATGGTGTCCCAAATCATAAGATATAAGTAAATCCCACTGAGAAGTGCTAAAAACATGGATAAGTCTTCAGTAGTCTTAGTCTCCTTTTACAAGTTAAAGCAGACCAGTCAACCCAAATAGAGCTAATGATAAAATTACGTTTGGGTGATATAGGTGACAACCATTTATAGCAAAGATTTATATTCACCTGGAAAAAAAGCAAAGTATATTTTGGTAAAGAATTGAGCCAAATCCAATTAAGTCTCTGGATCAGTTTATAGAAAATACTGAGGATAGAGAACCATGTCAAATTGTCTCACAAGAATACAATCAACCAAATGTAGAAATGAAGGAAACTCTTTAGAAAACCAATCCAATTCCTTCAACTGAAAAATGGCAATAAAAAAGGAGTAGAAAGAGGAACTGTTGTAAACTGAGAAGCTTAAAGATGTATCAACCAATGCAATGTATGGATACTGTTTGGATCTCTATTTGAACAAACCAACTGTATACATGTGTCTTTGAAACAATTAGGAAATGCTGAATATAGAGATAACAGTAGATATTACCAAAGAATAATTGTTAATTTTGTTGTTATGATAATAAAATTACGGTACTTTTTTGTTGTTGTTTAGATAAATGCTGAAATATTTATGCTTAGATCATATAATGCCCAGGATAAGATGCATATTGCCTGGGAAATGGAGTGATGCACATGGGGGTTCATTATAGTATTGTATGGGTGTGTTTTTATATGAAATATTCCCTAATAAAAGTCTTAAAACTTTATTCGTGACACTGAAACAGGATTTAAAATAAAACCCACAATTGTTTGCCTCTTGGCATAGTGATTGTGAAAGCACATGTTGAGATGGGATCTCATTACACTTACTTTGGGAGTGACTATGATAAGTCCTCCTTGCCCATCCACATTGGACAATAAGCAAGAAATACTGTGATTACAATATTTACAGGTTAATTTACAGATTAGTAAGTACCAAATAATACATACAGCAATGAATACGGAAATACTGAAACAATACCATTTTTAAATAAATGAATGAAATCAAGGATTTTTTTTGGATTTTACATAGTCTACACACCTTTAGTAGGAACTTTTCACGAACAACTCTGATTTAAGTGACTAAGTTTACATTACACTTTTGACTTTAAAGCAAATGCCTGAAACTAGAGCAACATAGTGCTATCCAAGAGGTTTTGTAAAGACTACAGAATCAACAGAGCATCCATCTTCAAAGCATGAAACTCTGAACTACATCTATTATACTGCAGTCATATACCTTTTAAAAAAAATGAGTGCTTCTTAAAATGCTTTTCTAATAACCTTTTAAAAATATATATTTAGAAACCACTTCCTTTTTTCCTCTTAAGTGGCAAAAAACACTTTTATATATTAATATAAATTGTGATTTAATGTTTCAAATAATAAGAGTCAGTAGCAGAGAACCAAACACACAAAAAGGATACTTAAGATATGAAAAACCAAGCCTAACTAAAGAACAAGATACTGAGATGAAATAATGCCTATCCCTTTGCTAATGGTAACTACCCATGGCAGATGAACAATCAAAACCACCCCTCCCATAACCAAGGTATAATAAAAGGAGTCATGACTTTCTAATGATCAGTTCTGCTTCTTATATCCCAGTAAAAGGAAAAGGGCATTGCCAAGTTTTTCATCAGAAGAATGTATTTCTCACATTAAATGACAAGAATCTTTCCCAGCACACAGGGAAGCTATATGAATTTTCAGTTGCTTCCATAGTCTAAAATATAAATACTATCAGCATTCAAGATTTTCAGGCAAAGTTATTTAGTATAAAAAGCAAGCTCCAATTACAAGTTAACATTTCCTATCTAGAACTTTTACTCCATCTTGTGGAGATAAAGGGTATAATTATTAAGAATTTTAAAAACTAAACGAACTTCAAAAGTGGCAGTTTTAACAACAAAAAAAATGACATGATAACAATTTATGATATCCCAGTTATAGTTTTTCCACATCTAGAAACTACATTAAAATTAACAGGAATTACTATATGATCCAGTAATTAGGCTACAGGATATTTATATTTACTCAAAGAATATGAAAACACTAATTTGAAAGGATATATACACCCCTATGTTTATTGCAGCATTATTTACAGTAGTCAAATGATAAAAGCAGCCCAACTGTCCAATGAATGGATATGGGTGCCTGGGTGGTTCAGTCAGTTCAACATCTGACTCCTGATCTCAGCTCAGGTCCTTATCTCAGAGTCATGGGATTGAGCCCTGCAGTGGGCTCTCCACTGAGCTAGGAGACTGCTTGAAATTCTGTCTCTCCCTTTGCTCCTCCTCCTGCTTGCACACACATGTGCATGCACACTCTCGCTCTCTCTGAAATAAATAAACCTTTAAAAAATATATAGATGAATGGATAGAGATGTGGCAGGTATACATACATATATATATATGTATATATATATATATATAACAACATTATTCAGGCATAAAAAAGATTGAAATCTTGCCATTTGCAACAATACGGATAGATCTAGAGAGTGCAATACTGAGCAAAATACGTCAGAAAAAGACAAACACCATATGATTCCACCCATACATGGAATTCAAGAAACAAAACAAACGAACAAAGGAAAAAATGAGACATACCAAAGAGATTCTTAACTATACAGAACAAAGAGATGGTTACTAGAGCTGAGGTGAGTGAGACAATGGTTTAAATAGGTGAAGGGAATTAAGAGTACACTTATCTCGATAAGCACTGAGTAATATACAGTATTGCTGAGTCACTATATTGTACACCTGAAACTATAACACTGTATGTTAACTATTCTGGAATATACTTAATTTAAAATTTTTTAAAATTAAAAAATAAAATTAATGAACAGGAATAAGTCAGTATAGATTGTGTAGTTTTTCTTAACTACTCTCTTTAAAGAGACTATTTTTATAAGATCTAAATATTCTGATAATAATGCTGTGAAAAGACTGCCTAAAGCTAAGAACCTAGCCTACGAAAGTTAACTAGAGATGTGCATTGCTCTATTATTTATAACAAAAACTTATTATTATTTATTTATTATTTATAAAACCAACACTAGTCTAACCTCCATGCAACAGGGATTAACATCTGCTTCGTTCACCAGGTATCCCAGACTGGTACAGAGCAGGCACTTAAAAAATATTTATTGAGCTACATTTTTGGAGACATATGGTTGCCAATTTTTAATTCTGTGAACTGAAGAGCAGAACCAAAAAAACCCTACCACCTATTTTTACCACCTTGTAGTTTTATTTATTTAAAAGATTTATTTATATTCAATTTTATTTATTTATTTATTTATTTATTTATTTATTTATTTATTTATGATACAGAGAGAGAGAGAGAGAGGCAGAGACACAGGCAGAGGGAGAAGCAGGCTCCATGCACCGGGAGCCCGACGTGGGATTTGATCCAGGGTCTCCCGGATTGCGCCCTGGGCCAAAGGCAGGCGCCAAACCGCTGCGCCACCCAGGGATCCCTAACCTTGTATTTCTAAGAGGATTATTTTAACACTAAAGAATATGAAATAAAAAATCAGTAACTTATGTATCTCACAAAAAGCACACACATACAATTAGTTAAAAGGTCGTTCAAAAAACCTCATTTCATAGCCCTTAGTATTCTCATTTCACTTTGGAATAGTGAAGACATCAAGGACCAGTATTAGCCTTTTCTGGTTTGGGGAAATCTCTGCCCTAAGCTATGTTTCTCAACTTTTCTTCCAACAAATGGGGAATAAGACCATATTCCTTCGTGGTGCAACTACTTATATAAATATCTTACCTCCAGTTGCTCAAAGCATCAAATGCTTTCATTAGAAAAGGAATTAGAAAGATCAAAGTACCTCAATGCTCTACACAGCCTCCACATATAACCAGAAGTGAACAGATGACTCCTGATTTGTCTCACCCCTCATTTCCACCCAAAAGCTAGAACCCCATCAACCAAAACTAATTTGAGATTATGAAAACCATCGCATCATGCCATCTTTATATGACTCCCTATACCACCTCCTTTAAATCCCATCTCTTATTAACAAATTCCTAAAACTCTTCTGTCATTACCCTTTAGAACACATATTCAGTCAACAGCAAAATCTCCTATTCTGAACATCTAAACTTCCACCGTACTTTCTTGCTATAATTGAACTCCAATTGGCTGGACCCAGGATTTAAGATAGCTGCCTTCCTTCCTACTTCCAGGCTCTAACTTGTCTTCTTCCCTAAAATAACTCAAGCTTTGAAACTCCTGTCATCAGCCTATATTAATAGCAGTTTTCACTCAGGCAATTTTGCCCCTCTTCACAGACTGGGTATCTTTGGCAATGTGTGAAGACATTTTGATTGTCACAACTGAGACAGTGCTACTGGCATCTAGATAGAGGGTAGAGACCAAAGATGCTGCTAAACATCCCACAATGCACAGGACAGCCCTGCACAACAAAAACATTATTGGGCCCAAAATGTCAATGCCAAGGTTGAGAAATCCTGGTCTATAGTGATCCTGATCATTAAGACCTCCTACAGATTTACACAATCTCATTGCCTGCATCAACTTTTTTTTTTGATCATTCCCACTGATACACAAACATGATATAATTTTTCTCATTTAAGAATTTCTCGACCTCACATTCCCCTCCAGCAATTACCACTTTTCTCAACTGTCCTAGACAGCAAAAACTCTTCTAGAGTTTGCCTATATTCTCTATCTCCTTTCAATCTCTCTTAAATCCACTTCTGTGTTCTGTCCTTATACTATGAAAGCTGCTCTTACCAAAGTTACTAATAACCTTGATGTTGCCACATACATTGGTGACTTCTCAGTCCTCCGCATTTGTTCAATCTAATTCCTACATTTTCTCTGAAAACAGTTAATTCACTGGCTTACAAAACCAACACAGATCTAGTTCTCATATCTCACTACTGGCTGCTTCTTTCTACGTTATATTGTTAGTTCCTACTTATCACCCCACCTTCTAAATGTTGAAATGCCTCAGAGTTCAGTTCTTGGATCTCTTCTCTATCTATATTCATCCCCTTGGTGATCTCATTTTATCTCTTGGCTTTAAATACCATCTAGAAATGGACTACTCCTAAATTTATGTGTTGAGACCAGGTGTATTTCCTGAACTCCAGACTCATTTATACATACATACATACATACATACATCCATACATACATCTATCTATCTATCTATCTATCTATCTATCTATCTATCTATCTATCATCTGATATCTACTTGAATATTTTAATAGGCATCTCACATTTAACATGTTTAACACTCAACATCTGACCTTTCCCTCAAAATTTCTCCTTCTATGTCTCTATCTCAATAAATGACGTCTGTCCATTTGCAAAGGCCAAAACTCTGGACTCATCTTTGACTCCTTTCTTTCTCTTAGTTTCACATTCAATTCATCAATGAATCCTATGCTCTGCATTTCATAGATTATCACAACTCTCATCATTTCCATCCTGTTGTAAGCCACCATCCTGTTAAGATAATTGCAACAGCCTCCTATTGGTTTCTTGACTCATCCTATGCCTCTCAAGGAGTCTGTTTTCAACACTGCAGGGAGAGTGATACTCTTAAAATGTGTATCAGATGTCACTCCTTTACTCAAAACTGCATTGGCTCCCCATTTCCCTTAAACTGAAAGTCAGTATCCTTATAATGTCCTATGCCATACTGCTTCCCACAGCCTATTTAACTTCGTCTCCTGCTATATTCCCCTTGTCTTACTTTGCTCTGGCCATCTTGGCTCTTTTGCTATCTTTTAAATCTATTAAGCATCTTTCTGCCTAGAATGCTGTTCTCTCTCCCATTTGGCTCTATAATTCACTACCTTACCTCCTTTAGTCCTTTCCTCAATGTCTTTTTTCAGTGAGGTCTTCCTATTTTAAATACAATCCTATTCATCATTACCTGCATTATTTTCCTCCAGAGTATTTTCCACCTTCTAAAATGTCATATATTTTATTTTAGTTATTGTCTGTCTCCCCTATCATAATGTAAGCTCCAGGAAGAAATTAATATTTTCATTGCTTTATTGCTAAAACCAGGGTCTAAGATGTTTGGTCAGACAGCAGGGTCTCCAGTACTGGCTGAATTCTTCCTCAGACTCTTACTTGACCTCCTAAAACTAGCTTCCGTGTTCCATTACTCAGGGTTTAATTCAGTAGCCCCTTCAATTCTTCTTGTCCTCTCAAATGAATCAGAGTTGCCTACTATTTCATTGACACTCATTCTTGAGTCTAAAATGACACAGGACTCCAGAATACAAAAGGGTGTAGAACTGCCAATTTTCATCAGTAATCCTGAAATGTGATTTAAAAATATATCTTACAGCTACAATTTGGGTTTTAAAGAAAAAAACAAACAAACAAAAAATCATCTATTATATGTTTTTCACTTCCTTTTCCATATGACATTTCAGGCACTCTTTGCAATAATGATATCATTACACACTATAAACCCTAGAGACCTGGGCTAGAAGTTAGTAAATTAGAGTGCTAAGTCTTGACAGAGCCAATAATTTGGGTTCAAATCATTTAACTTCTGTGTTAAATTTTTTCTATCAAATGGGGACTATTCTGGCTTTATTACAGAGTGCCTTGTACAGAATTTAATTGTGTACAGATTTTCTTCCCATTTCCTTTAAAGATTGGGGCTATTTTGTTTATCTGTGTATATAGCATGCTATCTACAATATTTAGTAGATGAATATATACATAAATATAAATATAGATTTTAGTTTTAAGCATGATTTTATATATGTGGAAAACATACAGTATAAATAAAAAATACTATTTACTTTTATTATAAAATGAGCTTAACTGATTCCCAGGAAAAATGGAAATTATAGCTTTCCTCCCCATGGAGAAACATATTTATTTACTTCCTCAGCATGGCAAAAAAGAAAGTAAAAAATTACTTCATATGAAAAAATTTTTAAGTCACTCACTGCACTGAGGGGTACCTGGTGGCTCAGTCAGTTAAGTGTCTGATTCTTGGTTTGGGCTCAGGTCATGATCTCAGGGTCATGAGACTGAATCTGCTTAAGATTCTCTCCCTTCCCTCCTCCCTCTGCCCCACTCCCTATCTCCTTCTTGTGCTCTCTCAAAAAAAAAAAAAAAAAAAAAAAAGCCACTAACTCATTTTCCTTCATTCCTTTTCTCCCCAACACTGCCAATAATACAAATTATTCATATACTTTAAAGATCATAAATTTAGAACTTTAACCTTCAATGCTTCACTATTCTTCAGCATCCATACCCAGTGATAACCAAATTCCATCACTTTTTTTTATATTTCTTAGCTCCACCCTTCTCACCTGTGATTCTGTAGCCATGACATTAATTTTATATTAAAAGGACCATTAAACACTACTACATTTTACTAAAAAGTGGTATATTGAGCCTCTTACCAGTACATCATGCACCAAGGCTTGATATGTCCACGTATGGTGTAAAGGAGTTGCCAAATCTATGTTTCTGTCAACAAGGACTAATAAAGGCCTTTGGAAGCTGTAAATATATTTAAAAAAAAAAAAATGTAATTCTTGATAACAGTTTATATATCTCAATTTTTCTAAAACTTCCTGTTTTCTAAAACTTTCTGGTTTTATAATTTTGACATGAACAATAAGTATGCTAATATTGGCGTTCCATAATAGTTTACTTTAAGAAAACTTTTTTAGTATAGCCAGTCAAGTAAAGTAATGCTTCGGACTACTTAAGTCTGTGTATAATGCTAGATTATAAGTCCTGAGGAACTATCTTAAAGGAAAAAAATCTGTGCAAGTACTGTTTCTACAGAATAATTTTTATAGCTATCGAAGTAAGAATAAGTTGCTTCTACTTAGACTTGTATTTCACATTTTTGGAAAAAAGGAATAGTCATTATCAGTTTCAGGGAAAACTATTAAGTAGAATCTGATGATAGATTTACACAAATGTTTGATAGTTTCATAAATTACAAATTAGAACTTTTTTCTGTAAACAAAAATTCAAAAAGTAGACTCTAGAGAAGAGCTTCATGAAACTCTCTCATCTTCTCTTCTAGAGAAGAGCTTCATGAAACTCTCATCATGTATCCCATTATAATACATATAACTAAAACATTAAGCCACAGTGGTGCCTAATCATGTAAATATTCACTTACGAAATACTTCATATGTTATTTGCTGCATTATTACAACTAAGATGTAAAACAGATTATACTTAAAGCAAAGTGAGGCACGAAGTCATCTGGTTGCCACGTGTCTCCAAAAGTTGTAAAGGTCTGGTTTGGCAATACTGTATCAAGAGTATACATCAATTTGCAAAAGATACTGTTACCTGATTATGTTAACTGTTCATATTTTCTCCTGTAAGAGATCTCTGACCATTTTAGTAACTCATTACACTGCACTGATTATAAATACACTGCACTGATGATAAAACTCCATGATAAATAAGTAGGAGGTACACCCTTTCCACCTACTATCATTTATTACTCCAGAGCTAGGTAAAAGGCAAGGAAAGATAGCCTGTGGTAAAGTTTCTTACTTCAGCACTACTGGATATGGGGCTAGATAATTCCTCATTTTGGGGGCTTGTCCTGTGCACTGTAGGATATTTAGCTGCATCCTTTAATGCAGTCCCCTAAATTCTAGTAGCATCTACCCAGTTGTGATAACCAAACATGACTGCACACATTGCCAAATTCTTATGGAGGATCATTAATTTAAACTAGATTCAAATGTCTAAAACAGTCCAACAAAGTTGCTGATCCCTAATTAATTTAGAGATGCAACCAACAAATTAAAAAGACAACTGTATTATAACATAAGTAAGTTTTTAGAAATTATCCAAATAAAACAGAGTCTTTATATTGGTTTAAAAGCTTTTATGAGAGCACTATAGAAAGGGAACTGTCAAGTAAGAGATGCAATAGTGGGTGCTTCTGTTCAAAAAAAAAATCAGGTGAGAATTTGCTGTTCTGTTCTCCTTAATGAGAAACATTTTAAAGAAGATTTAAGACCAGCAATGAAATAAAAGAGTTTAATGTGGGGCTGAGACAGAACAAACTGAAACATAATGTTAGTGTTAACTCCCAATTGTAAAAATAACACAGAAGACAGGAGAAGCCACCTAAAGTCACTTGAAATAAGTCTATGGAAAGTTGCCACAGAATTATTATCCCTGGGGGGGGGGCAGTTATAGTGAGTGTCCGTTTATTTTTATAGGCTTTATTTATTAATTCACTTAAAACTGGGGGTAGGGATTAATTTTCCAAAATATTGCCTATCTCCTTTGAAATAATTCTCAGCCATTTGTGTGGGGTTTTTTTCTACTTCTTCACCCCAATACTGTATATTTTTAAATAAGCATTTCAATATAAAAATGGAAACTAGTTGTTAGGTAGAAATAGACATAAGCATCACAAGTTTTTCACTTACTTTTGTCATTAACAAGAGGCTTAATGAAAATTGAAATAAAAGGGCTACTGATCTCCAAAACCATACAAACAGAAAAATCTCTCCTACAGATGACAAAAATGGAAAACAATTTCACAGGGCTTGACCTCATAACCCTGAGATCATGACCTGAGCTGTGATCAAGAATTGAATGCTTCACTGACTAAGCCATGCAGGTGCCCTCACAACAGAAATTTCTAACAGAAGGTAAATTAATTAAATAATTCATTTATATTTCAAGAACAAACTGAGTCAAAACCCTGATAAAACATAATACCTGAATTGGCCAGCTCCAAGTGTGTCACCTGTAAAAAGACTGTTCCTTGCATCTCTTAGATTTTCTCGAAGTTTCTTATCTAGTTTCTGAAAAATCAAATTTGATAATAACCCTTAAAGAAAAATTTCACAGAACCTTATATAGGATAATAAAACGTGTTATTACGAACACTGAGAACATAATGTGTTCTTAGTTTCATAAATAAAAAACTTGCAACTTCTTTACAAAATAACAGATCTAAAATCTAAATATTTTAGTTTTTTTACTATTTCATATCATTATAACTTGGACTTGAAAAGATCAATACCTTTTCTATTGTGACTCAGGCCTGATTTCACTAACAATCACTTTTCACTGACTATTTTTATATTAGGTACAGGAACGATTTGCAGTAATGAGCCACTTTCTTACCCAATCATGACTCTGTTTTACAAAGAATGTCTCTATCTACTGACAGATCCAAGAGGCTCCAGAACAGAAATGGAATATGTGAAAGAAAGCAGCCCTCCATCAGTCAATGATTCATTTCAGCTAATAAAATTAAAAAATGTTAGTGTATCTTCCATCTTTCCATACTACTTGACCTTTCCTTTTCAGTAATTCTGTAATTTCTCTATTTACTCTTTAATCTTTAAAGCAAATTTTTGAACGCTCAATTTATATTGAATATTTTACTCCAATAAAGTGGAAGAGCAAATGCCTTCATTTTAAAGTTATGATTGTCAAAAAAAAATAAAGTTATGATTGTCAATAAACACTTACTAAATGAAGTTAAATATAAAATGACCTGGGGGATCAAATAAGTATAAAAACTACTTAGAGAAACAAGGCAGAAAGAAAATATACATTTTAGTAAAAAAGAAACAGAGCTGGAATAGCATGTTGGAGTAAATCATTTTTCTCCACCCCATAACACTATACAATGATTACTTCTTATTTTTGGTGGAATCTCAATGTTGTAAAAAAGATTTGCCTTTGGTACTTAATATATGGCTCATAGCAATCATATACTTCATATTAACAAAAAGACTTGAGGTACTTATGGAAAACATTCATACAATGTTATCTGTCATCAATGGATATCTGTATGAACTCACCACTGCTACCATTTCCGCTGCTGTTCCTCTTGAACATCTGATTATAGGAACAGCACCTATTTTAACAATAGATGTTAGCAATGATTTTTAGCTTTCAATAATGGAAAAGAATGAAAAGAGCTTAATTTAGAAGGAAACTTCTAAAAGGTAGTACTATTCTTGATTTTACAAATTAACAATGAAGGAATATAGTCTTGTTAAAAAAATAACTTAAAAGATAAAACATATCTTCCATTAATATGAAAGATTCTAAAAGGTGGCCTCAGTTCATTATTGAATCAGCTCATTAGACCTCTTAATTTCTTTGTTTATTACTTCAAGTTTTATCAAAGGCTGAAATCCTAAAATGATAGAAAAAAATCCAATTGCATTGAAAATCTCAGAAAACAAACTGAGAATACTGTAATCTTTACATGCTGAAACTGCTGCATTTTAGATTCTATACAAAACGTTCAGTCAACTGCAAAAAATTGTAAAATATTAGCAAGTTTTATAAAACTGCTTTCTTCCAATGGCAAGTTATACATGCTTGTCATAAAAACTCTAAATAATGTTAGAAATGTATAAGGTTAACCCTTTGGTTCCAGCACCCTAAAATAAAATAATCCCCCTTGAGAATTAGATATGGATATTTTCAGATTATTTTTTACATGTAGTTTTAAATAAATGTATTTGTGAAGAGTAAAAAAAAAATAGGATAAATTTTGTTCTTAAATTTGCCTTTTTCACTTAATCTCTGGTTGACATCCTTCTATGTCAGATGGGCAGTAATTACAATTACTCTTGAAAAAATCACTTTCTGATATTCTATAAGAAAGCTTGCTTTAACACTTCCATGGTCTTTTATACTTATCTTTTTCAATCTACCTTTACCTTGAAAATATAACTATCGTCAAGAAAAAATAACCTTAAAGTTCCCAAAAACCCTTGCATTCAGTGAAATCTTGGAGAATATGTAGGATGGCAAAATAGAAAGGTTAATTATGTCAGTTTAATGACTAAAAATTGCATATACATGTGCTTTGTTTAAAACAACAGCAATAACAATCCCACTTGAAGGTACTAAAAATACTTGAAAGTGCAGAAAGTGCAGGAGGGTAAAACTTTGAAAGAAAAGATATATTTAAAAATTGAGATACATTTTTAACTAGCTTTTCTCTTGAGGGTACTTTCTAGTTTGCAAGGCACAGAAAAGAAAGAGCACAGAAAAGAAAGAGCTCAAGCAGAAAACAGAAGAATCCAAGACTGGCATTCAGGGCAGGAAATTAAAGGAGAAAATCGCAAGGGAGGCCCAAACCTTGCATGCAAATTCTCCTCAAACTTCTGACTGTGGGGCAGCCCAAGTGGTTCAGCGGTTTAGCACCGCCTTGGGCCCAGGGCGTGATCCTGGAGACCCAGGATTGAGTCCCACGTTGGGCTCCCTGCATGAAGTCTGCTTCTTCCTCTGCCTGTGTCTCTGCCTCTCTCTTTCTCTCTGTCTCTCATGAATGAATAAATTAAAAAAAAAATCTTAAAAAAAAAAAAAAACTTTTGACTGTATCCTAAACTATTCATGGTATTTCCCTTCTCAATTTTCTCATTTGTGAAATAAAAAGAAACTTTAAAAATTTAGTGTAAGGATCACTTTAAATGGGGTTTTCAGTGTCTGCAAAATTAAAATTGCAATTAGGTTTCTAAACATATCTACTAGTAAGAAAGCATAAAAATCACACAATAGATACTGAACACAAAGTAGCTCTAAGTAAATTTAGATGTACCAAAGAAAGGTTTAAAATTCTGAGTACAGTGGATTAATAGTATACTAAATTTAGTGTTTTCTGGAACCTTGGGAGTGTGCCTTAACAGTTATATTTATCTCTATACTTAAAAGTGTATTTGAAATTCTTCCTAATAGAATGTTAAACATTTTGAGAAATAACCAGAAAGATTTGAGGACCTACCCAGTGTAACAAAAAAGCAGAAGAGGCTGTCAACAATAGTGTCCATAACAGTTTCCATCTCTGTGTCCGTGATATCTGGTCTGTTAATGGCTAAAATAACATAAAGAGAAAAAAACTTACCAAACTCTACGTCCTGATAACATTTGTAATACTCAAAAAGTAAAATTTTTTATGTTACACCTTTAAGTGAATAAATAAAAATTATACCTCAAAAAAACTGCACAGCATTTCAGTATCTGTAGTATTGAACAGTATCAAAATCATAGTAGTGCTAAGAAAACAAATCTGCCATAAAAAGTATACAAAATTTTTGCCAGAGCAAAGAAAAAAATATCATATTCCATACTTTCATTCACAAACACTAGATGGCCTCAAGAAACTACTGAACTTACCCAAGTACTGCCAGAAAGGACAATGACAATCAATTATTATAAGACCAGTGTCCCATATCATTTTTCTTGTATTGTAGTTAAGTTATATGAATTTCTTTTCTGATGTACTATACTGTACCTAAGTGAGTTCCAAACTTTAGTGGGTATAAGAATCACTTTAGAAATATAAAAGAGAAAGTTTGTCTGGAATAAAAATTCAAGATTCTTAGCCTTTTCCTCTCAGGGATTCAATTCAACAGATCTGGATAATTCTAAGAAATCTGCAATTCTGATAAGCACCACAGATGACTCTTAGAGCTACATTAACAAAAACAAAAACACTGCTGTGAAGACTATACTTGACAAAGATATTACTTTACTCCTCTTTCATCTCTTACAATACTTATGCTTAGTATTTGATGAGTAGATGCTCAATAAACATTTGTTAAAAGACCGGACTAGAATATCTATATTTTTAATTTCCCAACACTCTGAATTTGGAAACAAACATAAAATTCAATATAACTTGTGATTATTATGAGAAGAAAATAGATTCCAGCCGTATATATCAAAGTGTTTAAAGAAACTATGGGCCATCTAGAGAGCATAAAATAATAAGGAATTCAACCAGGCAATACAGAATCTGGATGAGGGAGGGTGCTGCTACTTGATGTTGCAGATTCAAATCACAAGACAGAAATGGCTAAAAGATACAATGTGAATCATGTAAATTCAAGGGACACCAAACAAGGGAAATACTCAGCTCATTTTGTTAATCAATGGTACAGGTAAAATCCAAATGGAAGCCTCTAGCCCTTAGGTTCTACACCCTGGTCTCACACCTCTAAATCAGAACTAACCCAAAGGGTCAAAAAATTGTCCATCAATAACCTCAATTCACTTATGTTAACAACTTGGTTTGAGATAGTAGCTGACTTTGGGAAGATAAAATCTGCTTCCTTTAAAAGGATACATAAATTTCCAATCCATGAAAAGTAGGTGATATAAATAAAACCCACAATAATAACATGTTTGGGCTAATCTGTTTAAGATTATCAGTTAAAATACTTGTGATATTTGAGAGGATCTGGCACATAATTACATAATGGTTAAGAGCACTGTGTCTGAAGTGGGTTTAGTAATCCGGTTCTACCATTTCCTTATCAAGTTACTCAGTATCTAGTTCCTTGGTTACTTCATCTGGAAAACGTAAATAGTAATAGTAATACCATCTACTTCACAAAGTTACTCAGGAGTAAATGAACTTACACTGTAAAGTGCTTATAGAACAATTTATAATTATTATAAATAGACTACTGAGAATCTGGGCAATTAACCATACAACTATACTTTAAAATTAATAAATTTATACTTTAAATTTAATAATTAATTTCAGATCTGTGATTCTTCGAGAAGTATAAAAAATTAATTATATAAGTACTGAATGTAATGAATTTAGACTCACTATAAATTTATTCTTAAATATTATTTAAATTTTTGGGCAGATTTTGCTTATTAAGATTTATAAATTTGCCTGGTCTCATATTTAAAGTACTTAAAAATGAAAATACTGAATTTACAAATGCAACTTAAACTGTTAAAGAAAATTCAGCAAATGAAGTTTGCTAATTAAACTTGTTAATTGGGAATGACTTGAATCCAGTCTGCTCAATCTGAGTTAATTGACCAAAGAAAAAGTTAAGATGCTTAGTTGTTTATTGTTGTTATTGTTGTTTTAATGGAACATCTCATAAAATTGCATGTCATCCTTACACAGGGTCCATGCTAGTATCTGTATTGTTCTAATTTGACTATAAGTACTGCTTAAGCACGAGGTGCTTTGTTTTTATACAACCCGATTTATAAATAATTTAACAATTGATAAGTTTAGCTTAAAGGCTTAAGGAAAACTAGGTTTTAAACATGTAACTGCTACATAATACTGTGTCTAGAGTCAACAATACTATATTGTACATTTAAAAAGATTAAGGGACAAAAAAAATGTTTGCGAAAAAAAGCAACATAGATAATAAAATGGGGTCTGGGTATTTTATCTGTGTGTGTGTGTGTGTGTGTGTGTGTGTGTGAGTGCGCATGTGTGTCTATTAGTTTTAATCTACATCTGGGAATCAGTTTACCAAAATTTTGAATACAAACTCCAAATGTGGTTAGATAGCATTTGATTAATATCAATATTCAATCCACTAGTACATGAACAGGGTATAAGAATCAAGGGAATCTAACAACCTGTATTTGAGAATGGCACCTATACTTCATTCTGTAATAGTGCTATAATAGCTGTTGACTCCTTGACAAATAGCAATATTAGTCAACCTTTTCTGAGTACTTATTATGTGCCAGAAAGGCATTTTACATACACTAATCCATTTAATTTCCACAAAAACTATGTGAGGTAGATAGTATTTCTATCCTCACTTTACAGATGAGGAAACTAATGCAGAGAAGCAGAGTAAGTTAATCTTGTCCAAGAGTCAAACTACTAGAAGATTCATTGAATCCTACTACTAAAATACTATTTTACTTGCCATGAGAGAACCACTTATGCAAGCTGCTATGTGGTACATATAAGGTCAGAGATTTGGTACTTCATCAAGCTTACAAAACAACTTTATTATATCTTGCTTATCTGTGACAGAATTCAGTCTAAGGTTTGTTTTGTGTGCGTTAAAAAATCTTGTAGAGTTCTATTGTTGTAAACAAACTGCCTTTTGATTGTACTAAACATGCTATTTTTCTTTTAATATAGTACATCATTCATTTTGTTAACAACAAATGATAATATTCCTGTTTTACATACCACGATATGAAACAAGCTCCTTATTTTGATTACACAATACAAACATATCATCTTCCAAAGTAATAAAATTGAGATACTGATCAAAAACCTAGAAACAAAGGAAAAGGTTTACAAGTCAATTTTACAATACATTTTTTAAGTAGACTCCATGCCCAATGTACAGCTTGAACTTATGACCCTGAATTCAAGAGTCACATTCTCTACGAACTGAGCCAGTCAGGTGTCCCAATTTTACAATACTGAAAGCATATTTAGTTTGATTTAGTCAACCAATGGTAAAAATGGAAATTATAATTATATTCAATAACTAAAAATTACACTATGTACCAGATTGCCTCAGGTAAGAATGAGGAGTTAATACTAAAAAGGAATATAAACAAGCTTTTGGGCAATAAATTATCAAGAAGGGGAGTAATATTTTCAGAAAACAAAATTTAAGATATAAAAATTTGTTGAAAAATCGTGGTTAAAGAAAGAAAAAAAGAGAAAAACTGTGGTTGGGATGAGAATGTATATCAGTTTTGAAGAAAAAAATCACAATTTTTATATTCATTTTAATCATACTTCCTAAGAAAGCCATAGTAACTATTTTTCTACCATGAATACTTATAAGGGGGAAAAAAGCTACACTAGTTCTTTAGAAGTACAAATCAGAGGAAAAATTTTTTAAAAATCCCTGAAATAGACTGAATTTATTTAAACAAACACAACTATTTGTATTACTTTATGTAAAATTAATGATAAACTTTGAAAAGAACAATACATATAGTTGCTTAGTCTTTTATTTGTCCTGTATCATTCTCTAGAATTTCATGTCTTGTTCAAATTCAAGAAGCACAGCGCACATGTAGGATTATAACTAAGAATAAATTTACAGACTTATTTATACTAACCTGAATCTATCTAAAAAGTAACTGTGATGTAGAACTGCTGGCCTGCTGTAAGTTCCTTCTTTGTTATAATACGCAATATAACTTCTTTGGATTCTCTCTTCTAAGTAAGATCTGAAGATAGTGTGGTGACTATAGTGATTATATGTAAATAAAATAATATCAATATATTTTTAGCATAATTTATAACAACACAACTGTCAAAGTATTTTTGAGTCAAGCTAAAAACATTATACAAGTCCTAGCCTAAAACAAAGACCAATGCAGTGTTTTATTTTTATCTTTCAAATTCATTGAATAATAGGTACCTTCAATTTGGTTTATTTTGCCTAGTCCATATTGTAATAATTTGCATTATTAGAACTTTTTCTAAAAACAATGAGTCTAAATATTTCTTAGGTTGATCTGGTCCTCTGTAAATTAGGCATCTAAGTCAATTAACAGGTTTCAGAATATACTAAATTTTACATTAACAAAATGTCATCAGTCAACCAAAATCTCTTACCTTGGCTACTTGTGTTACTGCACTGGCAGCTAATGCTGCATTTGCAATATCTTCCAGTTTACTTCTTGAAATAGCAGAAATAAAATTTAAATAATATGATTCATAGAGTTGATTTCGCAGATCCTATAAATATAATGAATACTTCATTCTTATGGGCAAGTATAAAGTATGACCACAAATGAAAATCTTTTAGATAACTGTAAGAGAGAGATTTTGGAGGATAATATATGTATTTAAAAGATGGATTATGCAAATGGCAATCAAAAAATATCCCAAGAGAAAAAAGTCATGAAGAAACCTTGGTTACTTGGTTGCCAGAAATAATGGACCTATATATTAATAAAATTATGATCTATATTATCAATAAAATTCTATTAATTACAAAATCACATAAAACTCCTTGAAAGAGTATATCTGTATTTTCCTTAAAAATATCCAGAAATGGTTCTCTCTCAAATAGTAAAATGCTTATTATATTTTGCAGATACTATTTTCTACAGCTCCGATCATAGAATAATACAACATACTTCCTTCGCTGTTCAGACATAATTCCAATGACCAATTCCAGAAGCATTACTTCTCAATCATGCAAAAGTAGTATAATTTAAAGTTATGCTAATTCTTAAATCCAGTTTACTTATCTTCTTAAACCCTAGGCAAATAGATATCTAAATAACCAGACAAGCATACCTTGGATATACTGAGGATTCAATTCCAAACCCCACAATAAAGCAAACATAATAAAGTGAGTAAAAATAATCTTTTGGTTTCCCGGTGCCTATGAAAATTATGTTCACTCAATACTGCAGTCTATTAAGTGTGCAATAGCATTATGTCTAAAAAAACAGTATATACCTTAATGAAAAAGTACTACTAAAAAATGCTAACCATCATCCAAGCTTTCAGCAAGTTATTACTGATCACAGATCACCATAACAAATACAATGATAATGAAAAAGTTTGAAACAATGTGATAATTACCAAAATATGACACAGAAACACAAACTAAGCAAATGTTATTGGAAAAACAACACTGACAGACTTGATAGATACAGGGTTGCCACAGACATTTAATTTCCAGAAAGTGCAATACTTGTAAGCTCAATAAAATAAGATATGCCTCTATTTCTTTGAACCTAAGATACTGTTGGTTGAAAGAGGCACCATTATGTAACACCAAGAAAGAATTAATGTGGCCAATAAAATTCTGTAACACATCATCAATTTTAAGATACATCTGGTATTAGATATCTTTAGGTGTGAAAAACTGAGGGTTTGGAGCTTGTGTGAGGAAGGCTGCTGAGCAGGGTAGTGGTTTAAGAAACGTTAGGGGATTGGTTAAAGGATAAAGAATTGAGGGGGTGCCTGGGTGGCTCAGTTGGTTGAGTATCTGCTTTCCTCTCAGGTCATGATCCCAGAGTCCTGGGATCAAGTCCTGCATTGGGCTCCCTGCTCAGCGGGGAGTCTGCTTCTCCCTCTCCCACTCCCCCTGCTTGTACTCTGTCATAAATAAAATCTTAAAAAAAAAAAAAAAGGATAAAGGATTGAGAATTAAGGGGAATGAAAAAATAAGTATGTTGAATATACTGGGAGTCATGCTTCTTACTGTCAGAAAAAGGTGCTACAGATTTGTAGAGGGAAAAAGAAAAAAACTAGGATGAACCTATATTTCTGAAATGAAACAGTTTTGGATATTTACTATATGTCTTTTTACCTAGAGAGAGAAAGATTTCTAGAGTTGAATATCGATATAAAAGTGTGTGCGAATATATACATATATATACACACACACACACACACACACACACACACACACATATATATGTATTTCCTAGTTCTGTCCATTGAGATATCCTAAGAACTGTAGCAATGAATACACCTTATTCTCAGTTGCTGATTTCTAAATACCATTCTCTACAAAAAACAACCAGACTCTTTAGATAAATGGCTGAATCTCAGGCTAGGACAGAGTAAGTATGAGATGAGACTGAAAGATCCTACTGTGTCCCAAAGTAAACAAGTGGTCAAAGAATGATGGCGACATTTCAAAAGGACACAGAAACTGAACAAGGTTGTAGGATGTAAGATCAACATATATATCTATGATGATATATATGCAATTGCTCAATTCAAGTATAAAATAAAAAGCAGAATTAAGAAAATTCAATATTGCATTAAAAATATGAATACATTTAATAAAAGAAGTGTAAAATCTTTATCTGTACACTATAAAACATTATTGAGAGAAATTAAAGATCTAAATAAATAAAATGATATTCCATGTTCATGGATTAGAAAATTTAATATTGTAGATAATAATATTCACCAAACTGATCTATAGATTCAATGTAATCCCCATCAGCTCCAAGTAGCTTCTTATAGAAATTCACAACCTAAGGATGCCTAGGTCACTCAGCAGTTAAACATCTGCCTACGGCTCAGGGCATGATCCCAGGGTCCGGGGACTGAGTCCCACACTGGGCTCCCTGTGAGGAGCCCGCTTCTCCCTCTGCCTATGTTTCTGCCTCTCTCTGTGTCTCTCATAAATAAAAGAAAAAATTCACAACCTAATCCTAAAATTAATATGAAAACTCAAGGGACCTAGAAAAGCCAAAAAAAAAAAAAAAAATCTAGAAAACGAAGACTGTAAGTTGGAAGACTCAATTTCCCAATTTCAAACCTTGCGATGGAGCAAGAGTAGTCAAGACAGTGTGGTACTGGCATGGGACAGATATTGAGATTAGTGGAATAGAACTGAGAGTCCAAAATAAACCAAGGTATCTACTGTTAATTAATTTTCAATAAAACTGGCAAGACCATTCATGGGAGAAAGAATAATCTCTTCAGTGAACGATGCTAGGACAACTGGGTAACATGCAAAAGAATGAAGGTGGATGTCTATCTTGTACCATATATAAAAACTGGATCAAAGATCTAAATATAAGAGCCAAATGGGTAAAAATGAAAATATATACACAGAAATATGTACAAATGTTTATAAGGTTATTATATGTTATAGCATTTTTCATAATAGCCACAAATGTGGAAGGGGCTGATAAATCCTATCTCTTTAAAACAATGGCAAAGTAAGGTTTATGGAGAATAAAAGAGAAAGCTGGGCATCATCAGCTAAAAAGGACACAAAATATGTGACCTTTGCTAACAATTTAAATACAGCTGATCCTTGAACAACATGGGGCTGAGGCACTGACACCTTGCACAGTTGAAAATTTGAGTTTAACTTCTGATTCCCCAGGAACTTAGCTACTAACAGTGTATTGTTGACCAAAAGCCTTAATGTAACGTAAACAGTCAATTAATACATATTTTGTATGTATATATATTATATACTGTATTCTTACAATAAAATAAGCTAGAGAAAGATTAGGAAAAATCATAAGGGAGAAAATACATTTAGAGTACCATAAAAAAGCCTCCTATAAGTGGACCTGCGTAGTTCAAACCTGTGTTGTTCAAGGGCCAACTGCAGTAATTTGATTCAATAGTCAGTAATGAGATGCTTCTGAGTCTGTGGCAGACATTATTAACTACTTATTTAATACACATTCCCCCCTCCCCCCCCCCCGCCCCCTTCCTTGCTAAAAGAATCCAGATTTTGTTTGGGGACAATATACTCATCTAAATATTAACTTTTGCAACCTCTTTTGAAGTTAATTCTATCCAGTGAAACATAAATAAATGAGTCTTCTGGGAGCTTCTGGGGAATCTTTGCTTTCCTATCAAAACAAACAATTGGGACTGGAATAGTTTATTTCCCCCTTCTTGCTTTGAACATAGATGTAAAATTGGTCTCAGCTGCCACGTAGTTCTAGGAAGCACCAATCAAGACAATGCAAAATGAGAAACCAAAAGAAACATCAGAAAAACAGAAGGAGCCAGAGTCTTTGACTACTTCATAAAACTACTATACAAGCTTGGGCTTCCTACTCCTGAACTTCCTATTATATTAGAAAAATAAAACCCTAGTTTTAAAGTTAATAGAGTTAGATTTTCTGGGGTGCCTCGGTAGCTCAGTTGGTTAAGCACCTGCCTTTGGCTTGGGTCATGAAATCATGATCCCAGGGTCCTGGGATTGAGCCCTGCATTGGGCTCCCTGCTCAGTGGGGAGTCTGCTTCTCCCTCCCTCCCTCCCTCCCTCCCTTTCCCTCTGACCCTTCCCCCTGCTTGTGCTCTCTCTCAAATAAATAAATAAAATCTTTAGGGATGCCTGGGTGGCTCAGTGGTTGGGCATCTGCCTTTGGCTAAGGTCATGATACAGGGTTCTGGGATTGAGTCCCACATTCAGGCTTCTCGCAGAGAGCCTGCTTCTCCCTCTGCCTATGTCTCTCATGAATAAATAAAGTCTTAAATATATATGTATTAAATTTTCTGTTTTTTAAAGCCAGGCTAACTCTTAATATGCTTCTACAGCCAAAAAATTTTAAATCTTTCAGTCTTTTAAAATTCAAAGATAGTCTCAAAAATCAAAGCGGGAAATTGGGTAAGGCAATTTCTAATTTTTCACACTGGAAATCTAAGAAATTTGGGGGGAAAAACCTGTTTCCACATTCTAGGGTCAGGAAAACAACTTATATTACCTGGCACATTCTGTCAATATTTTCTTCAGTTGGCATTACAAAGTACACTGCAGGAACATCTGGAATAGGATCTCGATCAGAGTGCAAAAGCCTAAAAGATATTAAGAACATAAAATTCACTTTTTTCTTAATCACTTATCTAAAAATATAGTTTAAAACAGTATTTCTCAAACTAGGAATTAACCAGTTCAGGGAGAAGGATCAGTACACTAAAAGCTCCTGCTGCAAGTAATCATTTTTTTTTAAAGATTTTATTTATTTATTCATGATAGACAGAGAGAGAGAGAGAGAGAGAGAGAGAGAGAGAGAGAGGCAGAGACACAGGCAGAGGGAGAAGCAGGCTCCATGAAGGGAGCCCAACATGGGACTCGATCCTGGGTCTCCAGGATCATGCCCTGGGCCAAACTGCTGAGCCACCCAGGGATCCCTGCAAGTAATCATTTAACCCAGTTTTAAACTTGTATCAGTGCTAGTATTATTTATTAGTAAGATCCTAAGGTCAGTCTTCATCTCTTCTATTATAATCACCTTATTTCCTTTCTTTTGTTTTTTAAAGATTTTGAGAGACATCACAAGTAGGAGGAGGAGCAGAGGGAGAGGGAAAAGCAGACTCCCTGCTGAGCAGGGAGCCTGTCTAGGTACGAGAATGTTCTCTCCTCAAAAAGTATGGGCATCCACTAGTGTTTTTTTTTCTTTAATGTGGATGTGGGACTCCATCCAAGGACCCTAGAATCTTGACCTGAACTGGAGGCAGATACTAAACCTACGGAGCCATGCAGGCACCCAAATCACCTTATTTCTTTTCTTTTTTTTTTTTTTCAAATCACCTTATTTCTAATACCAATATTCTTCCTGAAGAAGATCTAAAGTACATTGAATATCAATTTATTTACAGTTTTCACAGAAATATGGCTGGAGGATGGTGGGTGGGAGGAAAGTGCAGTTCTCTAAAAGGGATAACAGAAAGCTGGAAGAGTCTTTAAAAACAATGAAAGAGAGACGCCTTGGTGGTTCAGTGGCAGAGCATCTGCCTTTAGCTCAGGTTGTGATCCTGGTGTCCTGGGATGGAGTCCCACGTCCAGCTCCCCTGCACGGAGCCTGCTTCTCCCTCTGCCTGTGTCTCTGCCTCTCTGTCTCTCTCATGAATAAATAAAAATTTTAAAAACAAACAAAACAATGAAAAAAATTAACCATAAATAAAATCCAATATAATTTTTAAATGAAAGATTTATGAGTGCTTCCTTAAAACTTTAAGATAATCTATTTTGTTTGTATTTATTGCATCATAAGAGAATGCACAAGAGATCACCTAAGTATCTCATAGATTTTATCACTTGATCGTTTTCTCCAACAATTCAGGGAGTATACTGATTCAAATACCACAAATATCAAGTCACAAAATGTCTTTATTTTTCACTGTTAAGATTCTGCTATGCTTATATCAGGAAATATGACTAACATGCTATTTGTACAATATTCTAGTCATCCTTCTATGAACAATATTCTATATACAATCTTCCTATACATGCTTCCATACATGATATTATAGTCACCTTTCTATAAAGAGGAGAGTGAAAGAGACTGCCACTTCTGGAAGCTGGAACTTCTTTCTATTTGTTTAACTACTGCTACTGACACCAGAAAGATTATACTGTTATGACAGCCATTGGTTATTATCTTCTTATGTTGGCTGTCCAACTGCCTGAAGAGCTACAACCACCATTTCATGTTTTGGAAACCTTTAATTATTATTTCCTACAAATCAGCCTAAACTAGCTTGCAGAGCATAGAATACTTGATGAAGCATTCTTCAGCAGATAGGGAAGACAGTCAGAGGTACTGTGCACAGAAATTTACAAGGGTAGCTATGTGATTTTTTTTTTATATTCTGGTGACAACAGCAACAAGTGGGCAGAAAGAATCTATTACTCTCAAACTGGCATACTGCCTTGTTACCCCTTAAGGAAGTATTAAAGCCTCACATCTGTTAGTCACTGTTACTAAGCCATTATGGTTCAGAAGACAAACAGGTACAGAATCCAGGGTCAAGCAGTCTGAACACTGCTATTAACTAGCTGTTCAATCATGGGACGATCACTTAAACTCTATAAACTTTAATCTTTTTATTAGTAAAATAAAGGAGTTAATCAGTAAGGCTATAGTAATTAATGCTTATTAAGGAACCACCACTTAAAAAAATTATTTATTTATTCATGAGAGACACACACAGAGAAGCAGAGACATAGGCAGAAGGAGAAGCAGGATCCCTGATGTAGGACTCGATCCCAGGACTCCAGAATCACGACCTGAACCAAAGGCAGACATTCAACCACTGAGCCACCCAGGTGTCCTAATAAACCATCATTTTCAAGGATGGCATTAAGCTAAATATTCAGGTAATAAGAATTAACACATTACCAACAACAAATTTGTATTTTAAGTCTGAAATAAAAATGAAAGGAAAATTTGTATTGCATATTTCATCAAACCTAAGGTGCTATCAATTTTAAAACATATTAAAATAATTTCTGTTAAAATTGGCAGAAAAATGCTGCCAATTTAATCATTACATAGCATTAATTAGAAGATAGATCCTAATTTCAGAAATATAAAAAAGTGAAAAAATACATTGTGGAATGAATGCAATATAATATTCTACTAATTTCAAACAAATGCTTAACATAAAATTGAAGAATTAAAGAATTTAATCACATTCTGATATGTTACTAACTGGAAATCTAAAACCACATTGCCACTAAAAGAGCACATTTCAATCCAATATAACAACAGAATGGAACTTGGTTATAATATCATAAATAGAACAAAAAGCAAATAGGATAGGATATCTTAAAACTGGACTCCTTCAGTACATAAAGTATCAGTATGTATACATGAATACAGCCCTTCTCCAAACGTTCTATTCAGCTAAGTCTACAAAGCAATGCAATTTATTTATCAAACATACCAGAAGTAATATAATCAAATTCAGTCAGTGTTAAGAAGCAATTTGATTTCAGCGTGGCCAAAAGTATCCTCTAATAATGTATCTGAAAACAAATAGCATTATTACAAGTATGTTAAAACTCACAGATGCAGAGTGATTCCCATGTCTCTCAGCTCTTTCACAGACAGCAGCGGGGAGATGATATCTTGGCCAAATCTGTCATAAATGAGCACCTAGTTAAAATAAAATTTAAAAAAATAGTGTTTTTGAAACATCATTATCAGTGAACAGCTGATGAAGAATGCATATTAAGACAATGTTGAAGTATAGTATATTTTAGTAAATCATGTACGCTGAATTTTAAAAGAAAGATTTTATTTATTTATTTGAGAGAGAGAGAAAGAGAATGCAGACAGAGAGGGAGAAGAGGGAGAAGTAGACTCCCCGCTGAGCAGAGAACCTGCCTTGGGGCTTGATCTCAGGACCCTGAGATCATGACCTGAGCCAAAAGTAGACACTCAACCAACTGAGACACCCAGGCTCCCCAATGTATGCTGAACTCTTATACTTACCTCAATTTAATATTTTCTATCATTTACCAAAATGTCCATTCATGTCATAATTTATTTTTAAAAGCATGATCATTTAGGCTAAAACAATATTACATAAATTTATTCTCCTAAAATATTTTTCTAGGATAAAAAAGCATAGAAACTATAAAATATTCATCTTAAGCTATAATAAAGGACTAAATATACAAAGTCACATACACTTCCTCACTGAGTTCGCATATATCCTTTCTAAAGAGAGAAGTAAAAATTAGTCCCTCTCAAACCTAATGTGTAACAAGCGTAAAGAAAATTTGGTAATTTAAGTATCAGGGATTAAATAAGATACTCGTTTAAAAAATTAAGTCCCTCAGGATACCTGGGTGGCTCAGTGGTTGAGCGCGGCCTTTGGCTCAGAGAGTCATTGGGCTCCTTGTATGGAGCCTGCTCCTCCTCTCTGTGTCTCTGCCTCTCTTTTCTGTGTCTCTCATGAATAAATAAATACAATCTTTAAAAAAAATTAAGTCCCTCAAGAGTACCTGTTAGCCTTATTTTGTCACATACATTTCTTCACATTCTAAAATATTAAAACTGACATCTTTAAAGTAGTAGTAAGAACTCTTGAGTCTTTTTTTTTATATAAAGATTTTATTCATTCATGAGAGACGGGGGGGGGGTGGAGAGGGGGAGAGAGAGGGGGAAAGAGAGAGAGAGAGGCAGAGACACAGGCAGAGGGAGAAGCAGGCTCCATGCAGGGAGCCCGATGTGGGACTCGATCCTGGGACCCCAGGATCAGGCCCTGGGCCAAAGGCGGCACTAAACTGCTGAGCCACCCGTGCTGTCCCAAACTCTTGAGTCTTCTAACTCAAAATTAGTTTTACAGTTAAGGCAAATACAAGAGAAACTTCAATTAGTGGTTTTCCATAACTATCTCAATAATTCTTTATGGAATAAGAAAATGTTAATGACAGGATGAAATATCCTTTCATAAAAAAATGCTTTTCCTGTATGCCAGAATTTCCATTAGAAAAGCTAAAACTTAGGGCATCTAGCTGGCTCAATAGGAAGAACTTGCAACTCTTAATCTACTGTGTGTAGAGATTACTTAAAAATAAAATCTTAAAAAAAAAAAGGAAAAGCTAAAACTCTTCTGTTCTAGCTATAAGAGGTTGGATGTTTCATCTCTCAAAAGTTTCAGTATATTTGCATTATTAATCTTGTGATATAGAAGTAATGGGAAGGGAGAGAATTTGACACAAATCTGTACCCAAGAAATTCTCAAGCTATTTAATTCAAAAGCTTAATTCACGATTTAGAAACAATAAATAGCATTGTTAATGCAAAGGGCAATAAGAGGATGCCCACAAATGAATGAAGGCAAAAATTAGAGGATACTCTGAAGCTTAACCTATGAATTCAAAATAGATGACTTTAACCACTTTGAGAGTTAATCCAAAAGACTTGTAAGGACTCATCAATTTTCAAAACACCTGTAATAGTAATTAGGTTGACATGTTCTCAATTATTATCAAAAAGGAAGTATAAAGTGACTATAAACTACTAAGTATAAAAGTAATCAGCTGTATTCTAATCTCCTTGAAGAAAGATAGTAGGAAGTTTAGAATGAAGCAGCTCAAAGGACATGAATTTTTAAAGGTTTTCCAGCATTTCTCAAAGGACAACGATTACAGATTGCTTTCTGGTCCAATTAACAATTTCACTGACAGTTTTATATATCATAAATGCCAGTTTATTACTGGCATTCTGGTTTACAGATCACTCTTTCATGAGTTGGTTAAAATGGGCCAGTCCCCCTCTGAATCTGACTAACCTTGGACAAGCTTCCAAGATCCAAATTCTGGACTTGCAAAGCTAAGGAATATAACATCAATCAGAGTAAAGACTTACCAGTGAGGGACCAAGAGATCAGCTGGATTCCCTAGATGAGTATTACTATCCTTGCCTGTCTCTCTCCATAAAGTGTTTATTAAAAATATTCATGTTAAGAGGCACCTGCCTGGGTGGCTCAGTTGGTTGAGCATGCAACTCTTGATTTTGGCTCAGGTCATGATCTCAGAGTAGTGAGAGACCTATGTTGGGCTCCTCACTGACCTTGGAGCTTGCTTAAGATTTTCTCTCCCTCTGCCCCATCCAACTGCTTGCTTGCACACTTGCGCTCACTCACTCTCTCTCTCTCTCTCTCTCTCTCTCAAAAAAAGAAAGGAAGAAAGAAACCATGTTAAATAAACTATTCACACATTACAACTAAAATGTGCTATGTTCAGCATTAACAGGAAATTCCCTCTGATGACAATCAGTAAGGGCCAAAAAATAGGAAAACAGTCTCTTTTAAAATAAAGTCTCTTACCTTCCATACTGGTTCTCCAGTGCTATTTTTAACATGAGGCACATTGAAATTCAACATACGCTTCAAAGCCACTGGAAATGAAAAGTCTTATTAAATATTATCATTGTTTTTCCGGATTTCATTCAATGTCCCCCACATTTATTACTTACCACCTCAAAACAAAATGCAAAAGTCATCCCAGTAAAACTGACTAATCAGGGTTAGACTTCGTAAGACCATTCCATCAACACTTGGTAATTGGCAAGTGTTTGAGATTTTTCTGTCCCCAGATGAAAATGTGAAAAATGTTCAGGAAGAAGCCTTTTTCATTCCTCCTGACAATCCCAAACTACATTTTTTAAAGGTTTTAAAAATTTTAATTCCACTATAGTTAACATCTAGTATTACGTTTGTTGCAGGTGTACAATAGAGTGATTCAATAATTCTATACATTACTCAGTGCTCATCATGGTAAGTGTACTCTTTAATCTTCTTCACCTATTTCACCCACCCACTGCTCCTTGGTAACTATTAGTTTGTTCTCTATAGTTAAGAGTCTGTTTCTTGGCTTGTCTTCTTTTTCCTTTGCATGTCTTGTTTCTTAAATTCTACATATTAGGGAAATCATATGGTATTTATCTTTCTCTGACTTATTTCACTTTGCATGATAGTATTTAGCTCCATCCATGTAGCTGCAAATGATAAAAGTTTAGTATCTAAAATATATAAGGAACTTCTACAACTCAACAACCAAAAAACAAATAATCCAATTAAAAAATGGGCAGAAGACATGAACAGACATTTCCCTATCTTATGTTTTACATAGATGCAAAAAGAAATTTTATCAATTATAAACTTGCAGTGGTCTCAATAGATAACTAGAGCTGTTGTCTATTTGCTGAAAGCAAAGACCAGGATCACATGAAAAACAAAAATTCTGTATAATATATTTAAGTGGTTCATATACAAAACCTTCATACAGCAAGTCTATGTTGTAGTTATCTTGTAGTACATTTTGTGACCAATTTATCTCATCAGATTCACTGAAAAGTTGTACTGTTTAATATCACATGCTCCATGGGAAAGGCGAGACTTTCCCATAGATAGGGTAGATAACTTGCTAAGAAAATATACTATTTCTAAAATCAAAGCAATTATGTTCTATATGTTACTGCACTTTGTGGTTTTTATTGCTCATCTTTATGTGTCATAGTAGATTCAGAACTTTTTCTAAGGGAATTAAAAATCTCAATATACTTCTATGTAAAGCTGAGAATGTCAATATTCAAGGAAGGGTGTTAATCAGGTAATTTAATTAAGATTGCCAATCCTGTAATCTACTTGGTTGATTTTTAAAAGCGTTTGTAGGGATCCCTGGGTGGCGCAGCGGTCTGGCGCCTGCCTTTGGCCCAGGGTGCGATCCTGGAGACCCAGGATCGAATCCCACATCGGGCTCCCGGTGCATGGAGCCTGCTTCTCCCTCTGCCTATGTCTCTGCCTCTCTCTCTCTCTCTCTCTGACTATCGTAAAAAAAAAAAAAAAAAAAAAAAAGCGTTTGTATTAGGCTTTCTTAAGTGATGCAAAATAAGCTACAAGTCAAACTCCTACCTATATAATATGTAATACTATATACTACTTACAGTATATGTAATTTATCATATAATATTCAAATGACCAGTGTTATCAATTTACAGATTGATTCATTCACTAGAAAAACTTCTATTAAATGCTTATTTCTTTAGGTAGGTAAAGTAGTATCTTTGTACATACATACATGATTTTTTTGTAAAATGTTAGTAGCTAATGCCTATATATATATATATGTACACACACACACACGGCTAATAACTTATAGCTGCTTCAAAAGCTTACAGATGTTATTACATGAGAAACACATAAACACACACAAAAAACATTTTGGTACTTAAACCTGAAATAACATAAGAGGCACACAGAGTGCTGCTGAATTAACTTGCTCACTGAACTTTAATGAGTTCCTCCTCCCTCCAAGCATCACCACCCTGGCACCCATGGCCAACAGGTAGAAAAATCTTGTTTCTGGGAATAGCTGTTCACATTCTTGACACAGGACAACTAGGAAAAACTACAGTTTGGACTGCATGTGAATCCCAGGTGTATAGAGTCCTCTAGAGCCAGGCTCAGCAGATATTCCCGCATTTGCCTTCTCAGTCGCATCTAGGCAAGTTTCCTCAGCTCTGACCCTTGGCTAACTTAACAGAGATTTTGACACAGTGGGTTTGTTAATGAAGTACAGGGCCTATGTTTAAAGAATGTGGGGGAAAAAAAAAGGGCAGCCCGGGTGGCTCAGTGGCTCAGTAGTTTAGTGTCGCCTTCAGCCCAGGGCCTGATCCTGGAGACCCGGGATCAAGTCCCGCGTCGGGCTCCCTGCATGAGCCTGCTTCTCCCTCTGCCTGTGTCTCTCATGAATAAATAAATAAATCTTAAAAAAAAAAAAAGAATGTGGAAGAATATAATTTTACTTTCATCAGAGTAACTCCTTAAGGTCTTAAATCATTGCTTTTACCTGAAGTAGTAAACCAGTTTTCTTTACTGACCCTAAACATACCATCTACAGCTCAAGACTTGGTTAATGTAGTTTCACCCTTACCTGGAATGTTTTCGTCACTCATTTGCTATAATGATCAACTATATTTACTATTCATTTAACAAATGTTTAATGATTGTTTACCATCTGCTGGACACTGCTCTAGCTATTGGCACTAAACACAACAGATTGAAGAAAAAAATAACCTTTTTCAAGAAGCTTTCATTTTAGTTGGAAAAAGACAACAAAGTAAGTTTAAACACATGGCATGTGAGATCATGGTAAGTGGTATGGAGAAAAACAAAGGACAGAGGGAAAAGAGAGTTGCAGTGTAATTTTAAATAGGGTAGCCAAGAAAGGCCTCCTAAGAAGGTAACATTTAAGTAAAGGTCTAGGGGAGGTGAAGCAGGGAACCATGCAAATATCTCTGAAAGCATATTCCAAAAAGAGGTAACAAAAAAGGCTCTGTAGTGGGAGCATTCTGGTGTGTTTAAGGGAAGGGGAGAGTAAGAGGGAAGTGAGGTCAGAAAGTTAAGGGGGGAGCAGATCATATAGGGCCTTGTAGACCACTGTAAGATTATTTTGGCTTATACCATGATTGAAATGGGAAGCTGCTGGAGAATTCGGAGCAAAAGGTGACAAATATGTATTGACACTTTGGTACTGTGTGAAGAAAAATGAAGAACAAGAATATAAAAGCAAGGAGACTAAATAAGAGGTCACTGCAAAAATTCATAGTATTGTGGACCTGTGTGATAACAGTAACAATAGTCATATTGTGGATATATTTTCAGAGTAGAGCTGATAAGATTTACTCACAGGTCTGATATGGGATATGAAAAAGAGAAGTGAAGAAACCTTAAAAGCTTTGACCTGAGCAACTATCTACAAGGATGGAGTTGACATGGTGATCTAAGCAACTAAGAGTTGATCTAATTGCTTAGATCAAATCTGAGAGTTCAGAGGAACTCTATCCACCCATATCCACTAACTGGCAACTCTGTCCTAGTATACTAGCATAATATAGCATATATATATATATATAGCACATATATATATATATATAGTGCAAATTTCAGGAAGTTATTTTTGTAAATTATTTCCAGGTAAGACAGAAAAAGTAGTATGAAAAATAACCCAGGAATAGGTTCGTGGAAAGGTGTTTCCTTTTAAAAACTGGTCTTTGGTTACAGTGTAAGAATTACTGTGGCAACTGATAATTTTTAGGCCAAAAGTGTTGTATATTCTAGCCAAATGTTTCAGATTACTTGATAATTACCCAAATATACGGAAAACTAGATCAGTAAGTCAGTGATTGAAAAAAACTATTAAAAATTAAACACTAGCGTAGCCTTCAAAGTAATTCTGCTTGAACGCCTGTGAGTGTCCAGCACTGAAGCTCCCCTGGAGTCCCCGGTATTTTGTTATATATATTTATATATAAATATAGTACCTAAAGCCAAGAGGCCACATGAGATCACTGCAAGAGAGAAAGCAGTTGATGTGTGGCTCTCCAATGTTGAGAAGTGGGGATGGTGAACAAGAACCACCAAAGAGGAGGCATGCATGAAAAACTACGGTAACACAGGACTTTACCAGTTGAACTAAAGGTGAGAATAAAGAGGGGAGTGTTTCAGGAAAGTTTCACAAACAAGATGACTTTTAAGGTGACCTTTAAAAGACAAATATTCTTCAAGCAGGCAAAGCAAAAAACAGGCATGCTAGTTACCCTCTCTATACCTCAGTTTCCTCATCTACAAAATAATACCGGTAAAATCACTTACAACAATGCCTAGCAATACTAAATGCTCAGTATCAGCTATTCTCTACCCAAGTAGATTGCAAATTCCTCCGTATCACAGTATCCTGTATCTAGAATATTTGAGAATTGATTTTGAGCTACTTCCCAGGATATTCTTATGCATCAGGGAATATTGGGAACATCAGGGAAATGTTTACTTTTGCTACTATAACACATACGGGGTTTTACCTTTCTCTGAAAATAAGAGAGCTCAACTAGAGTATCAATTTGATAAATGATTAATGTGGCATCAACTATCTAGTTATAATGTGAAATCTCACTATAATGGTTTATTTTCACAGAAATCAAAATTATACTAGATTTTAATATTCCAAAGTTTCTTCATATAAAAATTACTACCATACAAATTCCATTTTTTTGGAAAGTCTCCTTTGTATTGGTTAAGCTGTCCTTGTTATGTTGTTTTAATATGTAGTATGACCTAGTTCATTGAGCTTCATTAAGCTGTCAGAACCATACTGCAAAGACAAGTGGGGCTTCTATTTGCTTACATATAAAATATGTGGCAGGTATTCCCCAAATCTTACTTAACTTATGCCTAACTTCATCTGATAGCTTATACTAAATGATCTAATGGGAAAAGCAGAACACAATTCCAAATTCACTCTCTGTCGTTACTAGATTAAAGTCTATTAATTTTTTCTCTGAATTCTAAAGGAAGGAATCAAGCACAACCCAAATCCCTCCTGTAAACCATATCAATTGTAACCATTTATTTTCCAATTCAGATTAACATGCAAAAGAACATAATACAAGGGACAATTTACAAATTCTATTAGCTCCTCAGAATGAACAGCTTGCCAACTTCCAGGACAATTAGCTAGTTGGTTTGGAGCTAACAGGTATAAACCACGTTTATCAGAAGTTTACAAAAAAATAAGGAACAACAAAATATCTAAGACGGAAAAAATATCTTAAGGGAAAAAAATCTGTACTTTTAAAAAACATTTCGCTGTACAAATGAAAGCTATATAACTGCTCTATCGAGGATGAAACTAAAAGTTTTAAAATACGAATCTGTCAAACGGTTAAAATGACAAAGCTACTAATCCATTGTTTTTTGGCTATTCTTCAATTCCATTCCAGCGAACTAAAGAAGGAAATCTTTACCACTAGGCATTTCTATTCAGGTACCCCCAAAAGACTGGCCCAAAGAGAAATGGCAGAACGCAGGCTGCTCAGAAAGAATACCTAAATTTTGTAATTGTGGAGGAAGCGTTAAAACGGAAAACTCCCAACATTAAAACTAACAGAGAACTGAATCCTGCACAGAAACAAACCCGGAGGCTTCGTGGGTAGCAACAGAGAGGGGGAGAAATGCCAGCTGCCAGACCTTTTTGCGATGGCCTTCTAAGGCCCGGTAGAAAAGGGGCACGAGCAGGGCTGCAGCAAACTGCCCACCTTGAAGCCCCTTCTTCTGAACCACGTAAGAGGGGCCGAGTTCTCAAGCTACCGGCATCTCTTCCCCTAAAAACTCAAAAGGGGAGGGGCTCTCGATGCTCTAGGACCTGGAATGAGCCTCTGGAAGGCCGTCTCCAAGCTGCACGCACCGCGACCTAGGCAGGGCGACAGGCAAAGAAAGATGTCCCCACTGCAGGCATAAAACCGCTGGGAGAAGGGAATAGATCGTACCGGTTTGTCTGTCTCGAATACTAGCCGCTGCAGGCGCCGCCATCTTGACTCCCACCATCCACTGCCCGGTTGGCGAGCACAGCCCGATTACGTGGCCGCCCGACTGCCCCGGAAGCAAAGGCCAAGGGGCGGGGCCGAGGGAGGCTCTCGGGGGCCGGATGGCGGCTGCTTCCGCTCTCCCCAGGACTCGGGAGACCCGGGGGATTCACACCCGAGCGCCTTGTGGGGTTTGCTTTCCAGCTGGGAAACAGGGTTGCTATCCTCTCTGATGAAGTCACAGCTTCCCAAATGGTAGCTGCTTTAAGCCGAACTCTTGGGGAGGAGCGTGGTGTTTGTAATAAATGCCAAATTGGTCGAGGTGTTAATTAAATACTAAATTGGTCGTTTTCAGATGTCTTCGATGTTGAGACTGCTCTAGGGGTCTCAGGATCACTGGACTAAAGTAAATGGCGCTCCAGGAACAAAGTAGGCGTTTCAGTGCGAGCTCATTTCTCTGTTTCCCCGAGCAGCAAGAGAAGTCTCCCCTCTGCCCCCCCTTTCCGGGAAACAGGAGGTTTTGGAGCATTGCTCTAATCTGGCAGATATTTCAATCTCATCCGTTAGGCGAAATGGTCTAGTTTTATGGTAATATTTTGCCTACGTGAACACAGGAGCTAGAAAGGTGCAAAACGGCAAACTGATACCTATTTTTCTTCAAGTAACTGCAAAAGTCGCCTAACGGGTGGGGGAGGATAGCAGACACAGCTGGTATTCTAACGTACAGGTGAAGCTGTATGATGACAAGACGTATCTGCTACTGATAACTAATTTTAGTTATTTTAATTTAAAAAAGTTTTTCGACTTTATGGAGGTAGAACTGACAAAATTTGGAACGTAAAGTTACGACGTGATTTGCTAGATGTATATAACACTTTTGTGAAAAGGTTTCCCCCATGTAGTTAGCACATCCATTACCTCACATATTTATCTTCGTTTTGGTGGAAAACATTTAAAATCTATTAGCAAATTTCAATTATACAATACAGTTATCAGCTGTAGTCACCATGTTATATATTAGGTCTCAGACCTTGTATCTTAAAGCTGAAAGAGGTTGTTCCTGCATCAAATGAACTATGTATGTAGGATCTAAAAAAAAAAAAAAAAAAAAGTCACAATTCATGAAAACAAAAAAAGTGGCCTCTAGGGACTGATGGGTGGGAAAAATAGGGAGGCTGATAAAGTTATGAACTTTTACCTTTAAGAATTCTATCCTTGCATTTTTACAGCTAATTGGCATATTCACCAAGAAATTTACTATTGGAAAATTTGTTGTTCTTTTCAGTGTTATTTTGATCGAGTAATCACCAATGATCTAGGAGTACTGCAATGAAACAGAAATGACAACTCCTGCCCTAGGGGAAAGTTCTACTTTACTGTCTTCATGGAATGTAAAATATACACTTTCCCATTTTCCAACATCTGAGAGCAGATTCTTGTTCATTTGGGTACTTTCACTTTCAAATGTAAATCAATTAGCTAACCATTTCAGTTCTATCACAAATTTCTTCCCAAAACTATAACATATTAATCTAAAACATTAAGCCAATGTTTACCATTTATATACAGTATCTATGTATGAAATGATAAAAACTGTCCTGACCAAGGAGTGCACACGGGGTGGGCACAAGACATATAAAAAGCAAACACCCCACAAAATGGTGGCAGTAGACAACTCCAGTAAGGCCATGATTGAGAAAGGAATTTGTTATGCGCTCTTAGAATCAGGAAGAATCAAACTATGGCTTCAGATAGTTAATCTGTAGACTTTTAACTAACTGGCCCTACCTACCCTGATTTTTGATTTAAATAATTTATTCGTTTCCAATAGGGAATAGTTTAACACAGAATGCCTCAGAAAGGCTCATTCAAGAGAGGTACTCAGGGGTCAGCCAACAACTCTTATAGGATCTCTCAAATATGAAAAAGATATTTTATCTATTTAGTATTGTCAGAATCTTAACTTCAATAAATCCTAACGTGTTATTTAATTTAGGTCATGTAAACACTTCACATTTAGTAGCATGAACATATTTATTTAGGAAACGTCATTATAAGTATCATGTTTTCTGGTTACATCTGAAATTGTTTAAAAAGGGGAGAGGGAATAGGCTGCCACATCAACTATCACCTAGCAAAATACCTGGCATACAGTAGGTATTGGAATATGTTTGGCAATTGGAAACGATAACAGTCAAAATGAGAACCTGAAAATTGGGTCTTTTCAAAACAATCCAAATTTTTCTAAATTACATATACATTCAGGTAATCCATTATTCAATGTGTTCTTTACTTTGTGTTGCATTACTTTGAAGCATAAAACTTTGTATTGCATTACTTAAAGCATAAACACTAGTTTAATAGCTTATTGTAAAACTAGAAGAATGTGATAATCCCTATATAAAAGAATTACATATCATAAAATAAAATTTTGTTCTAATCATTTTCTTATGACTAAATACTAAAGGCAAAGTCACGGAGAAAACTTAGCTATTATTATCTCCTTTACTTATTAGCATTCAGCATGGAATACAAAAGTTCCAAGAGCTTCCATAAATTTAGGAAAAAAATTATTAAAAGTTCTGGCATAAAGTAGAAGCCAAAGTGATTTGATTGATTTACTCAGGTTAGTAATCAAATGAAGGCTTTTTACTTGACCCAAATAATGGCTTATTCATAATATGGAAATTAAATATTATAAAGTATAAAATCATAACCCAGCTTCTGATGAGACATTTTAAAGAAATTTTAACCTTAAATACTAAAGCATTAAAATGATGAAGCATAAGAATAGTAAAGAATTGTATAAAAGGCCTTCAAATGAAGTTCCCATACCAAAAGGTTTAAAAAGTGTCTAAAAATAAAAATGAATTTAAACCTAATCAAAGATTAACAGTAGATATACAATAGATGACTTTATGGTTTTCTTCAGTAGAGAGCAATAGAAAACAAACTTGAAATATATGGCATTTAGAGGATTGAAATAGTTAAGAAATACAAATATACATTTATAAGACTTTATAGCATAATTACTTTAACAATATCAATTAAGAGTTGTGCACTGGCTAGAACAATGAATAGAAAAAGAATATCACAATATTAACCATTTGACATAGTAACATTGCAGAAAATAAATAACCTATAGGATTCTCCTTTACTATACAGACTAACCTAAAAAATCAAGCTAATGGAAACATCCTTAAACCTAGAAAATGCTTTGTAATGAGTATGCTTCACTTTAAAATGTCAATACCCTAAATTATTATTTACATCAGACCTTATCCTGAAGGCCCTGTCTACACATAAAATAATGATATGAAGAACGGAAACAACTGTTTTTAATTATAGCCAACCCAAGCACATTGCATCCCTACCACCTCCCCCCCCAACTGTGTGAATGTTCATTAGTTTTAACTACCACTGTAGGAAAAATTAAAACTACAAAGAACCAGAAAATAGCTTTAATTTTTTGGTTTCTACTGGTTTAATGGCTTTTTAAATTTTATAAAAACTAGGTATAACTGAAAAATATCCAATTTATCAACACATTTGGAATAAAAGCTGTATGGCATATTTGAAGTTTATATTAGATATTCAAAACTCTTAATCTTTTAATTACTTTTGATGATCTCACAATTCAAGACAAGACAAAGAAATGCCTTGTATAATGTTCTTTAAAATTTCATGTTAAAATGAAACTTTAATTTGCTGGGTCTGTCAATATATATAACAAAGAAAATTATACCAGGATTATGTTTTAGTTTTCCTTTGGTATTAGGAGATATATCACCAGTATTATGTTGTTTTTCTTTGAAAACTTCAATAATTTAAAGATGTCTTAAAGAGGATGAGATTATGATTATAGTTGATACCTGCTTTGTATATAAGTAAAAAAAAAAAATATGGTTAAGTCCAACTTCTCATAATGATTTACCTCTCATCCAATTTAAATTTACTTTGGTGGAAAACTCATTTATTTATATTTGATAACAGATTAGGAACATAAAACTTCCACTTTCTTCTTTTGCAAGAGTATAAACATGGGGACATGACTATAGGACTATATATCTTCAAATCATTATTACATGATTTCTTGTTACTTTTAGGTATTCTTTGACTTTTAATAACATTAATAAAGCTTAAAAGGAAAGGAAAGGTAGTTTATAGTAAGATACAATGAAATACGGTAGGTAATTCTGCATGGTGAGATTAGAGTGGGTTTTTCATTCTGTATTTCTCTTACATATTTCTACATTGCTTATACAATAACGTATCTTTCAAGAGCAAAGAAGGCAACTATATAATGCAATGGTACCAGTTTACCTATCATACAACCAACTAGATAATAAATAACTGTCAAATACTCAAACCTACAAAAAGGCAATCCACAGAGATAACGGAGACACCCCAAATGATGTTGGATCAGACATAATGTGGTTTAATACCACACATGGGATACAGAGAAAAAAAATCCTATGCTTAGAGCCAAGCCTTTAAACACTTTTTTAGGTATTTTCAACTATTTTTCCACCTTGGAAGTGTTCTGAAGACTATGGAATGTCCGTAGGTTCTAGAATATTTGTGCAATTCTGCTTTCTCATATAATACTTCCTATTAGGCATAATCTAATTGCAGTGTGGATCTGTTTTAATATAAACCAGTAATTTAAAAACATTTTTAACCAATTTAGTGCCATTCTCGAAAAAATGCTTATAACACATGCTCCAGAATATATGCCTTTGATTCATATAACAGGATTTATCAATTAGCTTTTCTACTTAATGCTTTAAAATAAAATAAGAAATAACTCAAAGATTACATAAAACTAGAAAAATCATTGTGGCATCGTATAGCTAATCCTAATTTGGAGAAACAGTGAATATAAGGTTTTTTTTCTTGTGTATATATACATATACATATATATATATATATATATATCATGCTATTATACTTGAAAAAAGTCTGTAAAGCTGTCTTAAAACTATATTACAGTTTATGACACATGTATATTAATAGAAAAATACCACCAACTTTGACTGGCACATGTTAACAAAAATTTTTCTAGCTTAAATTGGCCAAAACATTCTTTTATGTTCATATCATATATTTTATTGGGCCAAGAAGCTGACAAGTTTGTTTAAAAATTGACAGATTTCCAAAATAAAAAATATCAATAGCAGCTTTTAAAGAAGCATGTCTTTGTTCAAAACATTTTAATGTCCAAAGTAATGAGAACTTTCTTCCTTTTCTAGTCTTAGAGTGTTTCTTATGGCAAAGTCCATATTTTCTTGAAATTCTTGATACGTATTGGTGATTGGAAGAGCTAAACAGTTATTACACTTGTTTCCAATAGGAAAATCCATATGAAGGCACTCAATTGAAGGAGTGGGTTTAAATCCCGCAGGTGGAATGGAATTGCAACCAGTTGCAAAAATAAGAAGGTCTTCCATTGTTATTGCAGATTTACCATCTGAAAAGTTTACCAGAAAAGAAAATCTGTGTTATATATATTACTATCATCACAGATTGTTTCCCAACTAGACAGGGAATATTTAAGAGACTCTCACATCTATCTTGGGCAAAATAAATCACCAGGTCAAGTGTAGTAACAGGAAAACAGTACATTCAATAAATGTTTATTTGAACTTCAAAGTATAACTCAGAAAATCATTTAGTTGAACTACTCATTATATATTTGAATGTCTTCTCTAAGATAAAATTATCATATAATCCAAGAGGTCAGTGGGCATGATAGTAAAAATAATTTTAAGCCATTTCTAGGTCATCACTATCTGATACGCTAGTTCATCAAATGCAAAGTGATAAACTAAACAGTATATAACAACTGAATAGCTAAAAACGAAGTTTCAATTCAAGGTTAAATCTTTTCCCACTCTATTAAATGGAACGATTTTAGATAGTTAATGCTCCATTATAAATCTCATCATCACAGCCCTAAGCAATAGATGAACAATAATCCAACTTAAAATTGAAAAAGATGAAATAGATGATAGTTAGCTTTAAGATTATTCTATGCTGTGGCAATCACCCATATATTTAAAGTTTTCTAGGAAGAATGCCTTTCACCTCAAATTATCTAGAGGAAAACAAACTGCAGAATTGAATTCTGTAATCTTTCCTCATCACTTTGAACTCAGTCATATACACTTGTCTTGAAATAAATTTTATAAATGTAGAGTTAGCAGATGAAAGTCTCATTACCAAAAAACAAAACTCAAATAAATAGATTAATATACTGAAATAAATGTTCCACGACAGTTAAGTAAAAATAAAACATCCACATACCCTCAACAGCCTGTAAATAACTGTTCCAAAACCCCAAAGCCTGGACATCAGATAATGTGCATACTGTAAAAAGATCACTAAGGACTTTTGCAGAAAGATTCTCAGGTTTATGACAGAAGATGCTATAAAATGCTTCTGGGTAAGTCTGAATTTTCTCCAAAACACCAAGAGTTTTCAGACCCTGCTTAAAACTTAAGAGAAAATAAACAATAAGTTAACATTTATACACGTTTGGTATTAAAATTACAAATTAACATTTCTAGTTAATTTACTACCACATACATTAGATACAAGGAAAAATATATAAGACAGATATATATGATATACTTTTAAATCAATAACAAGTATATTATATAAATTAATTTTATCTGCCTACATTATTTGATTTTATAAAAGTTTTAAAATTCAAACAATAAAAAATAAAAGTAAAATTAGCTAACAATTTTTGAGAGGAAAAAAAGTACACTATGAAGTATTTTTACTCTTCAAAGCTAGTTTTAGTATGAAAATGAAGTTTCCTAGAAATTGCCAAGAAGAGCAATAAAGAAAATGTTAAGCATAAAAAAATTAAACTTATGTACTGCTAAAAAAAATTACCAAAGACAAAACAAAGTGGGAATATATTTTAATATACATGACAGAAAACTAATTTCTCTAATATACAAAATACAAATCATTTTTCTAAAAGAACAATTTAATAGTAAATTAGCAAAATATGAGTGGGTAATTTACAAAATACAAATAACAAGTAAATTTTTTTAAATGCACATTTTTACTTGTTAAGAACGAATGGAGGTATATTTTTGTCTAGCAGATTGACTAAGTCCTACCTATGGCTCTGGATCCCCTACCAACTTCCTCAGGTACCCTGCTACAGATTTACCATCTTCTACTGGCTTTCTCAAGAGCACAAAAATGTGCTTATCTTTCCAATCTTTAAATAGAAAAAGAAATTTCATTTCATTCCATGTTTTCCTTTGAGAAAAGCTATTTGAAAGACTTGTCGCCACTGTCTTCATTTGCTAATTTCCTATTCACTTTTATTCCACTCTTGAGGAAAAATTGCCCTAGGTTATGAATGATTTCCTTCTTTGGCATCAGTCTTCCTGGTTTCTCTTATTTCTCTGGTCCGATCTTTTAAGTCTCTTATAAGGCTTATTCTTGCTTTTTTTTTTGCCTTAAAATGTAGCTGTTTGTGCCTCATGGATCTGTAACAAGGCCAATTTCCCATCTCCCTTATTCTCTCCCATGGCTGTATTTAGCAGGTATACTTTCATCACGATAAAATCTATTTATCTCTAGTCCAGAAATATATCCAACAGCCTAATGGGTACAATGTTCAAAACACCCAAACTTATTAAGTGCTAAAGAAAGTTAATCACCTTATTACTAAAATCTAAACCATAACTGATCGTATATGCCTCCATTATCCATCAAATTAGTATAGCTAAATCTTTTTAAAAGTTCTCAACTACTTTCTCTTCCTTTTCTTATTACCAAGTCCTATGAATTTCCTTATCTGAAATCCCACTTCTTCATATACCCCTTCACCACCCTATTACAAACCACCTGCAGAGGAACTATTTTACCAGGTGTGGGAATTCCCAAGCTCATTTTCATGCTGCAGGTCTAGGCATGTCCCAGAAATAGATTCCAATACTGTCATTCATCCTGAGATAGACTGTATGGAGCCCCAGCCCCCACCTCCTGCCAATAAGTCTACATCCTCTTCCCTGAAACCTATGAATGCAATCTTATTTGGAAAAAAGGGTCTAAGCAGATATAATTAAAGATCTTGATATCACCCTATCCAGATTACTTGGGCTGGCCCAAAATTCAATGACAAATGTCACACACAGAGGAAAAAGGCCATGTGATACAGATTCTAAAAATAGAAGTATTTACTACTATGGAGTGATCTCCAGTATATATTACAAATTTTAAAAAATGACTAGAAAAAAATGTTGGTATGTTACTATTTACTTAATAAATTAGTACACATGCCTATATGTATTTATCTGCTATCATTAAAAAAAAACCCCACAAATAATACAAAGACAAACAATAAAAGCCACTAAAATGATGACTTTATAGGGGGATGAAAAGTAGCTGTGTTAAGGATGAAAGCTATACTTCTTTGAAAACAATTTGTATCATAGAACAGAGTTCTTTCAATATACTTTTATTACAGCTTTGGCTTTGGAACCATGTAAATATTTTACAGAATTTTAAAATAAAACACAATTTTTAAAAATCACTAAAAATGAAATAAAAAATGAAAACGTTTATAAATATTCCAAATGTCTTTAAAATACAGTAATTTGGCTATACAACTCTAGAAAAATGTTAAACTGTTCTCAATAATAATGTTATTGGTGATAATTCTGGATATATTATTTGGGACTACTGTTTATGAAACAGAATAAATCAAGTGCGTAATTATTTCATACTCTTAAATTCTCCTGTGTTGTTTTAAGTTGATAATGGAGATTCTCAACATGGGACAAAGAAAAAGTTAAAAATCTTTTAGTAGTGAATTTGAAGTATCAGTAAAACTCAGGATGTATTTTACCTTAAAAAACTGAAACCAGAACCAAACCAAAAAAACCCTATAGGTCCTAGTTCAAGTCTACTGAAAGGGCCTAGAAACAATGACCAATCTGGCAAAAATAAGTATCCCTAGCATCCAGATTGTTGTTTTGAAATACCATTCCCCATTCAAAGAAACAAAAGTTCTTTAGTCCAAAATGCACAAATTGAGCCTAAAATACTTTACCGTATACCAAGAAAAGGTCAACATCAAAAGAACTCAAAAGAAAACAACATAAAAAGATTTGCAATGACCAAACATGGAGACAATGAGAACTTTCAGTAAGGTTAGTCAAGTATAATGTCTGAGAACACATCAAATATATTTAAATCTATGAGTTAATGATACTGAAATCTTTTTAAAAAATGATCACTTCTGAGATGGTATTATGTCTAGAATTTGCTTGAAAATAATCCTGGAGTCAGAGTGCATAGGTGATCAAGTGGGTTAAGCAGCCAATTCTTTGGTTTTGGCTCAAGTCATGATCTCATGAGTTGTGGGACTGAAACTATGTGGGGGCTCCACACTCAGCAGAGAGTCTGCTTAAGGATTCTATCCCTCTGCCCCTCCCCTTACTAGTGCTTGCACATACTCTCTCCCTAAGATAAATAAATCTTTTAAAAAAATTTAAAAAGAAAATAATCCTGGAGTCAATAATAAAGGTAGGATAGAAAACAAGACTGGCCATAGGTTGACTAATAATTATAGATCTATGTGGTAATTGCACAGTGTACCATTCTGCCTACTTTCATTTACATTTTATATTATTAAAAAAATAGAAAAATGTGAGAACAAATGTATATTTTTAAACAACTTTTAAGGATTACTAGAACAAAAAGTTTAAAGATCAGTGTTCTCAGCTAATGAAGAGAAAGACTCTTATCTACCTTATTAATTAAAGAACACTTAGTATCTATTACCTAGCAGATAACAGGTCCTCAATAACATTATTTTTTTCTCAATAAATAGTTATTAAATGGACGAGTAGAAATGGAATAATTGGTTTACATGCTAAGAATTTTAAAATTGTTTTGATTTAGAAAAGTAACTAAGTTAAGATAAGGATTACTTTTCCTACCCAAGCATCACACATATGCACCATTCCATATAAAATGGTTAGAACGGTAATCATCTTTAAGACATTAGTTTTAAAGCGTTATGTTAAAAAGCACTTAAATTTTTATCAAATATATCTCACATTATAAGACAATCACTTTAAACATGTAATTTGAGAGAATCTCATATAAACAAATTACCTTTCAAAGGGTGCTTGGACTCTCTTAATTACATGGTAAACCAGTATGTCTTCGGCCAACCTATATTTATCACTTAATGATGTTATAATTCTTAGACATCCAATAAGCTCTAGGTAGTTATAGCATTCATTTACTACTGAGTTCAAGTCAGCCACATTTGTTGCAGTATTTACCTACAACAAAGAAGAAAATATATCCGGTTTGCCCATTTACTTGTGAATGATATTTACATTTCAAGTGACACTTATTACTTTATACTTATTCTGGAGAGCACCAGCATGAAGTGTTCAATTATTTTTCTAGAATAAATGACAATCTAGTTTAATAAACACTGTAAATTTCTGCCTTCAAGAAATCTAGAATAAAATAACACCTTAATATAAGAAATTAACATAAAAGATATTAATAATCGACACAGAACAGTTACATAGTGCTAGAGAAATGAAGTAACCTGAGATTTCATGAAAGAGAAAGAATTATCAGCTATCTTGCCTTAAAGACTTAACGAGGAACTTCAAAGAGGGAAGGATAGAATCAAAAGAGAGTAGTTTGGGAAATAGTATAAAGCAATACTTGACCATTTATGTGCCAGACACTTCCATATAGCTTGCTTTTTAATAAAGTTACATGGGGGAAAAAAGATTAAAAACAGGAAGCAATGGCCCATTTGAATGTAAAATTTCTTTTATTTCTTCTTTCCAAAAAATTCTTTTTCCAGTCATTTATATGATTTCCCTCATTCATTTTAGATTTCTGTTGAAATTCCAGAAGCTTTTTGACTACCCTGTTCAAAATACTACTTTCACACATTGTCAGAGACTAATAGTTGGGTAAATATTATTACCTTATGCCCCCAAACCCACCACCCTGAGTTTTAGTTGGGCACATAGCCAACTTTCCTTTCAGCTATATGTGACTAAGAACTGTCCAAAGGAATTTGAGTGAAAATGTGTCAAGCTTTCCTGAACTCTATTTCCTTCCTTAAGAGCAAGCTTCATGGCTCAATGGTTGAGTATCTGCCTTCAGCTCAGGTCATGATCCCAGCAGGAAGCCTGCTTCTCCCTCTGCCTAAGTTTCTGCTTTTCTCTCTGTGTCTCTCATGAATAAATAAATAAAATCTTAAAAAAAAAAAAAAAAAAAAAAGAACAAGCTTCATATAGATGAAGACAATATCCTAAGTGATTACACTAGGAGAGGAAGGAATCCAATTCCCTAAATAACTTGGTATATCATCATAACTATACCACTAAAATATAAGCCATCTGAAAGGCCAGACAGCATTTTACACTTTGTGAGCCATTGGATATCTGTCACAACTACTGAACTCTGCCACTATAGTGTGAAAGCATAACACAACAAATAGGAAATAGGTATGGCTGTGTTCCAGTTAAACTTTATTTACAATGAAAGAGGCAGCAGGCCAGACTTGGCCAATAACCATAATTTGGCAAGCCCTACACTAAAATCTAGATAACGAATTTTGAAAAATGTATCTACTGGGGTCTGTTACAAAAACTTAGCCTAGGCTCCACTTATTATATCTCGAACAGTATCTCCTTTCTCTTATTCTTTTTTCTTTTTATAATACATCTTAATACATGACAGTATATTATATATTTATTTATCTTCTGTGTTCCCTCTGAAATGTAAATTTCAAGGAAGCAGGGAGTTTGGATCACTATTGTATTCAGTGATGAAACAATATGGGGTACATAATTAGTCATTGACTAAATGAACAAACATTGGATAGGAGCACAGAAACAGGAGTAGATAAAGCCATGAGAGGAACAGGAAGTCTTAAATGCCCTAATGAATAGCTTGAACTCTCTTCAATAGGCAATGAGAAGCCATCGAAGATTCCCGAAGAAGAAAGGGATGTTGTCAAAACTATACTTTTAAAAGAATCATCCTGAATAAGAATATTAAATAATATCCTAATTGTTTAAGCCTAGAAATAATTTGAGTTTGGTATAGTAAGTACATTAGAAATAAGAGGGAAAGGCTGAAGATAAAAAACACTCCTAGATACAGATGACTTAGCACGCTGATAAATGGAGTATGGAAGAATGAAAATGACCCTTTCTCTAGAAAGGCACAGAAATAAGAAATCTCTTAATAAAGAAAAATCAGGCAAAAATAAATTCTGGGGAAAAAACAGTTTTGTCCTAAACATGTTGGGCTCAGTGTGTGAGAAAGACTCAGATCCTATCTGGATATAAAAGTCTAGCGGCTCAAAAACACAAGTCTGAGAATCATTCAGAAAGGTTATGGTCAAGAAGAAGCTTTCCAAATATACAGAAAGAGGACTGTTAAGATAACACTTGAAACCCAAGTTTCAAGAGTAGAAAGAAATACAATATTAAAGAAAACAGCAGAGATGAATTCAAAGACAGTGGTAATTGCAAAAGGAAGAGATGAGGAATTAGGAAAGAAAGGCCTTTGAATGTAGTAATTTAGATTTCTGGATATCAGCTACAAACTAGCTAACTAGGGAGAATGGTGGTAGGAATGGAAGCCTGACTATAAAAAGTTAAGAAATGGGTAGGAAAGAGGAAGCTGAGACAATTAAGTTATACTAAAGTAAATGTTTTAGTAAAGGAGAAATAAATTGAAGAGTTAAAGGGTCAATTTAAACTCCATTTAAGGATGAGGCACCTTGGGCCAAATGAAAGAACACATGTCCATGTTGTTTACTTTGTGGTTTTGAAACTGAGGCTTAACAAAATTAACTAACATGCCCAAGGTCACACAGCTTATAGCAGTTATTTCAAACTAAAATCTGACTCCTGGGCATTTGCTTTTAACTGTTAAACTATACTATGTATTAATGGAGACAATGGATAGATAGAGTAGGCTTAAGCAGGAAAGAGGTTAAGGGAAAAAAAGTTGGATGACTTTCATTATCTCCATTAGTTTCCAAATGAGTAGCATGTAGGTAATGATACTTATAGGGTAGAAAACACCCAGTCTCCCCATTTGCTCCATAAGAAGAAATTTATCCTGGTTCTTCTCTCCACCTATCACACTTATCTCCCAGTAGGAATTAGAGTAAGTTTTTTTGACTCGTAAGCCAAGTCCTTCCTCTGCAGATCTATCTGCCTATAAAGCACACTTTCATCTGCTCTGTAGCAGACAATAAGGAACCTGCCTTAGATTGTCTCTGGCAGGGAAGATAAATCCATCTAATTCTGAGGAATATTAAAAAACCATTTTGCCCACAGACCAAAGTCATGTTATCTAATTGGTTTTAGCAACATCAAACCTGGTTCTTTGATCTCTAGCTGTATGACTTTAACATCTATCTCTTAATTGGGGGGCACCTGCCTTTGGCTCAGGTCATGATCCTGGGGTCCTGGTACTGAATCCCGCATCAGGCTCTCTGCAGGGAGCCTGCTTCTCCCTCTATTTATGCCTCTGCCTCTCTGTCTCTCTCATGAATGAGTAAAATCTTTAAAAAAAAATCTCTTAATTGGTTGTGAACTCTGCTGGTAAACAGAAATACTGTTATCCCTTGACTACTGCACAGATTATTCTATTGTAGATCCATTATTTACATTCAAATATAACTAGAACAGGGGATCCCTGGGTGGCGCGGCCTGCCTTTGGCCCAGGGCGCAATCCTGGAGACCCGGGATCGAATCCCACGTCGGGCTCCCGGTGCGTGGAGCCTGCTTCTCCCTCTGCCTGTGTCTCTGCCTCTCTCTCTCTCTCTCTCTCTCTGTATGACTATCATAAATAAATAATAAAAAAAATTAAAAACAAAAAAACAAATATAACTAGAACATAGTCTATATTTTAATTAACAAGTACATTTCTTACCCTGATTATCATTTGTGCCACATCAAAGTCTGAAACATCATCTAAAATTGGTTGGGTATTTTCTGGCCCATAAACAAGGCAGTTAAACAAGGTTTTAGAAAAGAAACCAGGTGAAGGACCACCATGAACCAAAGAAATGGCAAGGATTTTGCCAGCTTCATAGTAAAGATTCTCCTCCAGAGCTGTAAATACAGATTAAAATACATCAAATATAATTCTTTTATTATTATAAATAATTACCAAATATATTGAACACATATACAGTAAATTAAAAAAACTAAGACTTAGATAAATGTAAAATAATTCATAGAAACTAGGATCATGTATAAAGATCTTACCTATATTTTTCTGAATACAAAGTAACATAATAGAAAAAATGTAAATACAGAAACTCTTTAATAAAAATTACTTATAATTCTATCACCATAATAACCCGTGTGCACACTTTGATATGTATTTCTCAAATGCATATTAGTATCTACACAAATAGTTTGACTCCTGGGTTTTTTTTTTACTTACTATATTGTAAACTTTTTCTATATTATACAAAATTATTCAAATCTACAGTTAATGACCGCATTAAGACTAATTTATAGATGCATTGCAATGTAAACCATCTCCTTATTACTAGCTACCTCGGGTAAGCTGTATTTTCAACCATATGAGACATAGTATTATGATCAGTATTTACCTCCATATTGTTATTTATAAATCTTTTATTATTCGATGAGTATAGGTTCCTACCTATGTTATTAATAATTCAAAGGATACAAACATTTTTAAGGTTGTTGATAAATAGGGCTAAATTATTTTCCAAAATGGCACAAATTTACTCCCAAGAGTGTATGTGGTCATACCATGTCTTCATAGCTTTCAATATTTTTTAAATTATCATTTAAAATGTTTTAGCTACTAAGCAAAAGAAGTCAGAGAAAGACAGATACCATATGATTTCACACATTATGTGGAATTTAAGAAACAGAACAGATAAGCAAAGGGGAAAAAATGAGACACACACACACACACTAATCAAGGCACAGACTCTTAATTATAGAGAACAAACTGATGGTTACCAGAGGGGAGAGGTGTATGAGAGGTAGGAGGAGTAGGAGCATAGGTGAAATAGCTGATGGGAATTGAGGAGAGCACAGGGTAATGCACGAAGTGTTGCATTACCATAATGTACATCGGAAACTAATACAACATGGTATGTTAACTAATTGAATTAAAATAAAAACTTAATAAAATGTTTTAGCTACTTTGATAAGTCAAAAAGATATCATGTAAAAAAAAAGATATCATGTAAATTTTCCTTTATTTTTCTTAATATTGTTCAGAGCAAAATTATTAATATTATCAATACATGAACTAATAATAAAAACTCAATAACCTTATATGCTACATAGCAGTCACATTTTACAGATACAGAAACTGAGTTCCAAAAAGACTCTGTAATTAAAGATATAATGTACAAAACTGAATTTAGATTTTGTGAATTTATGCACTCATCCACTATACCAAAACTGTTTTGAGTTAATATTACTGATTATTTGGAGTGATCTTTTTATTAAGGGATTTTAGAATTAAACAGTGTGTACTATACATAGTATAGTTCAAATAATATAAAAGATTTAAAAATAAACCTTGGTAGTTTCTCAACTATTTTAATGATGCTTCAGGCAATAGTAAGGAAGTTCTAGGGAATATACAGGAGAAAATTCAAATGCAATGAAGTAAGTCTTCACACTCTTTCAAATTTCCTATTATAGCAAAAGTGATATAAAAGCTCCTAAAAAAGAATGCTAGAATTAATCATTCTTCTGAAATGCATGTTTTAATTCTTCACCAGAAGGCAGAAAAGTATCACATGCATAAATGTACATGAAAAATTCTTGAAAGCAAAAGTATATTTAAAAATGTGTTACATGTGGACCAGAAAATTATGTGATAAAAGTCCTAGGCTGTGAAGAAATATCCTATCTGCAACTTCCAAAGATGTGAACAAGAAGGGCTCAAATAATCATCCATTCCATTTGGCCACTCTATTCAAATGCAATTAGAATGAATATAAAGTACATTTTTAAAGAAGTTACACTCAATTATAAATTCATTCCAAGGAGGATACAGCTAAAAGAAATTAAGCATATTCTTAAACAGAAAATGTTTCACTACAAAATTTACTTTAAAAAATACCACTCCCTCTTTTCCACTTTTCTGTGATTCAATCAGTAGTTTACTAACAAAGCGAACTACACATTTTGACCACAGGAATTGAATATTAATTCTAACCAGCTACCTCTTTCACACGGTAATATTCAGTACATACAATAATAAATAAAATTACCTCGAGAATTTAGAGACAAGTTCTTTGACAAGGAACCTTCAAACACTGGTGAATTCTCAAGATGTTGCATTAAGAGACTTAGGAATTCTTGCTTTGATCCAGGATGCTCTCTTCCAAAATTATCACTTTCATTGACATATGCTACTTCAATTGTATGTGAAGGATTAAAGTTTTGATTTCTGAATACATCTAAGGCACTATTCCAGATATTGGCTTTATTAATCCATAATCTTTTAGTTTTTTTTTTAATTTGAAATCCTAATTCCATTATAATTGTTGAAATATCTCTTCTATATTTGCTGCCTTGCCTATAAAACATGAATTTAAAACATAGAGGTTAAGTATTCCACAGTACTTTACATGACACAGCAGTAGTTCAGCCAATAAAAAATAGAAAAATTAAGAAGGAAATTCTTCCCCAACTCCCACCCAAAATCAGACAATAGCTGCCACCAGAACCAAAAAGCTATTTGACTTAATTCTGAATTTTTGACTCCTTCCCCAATTTCCTACCAATTAAAATCTAATGTCATAAATGATTCATGAGAATGTTGATAGATTATGTCAAATTTGATCAATTCAGTAGATTCAGATATAAAAGAAGCTCAGAATCTCACACTCCTGGCCAATGGCTATAACAATCAGTTACTTACAGGCATTTGAAGTTTACTAGAGCCTTCAGAAATAGAACAAATGTCACCTCTGCTTACTCTATGTGAGAACCACAGTTTTAAGATTTCACAATGTATTTCTAATTATAAATTTAGTTTTAACAGTAGAGTTAATATTATAAACACAATTCACAACCGTTTAAATAGTACTTTTTAGCCTATAGCAGTAATTCACAAAGTGTAGTTCCAAACCAACAGCAGCATATGGAAACTTGTTAGAAATGCAAATTCCAACCCCCCCCAAGACTTTCTTTTTAAGTAATATCTACACACCCACTGTGGGGCTCAAACCTACAACCCTGAGATCAAGAGTTTCGTTTCGTACTCTCCACTGACTGAGCCAGCTAGGTGCCCCCGAAATGCAAATTCTTGAGCCACAATGAAATTCTTGAGGTTCTCAGAATCAGAGCCTCTGAGCATGAGGCCTAGCAATCTGTACTTATCAATACTTCCTGGCAATTGCATGGACCAAATCAATTGCTCTGCCTCAATTTTTCTATCTGTAACTGAAATTAATGTACTCAAAATAATCCTGTTTGGAACAATGTCTATGGATCATCTTTCCACATCAAGTATAAATCCTTCTCATGGTTAAACATTACAATGCTCCAATGTGGACCAGGCTTTGCTTTTTTCTTTCTTCACACACCCCTATTCATTAATCCAGGTTGCAGGAAAACCAAAGTCTTCTGGAAGTAAGACAATTCTTCAGAAATATGCCTTCATGTAGCAGGTTGATTCCTTGCTCCTGCCTGGAATGGAAATGCTGATGCTATTCTTTTAAAATATGATGTTAAAGCATGGAACAAGGAATCAAACTTTCCTGGTATAACATGTTTAGAAACCTACATACTAAAATTTTTTAAACTAATGTGAACATCCTTCTTGATACTAAAAATATTATAAAAACTTCTGTAACAAGTTTTCAGTTAACAAGTGGTATCTTAAGCAGCAATTCTTCACTTTTTTAAATAGTACTTCATATTACACTTCTATCTATAAATCTAGTTATCAAATATCACAGAAATTCTCTTTATCTTCTGAGTTTTAACTTGATACTATTTTTTTAAAAAGCTTTTATTTATTTGAGAGAGTGAGCCCTCATGCATATGAAGGGTGGGCCAAGGTGGGAGGTAGGGAGATGGGGAGAGACAGAGAGAGAGGGGGGGAATCTCAAGCAGACTCCTTCCTGACCATGGAGACCCATGCAGGGCTAGATCTCAGGACCCTGATCATGACCTGAGCCAAAATCAAGAGTCAGACAGGTATGTGAACAACTGAGCCACGCAGGCGCCACTAACTTGATACTTTTTTTTTTTTACTTGATACTATTTTTAACAAAAAAGTAGTTCATCATGCTTAGCTACTAATGTTAGTTTTGCCTAATTTTTCTATAAACGCCTTTGCAAAGCCACACGTACTTAAAAATCTTAACTTCAGCTGAATAAATACCTGATACTAAGTTCTAATTCTAGTCTTATTTAAATGTTTATGAATGATTTTGAAAATTACTTATTTTGCTTTGGGTGCAGTGGCACATGCCTGTAGTCCCAGCTACTTAGGAGGCTGCGGCATGAGGATGGCTTGAGCACACGAGTTCTGGGCTGTAGTGTGAAATGCCAACTGGGTGTCTGCACTAAGCGTAGCATCAGTATGGTGACCTTCCAGAAGCTGGGTACCACCAAGTTGCCTAAGGATGGAATGAATCAGCCCAGGTAGGAAAATATTTAGGCATTAATACAATAATACTTGTAAGTATACCTTAAACTTTCTAAAGAGGTAATACTTAGACCTCTGACACTGACAGCAAATATATCAAGCAAATGACATTTTTTTTTTAAATCGCTATATTAAATAGAATTCCTTCCTTTGAACCAAGTAACATGGTATACTTGATATATTTTAAACTACCTTGAAAATGATCTCTATTTTTTACATCATGATTCAGTATACAATAAAATAAATTTTATATACATTCTATGTGTAATGCAATCTTGTAATTCTATTCTATCCTATTTGGTTTCCTTTTTTAATGCTGGTTGCATTGACTTCATGACCAAACATTGGTCCTGCAGTTTAAAAAACATTTGTCCAGAATATTAAGATCAATATTCTAAGTGTGTATATATCCACTTCCTATTGTAATTTTCTCAAAACAGAGCTTTATAGGGGTACCTGGCTGGCTCAGTTAATAGAGCATGTGATACCTGATCTTGGGGTAATGAGTTCAAGGCCTATACTGGACAAGGAGCTTACTTTAAAAAAAACAGAGTTTTATATTTTTCTTCTATTCAAAATACATACAATACATACCTCAGCAGATCTTTTTGCTGGGCTCCAGGTGACTGTCTGGGTAATTTAGGTGATGATTCTTCCAACAAACAATCAGTTATTCCCACATTATTAGTGTTGGGTAATGAATGCTTTTTGGCTTTTTGGAAATCCTCTGTAGATTTAAAACCCAATGTTAGCATTACAGAGATACAGAAGAAATTTTTAAATAATACTCAATTGAAAAAATCTTTATTCACAATTACAAAATATTACCTGAATTGTAGAGGATACCTCTACATTCCAAACACTCCCAGTTTTGTTCCCATGACCGTAATGAGGAACAAGCTAAATGTGTTCCACTAGAACCACAACACTGACAGCGCTTTATTTCCCATTTGCTGAGGACATAAAGAGAAGCAGATGTTTACATTTTGGTATTAACTTGGTCTAATTCCAACCACTAGCACTGCCACAGGCTACACTGTCCATCTCACATAAAATCAACCCTTCAACCAAAGGAGGGGAAAAAGATTACCTGCTTTGCACTATATTTTTTTCTTAAAGTATTTTTTTTCTATTTCACTTATTATGTTTGTAACCTCCTCTTCTAAATACTCATTAACTTAAAATACCTTAATATCAACATGTACATGTACATACACAGGAATATATATACCAGAAAGAATATAATTAAGAAAGAAAAACATTTCTTTTATATCTAGAAATTACTAGCTCATAGGAAATTTGCTATATAAATGCATCCAACATGGAAGAAGCATCAGAAAATATATTATCTTACCTAAAATATTACTTTTCATATTCAATGTGAGGAATTGTTTTCTACAAATGCTTGTTTAGAAATCCAGTATTGCTCAGCTCAACAATATCCAGACTTATGATCTTGCCCATATTTAGAGTCTTTTGTTTCCTTCCATCCCCATCTCCAAGTTTCCCCACTGAATTGTGTGATATATGCCAGTCCACACTCACATTTTCTGTATAGGTGTAGGTGTGGGTATGGGTTGTGGTGTGGGGCCTATTTTTTATTTGGTTATAGGTATTCCTTCTATGAATAAATAATGGATATACTCCCTAGGTGTGTGGATATATAGGTGATAAGAGAGGTAGTTGGGGAATGCTTGAGTGGCTCAGTTGGTTAAGCATCCAACTCTTGATTTGAGGCTCAGGTCATGATCTCAGGGTCATGAGATAGAACCCTGTGTCAGGCTCCATGCTGGGTGTGGAGCCTGCTTAAGATTTTCTCTCTCCCTCTCCCTCAAGCTCCCTGCCTCCATGTATTCACATATATCCTCTCTCTCAAAAAAAAAAAAAAAAAAAAAAAAAAAGGAAGAAGGAAAAAGAGGTATTTGGATTCTCTTCACTCCATAAGATGTTAAGTGAATCTTTCTGTGTGGATATGGGTATGTACGTATATGTCTTCTCTGTGTGTCTCTCCCAAAGAGTTCTGCCAAATAATGGAGAGAAAGATGAAAGATGACAGCTAACATAAGTGCTTACTATACACCAGGTCCAGTTCTCAGCCTTTACACAAAAAGTTTAATCCTCATAATTTTAAGTGATAGGAAAAGTCCTTATTATCCTTAATTTTAAAAGAGAAGAGATCAAGGCACAGAGGGGTAAATGACTTGTCCAATTAAGTTCACAGTGCTACACTTGATGGGATGAGCACTGGTGTTTTTCTGTATGTTGGTAAATTGAACACCAATAAAAATTAATTAAAAAAAAAAAAAAAGTTCACAGTGCTAGTTAAGTCTCAATAGTGAGGCTTCCAACCTAGTTTAGTTGGCTTGAGACCCATGCTCCTAACCACTACACCATGGTGCCTCTCAGCAAAACCATCTTCCTATCACTAGAATGAGAGAGTGAGATTACAAAAACACCCCCAAACATTCAGATTGCAGGTATTAGGTCCCAGGAGAAAAGACAAAGGATAGCAATTTCAAATAGCCGTCAGAAAGAGAAAGGGAGTTTGGTAACTACTGACTGGGCGACCAGTGATATATAAGCAATATATGTAGGTTAACTAAAATAGCCCAAAATAAATTTAGAAAATATCAATATTAATGAACATATTGCTTCTTAGAAATCTAGAGATTTCTGCTCTTAAATAATTTTTAGTCTAATGACAAAAACAAACTCAAATAATATAAATTACATTGTAACATGCACATAAAAGAAAAAGCCCAGCTCAGAACCGGAAATCAGGGATATGGTAGTGGTAAGAGCTGCTTACGGAAAATTTTCAAAGCTGGCAGACATCAGCGGAGTCTTTGCAATAAGATAGCTTACCCAGCCAAATCACCTTCCATGAGAAATAAGGCTCCCAATATTCTGCTTTGCACTTAAGTTTCAGCTTGCCATGTACGATTGTGTCACAGGGATTACAAATTTATTGAAATATCCTCCATAAATTCAACAAAACAGTGCCATCCAATAGAAATATAATGCAAGTCATTTAATGAATTTAAACTTTTCTAGCAACTTGATTTAAGAAGGTAAAAGAAATAGGTGAAATGAATTTCAACATTTCCAAAATATCATTTTGTTTGACATGTAATCAATATAAAAAGTTATTAACATGATACTCTAAGTTCTTTTTGTCTTGCTGCTAGGAGTTGAACTGTGTGTCCCCTCCAAATTCATGTTAAAGTCCTAAAGCCCACTACACCTCATTATGTGACTATATTTGGAGCTAGGACCTTTAAAGAGATAATTAAGATAAATTAAGAGGTCATATGGGTGGGCCCTAATTTAATATGACTGGTGTCCTTATTGGAAAAGAAGACTAGGACCTGGCAGAGGGATAATCATGTGAGGACATAGCAGGGAATCAACCATGTGCAAGCCAAGGAGAGAGGCTTCAGAAGAAATAAAATTTGCCAATACCTCTACCTCTAGGATTGTTAGAAAACAAATTTCTGTTGTTATGGCAGCCTTAGTAAATTAAGAAAATGAGTCTTCACTGTGTATTTCGCACTTGCAACACCTCTCAATTTGGAATAGCCCCATTTCAAGTACTCAACAGCCACATGTGCCTATCATATAAGGCAGTACAGCTCTAGAAAATGAAGCCTCATGAAAATACACCACATAAATCAGTTACAACCATGCTGACAGCTATAATTTCTCTGTAAACAGATGTAGACATGCATTTAATAAATATATTTCCTCTCAAGCTAAAACTTCAAACATCCTAAAAGCAAAAGCACACTTTATTAACTAGAAAACTACTTCTTTAACTGATGGTTTAAATAAGGACAGTAAGCACAATTGGGACTTCCCATTATACCTATCAGGTTCGTTATAGTCTCGCCCTTCTTTGCAACGACATCTTCGGACATCACAATGCTCATAGTGCTGCAGAAGTTCTTGATAAGCATTTTCCTCTAATTCCCAAGATGCATCTCTGTAAATGAAGATATAAAATACACTTTCAACTAAAATGTTACATAAAAGGATTAGTAATGAAATCTAAAAACAAAAACTTTTCACATACTTAGGAATAAGGATAAACCTTTTTCTTTTCAGGATTAATCATTCTCTTCAAGATATAAATCTGTCAGTGTCATTTTATCCTGCAGTTGATTATTTCCACAGTGAATTTTCAAATGTTAAATGAAAAATTAGAAATGTTCTAAAATTTATATTTTTCCGAATTTTCACTTCTAATTTTTAAATTTCAAGTTTAGTAACATTATTTCGGATTCCTCATCTTTAAGTATTAAAGAAAATCCCTATTATATATTTTAAACCATATCTTGATTCTTTTAATTTATACATACCATTTAAAAATCTATTATGCTAGTATCTAAGCCAATTAATTACTATTGTACAAAAAAAAATTACTATTGTACACACCTGAGGATTTATTAAGAGACTACAAATCAACTAATGAGATACTGAAGTCAGTCCCTGCTCTCAAGAACTAGCAATCTGGGAAGGAGGAGGCAGTGGTAGAGGCAGCTTTATATTTCCCCATTTAAGATGACTACTTGTCCATGATCACTTAATCAAAACATAAACAATTATTTCCATTGTTATTAAAATCTTACATTTAAATTATCTTTTTATCAAAAGGCTAAATGGTACTTACTTTTCAGGAATATGAATTCCCATTCTCAACATCTCTTTCTGAAATATATCACTATTATTGCATATTGTGCATCTAAAGAAAAACACTCCTGCATTTATTGCTTGAACCTATAATGGAAAAGAGAAAACCTATTGTTAATAATTTAACAGGGGGGCAGCCCTGGTGGCGCAGCGGTCTAGTGCCGCCTGCAGCCCGGGGTTTGATCCTGGGGACCCTGGATCGAGTCCCATGTCAAGCTCCCTGCATGGAGCCTGCTTCTCCCTGTGCCTCTGCCCCTCTCTCTCTGTGTCTCTATAAATAAATAAAATCTTTAAAAAAATAGTAATAATAATTTAACAAGGTATCAGGTTATAGATTATAATAGCTAACAGAACATGTGCTACTTTTCACTTTATTATGAAAACACTTTCTATGCTAGTTCTCAGGCTTTGATAAATGAAGTTATTCTGCTAAAATTCTGAGATCTTTTTTCCTAATCACCAAAAAAATAAGTTAATGAATTGACGGTTCTTAGTTTTACATCTATCTCATATTTTTTTCTCAACCTTTGCTATCCAATGTCATTTCGGTCCCCACATATCATGTTGTCCATCACTTACTGATTAAAACAGTAAAAATATTGACTTACTTCACCTAGGAAGGATGTTTAAATACATGTTATTATAAAATATCCTTGGATCTGTTTTAACTCAATCTCTAAGCTAGTGTTCTTCCTAAAAGGGGAAAAGCATAAAACCTATTCTATTCTCACTGCTTCTGTAAATAGAAACACAGAACCAGCAGGCAGAGGGTACTCTCAGGGACAGAAAACTACAAACCTACTAGAAAGAGTAGCCAATCCTCCCCCGCCCAGAAAACTAGTACCACACATTCATTTAACAACTATTTAACCCCTGCTGTATAGGTAGCAAACATTATGCTATGTACCAAAAATAGAAACAAATAACTTAGATTGGAATGATGAGATACAATACTTTGTAAAAGTGTGTGTGCATTTCAAGTATAAACATGGAAGAAAAAGGAGTAAATATCTAAGTCTAAGAGCCTTGACAAAAATGTCACAAGAATGGTGAGGTCAAAGCTAAGTTTGGAAGAGGAAACAAAGATTTGCTAGGAAATAGAACAAAAGGCATTATAAGGATAGGGAATTGCACGTATCAAGTCTCCATGGTAAGAGAAAGGACAATATGATTAGGGAACTAATTAATAATATGTTTAGGATTACATGATAAGAATTGCATTGCATGTCTAATTCTGTAATGAGGTTATGAATTAGGGAAATCAAAGCCAGCACTGTATATAAAAAGTTAATACAGAATAAGGTATGCAGGGAAAAAAGCCAGTTAGTGGGCTCTTTCAAAAGTCTAGTTATTTATTTATTTTTTTTGAAAGCATCTAAAGTTAAGTGGCAGAGGTTAGCAATAAAAAAAAGACACAATAACTATTAGGTAGACTTGACAGACTTAGGGAATGATTTATAAATGATAAAGAAAACAGAAGAACTGAGGTTCAAAAACACTAGTAGCAGGGCACCTGGTTGGCATGTAACTCTCGGTCTCAGAGTCATAGGTTTGAGCCCCAGCGGCTTAAACAAAAATTTTAAAAAACACACAAAAACAAAAACAAAAACAACCCACTAGTAGCAAGTGGGACACATACACAGAGTGTGGGAGGGAAACAAATCACTGAAATCTCTGAACCTAAAGGCCTTCAGGAGCCAACTGTACACTGGTATCAATACCTTAGTATTAGCTATGACCCAAGGAAATGGATAGTATGGAGGGGAACAAAACAAAAAACATAGGAGATAAGGAAGATAGAACATGACCACTGGGATGATGGAGAAATCCAAACTGACCAAGTATAGTGGCAATTCTCTACATACAGAGTGAAAAGTTTCCATCAATGTTAAGATATTAATCTGCACTCTTCTTTTACAAAATCCAAAAGCATATAGCATTTATAGTGGTCACAAATGACGAAATATGCTTAATTACATACAATTCTCATTCTGTTGCATAGGACTGTTCTTCCTTTAATGAAGTTCAGAGAATTAAAAATTTTTCTTCAGGTATTTGTTATTTAATAGGATAGACTTCATTTACTACTTCAGTTAAGACTTGTGACAGAATGGAAAAGGCGCTGTAGCTCCTTTACTGAATATGACTCGAGAATTAGTTCTTACTGGTCTCTAATGAAGGAACAACTGCATGTTCCTATTTATTTTATAAACAAGTGCTCCTGGTGCTGTGATTCTTTTATTTGCATAAAGCAGACCTGCGTTTTTGTAAGTATTATTATTGACTTTTTATTTTATTTTTCTATATTATTGACTTTTTAATGACAGGATTAGAAATTTGGTATTTTCAGTGCTCACAAAAAGCCCTATGGAAAATAGAGTCAAGTTTGAGAACCTCTCTGTGTTTTGTTACTAACAACTGAAGCAATTTTTTTTTCCTTTTTCTTATATATTGATTGGGGCAGATATTTATTTATTTGTTTGCTTATTTATTTATTTATTTATTTATGATAGACAGAGAGAGAGAGAGAGGCAGAGACACAGGCAGAGGGAGAAGCAGGCTCCATGCACCGGGAGCCCGACGTGGGATTCGATCCCGGGTCTCCAGGATCTCGCCCTGGGCCAAAGGCAGGTGCCAAACCGCTGTGCCACCCAGGGATCCCTTTTAACTGTTTTTGAAAAATAACATAACTCTTTCAAAATTAACAAGATGACACAAATACAAACTCATAAGATAAATTTCCTTTGTAAAATTCTCATACAGTTTAAACTTATTAGGTAAAGATAAATTTTCATGATATTTATGAACTACACTCCCTGGATCCTTTTACAAAACACTTCTTTTTAAGAACTAACAGAATTTATAAAATTTACCCGACAAAATAGGCTCCATCCTGCCACCTTTAATGGCATAATCCTAAATATAAAAAAGTTCAAGGCTCATGCAAAAAAATATACTCAAGTAGTTTTCTTTATCCAAACTAGTTTATTAATAAAACAAATAAAAACTGATTTATCGGGCAGCCCAGCTGGCTCAGCAGTTTAGCACCGCCTTTAGCCCAGGGCCTAATCCTGGAGACCCAGGATCCAGTCCCGTGTCAGGCTCTCTCATGGAGCCTGCTTCTCCTCTGCCTGCGTCTCTACCTGTCTTTCTCTCTGTGTCTCTCATGAATAAATGAAATCTTTAAAAACAAACAAACAAACAAACCTGATTTATCAATCTTCACACAGAACTGCAGATGAAGGCCTGGTTTTAAAACAAAATGCACCATACGTAAGGGCTTTGGTTCTGTGGTCTAATTAACTAGGATTATCATATTTCTTCCAATATATTAGATGCAAAGCCTGGAAGTCAAAGCTTTGACATTCTTACAGATCACCTACAATAATCCTAAGTTATTTAAAAATTATCTATTTGCAAACATTTCCATTGGGCAATAGTCATCATTATCTCCTACCTTTTGTTATATTTTCAGCACTTCCCCCTGCCCCACTGTATGCGTTGACATGTGATTTTCTAATTCTGGTTTTTAAAATGCATAAGTTATTTCTTCTCCTTGATTTCATTTACTTACATACATTTCTGACCATCTGAATATTTACATTCTTTATAAAAATATATCATCAAAATAAAGAGATGGCTTAAGGTTGCTTCAGTGTTCAAGTTTGCTTTTTATTTAAATTTTTTTAGCTTTTCTTCAATTGTCCTAAATCTGGATAGGCTCATTTTATAAATACATGGGACTACCATCAAGTCAGTATTAGATACTGATGGTCTCAACAGTAAAGCATGTAAATCTCTCCTGAAACCAGGGGTGTAAGTACTGTTGCTAGTTTTGAAAATTGTACTTTCCCAATAGAAATCTCTTGTGAAAGTTCTATGGGACACCGGGCAGGTGAAGAAAGCTTAACTTTGTTGCTCTGTCAGTGGGTTAAAAATCTTTCAATCTTCCCTGTAGAAGATTAAACACGGTGTTTTTTGTTTTTTGTTTTTTTTAAAGAAAAAAAAAAAAAAAAAGGATGCCAATCTGCCTTTGGCTCAGGTTGTGATGCTGGGGTCCTGGGACGGAGTCCCACATCAAGCTCCCTGCAGGGAGCTTGCTTCTCCCTCTGCCTATACCTCTGCCTCTCTCAGTGTCTCTCATGAATAAATACATAAAATCTTAAACAACAAAAAACGCACACTGTGATGTGTCGCCCACTGCTAAAGTCAGCATACAGTGTGACTTTATAGACAGAAGTCTTGTAATATTTCCTGCAATTCACTGGGCACCATCTGTCTGTATGTCTTCACAGAAAATCGGCACTCACGAGGACAAAGTACAGAATAAGTATAGGAAAGTTATTTTGTGCAGTTTCATTTCATTAAAGCTTTTTTATTTTAAGGCACGGTTTCTCTCAGATACAGCTTAAAAAAAGGACATGATTGTGCTTAATCACTAAAAGGAAAGAAAATCAGTTAAAAGACTATTAAACTATACTTATAGAAATATGAGAAAATAAGAAAAATAAATCACTTAAAGCAAAATCGAGAGACTAGACAGTGGGAAAAGCTTTGGGATATTTCACTGCCTATTTTTTACAGACAATGCATGATGCTTTCCTTTCCATCTTTAGACCCTAGATGTTGGCTTCTCAGAGTAGAAAATTTTTAGGGAAGACAAAGACAAAGCCAAGAGTACCATGAAATTCTGAGGTTCTTCCTCTGCCCATTGGCAGGCACCATGAGGCAGTCAACAGTTTTTAAAGAGCTAAAGCTTATTTCTTTTCTTCATATAAGGTTTCACCAAGAGCTTTGAAACAAAAAAAAAAAAAAAAAGAAAGAAAAGAAAAGAAAAAAGAAAAAAAGCAAGCCATAAGGGTGCCTGGGTAGCTCAAAGTCAACTCTTGACTTTGGCTCAGGCCATGATCTCAGGGTCCTGGTACTGAGCCCCATGTCAAGAGGTGAAGTCTGCTCCAGGATTCTCTCTCTCCATCTTCCTTTGCCCCTCCCCCTGCTCACATGAAGAAAGAGAAAGAAAAGAAAGAAAAGAAAGAGAAGAAGAAGAAAAGAGAAGAGAAGAGAAGAGAAGAGAAGAGAAGAGAAGAGAAGAGAAGAGAAGAGAAGAGAAGAGAAGAGAAGAGAAGAAAGGTAGGTCTTCAAAAAAATACAAGCAGTACAATTCCACTGAGACCCCTTGTCATTTTCTGTGTCTTGAGTCCTTGGAGTTTTGGTGGTAGAGGATCAACAAATCCAATATTGTCTATAAAAATTATGAATAGTGCTAAAATTAAAATGTGGTCCTCGGGCTTGAAAAAGATTATTTCTTTGGTTAATGTCAACGTCAATCTGGAGAACTCAACTGCTGCCTTTCTTTGAGTGAAGGAATTTGGGATATGGATTTGATCTTCTCAGGAGCCTTTGAGTTAGATTATTTTCCATTTCATTGACCTCTGATTCTATTTTAACCAGTTTTTCTTTTGAATCTCAAATTCTCCTTGAAGAATCTCCCTATTCTATTCTGGCCTTCGGGCATACCAATAGAGCTTGAGTGTAGGCAGCAGCAAAAGAACCCATACTCAACTTCTGTGCATCATTCATTCTATCCACATGTGCTATAAAGTAGGGTCCATGAGGTGCTGAATATTCTCTGTTTCTACATAGTGATCAGGACAGCTTAGAAGATTTTTAAATTCAAAGGCAGGCGACAACCACTCCTGATGAAACTGCAGGTGGTTTATTAGGATAAACTACAATTTTGAAAGTATATCTAAGTATTAGGTTGAGTGACCACTACTCAAGAAGAAGTTGCTACTTCACTACTCAAGAAGAATTACTGTCTATTGTTTGACTCACATACTTTGACTATTACTACTTTTAAGACTTTCTTGAAATACAAGAGGATTTATAATATCTCCTAACTCTAAAAAATACTTTTGTGGATAACCTGTAATCAATAATAACATTAAAAAAAATAATAACATTTTTTTACTAAACAATAATAAAAGCCAAGCTCCAAAAAAAATGTCAAATTTAATTAAATCCTTTGTTATTTGGCATTCTATTAACTGTAACTATCAGTTGGCACTTTCACGTATGTATACTATTATATTTGATGCTATCAATAAGCAAGATCTTAAAATATTCATGAATCTTCTGAATCAAAATAAATATTAAATTGCTTAATATTACGTGTTTCATGATGTTTGCTTAAAAACTTGTCATTGAGGGCATCTGGGTGCCTCAGTTGGCTAAGTGTCTGCGTTTAGTCCAGGTCATGATCCTGGGGTCCTGGAGTCAAACCCTACATTGTGCTCCTGCTCAGCAGGGAGTCTGTTTCTCTTTCTCCCCCTGCCTCCCCACAACGCATGCACTCTCTCTCTCAAATAAATAAAATCTTAAAAAAAACTCAAACTGGTCACTGAGTTTCACATACAAGGTGGCTTTCAAAGAGTCCTTTATCCTTTAAATCATTAAACGGTCATCAGTCCCTGTCAAGAAGCTGTGATACAGTGTACACCAGAGTTTTTTTTTTTTTTCTTTCAAAGGCCTCAACATTTAAATATATTAGCTTACAGTTAAATTATCATTTCACATGTCTTGGTTTTTAAACTTAAAATGTAAATAAACTTGGGGATTAAATCTGTTTTAATCATGTGAAATACAAACAAAATCCTTAGGTTAAAACAACAAAAACTTTTAAGTAGGTAGTACTCTAAAGTATTTATTAAAGTATTAGTTGTACAGTTCAATAGAGTAAACTTTTTACGTAAAATATGCTTTAATAAAGCTGTTTTTAAGTTATAAGTAGAGGTAAAGTAACTGTCAAATCTTTACAATTTAAAATTCAAAGCAGGGGCGCCTGGCTAGCTTGGTCAGAGGAATATGTGACTCTTGATCTTGGGGTCATGAGTTCGAGCCTCACACTCGGTGTAGAGACTATATAAATAAGTAAATAAACTCTAATAAAAAACGTTAAAATAAAAGAAAATTTAAATCAGCAAGGAACACATTTTATATCAGAAAAGGCTTATAAAATTACTTACCTGTAAACAGTCCCTATGAAACCAAGCATTCTTACAACAAGGACTTCGTAATATACTGTAAGTTGGAATAGGCTCAATAAATTCCAAGCAAATGGTACATGGCATGGAGTCTCTATAATTATTAGATGTAATTATTTGAACAGGTCGATGTTTCCAACAAAATGACCTAAAAATGTAAATCATTTAGAAACATCTAATAAGTTACAAAGTATGAGGATAGAACTGCAATTCACATTTATAAGAGGAAATTCATTTGTATTTCTCTCATAATTAACCTACAACAGACTGGAACTTTGGCACTGTAAATCAGTCTCACAATCTATGATCAAGGAGAGCAGGACTTTCAGAATGTGAACCTTTTGGTAAGACCTAACTCTTAGAATTCCAATAACTAGTATTATGTTGAGAACCCTATGTAATACTGTTAGCAACACCATTATACTCAACAATGTACAAAATTAAAGGACCTTAAAAATAAATATTTTAATCATGTAGTATATAAAATGCAAATAAAAATTTATTCCTAACCCATGAAATTTATTTCCATTTGTATTTTCTAAACTGTGGTTTTGTACATGCTAACAATCCATTAAACAGGTCAAGAACACAAAGACTAAAAGAAATAGAACACTTGTAATATCAAATACTAAAATTCGACGCTGGGGTGGCTCAGTGGTTTAGCGCCTGCCTTTGGCCCAGGGCGTGATCCTGGAGTCCCAGGATCGAGTCTTGCATCAGGCTCCCTGCATGGAGCTTGTTTCTCCCTCTGCCTGTGTCTTTGCCTCTCTCTCTCTGTCTCTCATAAATAAATAAAATATTTAAAAAATACTAAAATTCATAAATCTTGGATGTTTAAAGCTTGATTCATGAAGTAAATACTGTCAGGGACACGTCAGGGCCTTGGGGTGATTTATTTTTTGGACTCCTCCAAATTTAAATGCTGTCAATTTACTCAATGAGAAATACATATGGCCCTTTGGAAGAAAAGTGGACCATAAATCTGAAGAGTGATGTAAAAATCTAAACTTATGTAAGGTGGAAATTTTGACAAAATATGAATATTCATATAATATGAATAAAGTTTCATATTATATCCTAGAGCTGAAAATTGAAGGTGAATATTAATTGTTAAGTCCATTGAAGACTGGCAATTCCCAAGACTTTGCAGATAGAAATGACTCCATAAAGGAAGAAGTGAGCAATTTTAAACATATATATAAACAACATATGTAGCATGTATGTGTAAACTCAGTGTAGCTCTGAAGAGAAATTTTACAAAGGATTAGATCATTGGGCTATCCATATCCATTTTCCCCTTTTCCTTAACATTCATGTTTCATATTCAACAATTAACTTACGCAAAATTGCCAGTAAATTGGAAAATACATTCTCTCTGAAGTCCACAGGGGAAATGATAACTTCGTTTACATCGGGATGCAACACATCCAATTGAAGCGCCAGTTTTCTTGCAAATACTGCATTTCTAGAAGAAAATATGAAAACAGAGGTCATAACATACAAAATCTGAGTAATATAATATGACCAAGGTATAAATAAATATTCCTTTGTGGGGAGTCAGAAAATTATTTCATCATACTACAGCTATGATGATGGCTTATTAAAGCAATTTCTGAAAAAAAAAAAATGTTCTACCTAGAAACAGTCTAAAGACACTAAAGATCCACTCCTGTAACAATTTCTGATAAAAGAGTCATCTCTAATCTAACATGTGGATGGGACAGAGAAGCTTCTTTTCCTTTCTACCTAGCTAAAATATTTTCAACTAAAGGGTTTGTATAAACACAAATAGGAAATATTCATCAAGAAGAATAGCAAAACAATATAAAAAAACCAATCTGTGAAAAAAATTGGCTAGAATCACCCTATCCTAACCAAATGAAAGTGTTAAGATTCCCATAATAGGTTACATAGTAACACCTGTCCCCCCACCCCTACCCCAATCCCCTGCAAAAGATATGTTCAAGTCCTAATTCTTGGTACCTATGAATGTGACCTTATTTAGAAATAGGGTCTTTGTTTCTGTTTTTAAAGATTTATTTATTTATTTTAGAGAGAGTTCATAATAAGAACACAAAGACTATTAGATGATTCAATCATTACTAAAATACAGAGTGGAATCTAAAACATCTTAGAACTCTTGAGATAGCCATTCTAAAATGGTTACTCATACAATCTTATGCTGGCCCATGGAGTACCACTAGGTCGTTGGAGAGAACTTTGCCAACCTGAGCTCTTTCAGTAAACTCGCATATGAAACTCTAGCTTAATGTCACAGATGAAGAGAACTTCTTCAGGATCAAGATATTCTCAAAGGTTCACAATAGGAAAGCCTGGGTGGCACAGTTGAGTGTCTACCTCTTGGTTTCGGCCCAGGTCAGATCTCAGAGTTGTGGGATCAAGCCCTGAGTTGTGCTCCACGCTTAGTGCAGCATGCTTGATATTCTCTCTCTCTCCCTCGGTCCCCCCTTCTGCTGTGCTCACTCTCCCTCTCTCTAAAATAAATAAATATTAAAGAAGAAAAAAAAGGTTCATAATATATTCAGAGAAAATTCAAATGTTTTTAAAAGCCACTTATTTCCAAACTACAAGGAGACCTTTTTTTTTTTTTTTTTTTTTTAAGATTTTATTTATTTATTCATGACAGATACAGAGAGAGAAGCCGAGACACAGGCAGAGGGAGAAGCAGGCTCCATGCAGGGAGCCCAATGTGGGACTCGATCCTGGGTCTCCAGGATCACGCCCTGGGCCGAAGGCAGGCGCTCAACCGCTGAGCCACCCAGGGATCCCCCTACAAGGAGACCTTTTGAAGTCATCTTTCACAAGCTCACTATCATCAGGAGGTTGAAGAATTTTGATACAATACTCTCACACCATCCTAAGACAAATGCCACTGATAACCTTTCTCCCAAGGTTTTCTCTTGCATCCCAGAGACTCTATCTTACCATCTAATCTCCAGCATCCTCAACATCTTCAAAACTAATTGCCTTCATGTTTTTTTGCATCAACTAAAAAAGATCTCTAAATGCTTGCTTCCCTTACAGAATTTCTTGAATAACACTATCCTTATTTTCCCATCCTCCTTAATTTTCATCCAGACTTGACAAGGGTTGGGAATAGAATATGGAAAAAGGCAAGAGACAATCACAACATTGTTTTAGTTCTCTGTTGCAGGTTGTAGGTCACAATTTTGCCTTTATACTTTTCAAAATCTGGTTCTTTTATCCTAATGACATCTACACCCTCTGCAGGATGTAACTTCTTCCATCTCCAGACTTTGGCACTTTTCTCTGTATCTTAATTCTTGTTACCATTGTAAATAACCCCTACATTGATGAGACAACCTTTCTTGGATTTCAACTATATCAATGTATCAATGTATTTCAACTGTATCAATGTCCTTCATCTCTACTCCAGAGTAACAATGAATCCTCTTATCACCATTGAGATTATCAGTTCCAGTTATCATTCTCTGGACAGAATTCTCTATACTTCTAAGTTTCTCATTTTTTTTAACCTTCTCATTTTCTAACTCTTATTACTTCTACTCAGACCAGATAGAACCCTGCAGTCCTTTTCTTGCATTTAATACAATAGGTATCATACCGTAGATTCACAAACTAAAACGGAATGAAAACAGGGTTAAAGTTTAGAATACTTATTTTGGAGAACATGAGAAGGCAATGAACAAAAGTACATAATATCACAGGATGGTCACAAGAGGTGGAGATATCATAAATTACTGGTCTGCATAACTGTTTAATTTCCACCTCAACCCACTATGCCAACTCAGCAACTGAGACATAAGAATAAAAAGTAAACATCTGGGTTGACTCAGGGTTAAAGGTCTGAAGAACAGCAGAGTGGAAGTCGGGTCATAATTCTGAAGGTAGAAGTGGCTGAAATGATGGACAGGTTGGAATAAAATAAGTAGAATCAGCAATGTCATATGTATTATTCAGGGTTGGTTAACCTTGCTTTTATTTGCAAATTTTCAAAAATTTCTTCTAAAATTTATCTTATTTGACAGAAATAAGCATTTAAACATAAAGGTCTTATAAATTTCCAATAGGGAAACTGGTGGAAAAAACATTCCCTAGTATGATGACACTTTCGTATTTAGTATAATGAGTAAAACAATCTACTTACCAGTTTAGAAGCCCTGTTCACTTCTTTCCTGATGTCTTCAATTAGAAAACCATAAACTCCTTCTTCTTCTTTACCTCTCTGCCAAATTCCACTTGACATCAACTGTAAATATATTTTCAATTAGAAAATAGATTCTAAGAAACTAGCTTGAAATACATATATATGTAAAATGTGTGAATGTATAAAAATACATATATTGCATGAATATATAATATATATACACACATATGTAATGTTCCAATAAAAAAAATGGACGTAACTTGAATTTCAAGTTATTTTTATAGTTATTATAGTTATTTTTATGTTCAAAGTAAGAGGCTAATCACATTCTTTGATTTGGAAGACACTATACATTAACACTATACATTTAACTAAACAGGTTCTAAAAGTATTCCAGGAACTAGAAGAAAAAATACAAGGCAAAAAACACCTGTAATGAAGCTTTAGAAAAAAAGTAGGAAATACTAAAAGGTATAAATGTAATAACAGTAAATATTACGGAAATAATTCAGTTCATCAGTGACATTTCAGGCTAACTTTAAATCTAGCTTGATTTTGGATCATAAAAGGTGTATTTATAGAAACCTATTGAATTGCGGTTAACACAGAAGTTTGAATTTTAATAAAAATTTTTTAACTTCAGTTTAAATATGTTAAGGAAATATGAATCAAGAAAACTCATGGAACTGTGAATAAGAAATCCTGGTTTGCAAACCAGGCTCTATGTCCAACTTTCTGAAACTCCAGACAAGTAATTTAATGTCTGAGATCTTAAACACAAAAAATAAAAACAGTGGACTAGATTGTCTTTCTAAGCTCTGCCATTCCATTTGTAACATTACTGTACTGTTTATAGTGAAATAGAATCTTATATAAGTGTTGAGCCTAGGGTAGGTATGTTTTGAATTATTATACTCATTAATGAAAAACAATATAAAGGAAATTTTCATCAAATTAAATATATTAAATAATTCAAAAATACTTCAAATTTGTGATTAGAGAAGATTATTGTTATCAATATAATAATATATCCTAGAGAAACAAAAAAATACACATTACTTAAGAATTGGTTATGGAAAAAAAAAACAATGATTAATAAAATAGCTCTCCTAATTCTACTGCATAAAAAGTAAACTAAACTCTCAGAAAAATGAAAAGGTTTTCTTTGGTGATACAAAATTTAAGACTCCCAACTTACAAATAAATTTGGAATGCCAAATTCATGTTCTCTTAAATCTTGGTACAAAGTAATTAGGTTCTTAGACTAGCTAGAAGTCTATTTAATGCACAGGGCACTTGGGACACAAAACTATAGTCTTAAAGAACCACCGAGAAATATGTTAGATGTTTTCTCGAAGCATCTAGAATTTTAACATGGATGCTGCGGTAGGTATAAAAACAGATCTACAAATTTGTGGATCCTAATTCCTTTCCCCTTGAACATGGGCTAGACTTAATGACTCACTTCTAACAAATAGAACAAAGTAAAAGTGACAGTAGTATGCAACTGTGAGGACTAGGTCATACGGTTCTATCTTGGTGTTTATCTATCCCTCTCTCCCTCTCTTTCATCACCTGCTCTGGAAGAAGCCAGATAACATGCTGTGAGTAACCTACAGAGCTACCTAGGAAGTAAGGAATAGAGAGGCCTCTTGACAACAGGGTTAAGTACTAAGGCCAGAAGACATGTAAGTGAGGTATCAGAGGTGGATCCTCCAGCCCAAGTCTAGCCTCCATATGACTGTAACCTGAGCCAGAACTACAGTTCAGCCAATAGCAGGATCCTGACCCTCAGAAAATGTTTGAGATAATAACTATTTAAGCTGTTAAAATTCAGGATAATTTGTTAAGTAGCAATATGTAACTCAAAGAGTATCGAGAAATATTGTGCTACTACTGACTGCAGCCTTGGTACACCAAGGCAGTGAAGGTGCCATTAATATCTTATGGTATAGATTCAGTAAGTGAAAAGTTGGTAGAAGGAAGGGCAAATAAATGAGACTAATTCTCAGTATGAAATCACTTTTTCTTTCTTCTGAGTGGCCCATATATTCACCTACTTCCTTTTCCACAAATATTTCTTTCTTTATTCAGAACCTTTCTTTCCAGGTTCCCTGTGAAATAAAATACTTTCCTTTTACTCCCTGAACCTTCAAAGGACTCTTTTCTGAGATTTATCACTAGCAACAATGGAAACAAGAAAGTGATAAAAAAACAATTCCCTTAAGAGGTCTAATCATTTTTTCCTTTTTTTCACTTTGGCCCTAAAAGGTTAGGCAAAAAATATATAGATAATGATGACTGGTCTTCCTTCATACATAGGAACTAATTTCACAATCTTAGGATTTGATAAATGAAAAACTTTATTTTACATAGAGGCAAAATGAGATCAAGAAAAGTAAAATGACTTATCCAAATCTCAGAAACCAACCACCAAGATCTAATTGTCTTCTTTAGAAGAATATAAAATTTCCAGGATTTAATTATAAGTTATACTTACCAAACAATAGTAATGTACAGTGATATTCCATTTCTCATTAGTTTTCTTTTCTCCATATTTATTAGGACAGTCATCATTTTTTCGACAAAAAACACAAGCTAACAGTGGAAAAAAGTAAATAGATATAAAAAATATTTTTAAATTTTTAAAATAAAACCTATGGAATTGGAGCTTCTCTCAAGTGATGTGTTCCATTCTTTCAGAGAGAGTGAATCATCTTATATTATTATCAGTAACTTAAAATTTCTAACACCTATTTCTAAAACAATAAACATCATTGTTTTAGATTTTACATTTTAAAATTAATTTTAATGATGAATTTCAGTGTGTAATTAAAACGGCAACTTACAGGGTAATATCACAGAAAATAACAGATTAGGAAACTACAAAATTCTTACTGCCCCACTAAAGCAACAATTAAGCTGCCAAAAACTGTCAGAATCAATTCTTCAGAAACTGAAATCTAATTTTAAAACTTACAAAATTAGGAGAATGCTCAAGTAAGAAATAGAATGATATATTCTGATGAGCACTTTGTCTCATTTTAACTTACCTGCCTACCATCACCCACTCTCCAGCTGAGCAATGGTCTTAGGTATGATGGCCCATGCCCATGTTCCTGGTTTGGATTGTTCAAGAGGAGGAAAATGAACCTTGCTCTTAAAGAAAAGTGATTGTGTGTTTTGATCTATGTGGTGGATCCCTGAGGGATGGGTTCAGATACTTGCCCTGATTTGCTGGTCTCAGAACCTTCTCCATTAAAAGCATTTAAGACAAATATACTAGATGAAGCAGCATGGAGTAAAGGGTAAAGACAAGACAAGCAGGTGACAGACCAAAAGACCTAGGAAACACAGGGCTGGGAAAAAGGAGAAACATAGATAAATAAGGGATTTGAAAAGCTCCCAAAGATACCAGGGAATCTGGAGGACACACATGGTCAAGACTGGATGCATGCTCAGAAAAGACCCCCAAAACACTAAGTTTTCACCTCTGGCTGATCCTCATATAAGCCAATATGAAAAAAGAAAGGCCCCCAAAAATCAATAACAATTTTAACCTTAAAGAACTAGAAAAATAAAAGCATATTTAGCCAAAAGCTAGCAGAAGGAAGGAAAAAATAAAGACTATAGCATAAATGAAATTGAAAACAGAAAAACAATAGAAAATAAAAACCAAAGTTGGTTTTCTGAAAAGATCAACAAAACCAAGAAAACTTAAGCCAGATTGATCTAGAAAAGAAAGAAAATTCAAAACTTAGGCAAAAGCTACAGAAATCAAAATAGTGTTGTAGTGGCATAAGAACAGTGATACAGATCAATGGTGGGGGAGGAGTCCAGGAAAAAAATCTATATATCTACAGATATTAATTTTCAACAAGGATGCCAACCAAGGTCATTCACTGGGGAAAATATAGTCTCTTCATGCAAGGTAATGAAACTGAAACCCTACCTGCCACCATATACAAAAATTAAAACAGATTATAGATGGCGTGCCTGGGTGGTTAAGTCAGTTAAGTGTCTGACTCTTGATTTCTGCTCAGGTTATCATCTTGGGATCCTGGGATCATGCCCCACATCAAGCTCATGCTCAGCAGGGGAGTCTGCTTAAGATTCTCTCTGTCCCTCCCCCAGCTTGCATTCTCTTACGTTCTCTCTCAAATCAATCAATCTTTAAGAAAACACAACATTTTAGGGGATCCCTGGGTGGCGCAGCGGTTTGGCGCCTGCCTTTGGCTCAGGGCGCGATCCTGGAGACCCGGGATCGAATCCCACATCAGGCTCCCGGTGCATGGAGCCTGCTTCTCCCTCCGCCTGTGTCTCTGCCTCTCTCTCTCTCTCTGTGACTATCATAAATAAATAAAAAAAAAAAAAAGAAAACACAACATTTTAAAGACCTAAATGTAAGCATCAAAACTAAACTCTTAGAAGAAAATATAGGGGCAAAGCTTTATAACCTTGGATTGGTTTCTTAGCGTTTACATGAAACAAACCCAGAGCAAAGTAAAAATGGGGAAAAAATAGATAAACTGGATTCAAACTAAGTTTTAAACTTTGGTGTATCAACGGACACTAAAGAAAGTATAAAGACGATCTACAGAATGGGAGTATGTATTTAGAAACCATATACATGTTAAAGGTCTAGTGTCCAGAATGCATAAGAAATTCTTATAACTCAACAATATGGAGCAATGATCCAAATAAACATTTTTCCAAAGAAGGTACATAAATAGCCAATAAGCATTTTAAAAGATGTTTAGCATCATTAATCATCAGGGAAATGCAAATCAAAACCACAAAGAGATACCACTTCACATCCATTAGGATGGCTACAATTAAAATGTCAAAAATTAACAAATGTTGGCAAGGATCTGGAAAAATAGGAATCCTTTTACACTGCTGGTGGAAATGTAAAATGGTACAGTGACTTAGGAAAAATAATTTGACAGTTCCTCAAAAACTTGTAACATAGTTACCATATGACCCAACAATCCCACTGTGTAGTATATGACAAAGAACTGAAAATTATGTTCAAACAAGTACTTGTATGCTAATATTAATTAGCACTGTTCTCAATAGCTGAAAAGGAAAAATAAACCAAATGTCCATTGGATGAATGGATAAATTAATGTTATATCCATACAATGGAATATTATTCAGCTATAAAAAGAAATGAAGTACTGATACATACTACAACATGGATGAGCCTAGAAACATTATGCTAAGTAAAAGAAGGTAAAAGCCAAGTACAAGAGGTCACATACTATATGACTCCATATAAATAGATTACATTATCAAGAATAGGTAAATTCACAGAAGACAGACAAAAAAGCAGACTGGTGGCTTCCAAGGACCAAGGAGAAGGGAAATGAAAAGTAACTGCCTAATGGGTAGTTTCCTCTGAGGATGATGAAAATATCCTAGAACTAGATACTGGTGATGGTTTTACAACACTGTGAATGTTGTGAATGCCACCAAATTGTACACTTTAAGATAATTAAAATGGTGAATTTTATGTTCTGTGTATTTTACCACAATAATAATTTTAAAAAGGCAAACTGTAGAGTCAGGGAGATCTGAGTTAAAATCTCACCACTACATTCTTGCCGTGTAACCTTGGAAAAGTGACAAATATAATTAAAATGTATGACAGCTACATATAACTGAATAAACATTATTTTTCTAACTTATGATATTTACTTGTACAGAAAATTTCTAATAACATACAAATAAAACAAGAAAATCACTAGCTGAAGAGAAAAGACTGAGAATCTCAAGGCAGCAAATCAATACAAGATGAAAGGAGCTTGAATCTCTAAGTGACTGCGTGGAGCAGAAGCTCCCCATCTATTCCAACTCCCCTAACCAAACCACACACTGAATAGTAACATAAGGAAGTAATAAACTTTTGTTGTGCTAAACCAGTAAGACCTCAGCATTTACCTATTTAGCAGTTAGTCTTATTTACCTTTAACTAATACATGTAATCAAGAATGGATGTTATAGGGATCCCTGGGTGGCGCAGCGGTTTGGCGCCTGCCTTTGGCCCAGGGCGCGATCCTGGAGACCCGGGATCGAATCCCACATCAGGCTCCCGGTGCATGGAGCCTGCTTCTCCCTCCGCCTGTGTCTCTGCCTCTCTCTCTCTCTCTCTGTGACTATCTATCATAAATAAATAAAAAAATTAAAAAAAAAAAAATTAAAAAAAGAATGGATGTTATACATGAAATGGTATGTCTGTTAATAAGCTACTCACAAAATGATTGCAGGACTGGAAAAAAACGTCATGAGCTAATAATATTTAATGTTGTAAAATACCTCCTCTATATTTGCCCTCCCTCACTACAGGTTAATAAGATAAGCCACAAACGAAAGCCCTTTCGTCAATCTTTCAAAAGATTTCAACTCCCTTTCTTTCTGACCACATCAACTCCAGCAAATTGCCATTTGTTTACTGGACATCTTATACCAGCAGCTCTCATCTTAATTCCTTCATCTCCAGTGCCTATATTTTTAGTTCTAGTTCTGTATATCGTCTAGTGTGCATGCAACTATCAAGAGGAAAAGGAATATAATGAATTAGCTGAGACTACAGAACAGAAGAACAGAAGTACTCATGATGAGCGCAGGATGGAGCTGCATTTGCTATTATGCTGTGGACCAGCAGCTTTTCCATTTGTTCCCTTCCTCCCCTCACCCAGTATATGGAGACACTGGATAAAGAATAGACAGGCATGCTTTTATAAGTAGACTGCTTTTGTTTGTATTTGCACTTAGTTGTTTTTTAATTTTAATATTTAAAATTCAGTAACATTGTTCTGACTTCATTATATTAAGATCACCTTTTAACTATGGCAAATCATACTGGTTGTATTAAAATAATGATATAAACACATTCATATAAGTAAAAAACTGAGCCAATCTTAGGTAAATAACAGTAAAGGTAGTGTTTGCAGTCCACAAATATATGAAGGTAGTCCATGAATTACTAAGTTTCAGAACAATTAGCACAGTTGATAGAAGTTGGTAGGTAAAAGCAGAAAAGCAAAGCAGAGGGAAAAGTAAGAGCACAAATTTCCTCATCCAGTATGATGGAGAGATGATAAAGAGTTAACAGATAATTCTCTATCAGTGAAGGTTAAGATAGTTTTAAGTGTAATATTTTAATTTGTGAAGGAATAAAAAATAAATCTTAAAAAGAGGATAGATGAGGGGAGTAGTGGCAGAAGAGTATAAAATAAGAATTTAAATTTCTCACATTCCATGTTAGCAAATTAACATATACTGTACAAACTATAAATGAAGAAATCAACAAAGACAAAGGTCTCTGAATCTATTTGATATTGTTATGAGCACCTTCAGGTAAGTTTTCCTTTTCATATTAAGTTTTGTGTTTAAAATGGTCTCACCTGCATTTTTCCTTATGTAGGAAAGTCATACAAAAAGATGAAAAAAATTGTTTATTAAATAAATAATGCTGTTTTATTCAGATACAAAGCATATCTGAAAAATACATATAGAGGATACAAAAAAAATTTGGCAAACTGTCCTCTTACAACAGATTTTTGTTGAAATGAATACACATAATATTATACTTTTGTATACAGATGTATGAACAAAGTATGGATCAGGGAACTGATCCTGACTTTTTGAGTCAGCATTCTTTTTTTTTTTTTTTTTTTTAAAGATTTTATTTATTCATGAGAGAGACAGAGAGAGGCAGAGACACAGGCAGAGGGAGAAGCAGGCTCACCACAGGGAGCCTAATGTGGTACTCGATCCCAGGACCTTGGGATCAGGACCTGAACCAAAGGCAGAAGCTCAACCACTGACCCACCTAGGTGCCCCTTCAGTCAACATTCCAAAAAGTTTTATTGTAATAAAAAAGCAAGAGTAAAATATCTTAATATTTTAAATTAGCTTTGAAAATGTTTTAAATATTTTACTTACCAAGATTCTGTGAGGCACCAGGTTTATTTTCATTCATTTTACTAGGAGAAATAAGAACATACAATATAGCCATCTTAATTTCTAAAGCTTCAAATTATCCACTTTAATAAAATTTAGTCACTGCAAAATTACAAATAAGTTGCATAATTATTTCTTTCCGTAGTACTTAATTTCCTTACCTTTCACACATCTAAAAGCATTAGTTTTTAACAAGCAAGTTAAAGTCTGGGAACATTGTTAAAATTGAAGGGAATGTTTTTTAGTTGTCAAAAAGATTAAGATGACTACTGGCATTTAGTGGAAAGAGGTCATCACAGGATATCCTATCCTATCCACCAAAAAGATACAATAAATAGTCTAAATTTTCAAATTTCCAGCTGGACATTTGAATAGGTTAAAAAAACAAAACAAAACCCTATTGTAATTACATTAACCTAAAACTTAAAATTATAATTCAGAATAATGATTCAGTTCCACAACACAAACTATAATAAAAATATTTTAAATTTTATCAATGACCTTAATGCAAACATTATCACATATTACTTTGTATTATGTTTATTTGAATTTTTTAAATTCTTCAGCTACACTGGCAAACTCCCCAAGGGTAAAATTCTGTATCATTCAGCACAGTGTTAATAAATATTTGAATAGGACTGGCACTTATTCCAGAGATACTGATATGATGGGCAAGGTTCTAAATTACATTTTGTATGTGGTTACATCTTCTCCTCCTCTTCTCCTTCTCACTGCCAAGGACCCAAGGCATCTCTTGGTGGACACTGGGATGAAGTTCTGCCTAGATCTTTGTAAGATAATTACGTTTACCTTAAAAAAAAAGGTGTCTAAATATTTTTGTTATTCCTACTCTCAGAATTCTGCACTAAATGAGCTTTCTCATAGTTAAAAATAAATATAAAAGAATTAAAAGTGAACATCAACCTTACATTATGGGGAAAAGTACCATAGGAGTATGTAGAGAATCACGCTGAAAAGCCTCCAAATGTCATTCATTAGCTAGAAGTTGATTATAAGAAAGATCTCCAATGCTAGCAAAACATGTATAGGAAAGGTTTATCCTATGTATGCCAATATCTAATAAGCACTTTATGTCGTTTTCCAAAGTATATTAGTATACACAATTCCACATAGACCAATGGAACAAAACTAGAAAGCCAAGAAAGATATTTTCCAGTCATTTGATTTTCAACAAAGGTAACAAAGCAATCAATGGGGAAAAGAAAAATCTTTTTAACAAACACTGCTGGAAAAATTGGATATCCATACGGAAAACAAATGAACCTTGATCCATACTTCACACCATGAAAATTCTAGTTTCAAGTGGATTACAGACCTAACTGTTTCAGGCTGACTTTTAGGTATTAGGAGAAAAAAATGGTTAGGCAAATGTCAGAAAACAAACAATTGCTGAAAATTATTCAGGAGTTCTGTATACTATTCTTGTATTTTTTCTCTAAGCTTAAAATTATATCAAAATTAAAAGCTATCCCCAAATTGATGTTCTAAAGACAGTGCATAATTCATACTTTTGACCAGCTGACATTAGCCTCTTCCTAATCCTCAGCAACTGAAATAAAACTTTTTTCTTAAGCCTGATTGATAATTGCTTTATTTCAAACAGTATCCAAAACAAACCTAAAAAAAAAAAAAAAAAAAAAAAAAAGATTATTCACAGATTTTTAATTAATTTTATCATGTTTTCCTACCAGTGCATGAACTTTGAGACTTTCTAAGTGGAAAGAATAAAACAATGTTATGTAAATACATGTCTCAATAATAGCCCAAGTCTTAAGACTTGGTCTTCTAAACAATACCGAACTTGAGACACCATGAACAATTTACTAAAGAGTTCCAAGAAGCCACTGTCAAGAGGTATTCTGAGTCTCTTCCACTGCTTACCTCCACTTGATCAGTCAGTGATACAAGTTGATACCCCTCCTTTCAAAAGGGGAAGCCTGATTTCCCTCTCCTTGATTGTGGCCACGCTTAGTAATTTGTTTCTACCAAAAAGTCTGGCAGAAATGACAATGCATGACTTGGTCATAAAAGGCACTGTGACTTCCTCCGTATTCTCTATCATGGTCGAAGCTAGCTGCAAAGTCATAGAGATTTTGAAGATGCTCCTTGGAAAGGCCCACTTACCAAGGAAATGAGGCACTTATCCATAGCCATTTGAGTGAGCCATTTTAGAAGCAAATCCTCCAATCTCAATTAAAATACCTTCATATGACTAAAGACTAGCAATCTGAGAGAAACTTCATGGGAAAGCCTAAACCAAAACCACACAGTTAAGCTGCTCCTAAATTTCTGACCCACAGAAACTGTCAGATAATGTTTGTTTTTCTAAGTCACCAAGTTTTGGATGATTTGTTATACAGCAACAGATAATTAATACAATAAAGTAAACCAAATTACCTCATTATATCCAGATTGCTTTTATAAAAGCTTTTTGGTGAGATTTTTAGGATTTTCAGTATATAAGATTGTGTCATCTACAAATAGACAATTTTACTTCTTCCCTTCTGATCTGGATGCCTTTTATTTCTTTTTCTTGCCTGACTGCTCAGGCTAAGAATTCTACCCATGTTACATAGGAATGGTGATAATGGGCATCTTCTGTTTTATTCCTGATATTACAGGAAAAGCTTTCAACCTTTTACCATTCAGTATGTTAGCTGTGGGCTTGTCATGTTTGGCCTTTAATATGTCGAGATATGTTCCTCTTGTATCAATTTCTTGAGAATTTTTATCATGAAAGGATGCTGAATTCTCTTAAATGCCTTATCTGGATCTACTGATATGACCATTTGATGCTTATTTCTCATTCTATTAAAATGATGTGTCATATTTATTGATTTGCATAGACTGCACCATCCTTGCATCTGGGAATGAATTCCACTTGATTGTGGTATATGATCCTTTCTTCTTAATTGAAGTAGAGTTGACGTGTTGTCACAAATGGCAAGATTTCATTCTTTTAAAATTCAGAGTAATATTCCAATGTGTATATATACACACATCATATCTTCTTTACCTATTTATTTATAGAGGGACACTTAAGTTGCTTTCACATCTTTCAAATAATTCGATAAACATAGGGACACAGGTATCTTTTGGAATAAGGTGTTTTCATTTTCTTTGGGCAAATATCCAGATGTGGAACTACTGGAACATGTGGTATTATGATCATTTAATGTGCTGTTAAAGTTGGTTTGATAGTACCTTGTTGAGAATTTTTTCTCTACATTCATCAGGGATATTGGCCTGTAGTTTTCTTTTCTTGTAGTGCCCTTATCTGACTTTGGTATCAGGGTAATGCTGGCCTCATAAAATGAGCTTGGGAGTTGAACATATATTTTAGAAAAGAAATAGAACAAGGCTGAAAAGCAAATGAAAGAAGGAAAGCTGGAAAAAACACAAAATGTGGAGTATCTCTCCACATACGAATTGCAAGGATCTCTGGATTCAAAAAATAAAAAGTGAGTAATTCATACTTCCTAATTTGGACACTTACCACAAAATTATAGTAATTGAAAAAGGTTAGTACTGGCATGAGTATAAACATATAGGTCAAGTGAAAATAAAAGTACAGAAATAAAGCCATACATCTGTGACCAATTATTTTTTGACAAGGGTGCCATGACTATTCAATAGGGAAAGAATAGTTTGTTCAACAAATGGTACTGGGACAACTGGGTAGTCACATGCAAAGCAATGAAGTTGGATCCCTATCTTGCGCTATATACAAAAATTAAAACAGATTGAAGACTTAATATATGAAAAAAAATCTTAGAGGAAAACATAGGGTTATGTAAATCTTCATGAGCTTGGATTTGGCTCAAAAAATCCCATAAATGGGTTTCTTATGTATGACACCAAAACCATAAGCAAACAGACGAAACAACAACAAAACCAAAACACACACACACACACACACACACACAAAGAAAAAAATAACTGGCACTACACAATAAAGAGAGTAAAAAGGGCACCTGGGTGGCTCAGTGGTTAAGCATCTGCCTTTGGCTCAGGTCACGATCCTAGGGTCCTGAGATTGAGTCCTGGCATCAGGCTCCTGACAGGGAGCCTATATCTCTCATGAATAAATAAATAAAATCTTTAATAAAAGAGAGAGAGAGAAGACAATTCACAAAATGGGAGAAAATCTTTGGAAATCATATACCTAATAAAGAGCAAAAATCCAGAAATATGTAAAGAAACTTTTAGAACTCATCAACAAAACAACCAAATTTAAAAACAGGCAAATGGTCTGAATAGACATTTCTCCAAAGAAAATATTTATATAAACAATGCGCACCTGAAGAGATGCTCAACATCATTAATTATTAGTAATATGCAAATTTAAACAATGAGATACCAGTTTATGCCCACTCAAGTGATTTAATTTAAAAAACAAGAATATAGAGAAATTGGAAACCTCATACATTGCTTATGGGAATGTAAAGTGGAGCATCTACTATGGAAAATAGTCTGGCAGCTGCTCAACACATCCACATGTAGAACTACTATATCACCCAGCAATTATACTATGTATTTATCCAAAAAGAATTGAAAGATTTTCAAACAAAAACTTGTACACAAATGTTCATAACAGTACTATTTATAATAGCTAAAAAAATAGAAATGACTCATTTGTCCATTTAACTGATGGTATACAAAATGTGGTATATATCCATAGCTATAAAAAAGGATGAAGCACTGATATATGCTACAACCTGGATGAATCTTAGAAACAAGCTAAGTGAAAGAGGTCAGACTCAAGGGTCACATATATAATCCCATCTATATGAAATAATCAGAATAGGTAAATCCATAGAGACAGATATTTGTGGTTTCCAGGATCTGGGGGAAATAGAAAATATGGAACGATTGCCAAATGGGTATGAGTTTTCCTTTAGGGGTCATACAATATTTTGAAACTAGATCGAAGTGATGGTGATTGTACAACACTGTAAATGTATTAAATATCATTAAGTAGTTAAAATGGTTAATTTTATGAGTTTTACTTCACTAAAGTTAAATGTATACCAATCAGGGATCCCTGGGTGGCGCAGCGGTTTGGCGCCTGCCTTTGGCCCAGGGCGCGATCCTGGAGACCCGGGATCGAATCCCATATCAGGCTCCCGGTGCAAGGAGCCTGCTTCTCCCTCCGCCTGTGTCTCTGCCTCTCTCTCTCTCTGTGACTATCATAAATAAATAAAAATTAAAAAAAAAAATAAAGTGGATTTTCCTTTAAAAAAAAAAATGTATACCAATCATATGATGCAGCCAATAGTAACAGAGACATGTGCATTGTACACAAAAGTCCATAGTGGCTAAAAAAAAGTCCTACTTTTATAGCCAAAAACCGTAACTCAATTGCCTATCAACAGACAATGGATAAAATAAATTGTGATATATTCATATAATGGAATACATTTATTAAAACTAAACTGTACCCATAAATGGGTGAATTTTGTTCTATACAACTCTACCACTAGAAAGATACATAAAGTTAATACTTTCATTAAAAATAGGTATTTGTTTAAATTAAAAAGAAAAGAATTGCTTAAAAAAGCATGTAAGAAGCTTATTAAGTCCCCACTCCATCGTAACAATACAGGTTGAAAAGACTGAAAAATCAACCTTTTTTGGATCAGTAGGAGGGAGGGACACCAGACAAACCACTGCCCCCAAAAATGGAGAGATAAGTGAGCACAGGAGTCACAGCTTACTTCAGCAGGGACTTAATCAGCTGGAACCACTGCTGGATCCAGTGCTGGAATAGGAAAACCTGAACTGTAATTGACTAACGGCTAGAGGCTCAGTGTGAACAATTTTGAGAGTTAAAAACTTCAGGGGGACTTTCTACCATATTGTTGAGATTTATCATCAGGAACTTGACCAGGATCTTGACTAGAGGATCCCACAGTAAACATCAGAGAAAAATCTTGTCATTCTGGCAGGAAGAGGGGAGAAAGGTACCATTTTGAAACATGTCAAAACACTCTGTTCATAATAATAAGGCCTGCCCAAAAAATAATAAGGCCACTAGTTAGCCAGAGCATCACCTGACCTGGAGTCAGGGAAATAACTGACTCCAAGGTACTCTAGCCATCCTATCCCCATGTAAGGGGGTATGCGAGGGAAGCTGAGAAATACTTGTAAGTTCACCAACCACAGACACAGCTCATGAAAAGGCTAAGATCTAATCACAGGACTGCTGAACTCTTCCCCTTCACCCTTCCACCACACCTTACCACCACATTACCAAAGGCCTTTTTACAACAATTTCTTTACCCAGTATGGCTGTCCAGAAAAAATTACAAATCGTTGTGGCAAAAGGCACAATTTGAAGACAGAGCAAGCATCCAAACCAGACATGGCAAGAATGTTGGAATTATCAGACTGGGAATTGCAAACAACTATGATTAATATGCTAAGGGTTCTAACAGATCAAGTACACAGTACAGGAACAGATGGCAATGTAAAAAGATGGAAATTCTAAGCAGGCACCAAGAGAAATGCTAGAGATCAAATACATTGTATCAGAAGTGAAGAATACCTTTGAGGAGATTCCAGGTAGACTGGACATGGCTGAGGAAAGAATCTCTGAGCTTGAAGACATCTCAACAGATACTTTGAAAAATGAACAAAGAGAATAAATAAATACTGAAAAGGAAAAAAAAAAAAACCCAAACAGAACAAAATATTCAAGGACCTCAGGACAACTACAGAAGGTGTAACATAAACATTTTGGGAATACCAGAAGAAAGAAAAGAACAAAAGAAATTCTTGAAACAATTTAATGGCGGGTGCCTGGCTGGCTCAGATGGTAGAGCATGTGACTCTTGATCTTGAGGTCATGAATTCAAGCTCCATGCTGGGCATAAAGCTTACCTAATTAAAAAATAAAAGTTAGGGACACCTGGGTGGTTCAGCTGGTTAAGTGTCTGCCTTCAGCTCAGGTCATGATCCCAGGGTCCTGGGATTAAGCCCAGTATCAGGCTCCCTGCTGAGTGGGGAGCTCCCTGCTCATTACCTCTGTCACAATCTCTCTCTCTCTCTCTCAAATAAATAACTCATTAAAATTTTTTTTTTTACTTCCTTTCCAACTAGGGCCTGGCAGAATGGCTCCCGCAAAGGGTGGCAAGAAGAAGAAGGGCCGTTCTGCCATCAACAAGGTAGTGACCAGAGAATACACCATCAACATTCACAAACGTATCCATGGAGTGGGTTTCAAGAAGCGTGGCCCTCGGGCACTCAAAGAGATCCGGAAATTTGCCATGAAGGAGATGGGAACTCCAGATGTGCGCATTGACACCAGGCTCAACAAAGCTGTCTAGGCCAAAGGAATAAGGAATGTTCCATACAGTATCCATGTGCGGTTGTCCAGAAAACGTAACGAAGATGAGATTCACCAAACAAGCTCTGCACGCTGGTTACCTACGTACCTGTCACCACTTTCAAAAATCTACAGACTGTTAATGTGGATCAGAACTAATCACTGATTGTCAAATAAAGGTATAAAACTGCAAAAAAAATTTTTTGGAATTAAAAAAAATTTTAAAGACAATTTAGACAAATCACTGTCAAACTTCAAACCACAGATCCACCAAGTTCAGAGAACACCAAGCAGAATAAATGACAAAAAAAAACTATACCTCAGCATATCATTTTAAACTACAGAAAATCAAAGATAAGGAAAAAACTCTGAGGGGTACTTGGATGGCTCAGGGGTTGAGTGTCTGCCTGCCTTTGGCTCAGGTCATGGTCCTAGAGTCCTGGGATCAAGTCTCATATCAGGCTTCCAGTAGACAGACCGTTTCTCCCTTTGCCTGTCTCTGCCTCGTTCTTTGTGTCTCTCATGAATAAATGACATCTTAAAAAAAAAAAACCTGAAAGAGGGAGGAAAAAACCTTACTTATAGAGGAACAAAGGAAGGAATTAAATGATATTTCCTCAGAAACCATGCAAGCAAGAAGAGTACACTGAAATACTTAAAATGTTGAGGGAAAAAAGTTCCAATCTAAAATTCTGTATCCTACAAAATTATCCTTCAAAAATGAAAAAGAAGGGGCATTTAGGTGTTCAATCTGTTAAGCATCTGACTCGATTTTAGTTCAGGTCACGATTTCAGGGTTGTGCATCAGGCTCTGTGAGGGCATGGAGCCTGGTTGGGATTCTCTCTCTCCCCCACTCCCTCTGCCTTCACCCCCACACACGCACACTCTCTCTCTCTTAAAAAAAAAAAAAGTGAAAAAGCAAAGATCTTCTCAAACACTGAATTTGTTGCCAGTAGACCTGTCTTCCAAGAAATGTTAAAAGAAGTTCTTGAAAGAGAAGATAATATTCAGCAATTCAGATCTACATAAAGACTACTGAATGTGAATATAATTTAAAAACTTTTATTTTTCTTATTCTTAATTGATCTAACAAACAACAGTTGTTCAAAATAATAATAGCAACAACATACTCAATTACTATATTAGGTTGTAAATGCATATTGCAAAATCTAAGGTAACCACTAAAAAAAGTTAGGAAGGAAATATTGCTGATATGCTAAGAAAGGAAAAAAATAAAATCATGTAAAATGCTCCATTAAAACTATAAAAGGCAGGAAAATAGAGACAAAAAGAAACAAAAAACAAGGGTAACAAATAGAAACAGTAACAAATATGGCAGACATGAATCCAACTATATCAACAGTCATGCTGAATGTCAATGGTCTAAATGTACCAATTAAAAGACATATTTGGCAGAGTAGATTAAAAATAAGACCCAACTATATGTTTTCTACAAAAAAAAATCCACTTTAAATATAAGTTAAACATAAATGATGGAGAAAAATATAACATGCTACCACTAATCAGAAGAAAGCAGAAGTAGATATATTAATTTGAGACAGACTTTAGAACAAGGAAATTATAAAGGATAAATAGGGCATTAAATAATGATAACAGAGTCAACTCTCCAAGAAGATTTAACAGTACTTATTATATATATGCCTAACAACTAGGTGTAACTGTATTAAACTATGTGAAGCAAACTATGGGAGGCAAAAACTAATAGAACTGCAAAGATAGACAAGACTTTAACAACTATCAGAAATGGACAGACCTAGTAGGCAGAAAATTAGCAAGGAACTGAGTTGACAGCTGAACTCAACATCATTATCAAACTACTATATATAATGGACTACTTTATCCAATAACAACAGAATGCAGATTCTTCTCATGCTTACACAGAGCATTTGCCAGGACAGACCATATACTAGGCCATAAAACAGTCCTTAACAAATTTAAAATTGAAATCACACAATGTCTGCTCTCAGACCACAATGGAATTAAACTAGAAATCAATAAAAGAAAGATAGCTGGAAAATGTGAAAGATATGTGGAGACTTAACGCATTTTTAAGTAACACAAGAGTCAAAAGGAGAAATCTCAATAAAAAATAAAACATATTTTGAACTAAATAAAAAGGAAAACACAACTTATCAAAATTTGAGGGATGCTGTGAAAGGGCTTTAGAGGAAATTCAGATCATTGAATGCATATATTAGAAAGATCTAAAATCAGTCATCTAAGTTTCTAACATAGGAAACTATAAAAAGAGTAAATTAAATCCAAATTAAGTAAAAGAAAATAATAATTAGAGCAGAAATCAATGAAATTGAAAAATAAGAAATCAATAGTAAACAAAACCAAAGCTGGTTCTTTGGAAAGATCAATAAAGTCAATAAGACTCTAGCCAAGCTAAGAAAAAAAAAAAAAAAATCAGAGAGGACACAAATTACTAACATCAGAAATTAAAGAATGGATACCATTACAGATTCTATGGACATTAAAAATATATTAAAGTAATACCATAAACTCTATACCCACAAATTTGGTAATCTAGATGAAATGGGCCAATTCCTTTAAAGGAATTTGCCAAAACTCACACAGGAAAAATGAACCCTCTGAATAGGTCTGTATCAGAGAAATTGAATCAATAATTAATAACTTTCCAAAACAGAAAGCACCAGGCCCAGATGGGTTCGCTGTTGAAACTACCAAACATTTAAAAAATAAATTGTATCAATTCTCTACAACCTCTTTCAGGAGATTGAAGCAGAAGGATTATCTCCTAGCTTATTCTGTATTATTACCTCATGCCAACACCAAAGACATGGCAAAAGAACTTCAGACCAGTATTTCTCATAGATACAAAATTCCTCAATATTAGCAAATCAAATCTAACAACATATTAAAAAATTTATACACCGCAAACAAGTGGGATTTACCTAAGTTATGCAATCATGCTCCCTGGTATTTACCCAAAGGAGGTAAAAACTTATGTCCACATCAAAATGTTCACATTTACAGCATCTTTATGCACAATTGCCAAACCTCAGAAGCAACTAAGGTCCTTCAGTAGGTGAATGAATAAACTATGGATCATCCAAACTATGGATCATCTGATACAAAAGAAATGAACTATCAAGCTGTGTAAAGACATGGAGAACATTATGTGCATATTACAAAGTGAAAGAAATGGCGAGATACTAGGATTTCAATTATATGGTATTCTGGAAAAGGTACAATTCTGAAGACCGTAAAAACCTCAGTGGTTGGGAAAGGTGGAGGAGTGTAGAAGATCTTTAGAACAGTGAAAATAGGGGATCCCTGGGTGGCGCAGCGGTTTGGCGCCTGCCTTTGGCCCAGGGCGCGATCCTGGAGACCCGGGATCAAGTCCCACGTCAGGGTCCCGGTGCATAGAGCCTGCTTCTCCCTCTGCTTGTGTCTCTACCTCTCTCTCTCTCTCTCTGTGTGTGTGACTATCATAGATAATAAATAAAAAAAGTAAAAAAAAAAGAACAGTGAAAATACTCTATGATACCATAATGATGGACACCTGTCATCCATTTGTCTAAACCTAAACAATGTACAAAATCAAAGGTGAACTCTAACTTCAACTGTGAACTTTGCTTATAATGTGTCAATGTAGCTTCAACAGTTTCAACAAATGCATCACTCTAGTGGGGTATATAGGTAATAGGAGACGCTATGCATATGTGGAGGAAATCACTATTATTTTTCCTGCCAATTTTGCTGTGAACCTAAAATTGCTCTAAAAAAAATACAGTCTTAACAAAAAAACAAAAAGGGAAAGCAATAATGTTATAAGTTTTGCTGACTTTTATAACTAATCTCTGGAAAACAGGTTGCCCTCCCCCACTGTCATTGGCTCCGTATGCCACATTTTTTTTGTTTCTTCATGATTTCACTGTGATCTCAGGGATATAAAGACCTTTCTGGCTTAGCTCTAATAGTTTTTGGTATCCCAATTCCAAAATTCAAGAAGAAATAATGCGAATGGTCTAGATATTCAGCTCAGATTCAAATACCTGGTACTACTTTGGCTGGAGAAGGTGTATGGAATGGGAGGGAGCATATTAGGATCATAAGCTCCTTTTACCAAACCCAGCCCAATGGCATTTAAAATCATGCCTCTATTTTGGGGCAGCTTTTTAAGGAAAAGGTTATGGTCAAAAACATCAAGTAACAGCCATTCAGACTCAAAAGGAAAGGCAAATTTTGCTATTTTTTAACTCTCCAATATTTTCTTAATTTAGAATTGAATTAACATAGAAATGAATATTCTTATATGTACTTCCCTATTACAAAGTTAATTATCTAATTACACTAAACATATATTATTCTTATAATAAAAAAATTCCACAAGATAAAAAATTTTTTTAAGATTTTATTTATTTATTCTTGAGAGACACAGAGAGAGAGAGAGAGAGAGAGAGAGAGAGAGAGAGAGGCAGAGACACAGGCAGAGTGAGAAGCAGGCTCCATGCAGGGAGCCCCATGCAGGACAGATCCCAGGACCCCAGGATCACGCCCTGGGCCGAAGGCAGGCGCTAAACCACTGAGCTACCCAGGCGTCCCTGGAAGAAAATTAAGTGTAACAATTTTTTTTTTAAGTTACTATAACTTTAGGTGCCTAGTTTCCTCATCTTTATACGGGAGTAATAATAAAATGGTCCTAAGGATTAAGTGAAAAAATATGTATAAAGCATTTGGAGTTCTGTGAATGTTAGTAAATATTACTCAGAATTTTTTACCACTTGAAACATTTGAGCCTACAATTTCTATAAGTATTTTTCCGTATTTGTGAAATTTACAAACCATATGGTATCACTAAAAGCTCTACTAAACTATCAGAATTACATTCTATCATTTCAGAAAAAAAGCAAAGTTAAAAAAAACTTCCTTTAACAAAACACAATGTGTTAAACTGCTAAAATAACAAGCATCATTGAACATATACAGTTTCAGAATACAACAACACGCGCTATTCTGTACCAAGAAATGCAGACATAAAGACAAAAAGGACAAGAGCTTTCAGTCTAGTGCTATGCTTACAATTAAATTGCACCAAGGAAGAACTCCACCTGGGGAAGTCTAGGAAAGTATTGGAAACCCACTGGGTAAAATCTTAAAGGGACATAAAATGTTGGTGGCTAAGTGTATATAAAAGTGAGAGAGAATAGGGATCCCTGGGTGGCGCAGCGGTTTGGCGCCTGCCTTTGGCCCAGGGCGCGATCCTGGAGACCCGGGATCGAATCCCACATCAGGCTCCCGGTGCATGGAGCCTGCTTCTCCCTCTGCCTGTGTCTCTGCCTCTCTCTCTCTCTCTCTGTGACTATCATAAATAAATAAAAAAATTAAAAAAAAAAATTAAAAAAAAAAAAGTGAGAGAGAACAGATTTGGATAATGGTAGCAATATGGATAGAACATCACAGGTTGGAAAAGAGTGGAATATTATGAAGTTGATGCCTGCAAACAGAGGTTGGAACCAGATTGACAAGGGCTTTGTAAAAAAAAAAGAAAAAAAGAAAGAAAGAAAAAAGAAAAGAAAAGAAAGAAAAAAGTTGAGAAATCCGAATTATATTGGAGGAGCCATCAGAGATTTTTAAGAGGCAACATTTGAAAGGATAGACTGCAGAGAAAAGCAGGAAGTATTATTTAATATAATAATAATTTTAAAAGAGGCATAAACTTTCTAAACACATCTAGTTGCTGAACCTGGTTCAAACATCTTGGTAGTTGTGTGACAACCTTCTTGACCTCTGTTTTATCTATTTTATATTGCAGTGCTGTATGTGAAGATTGAGATAATGTATGTAATGTGGTTTGTACAATGCTTAATAACTCAATATAATTGGAGATATATGAATCATTTACTATGTGTCACACAGTATTCTAAGATTTTTATATGTGTGGCATCATTTGACTCGCACAATAATCCTACAAGGCAGGTACTGTTATCACTCCATTATACAGGTCAGGAATTTGAAACACAGGAAGGTAAAACAGCTTCCTTGGGTCATACAGCTACCAACTGGTGGAGATGGAATTCCAACTGAGGCAATCTGACTCCAGTTCCATGCCCTTAACAGTGTATCATTATGTCTCTATAGGAAAGATGGAGCCAGTGCTCTTAAAACTCTTGTCAAAGGGGATCCCTGGGTGGCGCAGTGGTTTGGCACCTGCCTTTGGCCCCGGGCGCGATCCTGGAGACCCGGGATAGAATCCCATATCGGGCTCCCGGTGCATGGAGCCTGCTTCTCCCTCTGCCTGTGTCTCTGCCTCTCTCTCTCTCTCTCTCTCTGTCTGTGTGTGACTATCATAAATAAACAAATTAAAAAAAAAAAAAAAAACACTCTTGTCAAGGGGCGCCAATGTGGAGCACTTGGTTGAGCTGCCAACTCTTGGTCTCTGGTGGTGGTGATCTCCTGGGCAGGGAGATCCAGCCCCTCCACAGGCTCTGTACTGGGCATGAAGTCTGCTTGGGACTTTCTCTCTTTCTTTCAAATAAACAAATAAGGCTTTTAAAAAACAGAACCAAAACAAACAAACAAAACTCTTGTCAAATGTTCTAACCTTCCAATTAAGTTTACAGATTCCTCCTCCTGCAGACTTAAGGGGCCCAGAATCTATGTGATTTGAAGTGTAGGAATCAGCACTTAACAAACCCTTCGAGATAATGTATACACATTAAAATTTGAAATTCGTTAATGATTTACGTAGAGAGAGCAGAAATTCAATGAAGAAAGTCCCAAGTAAGGGCAAGAAACAGATTAAAATGTAGAGGCTATTTTTTTTTTTTAAATTACTATTTGCTGGTAGTTTCCATAAAATGAGAACAGCTGTCTGCAATTCTTAGGAAAGTACAGCTAATGCTTTTGCTGCAATCTCACACAAATATTTAAATTTCAACAGTCAGAAATACTGAATATTTAAATCTATTTTTCCTGGCTAATAATGAAACAAAAGTTCACTAGCAGGGACGTGAGAGTAGGAGAAAGACAGTAAAGGAAGAAGGAACGCCTAGTTTTTAAAAGATATTTTGTGCAGTTTCCATGGTATGATGCCCTGGTGTTAAAATCTTAAAAGGAACATAAAGTATCAGTTCCTATAAAACAGCACAATATTAATCTGACAGTCTTCCATAAGGCAAAACAGAAAATCTCTATACATTTAAACTCATTTGTATTTTAGCTGTAGCGTACGCATTTAAGCTGTTCCAGAAGGCAGACTTTGCTATGGGGTTAGACAATTTGATATTTGAGGCAGTTCATCACTAAAAGTAAATTAAACCAACAACAACACAAAACCCGCCCGAATCCCGGAAGCATGGGTAGAGCGCTTCCACAAAGACTCCACGATGACCCGGCGGGCCAGCGAGAGGAGGAGGTGAAAAGGCAGACCCGTGCGACTCACCAAACCTTGCCCCTATTGTTAGGGATAACCAAGACCTCCGGGGAGGACCGCGGTTCCTACAGGAGTCCTGGATTTCCGCGGCACAAGAAAAAATCGTGAAAGAAAATCGTGAAAGAAAAATATCCGGGTTTTCAACACAAAGGATACTCAGATTTCAGTTTAAATCCCCGCCGGGCATTTCGAAGACTGTCACTTCCCTAAGAGGAACTCTGGAGCCACGTACCGCGCCGCCTCATTCTTAACCTGCCCCCAACCTTCCATCTTTAATAAAGGAAGGTTCTCTCACCTGCGGGAACGCTTTCGGAGTTGGACCTAAGTAGTTACAGCTTCAGCATTCGGAGTCGAATTGGCGGAAATACTAAGCCGACCCGAAAGGCGGATTAAACAAGGCTTAACCTCGGGGCCGGGGGCGCCGAGGAGCCCTAGGTGCTCCGAGCTGGTTGTGGGCGCCCGCCCGGGAGACGCCTCCCAGCGCCCTGACTCCTCCACGCCCGCGAGCCCAGCTCCGCCACCCGACGTCCGCGAAGGCGCGGCGAGGCCTCCGCTACCCGCTCCCGCTCCCGCTCTCGAGCCCTGCCCCGTCCCACGTTCGCACTCTCTCCCTGGAAAACTCTAGTTTCTCCCCGTTCCTCATTCACTCACCCAGGAGCGCCGGGTGGAGGTTCCCGAAAGTCCGCGTCAGCTTGCCCTCCTTTCGCCGAGCCGCACAGCCGACGGCGAGCAGCCCCATGCAACGGCCCACAAGATTCAAATTCGTCCACTTCCGCCTGCAATCCGGAAGGTGCGCTAAGCTCCGCCCCCCCGGGTGGGAGCCGGCGGCGCGGGCGGCGCGGGACGCGGAGGGGGAGGGGCCCCGCGACCCCGCGACCCCGCGACCCCGCGACCCCCGCGACCCCCGCTCTGCCCCCGGGGGGGTGTCGCCTGTGCCGCGCCGCCTCCGCTGCAGCGTCCCTTGTCTGTGTGCTTCCTGGACAGGTCCCGGAGTCGGTGTTCCTGCCCGCTGACTGGAGAGGATCCTCCGGCTTCCGGAGCGGACTGAGGCGCGCCGGAGCGCTGCCTTCCTTCAGGGACCCCTGACGCTCTTACCCCCCGCGCCGCTCTCGCGGGAACCACGGCTGCGGCGGAGGAAGCAGCAAACTCTGCCCAAACCTTCTTCCCCTGGACCCTCCTCGGTTCCGGCGCAGTCGGGACGTCTAACCTCTGTCGCCCCCCCACCCCCCCACCCCCCGGTGGGGGAGACAAAAAGCCAAGGGCGCCAATCCCACTGATTGGAACCACAAGTCGAAGATGCGGGGTGGTCGAACTGGTGCCTGGTCCCAGATAAAGTGCAGGAGGGCAGGCGCTGGAAGGCGACGAATCTTTGGCCCCCTCTGATAATAATCGAGACTGTTTTACGTGATTATTACGTAGTTGTCCTGGGAGATTCTGAGGACAACAGTGTCATTTTCCTTCCCCAACGACCGCTTCCGAGGGGACACATCTGGGAGCTCTAAGAAAGGAAAGGAGGGGTTGGATGTGTTTTAGCACCTCCCCCCCCCCCCGGGGGAAGCTAAACAACTCTTGATTTTGAGGTGGCTACCGGATCATCCTCGCATCTGACAGTATTGATTTAACTTAAAAACATCGTTTCAAACCAAGCCAGAACGCCTTCAGCCTCTGTCAAGACTGCGATTTGGAAGATTAGATTTCTATGAATTTATCGTACGGGTAATCCGACAGAAGAGAGCGTAAAGCTATTAACGGGTGTACTCTTTGAACAATAGAAAATAGGAAATAACCTGTGTCTCTCGATAAGAAAATGATTAAATGCGTTATGATACTTTAGGATCTAATACACTGACATTGTACAGGCGCTAAAAATAATGAAGTATATCGGTAGGTACTCAAATGAAATAATGAAAAAAAAAATCCACTGCAGAAGGACTCTACATTGTATCCTTTTAAAGTATGTGCAGGGCAGCCCGGGTGGCTCAGCGGTTCAGCCTCGCCTTCAGCCCAGGGCGTGATCCTGGAGACCCGGGCTCCCTGCATGGAGCCTGCTTCTCCCTCTGCCTGTGTCTCTGCCCCCACCCCCTCCTCTCTGTGTATTCTTATGAATAAATAAAATCCTTAAAGAAAAAAAAAAAAAGTATGTGCATGGCATACAGAATTTCTAGATGGATAGTAAACTGTAAAAATTTATTTCTCTCGTAGATTGATGAATGGGGATGTGAAGAAGCTTTTTATTTTTATTTTTTTGCCTTTTAACCAGCTGAATTTTTAAAATAATAACGTGTTTTACTCTTGCAATTGTGTTTTGTAAATGAAGGTTGTTAGAAATGGAATGTATTCTAGATACAGTATCGTTTAATAAATGTATAAAGGTATAATGTTTGAATAGTCTGTGTCCATTCATTCACACATTCCTTCAACAATTATATGATAATGGTTTGATCACACATTTTGTCATTCATGATATGTTGCATTATTTAATGTCGCCACACTTCTAATGTGGCCCCATTAAATATATTGCTCCTTCGGGTTCTTTCAAGGCGGAAAGGATGTCATGTATTTTTCCTGTGTCTCTCATAATTCTTGGCACCTTCGCACCATTAAATTTCATCCCTCACGTGAATGAAATTCTCAAGTTAATCAGCAAATGAAAGTTAAATACTCAAATTGCCCTTGAAAAGTCCCCAAGACAACTATAAAATATAATAAAAATATGATTTTTTATACAACTGTATAGGCATAAGTTTTGTTTTGTTCTAATGTTTTATTTAAATGTTTGTCCTCTAAGTTTTCCTTACTCAGTTCTTCTTTTTGGACTCTCAATAAAGTCTTCAATTTCTTCCACCAAGATATTGACAAAGTTGTCATCACCAGCAGCCCTGCCATCAGTCAGACCAATGATACTAATTTCTCATCCCCAGTAGAAGGTCCCTTAAAGTCACTGACATATTTTTTTCCCATAGGACTAGCCAGGCTTGATTGTATAAATTGTCTATGGCTAGTGTTTATTGAGTGGAATATCAGGTTATTTGCACTTTTTAAACTGTTACTCTTTGCTCCCCTCGCAAAGAGTGAATATAAATGAATTTGAATACAGTCAGTATTCAAGTAATGTTGTGGCATTTCATTAACAAATACCCACTGCAATAAATACCCACTGACTAAATCCAGGAACCTGAGTAACTGCAAACTTAACATTTTAAAGAAAATATTCCCTGCAAGATATATTTAAATCTAACAAATCTGGCCATCAAACCGGCATTCAGAGAGCTAAAAAAGTTTTAAATTCAGTAAAATGCATTGATATGAGTATTCCACCTACTAAAAGCTGCAAAAACTGAAGAAACACACAAAAAAAGTCTTAGTTTCTGATAACCCCTCAGTAATCTGAACTAGCTGAGAACTGAATCCATAGGAAATTTTAATCATAGATAATATAACCTTCTCTTCCCTGCTTTCTTCCTTCTGTTCACTCCTCGTACTACAGAAACAAGACAAAAACACCTTCTGGGACCAATGGTCATCAGTTCACCCACAAGAGCCTATACAAAAGTGCCTTGGCAGAAGAGCTCCTAGAACTTACTTTGAAAGGTTCTTATCACAAGCAACATTACTGACAAGAACAATAAAATGCCTAGAAATAAATGTGTTTAAAGTATAGGATATGTAAAAAACATTGTCATTGGAAACAAGTGATTTTAATGTCTGCAAATGGAAGATAAATAAGAATGGTTTAGAATAAGATTGGCAGAGGCTGGGAGTAGGCAATGTGTCTTACTAGATAAAAGAACTTCACAAAAAGCTACTATGATCAAGGAGTAGTAATGAAAAAATTAGCATAAAAAAGATAAATACAGAGAGAATCCAGAAAAATTCAATTGTACATAGAATATTAATATAAAGGTGGCATTTCAGTGTAGTGGGTAAGGAATATTTTCATTCATATATTAGCAAGAAATGACAATAACTGGCTATCTGGAAGATAAAAAGTTAGGCCTCTACCTTGTACCACAGGTAAATTCTACAAGAATTATAGGTTGAAATATAAAAAAATATAACAAAAATGTACTGGGGGAAAAATTAGAAGAATAACTGTAACTGTAGGTTAAAGAGATTTTTTTTAAAAGAGATTTTATTTATTTATTCATGAAAGACACACACACACACACACAGAGGCAGAGACACAGGCAGAGGGAGAAGCAGGCTCCCCGCAGGGAGCCGGACTTGGGACTCCATCCCGGGTCTCCAGGATCACGCCCTGGACTGAAGGTGGCGCTAAACCACGGAGCCAGCGGGGCTGCCCTAAAGAGATTTCTTAAGGAAGGAAACTTAGAAGCCATAATATAAAAGATGAGTAAGCCATGCCAAAATATGCCACTTTGGCATAAAAATTATTTTGAGCTGAAGGCAACTGAGAAGCAGACACAGGAAGAACTATCTACGTTCCGCCATCTAACAAAAGCAGGGCATAAATTTCCCTTTGTGAAGATGTTCCCCTCCGCTCTCCTACCAAAAGGAGAACATCCCTTAGCACTAGAGATGGAGATGACACTGATGAGTCTGCATAAAAAAGTCTTACTAAATAACTTTTATCTACCATTAGTTTCCCCCATATATTTACCTTCCCTCAATTCACCACTTCTAGAAGCCCACACCCTTCTTCTTTTGTCTAGTTATTTCACAACTTACCACACCCTTCATTAAAATAGTATATAAGCTCTCAAGCCTAACCACTTATTTGAGTTTTACATTTTTCCCTGGACCACTGTGCGTGTAACATTAAAAAGAAAACTTTTATGCCTTTAGTCTGTCTGTGCCAGTTTAATTTGCAGGACTCCAAGTTCTACCAAGAGGGCAGAGGAAAAATCCTCTCTCACAAATACAACACATGGCTATGTTAAACTTTAAAGTACTTAGTTGGCAGTTGGCAAGATTCACCATAAAACCTCAAAAGATAAATGAAAGAGTTGTGATAATATTTATGATACAGGGTTAACAACTCTAAACAATTTTTATAATTCAGTTGTTTCAAAAAGTAATAAAAATGGTCAAAAGAAGTGACCAAGTAAAGAGAAAATGAAAAGGACAAAAAATAAAAATAAAAAAAAAGACCTTCAACGTTACTACCACACAACCAAAAACTAATTTTCCTTCCTTTGATTGGAAAAAATTTTAAAAGTCATAACATCCAATAATGAGAGGGTGTGGTGGTAAAATGTACATTCCTGCCATCATTACTACAACTCTTTTGAAAAATAACTCTTTGACCAAGTTTTCTCAACTTCGTGATTCTCTTATAGAAATAAACACGATAGTGTGTTTTGAGGCACTCCTAATTAGAAAAAAACTGTCCATCAGGAAGGAGGTGATTGAAAGTTAGGGTACATTTATACTATCAAGAGACTTCACAAAGGTGTATTGCTTTGCCTTTTCAATTATTACCTCCAAACTTTGGGCTACTGAACCCTCAAAAATATATAAAGTGAAAATGAAGAATGACATTACTTAATTTAAAAAGTAATAATATTCTGCTCCGCAGTAATGCTGATAAACCTGGCCCTGCAAAATGGCATTCATTCTTACATTAGCATTCACCAAGAATTGACACACATTGCTGGACTAAATTGTCCTTTACAGCAGCTAATTCCTCCTCTGAGTTAGCCATATTGAACTTCTGATAATCCTTTCTGCCTTTCACATGAGTAATATTTCTTTCTTTCAAGGTTTTATGTATTTGAGAGAGACAGATGGAGTGAGAGTGAGAGAGAGAGAGAGAGAGCACTCATGTAGGGGGAGGGGCGTAGAGAGAGGGAGAAACAGATTTCCCACTGAGCAGGGAACCCACCAAAGGGAGGGGATCAATCCCAGAACCCTGGGATCATGACTTGAGCTGAAGGCAGCCACTTAACTGACTGAGCCATCCAGGTGCCCCAATTTTCTTGATCCTCATCTCCTACTCACACTTAAAAGCAAACACTTGACCCAGACTTTTGGCAGACTCTGGTCTCCCCTTCTTATTCCCTGATAGATCCCTGAATATCTGTTCACCTTGAGGATAAATTTCTAGCTTTCGGCCCTTAAATCATTTCTTATTCATCCCTATCAATATTGTGCCTGGTTCCCAAGGTTACCTCACCTATTTCCCTTGACTAGTTCCCGTCCCTGAGAACTTGGAATAAAACTTTTTATCAGGTCAAGTTTCCTGCTACTCAGAGCCCTACTAGAGTCATACAATGATAAGTATAATTCTAGAAGGGACCATTCAAAGAGTCTAATCAGGGGTGGCTCGGTGGCTCAGTCAGTTTAAGCACTGGCCTTCGGTTCAGGTCAGGATCTCGGAGTAATGGGATTGAGCCCTGTATTGGGCTCCCTGCTCAGCAGGGAGCTACTCCCTCTCCCTCTGCAACCCCTCCCACTCGTGCTCTCTCTCTCTTTCTCAAATGAATAAATAAAATATTTTTTTCTAAAAAAGAGTCTAATCAAGGCCTACTCAGGTTCTTCAATAGGATACCTAGCCTAGAAACAGCATGGTTGTGTTTGGGTTAGGATAGGGAGGGAGGCAGGGAGAGGGAGTGGTTGGTAGGTAGGTAAGGGAGTAAGCAAACATAAAAAGGGTGTCACTTTCATGTTTTCCAGTCTTGATTTCACACTTCTTTCTTCGACATCTTTTATTATGTCATTATAGGCTTAGCTCTAATATCAATATACTGCTTTACCAAAAAGGTACTTCTTTTGGAAATTATGCTAGGAAAGCAACAAACTAGAACAGGTCCCATTTAGTCTCTCGGCAATTCTTTAGAACAGCACTGCTCAACACGAATGTTAGCCACAAATAGAGTTTTCAATTTTCTAGTAGCCACATTAAAAAAATAAAGAAGGAAACAGATGAAATTAAAATAATTTATTTAACTAAAATAATGTGTTTTATTAAATATTTATTTAAAATATTTTAACTTTATGTAATTGATAGAACCAATTAGCAATGAGATATTTTACATTCTTTTTTTTTTTTTGGTGCTAAGTCTTCAAAATTGATAGAGAATTGACCTTTGAGCAATATGGGTTTGAATTGTGCAGGTCCATTTATACGTGGATTTTTATTTTCAATAAATACAGTAATAGCATTCTAAATGTCTTTTCTCTTCCTTGTGATTTTCTTAACACTTTTTTTCCTAGTTTACTTTATTGTAAGAATATATTGTATTATACATACAATATATAAAATATGTGTTAATTGTTTATGTTATCAGTAAGGCTTCTGGTCAATAGTAGGTTATTAGTAGTTAAGTTTTTGGTGAGTCAAAAGTCATACATGGATTTTTGACTGCATGGGGAGGTCAGTGTCCCTAACCCCCACAATGTTCAAGGGTCAACTCTATATTTTAGATTTATATCACATCTTAATTGTACTTGTCATATTTCAAGTGTTCATAACCACATGTGACTAGTGGTTTCTATATTGGCCAGGTTTAAAATATGTCACAATTAGTCCCTCTGAAGAATACAGGCTACCAAGAGACTCTATTTCCCAAATTCTATTTCTCTGACTTCTAACAAACATTTCAAAGTATTAAATAGAAGTAATTATCTTTTCCCCAACTAATTTTATATCTTAACTATTCCTACTCTACTTATGAGTAGGAATATCTTATTACTTCTTCCATATATACCTCAGGTTTGTTGTTTTTACTTCCCTCTTTTGACCCTCTCTGTGCTCATTTTCCTTATCTGTTCCATAGGCTTTCTTCTATGATTCTCAGTAATATTCAAATACTTTGGAATATACTTATTTGTAAAACAAATTAGACCATTTCTAATGATCCCTTCTTGTGTACAAGTCATAATGAAAATACTGTACAAAATAAGTATTTGACCATTATTAGTGTATGACTGCACGATCAGTAAGTATTTATTAAGCATCTACTATGCTGTCATCACTACTAATAAATTTCTGAATGGAGTTTTCACTGTGTACATTAAAAATATTCCTTATATTAGTTTTCCTGACCAGTCTTTTTACATCAATTTTTGAACTTGAATCAGCATACAGTTTAGGAGAAGTAGGCTGTTTGCTACCAAACAGAATTCTTTTTCTCAATGTCTCAGTCACATAAATGTTTTGATCTAAATTTTTAATCTAACTGTGGTTTGCTGTCTTTTAAGTCAAACACACCACCTCCTGGCAGCAGGAAGCACCACCCAAAACAGCAATTTCAGGTTTCTTGTTTCAGGGTTGTTTGGATAATAAGTAGGTTTATTAACAACAGTGATTTGGAATGATACCATTCCTGCTGGGTAACTGCATGATTTTAGCAAGAAGGGCTTGAAGTTTGCTTGTAGCCAGTATGAGACATGGTGTTCTAATATAGGTCAAAGTTATGATCTGTTTTGTTAATATTCTTTCTCTCCAGGTTGGGGTGTCAAATAGTAGTCTGGATTGCTTTTCTTAGTTGCTGTCTTTTGGCTTGAAGTGTTTATATAGAAATCAGAGCCCTTTTCCAGTTACGAGTAATTCTACATGTAAGCACTCACATTGGTAACGCCATCCAGAATAAATCAAGTAATGAACAACATGTTTGAACTGAATCTTAAAAATTCTTGGATACAATTGCTGGCAATCAAAACTGTTTCAGTTTATTTTGTGTACTTTGATTTTTTTAATCCCTCTCAGAATACTCTAGGGAAATGACTTCTCAAGTGCATTGATAAAGTGATTCAGTTCTAATGAGCCGGATTCTCACCTGCATGTTTTGATAGAAGAGGAAGAAAATTTCAAATTCTCACTAAGGTCCAGGGCACAGACTTGCCATTTAGGAAGCAGCCACTTGCTTAAAGCCTAGCTTAGACCTTGATGGCTGGTCTTTAGGGAAAATTCTTCAAGTAGACCAATAGTACAGTGTTAAGAACTGGCCTATAGATCCAGAGAACCTGAGATTTAAATACTAGCACTGTTACTTACAAGCTAATTATGAAGAACCCAATCCTCTATGCATCACTATTGGCTCATAAAATGTAAATCATAGTAACTACCTCACAGATTTGTTGTAAACTTTACATGTGAGGATGTTTATAGGCAATTATGAGCAGGCAAAATAGGCATCCCATACAGTCAACATCCTCTTCCATCTCTTGGTGGCATGAAGCATGTCATGTCCAGTTCCTTTAGGTGGGTAGTCTACTTTGAGTTGTCCAGACTTTCCTCCCAAGTGGATCTTTACCTGGCTCCTCTCCTTTTCCCTCAGAGCCTATGATTAATTCCTCAGTGACTTGTTCTCTATTTTCTACCTTGGCAGCTAATATGAAAAATTTATTCTTGTTAATATAAAGAGCCAATGGATTAGTTTTAAGAAACTATCTGTAGCTCATAAGGATAGTGAGAGATTTGTGGCTAGTCAGATACGATGTTTGGCATCTAAGTCTCCCTCTTCCTTTTCCCCATAGTTTGGGTTTACAAATCTGGTAACTTAGAAGCAGTTCACATCTTTTTTTTTTTTTTTTTTTTTTTTTGGCATTTGTACAGTAATGGATATTAAACTTTAGTATGTGGGCAGTGAATATAAAGGACAATCAGATTTCTCATAAATGAGATTAACTAATGAAAGGCATATGATTTGAAAAGAAAAAGGGAACTAGTATTTATTTAATACTTTCCGTATTCCAAACACTGTACTAAAACTTTTCAAAAGTTGATTTACTTAATCCTGACTAATAAAATAGGTAATAAAACTAGGTTTTAATGCAATTAAGTAATTTGCCCAAGGCCACAGTAGAAAGAACTGGTATTTAACTCCAGCTCGTTTGCATACAAAGATTGTTCTTTATGCATCACAGTATTTTAATTCATATACTCCATGAGAGATAAGACCAGCTGTAAGAAACCTGACATTAATCTAAAATAATCAACTAATAGTATAGCTTGACTTTTAAGGGAAATCTGTTTACTTACCTGCACAATTATAGGACATTAATTTGGTAAAAGATCTTAGATATATCATCTATTCTCTACCCCTTAAGCATGTAAAATCCTCCCAACTTTCTGGGCCTTAGGTAAAACATGTGTTTAAGAGAATTGAGGGAAAAAGAAAGAGGTCCAGAATTCCTTTTGAGCAGATAGGGGAATCAGTTCTCAAATCAAGCTCCAGTTTTCTGCTCATTTAATTATCTAAATATTTCTTTTTCTAAGAGTGGCATCAATGTCTAAAATGAACCCTGATTGATGTCTGGCATCACTTTACCAAGGTACAGTCCCTACCCAAATTTCAGATAGTGACCAGTATGCTTTTGTAGCACAAATTCCATACCAGTTGTTGAGGACCACTTGATGATCTGTTTTCTACTAAAATACTCCCAGGAATTGTCAAATAGTGTGTAAACATCTCAGCATTGCTGGTACCAGGCAATGCTATCTATAGTATAGGGATGCTTAGGTAGATTTAAAGCAGAAGAGAGGTAGTGTGTCTCATTTATAAAATCTGTGGCAGTCAGACAACCTTCAAATATACATTTTCTGCTCCTTAGAACTTTTTAAAGTTCTATTCCTCTAAATAATTGGCTATAAAAGCTAGCTCCTATGGAAGCACCCTGATTATTATTTTAGCTAAGATAGAAAACTCCATCTATCATAGAGATGATATGATAGGGGATTTTATTTTATTTTTTTTAATTGGAATTCAATTTGCCAACATATGGCATAACACCCAGTGCTCATCCCATCAAGTGCTGATAGGGGATTTTAGATTTATGACTATCTGGTCTATTATGTTGTTTACCATCTAAATATTCTTCTAACGATTAAGTCCAGTTAGTTACCCAGGAACCCTGGATTTCCTTGATTCATTACAAGAAACTAGTGCCAAGAAATGCTGAGTGTCTCCCAAAATGTATACAAAATGTATACAGTAAGATTGTATGCTTTAGTCAACTATGAGTAAATTGCAGCCAGGTGTTGGATTCATACCATTAAGTGACTAAAAGCACAAAAACTAATATTAAGAACAAGAGCTTTTAAAGAAAAAAAAAGGCATTTAGATAGGAAAGAAAGAAGTAAAACTTTATTTGCAGATAATATGATTGTCATAAAATTCCGAAGAAATCCACAAACAAGCAGCTAGAGCTAATACATGAGTTTAACAGGTTTTTGGATATACAATCAATATATAAAAATGAGTTGTATTTTTATATACTAGCAATGAACACTTGGAAATGGAAATCCATGAAATTATCTGGATTAGGTAATGGTTTTTGAGACTCAACACCAAAACACAAGTGATAAACAAAAAATTTGATAAACTGAACTCCATCATTTTTAAACACGTGCACTTCAAAGAATACCACTAACAAAGGTAAAAGACAAACCCACATGCTGGAAGAAAATATTTGCAAGTCATGTAACAATGACAAGGAACTTATATCCATAATATACTAAGAACATTTAACTCAACAATAAAACAACCCAATTAAAAGATAGACAAAAGATTTGAATGAACAGTTCTCAAAGAAAAATATACAAATGGTCAAAAAGCACATGAAAGAATGCTCAGCATCATTAAGCGGTAGGGACATGCCAATCAAAAACCAGAAAGAAGGGTGCTTGGGTGGCTCAGTTGGTTAAGCATCTGCCTTTGGCTTAGATCATAATCTCGAGGTCTTGGGATCAAGACTCATATTGGGCTACCTGCTTAGTGGGGAGTCTGCTTTCCCCCTGCCTCTTCTCCCTACCACTCATGCTCTCTAATAAATAATAAGGAAAATCTTCTAAAAAACCACAGAAGATATCACAAGAAATATAGCCACTGGAATAGTGGTAAAAACAAACAAACAAACAAACAAACAAACATAGAATAACTAGTGCTGGCAAAGTTGTGGAGAAAATAATGTAACTGTGTCCCAAGCAGCCTAGAGGTTGCCTCTAGCTTATAACTTGACTAATTAAAACTTCTTTTATTTTTTTAGAACTTTTTTTTTTTTTAAAGATTTTATTTATTTATTCATGAGAGAAACAGAAAGAGAGAGAGAGAGAGAGGCAGAAACACAGGCCGAGGGAGAAGCAGGCTCCATGCAGGAAGCCCGATGTGGGACTCGATCCCGGTTCTCCAGGATCACACCCCGGGCCGAAGGCAGGCACTAAACCACTGAGACACCCAGGGATCCCCTATAACTTCTTTTAGATTTCAATAGAACACTGACTCTGGGGAAACAAGGAACACTAGCCACTGCTGCTAATGCCACCAATTGTTGGATCAGTCATCGAAAACCTTTGTCAGTATGATTATTCTAATCCTACCATTATTTCTGTATATAATCTCACTCATGTACCCCCTCACACAATAGATTTACAGAAATCTGCTTCCTGTGTCACTTAACTGGGCCCATCTAGTAACCCATCACCCAGAAGTCCCGTTTCTTCCTTACTCAATCCCTCATCAAACATCTTGTTCAAAGCAGTAGTGAAGTCCCATAAGCTTACAAATTTCTATTGGCCAAACAGAATCCTTAAATTAATTACCCATGTAAAAATTCTACTGTTAACGGTCTTTGCAGAACCACCCTCTCTAAGCTATTTTATTAAGAAGTGCTTGAACTACTCAGATGGAGATTATCAGACCCCCATTTGTAACATAATACTTCAGTAAAATATATTCCCTAGGATTTGGGGAAATTAACTGCCTGTCAGCTAAGAAGGAGGAAGTAAACTCCCCACACAAAATCCAGGTTCCAAAATTTAACTCCTATTATGCCTTAACACCTTTTCAGCTGTAGGGATAGTAAGAGGACTCCATGGGCTATGGTTGTTTGAACAGTTGGACGATGAGAGGCTGTGCTTGCTAGGCTTTCTTCTCCTTTCTCAGTCCATGATAAATCTAAAATTGCCTGTTGGACTAGCTCTTTCAGATTATTCATCCAGAACATTTGGGACCTCCCTGGGGAAATACTAGATGGAGATGAATATTCTGTTGGGTATACTTTGCTCCCCTACTGGGGTGTTACAATTCATAAACATGTGTTAGGAAATTTGTCTATTAGGTATTAAGGAGGGCGCTTGATATAATGAGCACTGGGTTATATGCAACTAATGAATTACTAAATTCTACCCCTGAAACTAATAATACATTATATGTTAATTAAATTGAATTTAAATTAGAAATTTAAGAAAAAAGAAAATTTGTTTACTACTAACAAAAAAATTAACTCTCTCGTCATCCTGCAAAAATCTTTGGACTCCATGGTTAAAGTGGTACTAGACAACAAAATACCCTTAGACTATTTTAGCAGAACAAGGAGGTATATATGTAGAGGCAAACTCTTCCTGCTGTACTTACAATAACACCGCCACACAGGTTAAAACTACTAGACAAAATTAGACAGCAGGTCACTTGTTTGCAGCAGAGCTAGGACCATCACACCCCTCTGCTTTGTGGGAGTTAAGACTGGTATACTGGCCTATTTTCTTGGACATGCTCTAGTATCAGATCTATTTTAGAGGGAATAATAAAGATGGGTCTTAGAATATTACCAATACTTATTAGAATATACTTAGTGGCAAAACTAATAATGTTATGTGCCAACAGATTATGCAAAAAGAGTCCAAAGTGTTATATAATTACTACCTCTGATATACTCCCCCTTTAAAACAAGGGACCAAGACTTATATCTTACACCATGTCAAGATCTTCGATTCTAAAATCCCTTCTATGTCCAGATTCAACTTGAATTCTATTCTATAGCTGCCCATATTCCATAGAAACAAAATGAAGGAATGACAATGGGGATTTGTACCTGTGTCCCAAGCATCCTAAAGGCTACACATCTCTAATTCACTGATCTGTGGTACTTAGCTTATATATTGGCTAATTATAGCCTCTTTGAGATTTCAATAGAAAACTGACTCTGGGAAACAAGAAACCAGAGGTTCCTAGAAGATCAAGCTTGACCATGCTATAAAATAGCCTTCCCTGATACCAGCAAATTTGCTTGAGATCATATCAAGAATGATTAACCACTATACCACTGCTTCCCCTGAATGTGAACGCTTACTACTTCACCTTGTCTCCCCTTAAAAAGTACCTGCTTGGTCTAGAACTTTGGAGATGATCTTTGGACTTTAATCTGCAACCTTCCCAGATTGCTGGCCTCCTGAATAAAGCAACCTTTCCTTTCTAACCAACACTAGTCTCTGGAGTATTGGGTGTTCAGGGACAAGAAGCTGAATTTGGGTTTAGGTAATTAGAACCCTTATGCATTGCTGGTGGGAATGCAAAATGGTGCAGCCTCTTCAGAAAAACAGTTTGGCAGTCTCTTACAGTGTCAAACAGAGTTATTATACGATCCAACAAAATTACCCCTAGGAGTTTCCATAATAGAAATGAAGTATGAGTACTCACACAGAGACTTGTACACAAATGTTCATGGCAGGATTATTCATAATTGCCAAACTGTAATACCAACTGTTGAATGGATAAACAAACTTTAGTGTATCCACACAAAGAATACTATTTAGCAATTAAAAGGAATGGGGTGCTGATACATGCTATAACATGGATGAGTTTCAACATATGCTTTTTGAAACTCATCCATGTTATAGCATGTATCAGCACCCCATTCCTTTTAATTGCTAAATAGTATTCTTTGTGTGGAGGGTCTTTTTCCAGAATAAGGGTTATCAGCAGAGATAAGTTTCATCTGAGTGACCCCTCTATCTGACAGGGCAAAAATCTAATTACTAAACATGTACTCTTCCTATTGCCTTGTGAAGTGCAGTTCTTTCCTCTGAAGTCCCAGCCACTACCCCCAGCCCCTTAGTCCAGAATGACTATGCCTTGTTTTGCCCGTCTTTGGAATTTCCATGTCTGTGTGGATTTTAAATGTGTACACTATTAAATGTGATTTTTCTCCTGCTAATCTGACTCATGCCCATTTGATTCTTAGTCCAGCTAGAAGACCCTTGAAGGGGACAGTAATTCTTGCTCCCCAACCACATTATCTTTATTATCTTGGAGGACATTAGAATTGTTACAGTAGAAATGAATCCAAGTTTTACTATTTTTAAGACTTCAACTAAGTCTCTCTCTCTCTTTTTAAAGATTTTATTTTTTAATTTGTTTGTTTATTTATTTATTTGAAAGAGAGAGCAAGAGAGCACAAGCAGAGGGAGCAGCACAGGGAGAGGCAGACGCAGGCTGTCTGTTGAGCAGGGAACTTGATCCAGGCATTGATCCCAGGACCCTGGAACCATGACCTGAACTGAAGGCAGACACTTAACTGACTGAGCCACCCAAGTGCCCCTTCAGTTAAGTCTCTTAAGAATAAAATACTAGAGTCTTAAAAGGATAGAAACACAAAATTAGTGCCAAAACAAAGATAAAATACTAAAATAGATGCAGATATACCTAATTTCTTCCAAGGCCCTTTGCCACCTCCTCAGGACACCTCGCTCTGCCCTAAGACTTTTTTGAGGATACAAATTAATGCACTGTATGAACACTTTCTTTTTCTTAGCAGAACATTAGTAAGCTTCTTCCCCTATTGAAGAATGGGATCCTTAATCTCCTACAGTCCCTGTGGGTGATGGTGGTAAAGAAGGGAAAACCCTGGTGGAATTAGAAGGTGTGAGAATACTGAAGCTTCCCTGATTCTAATTCATTTAGTAAATATTTATACCAGGCATTCCAGACTCTGACTGTGCTATGACTTTATGACAGTGAAATTTTAGGTGAACAATGCACTGTAAAGATTTATAATTTAGTGATTTTGCAATAAATATTCATGAAATTTATTGTTTATAACATTCTGGAATAAAAGTTTCACTATGTTTCCATCTATTCAAGTAAATTAATGTCAATAGCCCTTATCAATGTTTTTACATTGAAACTAAGCTTTTAAAAAACTATTAACCATCCACTAAATAAATTCCATACTTCCTCATTTGCCTTTTGAAAACAGTAAAGTCAGCAGGAGAGGAGTCCTTGCCAGCATTTATTCAGGTTCCCTCCTGCTATCCTTCTCTTGCCTCCAATCAACCCTTGCTAACTCTTGCTAACATCTTGTTTGCAGAGAGAAAATGTAAATAAAAATTTTCATTGAAGAAGAAATAATAGGCTTATTCCAATAAAAATTCTGATTAGAAGCCAAATACTACACATGGTATTTTTCTGGACTCCTAACTTTGTTTATTTTATTTTTATATTTTTAAAAGATTTTATTTATTCATTTGTGAGAGAGAGCGAGCAACAGAGCACACACAAGCAGGAGGATGGGAAGAGGGAAAAGCAGACTTACTGCTGAGCAGGGAGCCTGACTGAGGTCTTCATCACAGGACCTGGAGATCATGTCCTCAGGCAAAGGCAGATGTCCAACCATCTGACCCAACCAGGTGCCCCAGGGCTCTTAATTTTAAATGATTTTTTAAAACAGATTTTTCTAGAAAGCTAGTACATTAGATTGTCCATAGAATTTATAGTCATGGAATCAGAAAAGACCCCAAATACACAGAGGAATGTTGAAAAAGAAAACCAAAGCCAGGGGCTCCATATCACTTGTCATCAGGGAAATACAAAGCTGTGATCATCAAGACAGTATAGTACTGGCACAAAAACAGACACATAGATCAGTGGAACAAAATAAAGAACACAGAAATGGATCCTTAACTTTATGGTCAACTCATTTTTGACAAAGCAGGAAAGAATATCCAATGGAAAAAAGACAGTCTTTTCAACAAATGTTTTGGGAAAACTGGTTAGCCACATGCAGAAGAATGAAACTGGACTATTCTCTTACACCATACACAAAGATAAACTCAAAATGGATGAAAGATCTAAATGTGAGACAGGAATCCATCCAAACTCCTAGAGAACACAGGTAGCAATCTTTTTTACCTTGGCCACAGGAACTTCTTGCAAGATAGATCTATGAAGGCAAGGGAGACAAAAGCAAAAATGAACTATTGGGACTTCATCATGATAAAAAGCTTCTTCACAGCAAAGGAAAGAGTCAACAAAACTAAAAGACAACCTACAGAATGGGAGAAGATATTTGCAAACGACATATCAGATAAAGGGCTAGTATCCAAAATCTGTGATGAACATAACAAACTCAACACCCCCAAAACAGACAATCCAGTCAAGAGATGGGCAGAAGACATGAACAGACATTTCTCCAAAGAAGACATACATATGGCCAATAGACATATGAAAAAATGCTCCATATTCCTACTTATCAGGGAAATACAAATTAAAACCACAATGAGATACCACTTTACACCAGTGAGAATGGCTAACATTGTTAAGATAGGAAACAATAAATGTTGACGACAATGTGGAGAAAGCAGAACCTGCTTTCACTGTTGGTGGGAATGCATGCAGGTGTAGCCACTCAAGAAACAGTCTGGAGTTCCTCAAGAAGTTAAAAATAGAGCTACCCTACAACCCAGCAATTGCACTACTGGGTATTTACCCCAAAGATACAGATGTAGTGAAATGATGGGATACCTGCACACCAATGTTCATGGCAGCAATGTCCACAATAACCAAAATGTGGAAGGAGCCATGTTGTCCTTCAATGGATGAATGGATAAAGAAGATGTGATATACCTATAAAATGGAATATTGCTTAGCCATCAGAAAGGATGAATACCTTTCATTTACATTGACATGGATGGAACTGGAGGCTATTAGGCTGAGTGAAATAAGCCAGAGAAAGAAATTATCATATGGTTTCACTGATATGTGGAATAAAGGAATAGTGAGAGGGGCCATAAGTAAAGGGGGAGAAACTGAGTGGGGAAAAATTAGGGAGACAAACTATGAGAGACTCTTAACTCTGGGAAACAAACAAGGGGTTGCAAAAGAGCAGGTAGGTGGGAGGATAGGGTAACTGAGAGATAGGCATTAAGGAGGGCACATGATGAGATGAGCACTGGGTATTATATATCTTGGCAAATTGAATTTAAATTTAAAAAAATTTAAAAAATTTGCAGTCAAGTATATGCCAGAAAAATATTGCCTTCATTTTACCTTACTGTACTTCATGTATTATCTTTTTCAACACAAATTTATTAAATGGCTATACTCAGCTAACTATTAGAGGGATACTACAATGTATAATATGCTGGCATAGCTTAGAGAGGAAGTCAGACTCCTCTCCTGCCCCTCATTTTTATTCGTTACCCGACCAAGGTTTTTCTTGAGCTTTAGTTTCTTTTTTCTTTTTCTTTTTAAGATTTTATTTATTTATTTGACATACAGCACAAGTAGACAGAGCAGCAGGAAGGCAGAGAGAGGGAGAAGCTGAGTAGAGACCGGACTTGGGGCTTGATCCCAGGGCTCTGGGATCATGACTCGAACCAAAGGCAGACACTTAACTGACTGAGCCACCCAGGCGTTCAGTTTCTGAATTTTTCTCTCTCTACTGTGAGGCAGATGAGAAAACAACTAAGTAGAATGTGCCTTTGAATTACCTGCTGGAGAGACAGAAGAGATGATGTTTATTCTCAAGCTCCTGTTCTCCCATTTATCGAGGGTTCTGGAGGTGTGCCAGAATGGCTGAAAAGGCTCCTAGAGGCATCCCAAATGTTGACAGAAGAGAAGACTGGCAGAAAGCAAGAGAACCTTGATGCACCTCAGACAAGGTGCTGCCAGGGCACACCTTCATATAGTTTCTTGTGGCAACAGTTCTAGAACAAAATGTAAGCCAAGACCATGTAAGACAACACATAAAGGATGTCCAACACAGCCCAATTCTGAACCCAATTCCAGTTGTTGTGTTGGGGAGAGGGGTGAGTTTTTCACACCACCAAGCAACTCTCAGATGCCAGCTGGATGTCTGGCAATTCAACTCAATTCTGACACTACTGGTAGGTACCATCAGATTCCCCTGATTAAGGGCTCAGTCCCACAAGACTGCTTCTCTGTCTCAAGTTTAGATGCCAGTCAAAGCCCATCGTGTTGCCTTTGCTCCTGACCTATGTGTTACAGATTGGGGATTCCAACAATCCCATCCTTGGACTTCAGAAATCAGTCAAAAGTCCAGGTCATTACTTGTACTTCTGATCAACTGACTACACATCAGAGGTTCTCACATCCCTATCCTTGGGTTTGATTAATTTGCTAGAATAGCTCAGAGAACTCAGGAAATTCATTTGCTCACTAGATTTACCCACTTACCATCTTATTATAAAAGGATATAACTCAGGAACAGCCAACAGTATGAGGAAAGGTGGTGGAGCTACCATGCCTCTCTAGACATAGCACTCTCCCTGAATCTCCATCTGTTCACCAAACTGGAAGCTCTTCGAATCCCATTCTTTTGGGGTTTTATGGAGGCCTCATTATATCAGCATCAATCAATTCAATCTCTAGCACCTCTCCCCTTCCTGGAGGTCAGTAGGTCTAATCACATGGTAAGTTCTCCTGGCAGCCAGTTTTTCTCCTTAGGTGGGGGTCCAAAAGTCATCTCATTAACATAACAAAACACACCTTTATCCTCTTGTCACCTAGGAGATTCCAAGGGTTTAAGATGCTCTGAGGGATCCTGAATGGTTCAGTTGGTTAAGCATCTGACTCTTGATTTCAGCTCAGGGTCCTGAGATTCAGCTGGACTATAGGCTCCGTGTTCAGCAGGGAGTCTGCTCCTACCTCTCTGCCCCTCCCCAGCTCATGCAATGAGCTCTTTCATAAATAAATAAATAAATAAATAAATAAATAAATAAATAAATAAATAAATAAATCTTTAGGAAAAAGAAGCAGCAGTAGCAGCTCTGCCAAACACATGGACTTTTTTTTAGCCTACACAAAAGAAGACCATAATGGGTCATGCCCATTTCAACTGAGGCCTGTTTTTCTTTTTCTTTTAAAGATTTTATCTATTAATTCATGAGAGACACACAGAGAGAAAGGCAGAGACATAGGCAGAGGGAGAAGCAGGCTCCATGCAGGGAGCCCGATGCGGGACTCGATCCTGGGACCCCAGGATCACGCCCTGAGCTGAAGGCAGATGCTCAACCATTGACCCACCCAAGTGTCCTGAGGCCTGTTTTTTAAAAGATTTTGTTTTTACGTAATCTCTACACTCATCATGGGGCTTGAACTCACAACCCAAGGGTCAGGAGTTGCATACTCCACCAACTAAGCCAGCCAGACACCCCTCAAATGAGCACTTCCAAGTTTGGAACAAAAGCTTCATGGTAAAAAAGATTATACACTTGTCAAGCATTATCTTCTCTGCATATACATTTCTGGGGAGTCTGTCAGGGGCATATAGCTATGGCATAATGAAATTAGGGTGTTTGGGGACCTGGATTCTTGCCATCTCTCAGTATCATTCTACCTGGTAGGTATGATTGAAATAGGGCATGGCCCTTGACTTCACATAGCACAAGTGTTTCTGGCATATTGTCAACTGAAATGTTAAAGAATAAATAATAATATACATTTATATTTATTTTATAAAGTATATTTTCTTACCTTACTTTCAGAAATTCCCATCTTCAATCACTTTAAAATCCTTTGAAAGAATATTTCTTGGGGCTCCTGACTGGCTCAGTCAGTAAAGCATGTGACTCTTGGTCTTAGGGTCATGAATTCAACCCTCACATTAGATATAGAGCTTACTTAAAGAATTTTTTTTAAAAAGAATATTTCTTTAATATCCAGGCATTATATCTGAATGGTATTTTAAAAAAACTGGAAAAAATTTAAATATCCCAGCTATTATTTATCTTGTTAAATCCATTTTTAACAGCTTTGTTAAGGTATGATTGGCATACAGTATACTGTACATTTTATGTATACACCCTTGAAACTATCACCACAATCAAGATATTAACTTAGCATGAACATATCCATCATCCCCAAAAGTTTCCTCTTGGACCCTTTTGTAGTTCCTCCCTCTAATCCAACCTATTCCACTGTCCTATTTTGTCTTAAGGCAATGACTGATCTGCTTCCTGACACTGAAGATTTGTTTACCTTTTCCAGAATTTTATAAGAATGGAGCCATAGAGTATATACTATTTTTAAAAAGATTTTATTTAATTATTTACTTGAGAGAGAGAGAGAGAGAGAGCAAGGGTAGGTGGGTAGAGAATCGCAAGCAGACGGCAAGCTGAAGGTGGAGTGGGGAGCTTGACACCGGGCTTGATTCATGACCATGAGATCATGAGATGAGCCAAAATAAGACTCAGCCATCCAACCAACTGAGCCACCCAGGCGCCCTAAGTATGTACTCTTTTTTATATTTTCTTTCACTCAATGTAATTATTTGGAGATGCACCCATTTTATGTGTGTCTGTATGTGTGTGTGTATTCCTTTGTATGGATATATAATTTGTTTATCCTATTGATAAACCCTTAATTGTTTCCACTTTTGAGTTCTTACAAATAAAGCTGCTACAACATTTATATGTAAGTCACAAGTATGGATATAGCATTTCATTTATTTCTCTGGGATAAACCCCTAGGACTATAGATAGGTGTGGTGTATGGAAACTTTTAAAGTTTTTCAAAATGTTGCATCCTTTTACATTCTATCAGCAACACATGAGAGTTACAGTTCTCCATCCTTGACAATACTTGGCATGATTAGGCTTTTTAAAATTAAAAAAATTTTTTTAAAGATTTATTTCATGTATTTTGAGGGGGAGGGATAGAGGGAGAAAATCTCAAGCAGTCTCCCCACTGAGCATAGAGCCTGACACAGGGCTCAATTCCATGACCCCAAGATCATGATCTGAGCTGAAATCAAGAGCCAGGTGCTTAACTGACTCAGCCACCCAGGCACCCCAATTAGGCGTTTTAATATTAGTTATTGTAATAAGTGTGTAGTAATGCAAGTTCCAGTTACTTCAGTCTTTAAAATTTTAGTAATTTTAGGGGACCCTGGGTGGCTCAGCAGTTTAGTGCCTGCCTTCAGCTCAGGGCGTGGTCCTGGGGTCTCGGGATCAAGTCCCGGGATTGAGTCCCACATCGGGCTCCCTGCGTGGAGCCTGCTTCTCCCTCTGCCTGTGTCTCCGCCTCACTCTGTGTGTCTCTCATGAATAAATAAATAGAATCTTTTAAAAAACAAATAAAATAAATAAAATTTTAGTCATTTTAATAGGTGTGTAGTGGCATCTCATTGTGATTTTAAATTGCCCCTCTCTCATAACTGATTGTGAGCATCTTCCATGTATGTACTTCATTAAATGAAATATATATATATATATATATATGTATATATATATATATATAATTTTTATTGAGTTGTTCCTGTTCTTATTGCTGAGTGCTGAGGGTTCTTTCCATATTCTGGACTGAAGATTATCAGACGTACAATTTTCAAATATTTTCTCTTACTCTATAGCTTGTCCTTAATGCCCTTAGCAATGTCTTTAAAAAAAAAACAAAATTTAAAAATTTGATGATACCAACGTCACTGATTTTTTTTTATATATAAATTGTGCTTTTGGTGTTGTATCAAAGTAACTTTTGTCTAACCTAAGGTCACTAACATTTTTCTGTATTTTCTTCTAGGAATTTTATAATTTCAGGCTTTATATATATATTTTTCTATAATTCATTTTTGGTTAGTTTTTATATATAGTAAGAAATATGTACTGAAGTTCTTTTTTGTGTTTGTTTTCTGTATATGGATATACAATTGTTCCAGTAGCACTTGTTGAAAAGATTATCCTTTCTCCATAGATTTGCCTTTGCACTTTTATCAAAAGTCAGTTTTCAGGGGTGCCTGGCTGGCTAAGTCGGTGGAGCATGTGACTCTTAAGCTTCGAGTTGTGGGTTCAAGCCCTACATTGGGTGTACAGATTACTTAAAACTTTTTAAAATCAGTTTTGAATACATAAGTGGGTTAATTCTGGACTCTCCATTCTGTCCACTAATCTATTTGTCTATCTTGATGTCAGTGCCATACTTTCTTGATTACTATAGCTTTATAACAACTCTTGAAATCTGGTAGTTTGGGTTTCCAACTTAATTCTTCTTTTACCAAAGTTCTGGCTATTTCTTGATCTTTTTATTTCCATATGAATTTTAGAATAAACTTGTTAATATCTACAAAAAAAGTCTGTTGAATTTTGGTTGATATTGCTTTGAATTTATAAATCAAATTGGAGAGAGTAGACATTAACAATATTGGGTCTTCTGACTATGAACACAGAACACAGTATATATCTTAATGTGTTTTTTTTAACTATATCTCAGAATGTTTTGTAGTTTTTAGCATATAAGCTTTGCACATCTTTTGTCAGTTTTCCCCTTAACATTTCATATTTTTTATGTCACTATAAATGATTTCATTTTAATTTCCAATTGTTTATTTCTAGTGAACAGATATATTTCCTGTGCATCAACCATACCAAACTCACTTATTAGTTCTAGTAGTTTTAGTTACATTGCTTCTGGTCTTCTGTGTAGATGATCACATTGTATGTGCATAAAGACATTTTATTCCTTCTTCCTAGTGGGGATGCCTTTTCTTTCTTTTAATTACATTAATGCACTGGCTCCCAATTCTAATACTATGTTGCACAGAAGTAACACGTGTCTTATTCCTGAATTTAGGGGAAAATTATTCAGTCTTTCATCATTAAATATGATGTTAGAGGACTTTTTCTTGGTAGATTCTTTTTATCAAGTTTATGAAGTTCTCTTTTATTCTAACTTGCAGAGAGTTTTGATCAGGAATGGATGTTTGATTTTGTCAAATGTATTTTCTTGGTCTGTTAAGATGATGAAATGGTTGTCGTTTTAAAATTTATTAATATACTGAACTAGATTGATATTTATTTATTTATTTAATTGATTTTTAATGCTAAGCCAAGCTTACATTTCTAGGAAAAAGCCCTACTTCATAATAATGTATAATTCTTTTTATATATTATTTAGTTTCTTTTGCTATAATTTTATTTAGAATTTCTATATATATGTTCAAGAGGGATATTGGTCTATGGTTTTCTTTTCTTGTAATGTCTTTTTTAAATTTTGGTGTCAAGGTAATTTTGGCATCTTATAGAATAATTTGAAATATCCCCTTTTCAATTTTATGCAAGAGTTTTTGTAGATTTGGTTTTAATTTTTCTATAAATGTTTGATATAATTCACCAGTAATGCTGACTGGACTTTGAGTTTTGTTTCTGGGAAGATTTTTAACCTCAAGTTCAATTTCTTTAATTATATAATATTATATACATATGGCTATATAATATATATATATATATATATATATATATATATATATATATATACATATGGCTATTTTTGGTTTTCTTCTTGAATGAGTTTTGGTAGTTTATATTTTCAAGGAATTTATCCATTTTGTCTAAATTGTCAAACTTGTTTCATGGTGTCATTAATGGTGTCATTAATTGTATTTCTTTACATGTTTGTAGTATCTGTAGTGATGTCACCTAAAGATAATCATGATATTGGTAATGTGTATCTTCTTTTTATCTTTGTCAGTCTGGTTAGAAGTTTGTCAGTTTTACTGATTTTCTTAAAGAATCGTTCTTTGTTTCACTCTTTTTCTCTATTGTTTTTCTACTTATTATTTAATTAATTTCTACTCTTTCCTTATTATTTCCTTTCTGATTACTTGAGTTTATTTAATCTTCTTTTTTTTTAATTTGTTAAGGTAGGAACTGAGGCCCTTTTATTTGAGACATTTCTTCTGTTCTAATACAGTTGTTTAGGTTTTAAAAAAGGTTTTATTTGAGAGAGTGAGAAGGCGGAGGAGCAGAGGGAGAGGGAAAAGCAGACTCCATGCAGTTATGGAGCCGAGGTGGTATTGAAATCTCTGACCGTTATTATAAAATTGTGTATTTCTCTTTGCTGTTCTATCAGTTTTTCTTTTATTTACTTTGAAACTCTGTTATTGGTGTATATATGTTTAGGATTTTTACATAATCTTTAGGATCTACAGCTTTATCTTTATAAAATGGCCTTTTATATTTCTGGTAATCCTTATTCTAGGGTCTATTCTATATGATATTAACATATTAATATAGCAATGATAGCTTTTTGGTTTGCTTGTTTATTGTAAGCATGATAAATATATATATGTATACATTTCCATAGAAATTGCACAAGCCCAGAAATCAGTGGAGCAACTTCCTTAAAGTATTGGAAAAAACCCTCCAAAATAAAAATAACTGTCAACCCAGAGTTCCATGCCTCATGAAAATCTTTTTCAAAATAAAAGAGAAATAAAAATATTTCCAATCTTTTTCAGACTTTTATTGCCAGCAGGCCTGCATTATAAGAAATGTTAAGGAAATTTCTTCAGAAAGAAAGAATATATACATGATACCAGATGGGGATTTAGATCTATGCAAAGAGATGAAGTGTTCTGGAAATAGGTTAGAATGAGCACAGCATTATAAGTTGTTTCCAGGAATTGTCCATTACTCATGCCTCTTCAGCCTTTAAGTATGCCATAAAAATTTAAATATATTTGAGAAAATTTATGATAGATAAGATAAATGGAAAAACATTTCCTATTATCCTCCAAAATATTACCATTTCATTTTTGTACACCTCAGGTTTTTCAAGCCACATCTTTTATGTATGTAATATTTTTCATCTTATATATGGAATTCATATCAATATTTCCTATTAAAATAACTTTACAGGGCAGCCCTGGTGGCGCAGCAGTTTAGCGCCGCCTGCAGCCCAGGGTGTGATCCTGGAGAACCGGGATCGAGTCCCACATCGGGCTTCCTGCATGAAGCCTGCTTCTCCCTCTGCCTGTGTCTCTGCCTCTCTCTCGCTCTCTCTGAATGAATAAATAAATAAATCTTTAAGAAAAATAAAAAAAATAACTTTACAAGTGCTTGTGTTCTGTAAACAGAAACATAAATCATAGCGCTAACATCGTTTACTAAAACTCTGATGACAATCAGAATGAGTATAAATAGCATCTTGACTGAACAAAATCCAGTAATATATGGTTTAAAACCATTTATGTTTTGGGGCACCTAGGTGGCTCAGTCAGTTAAGCATCTGACTCTTAGTTTTGGTTCGGGTCATGATCTCGGGGTAGTGAGATCAAGCCCTGTGTCAGGCTCTGTGCTGGGCATGAAGTCTGCTTGGGATTCTCTCTTTCCCTTTTTCACTCCTCCCCCTAAAAAAAGAGAACCTATTTATTTCTTGGATCTCCTCTTTTAAAACATTCATTTATTTAAAAAAATATTCATTCATACAATGATTACTGAGTGCCATGTACTGTTCTAAGTCCTGAAGAGAGGAGAGTGAACAAAATTCTTATTCTTATGGAGCTTATATTCTAGTGGAAAGGGACATAAAATAAGTAGATCATTTATATATAATAAGTCAGATGATGGTGAGTATTGTGAAGAAAAATATAACAGAGAAAAGCAATAGAGAGGAGGGAGGTTTTAAAGTGAGAAATCATTGAAGTCCTTTCTGACAAAATGACATTTTAATAGATATGAATAAGGTCAGAGAATGAGACCCTGAGACAGAGATGTGCTTGATATGTACTAGGAATAGGAAGGGTGTCAACTGGTTGAAATAGAGTGAATGAGACAGAATTGGAGGAGATGAGGTAGTTGGGAGGAACCAGATTATGTACACTTTTGGTCTATAATAATGACGCACATTTTATTCTATGTGAGATGGAAAGCTACTGACAGGTTTGGGGCAGGGAAGGGACACTATTTGACTGGTGTTTTAAATGTATAACTTCGGCCATTCTGTTGAGAATAGAGTGAATGAGCGTCAAGAGAAGTAGCAGGGAAACATGTTACAAAGATAAATAGCATGACATAGAAAAGCTATACATCAACTCTATGCACCTTGTGCTCTGCTGATAATATAATCCAAGTGTAAATTTAAGGAGCAACTGAACCAGTGCTACCTTAGAGCTTTCTGGGTTCGCAGCTCTGTAAAATGGCCTTTGTGTCCATTTGGCAGCTTCTCTGAGGAACTGTTCTAAGCATTTGGGTTGAAATTCATTTTGGTACTGTTCCAGTCATCTATTGCTACCTAATAAATATCTTTAAAGCTTAGAGGCTTAAAATAATGACATTTGTTTTGTTCATAAATCTGTCATTTTGGCAGGGCTTGTCAATTCAGATCTCTGTTCCATTTGGCAACAGCTCAGAGGGCTGGAATCATCTGAAGGCTGGGTCACTCACATCTGGCATTTGAGACTGTCAGCTGGGTCCTTGGCTTTGGTTGTGGTCAGAATATTTACATGTAATTTTTCCATGTAGCTCCATGGTTTCCTCACAGCATGGTGGCATAGTTCTAAGAGCCAGTATCCCAATGGTGGCCGGGTTTCAAGAGTGAGCCACATGGAAATGATATCACCTTTTCTAACCTTGCCTTGAAAGTCATGCAACAATCCTTCTGGTGTCTTCTAGTCCTTAGAAGCAAGTTTGTAAGGCCAGCCTATATTCAGGAGGCAGGGAATTAGTGGCCACCTTTTGATAGGAAGAACATCAAAGCCCACTCTGAGACAAGTTGAGTTGACAGATTGGATGGACGGCCTTAGTAATATCTCTAGGCCGTGATAAAACAAACTTTCTTTGCCTAGCTTTAAGAAGATAGTTTTGGAAGAAAAGCATGTGAAATACAAGGTTAAAAAAGAGAGAAAGCACCAGAACCAAACTTGATAGTTTGTTTTCCGAACAAACAGCTGAATCCTTGTCACATTTTACGAACCCCAAAATGCAAATATTAAGTCTTTGAAGGGCTCATGATCTAATGAAGAGCAAACACATAAACAGATTATGAGGTCGTCAATAGAAGGGCCCATTTCTGACTTATGCATCCTCAGTGCCTAGCACTGTCCCTGCAGCATATTAGATACTTAACAAATGTTGGGCAGTTGAATATTATACTGTAACAAGTGTTATATACAAATATTTGAGGAAGTACAGAGGAAAGAGAAATATACCATAAGGGGATCATGGAAGACTTTGCAGAGGATGTGGGATCTAAATTAGGTCCTGGAGGTGTCTGGGTGGCTCAGCCGATTAAACTTCTGACTCTTGGTATCTGCTTATGATCTCAGGGTTGTGAGATTGAGCCCAGCATTGGGCTCCGCACTGAGTACTGAGTCTACCTGAAATTCTCTCCCTTTCCCTTTCCCTCTCCTTCTGTCCCTCTGCCCTTCTCCTGGCTTGTGTGCTCTCTCTCTCTCTGTAAAATAGACAAATAAAAAATCTTTAAAAAATTAGATCTTGAATAATAAAGAGGCATCAGAAATATATGCAAAAATATAAAAGCACAAAAGACCGTGATTGATTAAAAGAACTGCAAAAGTTCAGATGACTAGCTAAAATATATCCTTGATATAGAGTAGGCATCCAGAAAATAAACTGCTGAATAAATGAATGGATGAAGAGTATTGGATGGTCAGCCTAGAAAAGTGAGGTTATGTTGGGTTGTGAATCTTTATGTCATGTAAAGAATGTTCGATTGTATCCTACATGCAATACGGAGCTATATAATGTTTTTACACAGGAAAGTGATGTAATTAGAGATGTGTTTAAGAGCAAGAACTCTTGTGACAATAAGAATGGATTGAGATGGGGAAAGATTGAACCCTGGTAGTCCAGATTGGTTTGGAAGCTACTGCAAGAGTAAAGTAAGACAGTAGAAGTAAGAGGAAGAGATAAAAGACCAAAGAGAAAGTTTTGATGATGGAATTGATAGGATTTGATAACTAGATTAAATCTTAGGGATTGAAAGTGAAGGTGAGGATTCTTCTTAGTTTTCTAGTTGGGTGACTAGATGATGATTATGGTCATCGAATGAGAGAAAATATGGAGGTCAGGATATGCTTTGTGTGTGAGCCACTCACATCTGGCATTTGGATGTATGTGGCCTTGGTTTTTCTAGGGGCCATAGGTTGGGACATAAAATAATATTCAAATGAGAGTCCAACTAACTGGAAATCTAGCCTCATATTGTTTTATTTCCTGGTTTAATGATATTTCTGAGCTGTTTAATGTGTTCTAGCAGGTGGTAGTAATAACCACTTCTTCCTGCCCTGCATCATTTTCCCTTGGTGCTATCCATATGAGGAACTAGTACTGTGGTTGAGTGCTGATTCTTTTTTATTTTTAAAAAATATTTTATTTATTTATTTATTTTTAGAGAGAGAGAGAGAGAGAGAGAGAGAGAATGAGAGTGGGGAGGAGGGAAAAGGGAGAGAGAAAAACTCAAGCAGACTCCACACTGAGTGTGGAGCTCCACATGGGGCTAGATCTCATGAGCCAGAGATCATGATTTGAGCTGAAATCAAGAGTCAGATGCTCAACTGACCGAGCCACCCAGGTGCTCCTTAAAGATTTTATTTTTAAGCAATCTTTACACCCAACATAGGGCTCAAACTCACAATCCAAAGATCAAGAGTCACAAGCTCCACTGACTGAGCCAGCCAGGCACCCATCACTGATTCTTCAAGACAGTTCTTGTTTCTGTTTCATTCCTTGATTTTTCATATTCATCATGGAGACCTCATGGAGTTCCCATGACAATGCTGAGATAACAACTCTGAAATTTCTGAAGGTGGCGTGGCTGTGCTTCCATTCTAATTCAGGAGACACCATCATGATGAAATAAGAAAAAAATACTCTCCCCAGTACTTGTAAGGTGGCCATGGAGGTGTGCCTCCTACATGTCCCTTCAAGATAATCTGTTGTTACGTGCTTACTGACTGATAACCTCCAGCTTCTGCCCCTTTGGATCTGCTGTGGCATTTATGCAGAGGTTATGGGCTGCTCCCAGTCAATGACTGAGCATGGCTGAGGTACTAGAACCGAGCTACCTCAGTCCAACATGGAACTCCTCTAAGGGCAACCTTTGCTCAACAGCTTGGTCAAGGCTTTCTCAGAATGACACTGTAGTTTGAAAATGTTCCTGCCTTGTGATCCAAAAGCTCTTCTCATCTATTCCTGTTCTCGCCCCCTTTATCTTTGAGAGGTGTTTTCTTTAGTTTGTTTTCCCATGTAGTTTCTTATACATCTAGTCTTTTTCTGGGGAGGGCATTTGAATTTTGGAAGACCTGAACTGACATGACTGGTCCTGAGATGGGGTTGTGAAGCAGGAATTCCTACTACCTATGTGCTCCTGCCCCCCAAATCAAAGGTGAGGCTTTTTTTTTTTAAGTGATTCCAAGTTGGTAGTTTCAATGGGCACTTTTTAGATGCAAACCCAAATCTTTCTGAAAAAACTCACTTTAAATTTGGTTCTCAAATTTCATATGCAAAGTTCCAGTAAGTGTGAGTTCACAATAAAGAAAATCATAAAACACATGAAATATATGCCTTTCAACAATAAAAGTCATACCCGTAAATGGGAATGGAACAATACTGTCCTATGCAAAGATTCATCACAATTGATAGTTTGATAATGCATATAAATGGAATGAAAGCAAGAATTACAGATAATTTTATCATAAAATAAGGTAAAATTTCTTGGGTATTTTAGTTCATAACAACAACACAAAGATAGGATCCTTGGATTCTAGTTTTGTCAAAAGAAAGAATATGGGATGATAATGAGAAATAATAAATAATAAAATAGTAAATTCTTCAATGCTTAGAATTGTTTGGAAAATATACCCCTTAGGAGTACTTATGCTTTCCAAATTATATTTTTATAAATCACTTAATAAAATTTCTCTTCCTTTAAAAATAAAAATGAGTTATCACTTTATATTTGCAGAATTTTTGACACGATGTCTTTAAAAAAATCCAATACCCTTGAGACTGGGGTATCTAATTAATGAAATGCTCTTTGCAAACAAAATAAATTCGGCAAAATTCATGCCACAATTATAACACTGAGATAAACATTTGCATCAAAGTAATTTGATTTCAGATGTTGCATCAAATAACAAGCTGAACACTTCACACTGTATTTATAGACATTCCAAGAGACTAAATTATGCATAATTTATTGTAACTTTGAGCTTGCCATTCACTATGTAGTGTTAGCAGCAAATACTGTGGGATACATAAAAGTATCAAAATAAATTATGGAAGGTGGGAGAATATGTCTTTAAAGCTAAAAGCCTCATCAGCTCTTTTTGTATTTTCTACAAAACAAGAATTAAAGCCCTTTCCATTAAGTTACCAAGTAATGGGGGATCCCTGGGTGGCTCAGCGGTTTAGCGCCGCCTTCAGCCCAGGGTGTGATCCTGGAGTCCCAGATGGGGTCCCACGTAGGGCTCCTTACAGGGAGCCTGCTTCTCCCTCTGCCTGTGTCGCTGTCTCTGTCTCTGTCTCTCTCTCTCTGTGTCTTTCTCTGTGTATCATGAACAAAAAAATAAAATCTTAAAAAAAAAGTTACCAAGTAATGGTAAATTAAAATACTCTAGTGATAAATTCCTCCTAGAGTTTCTTCTAGCTTATTCTCCCAGGTTAATTTGACAAATACTTTGGTAAACTTGAAAGTATGAGGTTTTTCTTACGTTTCTCTCTTCCATATTTGGGATCTTTCTGCTTTCTCCAGATGACTTCTGTTATGAACTCTCAGCTAAAAACAGCAATACAGGCCTAGATGTATGATGAGCACAGTGAGATTATACATCATTTGACCCCTTAAACTACATCACCACCAGCAGGTCCAGTTCAGGAACCTGTTGAGTCATTCTTTTCAGCTGGGGCAAATGTGGGACCAATGACTTCTGCTATGAGACAGGAGGATTGGCCTGCAGGAATTTCAGAGAAGGCAAGGGCAGCAGCCTCTTGCAGCCGTATGCCATCAACATCCTGGGATCTCACTGGGGATGAAGATACATGGAGGGAAGTGCAGGAGATTAGGAGTGTGTGAATTGCCTGATATGAATGTGGTGCTCTTTGCTCATAAGAAGGCACAGAAGCTGTTTACAAGAGAGACCACTGTCAATTCAGACTCTGGTGCCAGGAATTCAGGAACCAAAGAGAGATGGAAAGAGAACATTTGAGGTTTTAAATAAATGTCATAGATGGTAGGTGGGGAATGGGGCCTCAGAAAACACTTTATGAGAGGAGGTGCCCAAAATGCAATTTAAAAAATCAAGTATGTATTCTTTGAGAGAGGCAGTGCTGCAGTATGCATAAATGGTGGATTTCCCATTGGCTCCTCCCTTCCCTTCCGGATATGGAATTCTAGAGTCACACCTCCTCATGAGTTCTTTCTCCTAAGTGAAATTTAGGTTCACAGATGGGAGACTTGCGACAATGCGACAACTGGCATGGATTGACAGCATCCCAGTGAAACTGAAACCAAGAAGCTTTTTTTTTCCCCTTCTCTCCTGTTTTTTTGTTTTTTGGGTTTTTTTTTTTTTTTTTTTTTTTTTTGCTATAGTTTATGGCTGGCAAGCATCATGTGGGTCCTGATTTTAGTATTTCCTGATTTGATTGCATTGGTTTTGTTTGGGAAATGATATTTAACAAGTAATTGATGCTTGCGTTGTAAATTGCTGAAGAACTGGTCACATTTATTCTGGAAGTTAATTGTGTTTTGTACTTTTTTTGTTGAGTGTGAGGTTTGCAATCATATTCTTTATTCCACCGTGCTGTACCTCTGGCATCTAAAAGAAAGTAGACGTAATATGTTTGTGGTCAGAGAAATTCAATTTTTGTAGATGAAGGAGCTATATTAATTTTAATGGAAGACTGCAGGGGGCCTATTTTTGCATTTGTAGCTTGCCTAAGCCTATCATTGTGATAACCAACTTTTCCCAAACACAGGAAACTATTCTTCAGTGCCTCAGTAGAAGTGTTATGGTAAGAGAGTTCATGGCTAAACAAGTGTGAAAAAAAAACTCTCTTGGGCATACTTACCCCATTTTTCTTTTCCTGTAGAACATCTCTGTTTTTTAATCTGTTAATATGCATTTCATTTTTATATTTTTAAGGTTTATTTATTTTGGGGGAGAGGGACAGAATCTTCAAGCAAACCCCCTGCTGAGTGGGGCCCTGGACACCGGGCTTTGGGGTGTTGGCTTGATCAAGCTGTGGGGCTTGATCTCAGGACTCAGGAGAACATGACCTGAGCTAAAATCACAAGTTGGGCTCTTAACTGACTAAGCCACCTAGGTGCTCCTAATATGCATTTTTAAATGCCAAGAAGGAAACACACAAAGCAGTATTTCCATTATATTTTTAGTCGTAGGATATTTTCATATGGCATACCAATTAACATCTTTTAAACAGTTTCCTAGGAAAAGAGTTTGAGAAACATCAAGCTATAGAAAGGGACTGGACTACTGGTTCATGCTTAGTCCAAACTCTGTAGCTTTGGACAAAAGCTTCATAGTAATAAAGAAGGGAAATTTACCCAGCTTTAGGGTCTGCTTAAATCCCTTAAAGCAACTTGCAAAGGGGCTAGGGAGGTAGGGGTAGTTTGGACAGAAGGAAGGGAAGGAAAAGAAGAGGGATGGTTATGGCAGGAAAAATGAAGGTATTAAAAAATCTTGCATCCTGGCCAAATACTGTTTAACTTCCACCTTTGACACATCTTATTGAATCAGAGAGATTTGGGTTGAAGTCAAAGCTATACTAACTATCAACAAGGTGACCAAGGCACTGTTATTTAACCCCTTTAAACTTCAGTTTCCTCATCTATAAAATTGAGGGACCATAACCAGCTCACTGAAGTAGCATAAGAATTACTACCAACTGAGGGGCACCATGGTGGCTCAGTGGTTAAGCATCTGCCTTTGGCTCAAGACCCTGGGATCAAGTCCCACATCGGGCTCCCTGCGAGGAGCCTGCTTCTCCCTCTGCCTATGTCTCTGCCTCTTTCTGTGTCTCATGAATAAATAAGTAAAATCTTTTAAAAAGAAAGAATTACTAACAATCTACCTGGCACATAATAAGCATTCAGTAAATATTATTGAACAAGTGTACCTAGTTTAGTGTCTGGCATATAATCCTCAACAAATAGAACTTTTTATGATTATTACTATCATTATGATGTCTGAGTCCCAAATATAAGAACAGTCAGAATGAACATCAGTATTGAGAAAGATGTATTCACCAAACTTAATTTTAGACATACCTATGGATATTTTTTGAAGGGTTCATATATGGTTCTATAAATTATCATAGAGCTAATTCTAGACCTATAACACATTATAAGGAAATAGTAAGCCAAGACTGGGGAGGAACAATGTACTATGTAGCCAGGGCAGCAGACATCTCATCATTGCTCATGCTAGGGAAATTATATGGGCCCAAATGTCAATAATAAGTTCTCTGCTCATATCAAGCTATCCTACATCCCAATGCCAGAGAAATCTTCCCAAATCTCAATATGTCAGTTTGCCACTCAAAACCCTTAATATTTGCCTATTAATAGAGCAATGAACCCTGTTGAGAATCTGACGATAGTTATGGATATCCTCCCTAGAGAAATGCATATATATTTACGAACAGATTATCTTCCCTATATTCTAAGAAATTCTTGGACACATCCAAAACCCATTATGAACCATGTATGGATGCCACTATCATAATTCCTGGGATTGAATCTAATGAGATGTAGTCCAGTTTAATCTTGACATTAAGACCGTGTACAACAGATCTACAAACATTTCATTTTCTATCCTCCCTACCTGTTGGCCACACACATAGACTCATTTTTGAAGGGAAAGGATTTATCCACTGTCTTTCAAAAATGCCAGACCCAGAAAATTCTTGTCTCTCAATCTTGTTTGTAACTGTTCCAGCAGCCTGAAATACTATTCTTAGTCTTCTCTGGTTATGTAATTCTCACCCTGTCTTTAAAGACCATTTTGTTTTTTATTTTAATTAATTAATTAATTTTTAGAAGAGGAGAGGCAGAGAGAAAGGCCGAGATGGGGAGAGAGAATCTTAAGCAGGATCCATGTTCAGCATGGAACCCAACTCAGGGCTTGATCTCGCAACCCTGGGAACATGACCTGAGCCGAAATCAAGAGTTGGCTGCTTAACTGACTGGGCTACCCAGGTGGCCCAAAGACCATTTTACTTCCATGTATCCCTTGAAGCCTTTTTCAAGCAAAGGTGACCATCAAAAATCACACCTTCCTCAGAGTTCTTATGATATCTGTCTTTATCATTTGATAATACGTATTCTCTTTTATCACCTTTTTATACGTACGTATGTCAAGTCTCTCTGATTTGTTTTCTTTCTTTTTTTTTTTTTTTGAAGGTTTTATTTATTTGAGATAGAGAGAGTGCATGAGAGAGGGCACAAGTGGGAGGAGGGCAGAGGGAGAGGGAGAAGCAGACTGCCTCCCGCTGAGCCTGATGGAGGGCTCCATCTCCTCCATCTCAGGATCCTGGGATCATGACCTGGGCCAAAGGCAGATGCTTAATGGACTGAGGCACCCAGGTGCCCCAAGTCTCTCTGATTTGTAACCTGGGACTGTGTATTATTCATTGGACTGAAGAGAGAAATATTATAGATAGCAGTGCCATGTTTCTACAGACTGCAATAAAATCTCTCAAAAGACTTACAAATTTAGCCTAATTCTTCACATAAATGCAATTATCTGATATAAGCATGTATATAAAAACAAAATGACATTTAAGAAAAGGTGAAATGTATTTTAGAATTTGGGAGAATTACAATCATTTACCACTAGATGGAGGAAGTGATTTTCTTAGTTTTTGAATTTGAAGTTTTTCTTTTGAAGAATTACAAATACTTGTTTAGGCCTCAAATTGTTATGGATAGGAATTTATCAGGTTACCAATATCTTTAAGAAAACTAGTTTTCTTTGTAGTTTTATAAAGAGGATTTTCTATCTTCCTTTCTAAACTCCCACTGCTAGCAAAGGCAAAACAAAACAACAAAAAAAGGCAAGCAGATATGATTCATGTGAAATGAAACCCACTAAATAAGTGATTTAAAATATACTATTAGACTCAGGAAAAAATTTCATTATGATTTCATCACATGTTAGCATAATTAGTGTCCTTTTATAATGAGAGAAAAAAATGTGCTGATGTTTTATAGACATTTATAGACTTCAGTGTCTTTCAGGGTAACACGCTGTTTGACTGTATTTATTACTAGTGTTGCATTTTAGACATTAAACACGCCAACTTTTGCTCCAATTTACTTTTGTTTTGAAAAGCCCCTTGTGTTCCTTCAAAAAGGTAAACTTGCAACTTAGAAAAAAATGAAGTCTATGTAACGGTGAAAATCACTTTTCACTGAGAGCAAAATTGGTATCATTGCAATTGGTTAGAAAGTGAAACCCTTCACCTTTCTTTCTTTCTTCCTTTTTTTTCTGTAAATGTTGTTACTTTTCTATAACTCTAGCAGAAATGTTAGAATTATCATAAATGAGCTTTTGCGCATGCTGTTATTTCATCTTCTGTAAAAAATTTCAATCATATTCTTAATGTTTCTGTTTCCAAGCCAACTGTTTAATGCTCAAGGCTTTATTTCGGCTTGCAGCTCAGACTATTCATTTATGCTAACAGTAGAGCTTGAACAATACTCTAAATTAAAGAAAATGTAATTTTGGGATTTGTCTTATAATTTACCATTTTCAAAAAGCACTCTCTGGAGAAATTAATAGCTTAAATATTACTGGAATAATGAGGATCAAGTTTGAGGAAAATATAGCTTGAAAGTCTATTACTGAAAATGATGGAAATAGGCATTTTTGTATTGCTATCTGAGCAAATATAATACCATACCATTTATCTCTAATTATCCCTAAGAAAAAGAACAAGAAGCACTGAAAAAACAAAGAATAAAGATTTAAATGGATCTGTTATTCTCCTGCTTTCCCTCACCTACTATTTCTGTTATTATAAATATTAACAAAAATCAGCAAATAGAACTAGAGAGTAAAAACAGAAGGCCAATATAGTCTTTGGGCCAACAAAGAGCTTCTACCTAGCACATTGAAAAATCTTGAGCCTATTATTCTGGGAAAATATCCTCACATATAATCCAAATGTTCATTTTCAAATCCATTCATGTTCAATGAAGTGTGTGATTTTTCTATTCAAGTTAAAGAAAGCCAGATTGAGAATTTATCTAAATTCAGCTAATTACATTTGGTCAAGCATTGTCCTTGGCACGATTAATCTCCAGATCTAAATTCTTGTACTTTTAATCAGCTATGGTTGCAGGGGCCATTGGCTGCACAAATAGGAATTTTAATTACTTCAGGATACAGTGCTACCACTAGACCTTCATATTTTTGTGTTGCTTCTTCCTGTTCAAATAAATGGTTACATTTAGGCAACAAACGTGTCCTAAAGAGGTAAAACAGGGACAGACAACATGGAACAGTTCAGTGAGATTAATTTGTATCTTAGTTCAGCTTTGTCAAGTTTAGAACTTAATTTCTGAATGGTAAGTAGCTTCTGACAGCCATTTGCACTGTACCTCTTATGGCAGAGTCGTCATTTGGGCTGGGTAGTTTCACCACCACCCAATTAATTTTTAAATTATACCACAAGGAATTGACACATTGTCTTGATGCATTTATATCTGTGATCTTGAAGCTTTGATGCTTCACTTACCACTGCCCTCCCCACCTTGTGAGAAAGATTTCTCTCCTTTGTAGAGGCAGGGATATGAAACAGAAAAGAAGCAGGCATAATTTTTACACCTCCTCTTGTCAGTCTGGATGATTCACTAAGCTTGGTAGGCTGTATGCCCTGTATCAATACAATTACATAATCATTACCTGTAAGTTAAATCACTTCACACACCCACTGGCAAAAATATAACAATAAAGCTATTCTTCCGATTTTTCCCTTTCAAAGTAATTATATATAGTTGAAAAACTAAACTGCCTTCAAACTAATGTAACTTCAAACATTACCTTTCCCCTTATGAAACTTTTTGCTCTTCTTAAGTTGCACTATACTGAATTAAAAGAAATAGTTATAGTGAGGAGATGAAATGAATTTTTCAGCTATTCAGCAGATATATTTAGAAAAAAATAATGGAAACTGGTAGTATTTTCTACCAGTTTCTACTGGTACTAACTGGTAGTTAGTAGGTGCTCAACAGTTAGTAGGTGCTCAAAAAGCACTCATCAAAGCTATGTTAAATACATAAATTTCTTTCAAAATGACTTGAAAAAATGCCAAGATTTCCAAGAATAAAAATGTGTTTAGGGAATCATTTTTCTATAATAAATGTGAACGTTAATAAAATTTACATGAATTAAGGGGAAAAGGATGACTTTCTGATTTCATAATTAGTTTTGAAAATTAGTGTGCCTATTCTGAGTATTTAAAGGATTTAGTGATAGAAGAGGAAGCCATGTAATTTCCAGGAGCATGCCTTTGAATCCAACGAAGGTTGTCAGAGAAAGTTGATACCATTTGACAACTATTTTGTGAAATGAGCTGGTTTCAGTCCAGTGGACAGATGTCCATACCACAAAATGCTCTAATTGGCAGTCTTAGCTGAGGAGCCAAGAATCGAACGGGCCTGGGATCTGAACCTCTTCTCACTCTCTAGAAGGGCAGACAGAGGTTCATTCATAAAGGGAACTTAGAATTGCTGGTGGCAATCATATATATGTTTTATGGATAAACAGAAGACTTTGTGTTTCAAAGCTGTCAGTCTAATTTTTCAATATACTCAAGTACTTTTAATAAGGCGCCTCCAAGTTGAGGCAAGTATTCACTATTTTATGCTGCAAAGTAATATTGCAAGTTTGTATTTTGTTGAAGAAAAACCAGAGCTGGGCTGTATTTAAAGCAGTAAAACCAGATTTTTATTCAGGAACTGTTGCAATTTGAGAAAAAAAAAAAAAAAGCCTTGATAGAAAACTGGGATCAATTCTAAATACAGCATGGATAAGTGAGGATCTATAGCCAAGTAGCAGAGTAGAGGGCAGTGGATGGAGAATGACTAAAAGGAAACATCAACTGTAAGGAATGCTTCCAGCTAACCTGACTTGATAGGATTCTTGCCACAGGTCTGGGTCATCAGATATCAGCTGGGGAATGAGGAATTTGATCAGATATCAAGGGTGATCAGACATTGAGGGTGGGGATGCTTGCTAAACTGACTTACCAGAGTTTTTGAAAAAATTGGGTGATATAAAGGTAGACAGGGTAGTCTGAAGGCTGAAGCCTAGTTGAGAAGATAGTTCAGAGAAGGCTGACTAAAGTTTGGTCAAGGAGAGAGTCTTTGTCAAAACACTAGCGCATTTCTCATATCAAATGTGCACTATTGTTAGGTTTAATGACTATCAGTAGTCAGCTAAAAATATCACACATGCCATGAAAACTGGCAAGTAAAATTCAGTAAGTACTTGAACTTAGAATATTTTGCCTGTGGCTCAAAATATGCCCAATCTGCTATAGCTTTTCTGTGTGTCATAATGAAACAGATATTTCTAAGGCCTGGGAAATCAGATGGAGTAAATTAACTGGCCATATCCTTTTAGAATTAATGACATAGCAGTAGGCTTGATCAGGGTCTGTATACTGAAAAATGACAAACGACTGCCTGTTGATATGATTTTAGCAGTAATAAGAATGCCTATTGTCTCCATATGCCTAGAATCCCAACCTGCAGTATCATTCTTGCAGCTTTAGTTTTGTGCCTTTGGGAGAGGTCATTTTCTACAATCCACAGTTCTTTTTTTTTTTTTTTAAGATTTTATTTATTTATTCATGAGAGACACACAGAGAGAGGCAGAGACATAGGCAGAGGGAGAAGCAGGCTCCCTGTGGGGAGCCTGATGCAGGACTCAATCCTACAGGATCACGACCTGAGCTGAAGGCAGACAGCCGCTGAGCCACCCAGGCACCCCAGGACACTACTAGCTTTATAGCTGTTCTACTAACCCCCTTCCACCCCATCACACCCAGAAATGGGGGGGGGCGGTGTATGTATGTATGTGTGATTCTGTGGTCATATAAATTTGGGGAAAACTTAGGTAAATAATGTTAAATAGGTTTATTTATGTAAAATTTACAAAGCCTTTAACATACAAATATGTTTTCTGACTCTCAAAGAAGAGAGTATGCAGCATTTCCTATAACATATCTAACTCAACTGAAGCCCAAGTCTTCCCCAGACTGGTCCATTGATAACACAGGGACCAAACCTTGCCCACAACAGGCACACAGCACCATTGCAGACAAGTGGACTGAAGGCAAACACAGCTTAGCTGCAACAGTAGGGAGCATGTAGCCCACACAGAAGACACCCATGAAGTGCCAGGTTTTAGTCAACAGAGCACATTGCACTGCAGGGCACAACAGGATCTCTTCTTCATAAGACCACTACTTTTAAAAGCAGGAGACGTAGCTGACTTTCCTAACACATAGAAACAGACACAGAATTAGACAACATAAGAAAACAGAGGAATATGTCTCAAGTGAAAGAACAGGACAAAATCATAGCAAGAGAGCTAAATGAAACAGAGGTAAGTAATATGCCTGATACAGAACTTAAAGTAATGGTCATAAAGATACTTGCCAGACTAGAGAAAAGAGTGGAGGACCTCAGTGAGACCCTCAACAAAGAGATGGAAAACATAAACAAGAATCAGTCAAAGATTAAGAAGTCAATAACTAAAACATATAACAGCCATTAACATGGCTGGAAACTAGTGTTCCAAGGACCACAGACTGAGACAGGCTCTTCTCAGTCATTTAGAGGTTGGTGTGTGCTAATTGCTAATTGTTACCTGATAGAATTTTCAAAGGAGGGACATCTGGGTGGCTCAGTGGTTGAGTGTCTGCCTTCAGCTCAGTTGTGATCCCAGGGTCCTGGGATCAAGTCCTGCATCAGGCTCCCTATAGGAAGCCTGCTTCTCCCTCTGCCTATGTCTCTGCCTCTCTCTGTGTCTCTCATGAACAAATAAATAAAATCTTTAAAAAAAGAACTTTCATAAGAAAGGGGGGAAATAGGCAATATTTATTACCTGGCATTACTGGGGACTGTTTTTCAACAATTCTGCTGCACCCAAACATTGTTAAAAGAAATAAAACTTTCCCCAGATTGAAAATGTTTCTCTCTCTGAGAAGTTTAGGAGGTTTTCAGCAGTGTGTTGCCACAAGTCAACTATTCTCAGTAAATCATCAGGACAGTTCAATTTCTTGTTATCAATTTTCTCTGAAATGTTGGATGAGTAAAGTCCTATTTGGAGTCCTTCAGTGTCCTTTCTTGTTAAGCCTGCAGTCCTCCTCTGCTTGGGATCATCATGGCAGGCTACCACCAGGAACATATGGGTAGTGGAGGAGAAATACATTGGACACGTATTGAGTAGAACTATCTGTGGAACATTCTTTCAGTCATCATCTGTGGAAAATTATAGGATTTGATTCTCACTGACTCAAATCAATTTTTTCTCCTGTCAGAAATATATTTGATAATGGAGCAGAGACAATTACAATTACAAATGTGCCACTCATTTTTTCTTTATTAATAGGAATTGCATAAGATAGAACTTATTTCATGTTCCTATCTGTAGGGTGCAAACTTGCAGCAATAGTATTATTCTTTCTATAGAGAGTATTGTAAAATTGTTGCCATATGAATAAGGATTCAAAGAATATGAAGCCAAAAGATGTGGGGAAAAAGTATCATAGAGGTGTGTCAGGTCATTAATTCACAAAAATGTTATATTATTTTTCTGGAACTTGAGATATACATAGTATTTGTAAACTTTTAATGTTTTTAAATTGTTTTGATTACTCTCATTAAGAATCAATATTTGCTTTCCTACTTAATTTTGTACTATTTAGCTGTAGGCACACAAAACCTGGCTTTCTCCTTGACATACAGATCCTAAAATGAATTAGAGCAGTATTCTTTTATATGTTCCCATTATATTAATCTAGTATACTTTAGATTAAAGGCATAAGGGGACACCTGGGTGGTTCAGTGGTTGAGCGTCTGCCTTCAGCTCAGGGCATGATCCCGGGGTCCTGGGATAAGTCCTGCATCAGGCTCCCTGCATGGAGCCTGCTTATTCCTCTGCCTGTGTCTCTGACTCTCTCTCTGTCTCTCATGAATACATAAATAAAATCTTAAAAAAAAAAAGATTAAAAGAATCAGGAAACAATTCTCTCTCTGTCTCTTTCCCTCTCCAATTTAGAAGGAAATCCTTAGTTGATGAAAGTTAATTGTTAAAAAATTGTGATAGCTCCTCAAAAAGACTTGTATTTGAGTGAAGAAGGGGAGCTCAAAAGAAGATTAGAAATAAAGAAGATGAGGGAAAGATGAAAAGAGGGGTAGATGAAAAGATGAAAAGAAATTTGAAAAGGAGAAGAAAGAAAATTAAGGGAGAAGAGAATTAAGAAAAGAAAGGAATTAGCAGAAAACAAAACAAAACAAAAAAGCAAGAGGAGAGGATGGATAAAATACTAATTGGCTTTATAAATTGTTACTAACAGTTGATTTTCATAAATTACAGTCTCTATGAGTAGGATACATAGTATAATGATTAATTTTCTGTGGCTTTACTTCTTTCTGAGTTTCCTCCTCTCTGTCTTACACTGTACACAATCCCCCTTCCCATGATCTAATGCTCATTCTTATGAAAGTACTACAGATCAAGTTTATTATATAGGAATTTAGGAATTACTGCATTTGGGTGAGATTTATGGTCTTTCAACCCAACATTTTGTTTAAATGGGGCCTCCAAGATGTAGGAGAAAGTGTTTTGTAGATTTGAAACTGCTAGAAGTATTCTCTATTTCAAGCAATCCATAAGAAAAACTAGACCAAGAGAGTCTTAACTACTCTGTTTATCAAGGGAACCTAAGTAATACAGGACTACTGAGTTAGCTCATGTACAGCTTAAATGAGCAGATTTAACTTCTCATAACAATTCTACAGATTAGGTGGAAAAATACAATTTTCTATTTCTATATACTGAAAATGAAATTTCTATATACTGAAAAAATTCTAGTATATACTTTGTAATTAAAAATACTTAATGTATTGCAACAATTAGAAAAAAACTATAATTCATGACCTAGTGAAATCTTTGGCATCACTGGCATCACTGACATCCTGATCCTCTAATTCCCCCCCCCCCTTTTTATTGATGGAAACATAATCTCTCCAGTTATTTAAACTATAAACTTTGGAGTCCTCTCAAATTTCTGCCCCCTCAGCCACAATATCCAATTGGTCGCCAAGTCTTGCCATTTCTACCCTCTTGATGTGTCTGGAATTGTCTCCTCTGTAATTTCATGTGTGGACATGTGTGGACTACTCTAATTCAAGCTCTCATTAACACTCATGTGGATTATTGCAATCACTTCCTAACTGATCTCGTTGCTTTGGGACAAATAATTTAATCCAAGGATTGGCAAACTATATAGCTCATGGGCCAAATCCAGCCTCTTGCCTGTTTTTCTTTCCCCCCAAATAAGGTTTTTATTGGAACACAGTCATGTCTATTCACTTACCTATTGTCTATAGTTGTTTTCATGCTATAACAGCAAAGTAGAGTAGTTGTGACAGAGACTACATGCCCACAAAGCCCCAGGTATTTATTATCTGGCCCTTCAGAAACATTTGGCAATCCATTCTCCAATATCAATATTGGATCACAGTATAGTGATCCAGTATCACTCTGCAGCCAGAGTGATATTTCAAAGACAAATCTGATGATTACTCCTGCTTAACATCTCGTGCAACTTCCCATTATCCATAGAAGAAAATTCATATACCTGTATACCAAGTATGATTCCAGGCCATTATTTTTTTTGACCTCTGCCTACTTTTCCAGTCTCATCTTCTACTATTTTCCCACTTGATTACTGTTTTCTAGCATGAAAAAAGTACTTGCAGTGTCCTGGATTTGCAGTGTTTTCCCTCAAGTTCTTGTTTCTGGCAAACACAGTCATTTTTCAAGCTCATGCACACTGTTGATCCTTAACGAGATTTTCTAGATCTCTCCATGCAGAATTACATTCTTCCTGTGAATTTATCATTTTATTTTATTTATTTTAAAGAGTTCATTTATTTACTTGAGAGAGGGAGAGGGATAGTGAGAGTACACAAGCAGCAGGAAGGGGCAGAGGGAGAGGGAGAAGCAGATTTCCTGCTGAGCAGGGAACCCCATGTGGGGCTCCATCTCAGGGCCCTGGGATTACGACCTGAGCCAAAGGCAGACACTTAACCAACTAAGCCACCCAGGTGCCCCTGAATTTATCATTTAAAAAATACTTATCCTTTTAATTTGTTGTCATTTTAAATTACTTCTCTGACTTTTCTAATAGATTATGAGTCTTTGGAGGATCTAGATGGTGTCTTATTTATTCTAGTACCCTTTGTGCCCAACACAGTGCCATATATATATATATATATATATATATATATATATATATATATTTAATACTTACGCAACATTGGCTGAATAAATGAATGAAGAAGCTTTATCTGAATCTTTCTTGCATAAACTTTAACATGATCTGTGGGAAAGTGAACTTTTTGCCTCAAAGACAACTACTGAACACTACTGAATGCTTTTGTACCAAAATTTGCTGAGGGCTGCAAAAGTAAAACAGACAAATAGCACTTCTTCATAAATTTATATAGAAGAACAAAAATCAATGTTTTAAAGTCCAAGGAATGAGAAAAATTTTTAAGGAGAAAGACAGACAAGAAAAAGTTTTTGTTATTGATTGCTATTGATTGTGACTCTATACCATTATTTATATTAAATTATGTTGTTATAAGTTGAATTCATTAAGGGATTCAATTGGATTAATGCTATAAAATGATTTTTTACCCTCTAATAATGCTTTGCCAGGTTTTATAGACTGAGCTTATTTGCATAGACTAATGTTAGGACTTCACACTTTTTTTATGTGAAGGTCAACTTAAAAGCTCTCCATCCAGATAACCAACAGATGTAATGAATATGCCTATCAGAGCACACAAAACACATCTATGTGAAAAGCCAGATGATGTAATAATAATTTGGAAAAAAACAATATGAAAATATATATTTGACTTTTAGAATAACAGAGTAACTTAGCCAGTATAATATTCTTGCAGATAACATATATATATATGTATATATATATACATGTATATATATATATATATATATATATATATATATATATATATATATATAAAACAACCTCCTCCATGACAACTATTTAAAAGTACACAAAAACCCTCACACACTAGAGGAAGCATACCCTTGAAAGGATTGCAACTAGTAAGATTTGGGAATATGTACTTTTCGCCTGAGGGTACATCCCAATCTGTACTAAGCTGTTGGTAACAGAAAGTTGCAACTTTATGGCTTGAGGTAAAAGAAGACAGAGTTCTAGGCTGGCAGAGAAGATAGAAAAAATTAGGGAGAATTCCTGAAAGAAAGGAGGCTGCGAAAGAAGTGAAACTCAGGATCTGTATATAAATGTATACATGCTCCAGAGATACTCTGGTTTGCCTGGTGAAAAAGCAGCAGCTGGAAGAGGAAAGACATGGACAGAGATTCTAGCTGCTGCCCACTAACAGGGAGATACATTTTTGGATTCTAAGAAGAACCAAGTTAACCGCTTGATGGAATAAAAATCAATACCCTTCAAAGAAATATTACTGAATCCAGAGTATTTAAAATATAGTTTTCACAATGTCCAGTATATGATGGGAAAAAACACACCAGATATGCAAAGATATAGGAAAATGTCCTGATCCATAGTCAGGACAAAAAGCAGGTTAGTAAAATCCAGTTCCATAAAGCCAAAGCAACCTTGAGAGAGAAGAGCAAAACTGGAGGTATCACAATCTCATTTTTCATATTACACCAGAAAGCCACAGTAAACCAAACAGTATGATTCTCATACAAAAGTAGACACATAGATCAATAGAACAAAATAGAGAACCCATAGATAACTCCATGTTCATATGGTCAATTAATCTATAACAAAGAAGGAAATAACATATAATGGGGAAAAGATAGCCTGTTCAATACTGACATTGGGAAAACTGGACAGCTACATGCAAAAGAATGAAATTGACCACTTTTTTACACCACACACCAAAATAGATTAAAAATAGATTAAAAATCTAAATGTAAGCCTGGAAACCATAAAACCTTTAAAAGAAAAAATAGACAGTAAACTCTTAGATACCAGTCTTAACAATATCTTTCTGGATATATCTCCCCAGGCAAGAGAAACAAACACAAAGATAAACAGTTGGGATTATACTTATTTTGGATATTAGCCCCTTACTGTTTATCCTTTGCAAATATCTTTTCCCATTCAGTAGGTTGCCTTTTCATTTTGTTGATGGTTTCCTTTGCTGTACAAACTTTTTAGTTGGATATAATTCCAATTGTTTGTGTATTTTTAGAAGTTTTAGGTCTTACATGTAGGTTTTATGGTTTTAGCTCTTACATTTAGTTTTTCAGTCCATTTTTATTTTATTTCAGATTTTTAAATTAATCAATCAATTAATTAATATTTAAATTCAATTAGGCAACATATAATACATCATTGGTTTCAGATGGAGTGTTCAATAATGTATCAGTTGAGTATAACACCCAGTGCTTATCACATCATGTGTCCTCCTTAATGCCCATTGCCCAAATCCTTCATGTCCCCACCTACCTCCCCTCCAGGAAGGCTTTAGTTTGTTTACCAGAGTTAAGAGTCTCTCATTGTTTGTCCCCCTCTCTGATTTCTTTCCATTCAGTCTTCCCTCCCTTCCTCTGCGATCCTTTGCACTGTTTCTTATATTACACATATGAATGAAACCATTTGATAATTGTCTTTCTTTGATTGACTTATTTAATTCAGCCTAATACCCCCCAGTTTGAAGTAAATTGTAAGTATTCATCCTTTCTGATGGCTGAGTAATAATCCATTGTATAGATATACCACATCTTCTTTATCCATTCATCTGTTGATGGATATCTTGGCTCCTTTTACAGTTTGGCTATTGTGGACATTGCTGCTATGAACATTGAGGTGCAGGTGCCTGTTAGGATCACATTTATATCATTAGGGTAAATACCTAGTAGAGCAATTGCTGGGGGTTATAGGGTAGTTCTATTTTTAACTTCTTGAGGTACTTCCACACTGTTTTCCAGAGTGGCTGCACCAGCTTGCATTTCCACCAACAGTGTAAGTGTGTTCCCCTTTCTCTGCATCCTTGCCAGCATCTGTCATTTCCTGACTTGTTAATTTTAGCCATTCTGACTGGTGTAAGGTGGTATCTCATTGTGGTTTTGATTTATATTTCTCTGATGTCTAGTGATGTTGAGCATTTTTTTCATGTGTCTGTTGGCCATGTACAGGTGTTCTTTAGAGAAATGTCTGTTCATGTTTTCTGCTCATCACTTGACTGGATTGTTTGTTTGGGGGGTGCTGAGTCTGATAAGTTCATTATAGATTTTGGATACTAGCCATTTATCTGATGTCATTTGCAAATATCTTCTCCCATTCCATAGGTTGCCTTTAAGTTTTGTTGACTATTTCCTTTGCTGTGTAGAAGCTTTTCATTTTGATGAAGTCTCAATAGTTCACTTTTGCTTTTGCTTGTCTTGCCTTTAGAGATGTGTCTAGTAAAAAGTTGCTGCAGTTGAGGTCAAAGAGATTGCTGCCTGTGTTCTCCTCTATTCTCCTCTAGGATTTTGATGGATCCTTTCTCACATTCAGATCTTTCATTCATTTTGAGTTTATCTTTGTGTAAGGCGCAAGAGAATGGTCCAGTTTCATTCTTCTGCATATGGCTGTCCAATTTTCCCAGCACCATTTATTGAAGAGGCTGTCCTTTTTCCATCAGATATTCTTTCTTGCTTTGTTGAAGATTAGTTGACTATAGAGTTAAGGATCCATTTCTGGGTTCTTTATTCTGTTCCACTGATCTATGTGTCTGTTTTTGTGCCAGTACCGTACTGTCTTGATGATCACAGCTTTGTACTATAGCTCGAAGTCAGGTGTTGTGATGCCACCCACTTTTGGTTTTCTTTTTCAATATTCCTCTAGCTATTTAGCGTCTTTTCTGGTTCCATACAAATTTTAGGGTTATTTGTTCCAGCTCTGTGAAAAATGTTGATGGTATTTTGATAGGGATTGTATTGAATGTGTAGATTGCTCTGGGTAGCATAAACATTTTAACAATATTTTTTCTTCTAACCTATGAGCATGGAACATTTTTCCACCTCTTTTTGTCTTCCTCAATTTCTTTCATAAATGTTCTGTAGTTTTTAGGGTATAGATCCTTTACCTCTTTGGTTAGGTTTATTCCTAGGTATCTTATGTTTTTGGTGCAATTGTAAATGGGATCAATTCCTTAATTTCTCTTTTTTCAGTCTCTTGTTAGTGTATAGAAATGCAAGTGATTTCTGTGCATTGATTTGTGCACACTGCTGAATTGCTATATGAGTTCTAGCAATTTTGGAATGAAGTCTATTCGGTATTTATTTATTTATTTATTTACTGAAGTTCGATTTGCCAACATATAGTGTAACACCTCATCAAGTTCCCTCCTCAGTGCTGGTCACCAGTTACCCTATCCCCCTGTTCACCTCCCCTTCTACTACCCTTTGTTCATTTCCCAGAGTTAGGAGTCTCTCATGTTTTGTCACCCTCTCTAATTTTTCCCACTCATTTTCCCTCCTTTCCCTTATAATCCCTTTCACTATTTCTTATATTCCCACTACGAGTGAAACTATATGATGATTGTCCTTCTCTGATTGACTTACTTCACTCAGCATAATATCCTCCAGTTCTATCCACGTTGAAGCAAATGGTGGGTATTTGTCATTTCTAATGGCTGAGTTATATTCCATTGTATATATAGACCACATCTTCTTTATCCATTCATATTTCGATTGACACCGAGGCTCCTTCCACAGTTTGGCTATTGTGGACATTGCTGCTAGAAACATCGTGGTGCAGGTGTCTGTTCCATTGATCTGTGTGTCTGTTTTTGTGCCAGTACCACACTGTCTTGATGATCACAGCTTTGTAGTACAGCTTGAAATCCGGCATTGTGATGCCCCTGGCATTGGTTTTCTTTTTCAGTATTCTCCTGGCTATTTGGAGTCTTTTCTGATTCCACACAAATCTTACGATGATTTGTTCCAACTCTGTGAAGAAAGTCCATGGTATTTTGATAAGGATTACATTAAACATGTAAATTGCCCTGGGTAGTATAACAATATTTATTCTTCCAATCCATGAGCATGGAACATTTTTCCATCTCTTTTTGTCTTCCTCAATTTCTTTCAGAAGTGTTCTGTAGTTTTTAGGGTATGAATCCTTTACCTCTCTGGTTAGGTTTATTCCTAGGTATTTTATGGTTCTTGGTACAATTGTAAATGGGATTGACTCCTTAATCTCTCTTTCTTCAGTCTTATTGTTAGTGTATAGAAATGCCATTGGTTTCTGTGCATTGATTTTGTATCCTGCCACATTGCTGAACTGTTGTATGAGTTCTAGCAATCTTGGGGTGTAGTCTTTTGGGTTTTCTATATATAGTATCATGTCATCTGTGAAGAGGGAGCATTCAACTTCTTCTTTGCCAATTTGAATGCCTTTTATATCTTTTTGTTGTCTGATTGCTGAGGTTAGGACTTCTAGTACTATGTTGAATAACAGTGGTGAGAATGGACATCCCTGTCGTGTTCCTGACCTTAGGGGAAAAGCTCTCAGTTTTTCCTCACTGAGAATGATATTCACTGTAGGCTTTTTGTAGATGGCTTTTATGAGGTATATTCCCTCTATCCCTACACTGTGGAGACTTTTAATCAAAAAGGATGCTGTATTTTGCCAAAGGTTTTTTTCTGTATGAGTTGAGAGGATCGTGTTTCTTGTTCTTTCTTTTATTAATGTGATGTGTCACACTGATTGATTTGTGAATGTTGAACCACCCTTGTAGCTCAGGGATAAATCCCACTTGGTTGTGGTGAATAATCCTTTTAATGTACTGTTGGATTCTATTGGCTAGTATCTTGGTGAGGCATCTATGTTCATCAGGGATATTGGTCTGTAATTCTCCTTTTTGATGGGGTCTTCACCTGTTTTGGGGATCAAGGTAATGTTGGTCTCATAGGATGAGTTTGGAAGTCTTCCTTCTATTTCCATTTTTTGAAACAGCTTCAGAAGAATAGGTATTAGTTCTTCTTTAAGTGTTTGGTAGAATTCCATCTGGCCCTGGAGTCTTTGTCAGGAGATTTTTTAATTAGTATTTCAATTTCCTTGCTGGTTATGGGTCTGTTCAGGTTTTCTATTTCTTCCTGTTTCAGCTTTGGTAGTTTAGAAGTTTCCAGGAATGCATCGATTTCTTCCAGGTTGCCTAATTTGTTGGCATATACTTGCTTATAATATGTTCTTAAATTGTTTTTATTTCCTTGCTTTTGGTCATGATCTCTCCTCTTTCATTCCTGATTTTATTAATTTGGGTCCTTTCTCTTATTTTTTTTGAAAATTCTGGGTAGGGGTTTATTGATCTTATTAATTCTTTCAGAGAACCAGCTTCTAGTTTCATTGATCTGTTCTACTGTTCTTCCAGTTTCTATTTCATTGAGTTCTGCTCTAATCTTTATTATTTCTCTTCTCCTGCTCAGTTTAGGCTTTATTTGTTGTTCTTTCTCTAGCTCTTTTAGGTGTACATTTAGCTTATATATTTGAGATTTTCCTAATTTTTTGAGAGAGACTTGAATTGTTATGCACCTCACTCTTAGAATGGCCTTTGCTTTTTCCCAAAGGTTTTGAACAGTTGTGTCTTCATTTTCATCTGTTTCCATAAATTTTAAAAATTATTCTTTAATTTCCTGGTTGACTGATTCTTTAGTAGGATGCTCTTTAACCTGCAAATTTTTGAATTCCTTCCAAATTTCCTCTTGTGATTGAGTTCTAGTTTCAAAGCATTGTGATCTGAAAATATTTAGGGAATAATCCCAATCTTTTGGTATTGATGAGACCTGATTTGTGACCCAGTATGTGATCTATTCTGGAGAATGTTCCATGTGCACTTGAGAGGAATGTGTATTCTGTTGCTTTAGGATGTATTTCTCTGTATATATCTGTGAAGTCCATCTGGTCCACTGTGTTTTTTTTTTTAATTAATTTTTATTGGTGTTCAATTTACCAACATACAGAAAAACACCCAGTGCTCATCCCGTTAAGTGTCCGCCTCAGTGCCCGTCACCCATTCCCCTCCACCTCCCACCCTCCTCCCCTTCCACCACTCCTAGTTCGTTTCCCAGAGTTAGGAGTCTTTATGTTCTGTCTCCCTTCCTGATATTTCCCAACATTTCTTTTCCCTTCCTTTATATTCCCTTTCACTATTATTTATATTCCCCAAATGAATGAGAACATACACTGTTTGTCCTTCTCCGATTGACTTGTTTCACTCAGCATAATACCCTCCAGTTCCATCCACGTTGAAGCAAATGGTGGGTATTTGTCGTTTCTAATGGCTGAGTAATATTCCATTGTATACATAAACCACATCTTCTTTATCCATTCATCTTTCGATGGACACCGAGGCTCCTTCCACAGTTTGGCTATTGTGGCCATTGCTGCTAGAAACATCGGGGTGCAGGTGTCCCGATGTTTCATTGCATCTGAATCTCTGGGGTAAATCCCCAACAGTGCAATTGCTGGGTCGTAGGGCAGGTCTATTTTTAATCTTTGAGGAACCTCCACACAGTTTTCCAGAGTGGCTGCACCAGTTCACATTCCCACCAACAGTGTAAGAGGGTTCCCTTTTCTCCACATCCTCTCCAACATTTGTTGTTTCCTGCCTTGTTAATTTTCCCCATTCTCACTGGTGTGAGGTGGTATCTCATTGTGGTTTTGATTTGTATTTCCCTGATGGCAAGTGATGCAGAGCATTTTCTCATGTGCATGTTGGCCATGTCCATGTTTTCCTCTGTGAGATTTCTCTTCATGTCTTTTGCCCATTTCATGATTGGATTGTTTGTTTCTTTGCTGTTGAGTTTAATAAGTTCTTTATAGATTTTGGAAACTAGCCCTTTATCTGATATGTCGTTTGCAAATATCTTCTCCCATTCTGTAGGTTGTCTTTTAGTTTTGTTGACTGTATCCTTTGCTGTGCAAAAGCTTCTTATCTTGATGACGTCCCAATAGTTCATTTTTGCTTTTGTTTCTTTTGCCTTCGTGGATGTATCTTGCAAGAAGTTACTGTGGCTGAGTTCAAAAAGGGTGTTGCCTGTGTTCTCTTCTATGATTTTGATGGACTCTTGTCTCACATTTAGATCTTTCATCCATTTTGAGTTTATCTTTGTGTATGGTGAAAGAGAGTGGTCTAGTTTCATTCTTCTTCATGTGGATGTCCAATTTTCCCAGCACCATTTATTGAAGAGACTGTCTTTCTTCCAATGGATAGTCTTTCCTCCTTTATCGAATATTAGATGACCATACATTTCAGGGTCCACTTCTGGGTTCTCTATTCTGTTCCATTGATCTATGTGTCTGTTTTTGTGCCAGTACCACACTGTCTTGATGACCACAGCTTTGTAGTACAACCTGAAATCTGGCATTGTGATGCCCCCAGCTATGGTTTTCTTTTTTAAAATTCCCCTGGCTATTCGGGGTCTTTTCTGATTCCACACAAATCTTAGAATAATTTGTTCTAACTCTCTGAAGAAAGTCCATGGTATTTTGATAGGGATTGCATTAAACGTGTAAATTGCCCTGGGTAACATTGACATTTTTACAATATTAATTCTGCCAATCCATGAGCATGGAATATTTTTCCATCTCTTTGTGTCTTCCTCAATTTCTTTCAGAAGTGTTCTATAGTTTTTAGGGTATAGATCTTTTACCTCTTTGGTTAGGTTTATTCCTAGGTATCTCATGCTTTTGGGTGCAATTGTAAATGGGATTGACTCCTTAATTTCTCTTTCTTCAGTCTCATTGTTAGTGTATAGAAATGCCATTGATTTCTGGGCATTGATTTTGTATCCTGCCACGCTACCAAATTGCTGTATGAGTTCTAGCAATCTTGGGGTGGAGGCTTTTGGGTTTTCTATGTAGAGTATCATGTCATCGGCGAAGAGGGAGAGTTTGACTTCTTCTTTGCCAATTTGAATGCCTTTAATGTCTTTTTGTTGTCTGATTGCTGAGGCGAGGACTTCCAGAACTATGTTGAACAGCAGTGGTGAGAGTGGACATCCCTGTCTTGTTCCTGATCTTAGGGGAAAGGCTCCCAGTGCTTCCCCATTGAGAATGATATTTACTGTGGGCTTTTCGTAAATGGCTTTTAAGATATCAAGGAAAGTTTCCTCTCTCCCAACACTCTGAAGGGTTTTGATCAGGAATGGATGCTGTATTTTGTCAAATGCTTTCTCTGCATCTAATGAGAGTATCATATGGTTCTTGGTTTTTCTCTTGCTGATATGATGAATCACATTGATGGTTTTACGAGTGTTGAACCAGCCTTGTGTCCCGGGGATAAATCCTACTTGGTCATGGTGAATAATTTTCTTAATGTGTTGTTGGATCCTATTGGCTAGTATCTTGTTGAGAATTTTTGCATCCATGTTCATCAGGGATATTGGTCTGTAATTCTCCTTTTTGGTGGGATCTTTGTCTGGTTTCGGAATTAAGGTGATGCTGGCCTCATAGAACGAATTTGGAAGTACTCCATCTCTTTCTATCTTTCCAAACAGCTTTAGTAGAATAGGTATGATTTCTTCTTTAAACGTTTGATAGAATTCCCCTGGGAAGCCATCTGGCCTGGACTCTTGTGTCTTGGGAGGTTTTTGATGACTGCTTCAATTTCCTCCCTGGTTATTGGCCTGTTCAGGTTTTCTATTTCTTCCTGCTCCAGTTTTGGTAGTTTGTGGCTTTCCAGGAATGCGTCCATTTCTTCTAGATTTCCTAATTTATTGGCGTACAGCTGTTCATAATATGTTTTTTTTTTTTATAAATTTTTATTTATTTATGATAGTCACAGAGAGAGAGAGAGGCACAGAGACACGGGCAGAGGGAGAAGCAGGCTCCATGCACTGGGAGCCCGACGTGGGATTCGATCCCAGGTCTCCAGGATCACGCCCTGGGCCAAAGGCAGGCGCCAAACCGCTGCACCACCCAGGGATCCCTCATAATATGTTTTTAAAATCGTTTGTATTTCCTTGGTGTTGGTAGTGATCTCTCCTTTCTCATTCATGATTTTATTAATTTGAGTCTTTTCTCTCTTCTTTTTAATAAGGTTGGCTAATGGTTTATCTATCTTATTAATTCTTTCAAAGAACCAACTCCTGGTTCTGTTGATCTGTTCCACAGTTCTTTTGGTCTTGATTTCATTTAGTTCTGCTCGAATTTTAATTAACTGTCTTCTTCTGCTGGGGGTGGGGTCCATTCGTTGCTTTTTCTCTAGTTCCTTTATGTGTAAGGTGAGCTTTTAAATTTGAGTTCTTTCCAGTTTTTGAATGGATGCTTGTATTGCGATGTATTTCCCCCTCAGGACTGCTTTTGCTGCATCCCAACGATTTTGAACGGTTGTATCTTCATTCTCATTAGTTTCCATGAATCTTTTTAATTCTTCCTTAATTTCCTGGTTGACCTTTTCATCTTTTAGCAGGATGGTCCTTAACCTCCACGTGTTTGTGGTCCTTCCAAACTTCTTGTTGTGATTAAGTTCTAATTTCAAGGCATTATGGTCTGAGAATATACAGGGGACTATCCCGATCTTTTGGTATGGGTTCAGACCTGATTTGTGACCCAGTATGTGGTCTATTCTGGAGAAAGTTCCATGTGCACTTGAGAAGAATGTGTATTCAGTTGAGTTTGGATGTAAAGTTCTGTAGATATCTGTGAAATCCATCTGGTCCGGTGTATCATTTAAAGCTCTCGTTTCTTTGGATATGTTGTGCTTAGAAGACCTATCTAGTACAGAAAGAGCTAGATTGAAGTCACCAAGTATAAGTGTATTATTATCAAAGTATTTCTTCAGTTTGGTTATTAATTGGTTTAAATATTTGGCAGCTCCCACATTCGGGGCATATATATTGAGGATTGTTAAGTCCTCTTGTTGGATAGATCCTTTGAGTATGAGATAGTGTCCCTCTTCATCTCTCACTATAGTCTTCGGGGTAAATTTTAATTTATCTGATATAAGGATGGCTACCCCTGCTTTCTTTTCAGGACCATTTGAATGGTAAATGGTTCTCCAACCTTTTATTTTCAGGTTGTAGGTGTCCTTCTGTCTAAAATGAGTCTCTTGTAGACAGCAAATAGATGGGTCCTGCTTTTTTATCCAGTCTGAAACCCTGCGCCTTTTGATGGGGTCATTAAGCCCGTTCACGTTCAGAGTTACTATTGACAGATATGAGTTTAGTGTCATCATATCTATTCAGTCCTTGTTTTTGTGGATTGTTCCACTGAACTTCTTCTTAAAGGGGAATTTTAAGAGTTCCCCTTAAAATTTCTTGCAGAGCTGGTTTGGAGGTTACATATTCTTTCAGTTCCTGCCTGTCTTGGAAGCTCTTTATCTCTCCTTCCATTTTGAATGAGAGCCTTGCTGGATAAAGTATTCTTGGTTGCATGTTCTTCTCAATTAGGACCCTGAAAATATCCTGCCAGCCCTTTCTGGCCTGCCAGGTCTCTGTGGAGAGGTCTGCTGTTACCCTAATATTCCTCCCCATAAAAGTCAGGGACTTTTTTTCTCTTGCTGCTTTAAGGATCTTCTCCTTATCTTTGGAATTTGCAAGCTTCACTATTATATGTCGAGGTGTTGAACGGTTTTTGTTGATTTTAGGGGGGGATCTCTCTATTTCCTGGATCTGAATGCCTGTTTCCCTTCCCAGATTAGGAAAGTTTTCAGCTAGTATTTGTTCAAATACATATTCTGGCCCTCTGGCCCTTTCGGCGCCCTCGGGAACCCCAATTAAACGTAGGTTTTTCTTCCTCAGGCTGTCATTTATTTCCCTTAATCTATCCTCATGATCTTTCAATTGCCTGTCTCTTTTTTCCTCAGTTTCCCTCTTTGCCATCAACTTGTCTTCTATGTCACTCACTCGTTCTTCCACCTCGTTAAGCCTTGTCGTTAGGACTTCTAGCTTGGATTGCATCTCATTTAATTGATTTTTAATATCTGCCTGATTGGATCTAAATTCTGCAGTCATGAAGTCTCTTGAATCCTTTATGGTTTTTTCTAGAGCCACCAGTAGCTGTATAATAGTGCTTCTGAATTGGCTTTCTGACATTGAATTGTAATCCAGATTTTGTAACTCTGTGGGAGAGAGGACTGTTTCTGATTCTTTTTTTTTGAGGTGAGGTTTTCCTTCTAGTCATTTTGCTCAGTGCAGAGTGGCCAAAAACAAGTTGTATTGGGAAAAGGAGAAAAAGAGAGAGAAGGAAAGAAAAGAGAAAAAGAAAAAAGAGAAAGAAGAAAAAAAAAGGGGGGAAAGAGAAGAAAAAGAGAAAGAAAAAGAAAGAAAGGAGAAAAAAAGGGGGTGGGGTGGGGGGAAGCAATCAGAAATCAAGAAGAAAGAAAGAAAAAAAAGCACAAAACAAAACAAAAACAAAAACAAAAACAAAAAAAACACGGGGGAGTATCTTCCGATTCTGTATACTTTAAGTCCCTTGACTTCCCCTGGACCTGGTCCGTCTCGCTGGTCTTCTGGGGGAGGGGCCTGCTGTGCTGATTTTCAGGTGTTAGCACTTGGGGGAGCTGCTCTGCCCCTGCCTGGTGCAGGGCTCAGTGGGGGTTGTTTACCCCGTGGGGCCCCATGAAGAACAACCGCAGTGGCGGGGCCAGCTCTGCAGCCCTAGAGTCAGCTCCCGCAGTAACTCCGGGGCTCTCCATCTGCAGGGCCTGGAGGCTCCCGGGCGGGGCCCTGATCTGCTCAGCTCGGGGCAGGAGCGTCCTCGCTGTCCTGGGCCCTCCCGGCCTCTGCCTGTTCCGGGGGAGACCGGATCCTGAGCTGTGTCCTGGCGCCCTGTACTCCGGAGCCTGCGCTGTTGGATTCGGCTCCCGCCCCACAGCCCCCTCCGCGGAGCTGCCGCCCGAGCCCCTCCGAGCTGCTCCCGGTCCCGCCGTTCGCACTGCAGCCCTTAGGGAGCTCCGCGCACTCTCCCGGGGCGCAGGTGCCTGTTAGTGTCCCAGGGAGCCCGAGGGCATCCCCGCCCTCCTGGGTCCTGCTCTATCTCCCTGCGGGCCCCTTTCCGCCCGGGAAGGTTGGTGCAGCTCCTGCTCCTCCGGGACGGGGCTCTCCTGTCCTGGGGACACTCGCCCCGGCCTCAGCCCGGCTCCTCGCGGGCCCCTCCCCCTTGGAGGCCTTTTGTGTCTTTATTTCTTTTTCCCCGTCTTCCTACCTTGATAGAAGCGCGAACTCTTCTCACTGTAGCGTTCCAGCTGGTCTCTCTTTAAATCTCAGGCCGAATTCATAGATTTTTCAGGATGATTTGAAGGTTTTCTAGGTAATTTGTTGGGGACAGGTGATTTGACGACCTTACTCTTCTGCCGTCTTGCCCCTCCCCCTGGTCCACTGTGTTATTCAAATCCCTTGCCCCCTTGTTGATCTTCTGCTTAAATGATCTGTCCATTGCTGTGAGTAGGGTGTTGAAGTCTCCTACTATTATTGTATTATCAATGTGTTTCTTTAATTTTGTTATTAATTGGTTTATATAATTGTTAGAAGCATAAATATTTATAATTGTTAGATCTTCTTGTTGGATAGACCCTTTAAGTATGATATAGTGTCTCTCTTCATCTCTTATGATCATCTTTGGTTTAAATCTTTTTTAAAAAAATTTATTTATTATGAGAGACACAGAGAGGGAGGGAAGGAGAGAGAGAGAGAAAGAGAGAGAGAGAGAGAAAGGCAGACACAGGCAGAGGGAGAAGCAGGCTCCATGCAGGAAGCCTGAGGTGGGACTCGATCCTGGGACTCTAGGATCACGCCCTGGGCCAAAGGCTACGCTAAACCACTGAGCCACCTGGGCTGCCCTCATCTTTGGTTTAAAATGTAATTTGTCTGATATGAGGATTACTACCCCAGCTTTCTTTTGAGGTTCATTAGCATGATCAATTGTTCTCTATCCCTTCACTTTCAATCTGGAAGTGTCTTTAGATCTAAAATGAGTCTCTTGTAGGCAGCATATGGATGGGTCTTGCTTTTTATCCAATCTGATACTCTATGTTTTTTGATTAAAGCATTTAGCGTATTTATTTTCAGAGTAACTATTGAAAGATATGCATTCAGTGCCATTGTATTACTGTTAAAATCGCTGTTTCTGTGGATTGTCTCTATTTCTTTCTAGTCTATGTTATTTTTGGACTTTCCTCACTTACAGGATCCCCCTTAATATTTCTTGCAGGGCTGGTCTAGTGGTTACATATTCTTTTAGTTTTTTGTCCATCCTGGAAGCTTTTTATCTCTCATTCCATTCTTAATGATAGTCTTGCTGGATAAAATATTCTTGGCTGTGTGTTTTTCTCATTTAGTACCCTGAATATGTCATGCCAGCTCTTTCTGGTCGACCAGGTCTCTATGGATAGATCTGCTGCCAGTCTAAGTTCCTGCCCCTGTAGGTTAAGGAGTTCTTGCCTCAAGCTTGCTTTCAGGATTTTCTCTTTATCTCTGAAATTTGCAAGCTACTCTAATATATGTCAGGGTGTTGATCTATTTTTATTGATTTTGGGAGGTGTTCTCTCTACCCCTTAGACTTGAATGTCTGTTTCCTTCCCCAGATTAGGGAAGTTATCAGCTATGATTTGCTCAATTATACCTTCTGTCCTTCTCTCTTTCTTCTTCATTGGGGACCCCAATAATTTTAATATTGTTTCATTTTATGACATCACTGATTTCTTGAAGCCTCCCATCATGGTCAATTAGTTGTGTTTCTCTCTTTTCCTCAGCTTCCTTCTTTTCCATCAACTTGTCTTCTATGTCACTTACTCTCTTCTACCTCATTTGCCCTAGCTGTTAGAGCATCCAATTTAGTTTGCATCTCAGAGCATTTTTATTTTTAGCCTGATTAGATTTCATTTCTACAATAAGAATACAATACAATAAGACACTATTCTGTAGTGTTTCTAATGCTTTTTTCAAGCCCAGTTAGTAATATTATAATTGTTATCCTGTATTCCAGCTTTGACATCTTATTTATATCTGTATCAATTAGATCTGTGGCAGACAGTATTACCTCTGGTTCTTTCTTTTGTTGTGAATTCCTCCTTCTAGTCATTTTGCCCAGAGAAGAAAGGATGAATGAGTGAACAAAATCAGATATCAACCACAATACAAGTGAAATACACATTAGACAAATTTTATGAGGCCAGAAATTCCTCACAAAAAAAGAAAAGAAAAACAAAGAAAAAAAAAAAAGGCAGAGGAGGAGAGAATATAATCTCCCAGGTGGACAAAACAGAGTGATCCACTTGGTCCTGAGTATATCTTGGTCTGTGTGTTAAAAGACACTAAATCCCAAAAATTGTAAAGAAAGCAAACTTATATGTATAAAAAAAAATCAAATTGAATACAGTGAAAGGAAGCAAAAAATGAAGAATATATCTACAAAATGTAAAGGTAAAAAATGAAATAAAAAAAGACTTAATAATAAAAAGTTGTTAAAAACAAAACTAGTGGAAAAGGAAAAAAAATAAAAGGAAAATTTTAAACTGAAATATAAATGAGTAATGAGAAAAAACCTTGAATTCTATATACTGAATTCCCCTAGAGCTGGAGTTTTACGATGCTGTGTGCTCCTAAACTTGGTGTTCCCTGTTCTTCCAGCTGGTCTTCTGGGGGAGGAGCCTGCTGTGTTGATTCTCAGGTGTCATTGTCTGGGCAGATTTGCACTGCCCCTTGCTAGGGGCCCCGGTTCAATGTAAGCTGTTTCTGGTTTTTCTATGTGGTTTTTGCTCCCTGAAAGTTTTCTGCTTCTCTTTATAGGATGAGGATAAAAATGGCTAGGCCTGATCTCCAGCCCCAGTGCTGAAAGATTGAGGTTTCCTTTCTTCAGTAAACCCTCAGGGATAAGTGGGCCTTCATTTTTATGTGTTACACTCTTCAGACTCCTACGGTGCATGCCCACACCAATCTTGGTGGGGGGTCTTGCTTTTCTGTCTTTTGCAGGATCCCCAAGGAGAGCAGTCACCTGGTCCTGTTCACTCCTGTGCCGCCCCTCCAGGGGGAAGGTGGAGGGCTACTCCGTTTTTTGTCCTTTGCAAAGTTCAAAGGGGAGTCCTTTGTCTCCCCTCATGCTGAGAGCTGTCTTAGGATCATGCAGTGGTTTGCAGTTTATGGCAACTGAGCTGAGAGTCTACTCCCAGGCTTGTAGACTGTAACTGGTTTCTCCGCTCCAGTGCTTGTGAACTCTGCCTGCTGAGGCACCTTCATTCTCTCAGGGACCCTGGGGATCCTGAGACCACATTGTCATACCCAGGATTCTGCCCCACTTTACCACTGAGCACCTTTTAGGCAGGGAAATCTCTCACTGGAGCTGATTTCTAAAGGTTCTGACTTTGCACATTGGGGCTATATCACTCTCCAGTAGCCAAGTTATGGAGGCTCCCTCCTTCTGCTGTTTATTTTCAGACATATCCCCTCAGTTTCACTTCTTCACACTCCTACTTTGCAAGAAGTGGTCACTTTTCTATTTGTAGAATTCAAGCAATTCTTTTCTTACATCTCAAGTTGAATTTATAGGTGTTTAGAGTGATTTAGTATTTATCTAGCTAAATTCAGGGGATCAGATGAAATGAGATCCTTTCCTCTTCTACCATCTTGCCTCCCTCCAAAGCATTTTCCTTAGATTTTATTTAAATTCAAGTTAGTGAACATATAGTGTATCATTAATTTCAGGGGTAGAATTTAGTGATTTATCAGATGCATGTAACACCCAGTGTTCATTACATCAAGTGCCTTTCTTAATGGCCATCACCCAATTACCCCATCCTCCTTACCTTTCTACCCTCCAGCAACCCTTGGTTTGTTCACTTCAGTTAAGAGTCTCTTATGGTTTGCTTCCTCTGTTTTTTTTTTTTAAAGATTTTATTTATTCATTTGATAGAGAAAGAGAGAGCAAGAGCACAAGCAGAGGGAGCTGCAGAGGGAGAGGGAAAAGCAGGCTCCCCACTGAGCAGGGAGCCCAACACACAGGCCTTGATCCCAAAACTGCAAGATCATGACCCAAGCCAAAGGCAGTCTTAACCAACTGAGACACTCTGGTGCCCATCCTTCTCTGTTTTTATCTTACTTTATTTTTCCTTCCCTTTTTCTATGTTCATCTGTTTTTGTTTCTTAAATTCCACATATGAGTGACATCATATGGTATTTGTCTTTCTCTGACTGACTTATTTTGCTTAGTATAATACACTCTAGTTCTATTCACTTCATTACAAAGGTAATATTTCATTCTTTTTGATGACTAATATTTTGTTGTGTATATATATGTGTGTATGTGTTTATTTCTTTTTAAAGATTTTTATTTTTATTTATTTATTCATGAGAGACACAGAAAGAGAGAGAGAGGCAGAGACACAGGCAGAGGGAGAAGCAGGCTCCATGCAGGGAGCCTGATGTGGGACTTAATCCCAGGTCTCCAGGATTAGGCCCTGGGCTGAAGCTGGCGCTAAACCACTGAGCCACCCGGGCTGCCCATTCTACCCATTTCTTGATTGGATTATATGTTCTTTGAGTGTTGAGCTTGATAAGTTCTTTATAGATTTTGGATACCCTGTATCTGATATGCCATTTGCAAATATCTTCTCTCATTCCATAGATTGCCTTTAAATTTTGTTAACTGTTTCCTTTGCTGTGCAGAAGTTTTTTATTGTGATGAGATCCCAACAGTTCATTTTTGCTTTTGTTTCCCTTGCCTCTAGAGATGTGTTTAGTAAAAAGAGCCTGTGTTCTTTTGTAGCATTCTGATGGATTCTTGTCTCACAGATACGTCTTTCATCCATTTTGAATTTATGTTGTATGGTGCAAGAAAGTGATCCAATTTCATTCTTTTGCATGTCTCTGTCCAGTTTTCCCAACACCATTTGTTGAAGAGACTATCTTTTTGCCATTGGATATTCTTTTCTGCTTTATTAAAGTTGACCTTATCATTGAGGGTCCAGTTCTGGGTTCTCTATTCTATTCCATTGATCAATGATACAGGAATTCAGGAAAGTCTCAGGATATAAAATCAATGCACAGAAGTCTGTTGCATTTCTGTACACCATAATGAAGCAGCAGAAAGAGAAATCAAGGAATCAATTCCATTTATAACTGCACCAAAAATCATGAGCTACCTAGGAATAAATTCAACCAATGAGGTAAAAGATTTGCACTCTGAAAAACCATAGAACACTTATGAAAGAAATTGAGGAAGACATAAGAAATGGATAATATTCCATGCTCATGGATTGGAGAACAAATATTGTTAAAATGTCTATCCTACCCAAAGCAATCTACATATTCAAAACAATCTCTATCAAAATACCACTAGCATTTTTCACAGAGCTGGAATAAACAATTCAACAATTTTCATGGAACCAGAAAAGACCCTGAATAGCCAATGTAATATTGAAAAAGAAAACCAAAGCTGGAAGCATCATAATTCCAGACTTCAAGCTATAACACAAAGCCGTGATCAAGATGGTATGGGACTGGCATTTTTAGTTTATTTTTGTGTATGGTGTAAGAAAGTGGTTCAGTTTCATTCTTAAATGTGTAACTGTTTAGTTTTCCCAACACTATGAACTGAATAAAATTCTTATTTCTTGATCTGCATATATGGATATGTTTACTTTGTGATAATTCATGGAACTGGACACTTATGATTTGTATATTCTTCTTTATGCATGTTATACTTAAATAAAAATGTTAATTTACAAAAATGGACTAGTGTAAGATTGTAAATTTAGAAAGATACTATACAATTAATCATTTCACTAATAAAAGCATATCAGTGAAAAGAAATAGTATATTTTAAGTCAAATATGTAAAAGCAATGTTCAAGTATAGAAATGGAATTTAAAAAAAAATCACTATCCAGTGCTCTGGGTAGTGAAACTCAATTATAGTTGATGCTAAAGAATCCTCTGTAAATGTTTTTAAAGTTCACTAAAAACACAAACAAAAACAAAAAACCCCAGTACCACAAATAAAGGGAGTATTGATGCCATTTTGTTTATTTTGAATTTGTAATAATGTTATTACAGTCTTTGCTTTTCAAGATCTCCTTCCTTCTACATTCTTTTACAAAGTACTTGTAAATTTGTTTTGTTATGTTGCAGATAATATTCATAATAAGAGGATTGTAATTTTCTTTGTGGTATTATGACTCAGAACTATCAACTTCCACTACAAGGGTCAGTTTTTGGTGTCAGAGATCTGTAGTTATTTGGATGTTTGAGATGGAAAAATCTTTGAATTATCATTATTTAATTAACTCAGCCTGGCTGGGCTCATAATTTTCAAACCTGCTCCTCAAATATGAGGTTATCTGATGTTTTGCTTAATAGTATCTTGCCAAAGCACATGTCTTCAGCTCCTCCTTTATCTTCAGTTCCCTAGAGCTAAAGGATGTAGGAATACAGTTCTAATTTCTGAGTTTATTTTCTTCCAGCTTTAGTTATCTAAGAATTCATTGCTAGATTCTACTAATTCTTAGCCAGTTTCTTTACCTTTTTTTTTCCCCTGAGTTCCAAGTCCTTCTTTTTCTGATATATCCTTTAGGAGTGACTCCAGTTAGAACATATATTGAAACTTCTATGGTTTCCAGAAAGGTACACTGAAATAAATCCAGATATTTCATAAGGGTTACTTGTGATAGGCACTAGTACCAAATACCTTATTAACAATGATTATCTCTGGCTTTTACAATTGTAGGCTTTTTTTTCTTCTCCCCCTTTTAGTGTTAATCATTTCTAATTTTGTATGCCAATTACCCTCATAATCAGAAAAAAATCCTCCAGAGTCAGCAACCAGTTGTGGAGTGCTGGAAATGACTCTTAAATTGCATCAGGGAAGCAGGCTATGTACATTTCTTCCCAACTTCCTGCTCAGTGATCTCATGTTGGTAGCTTGAAATCACCCATGCCAAGAGCATTTATACCATGAAAATTGGCAACATTAAACATTGGGCTTTAGTTTTAGAAGGTCTGCTTACCAGGGCACCATAGGCAACTAGTATCTCTATGTGAACTGCAGGAATAGTCAGTTGGCTCTATGAACAACAACTAGAAAGTCCACAGACATGCAAGAATTGGTGTAGCCTGCCCTTATACATCACTCATTTTGGTAAAACCCAACCGCAAGCAACCCCGGTGAAGGGTCCACTAGAAATAAAAACATTAGACTGCTGGCTGGTTGGGTGGTAAATTCTGGGATGAGAAAGCAATTGCAGTTTCCAATTCTTCCGCTCACTATAAACAAAGCCACAAAAGGCCTGAGATTATTTTATTCCTTACATAAAAAAATTATTAGCTTCAATGAGGGTTAAATCAGAAAAGGTGAGTTTATATTTAGCTGTATGTGCAGTTTGGATTATATATACATGTTGTGAACTGCTAGAATATGTTGACAAAATTAATCACTTAAAGTCTCTTCTTTGGTGATTTTTCAGATAATAGAATGCTGTTTTGAGGGTTTTGGTTTTATTTTTCCTGAAGACAAGGGAAATTACATGGTATTTTCATGTTTCTTTTGGACTTTTGTGGTTATCAAAAATTATTTTGGTGGACACATTTTTGTAAGAATTATATTCACTTAAAAATAGTGGGAGAAATGCTAATTTCTTCTCAGAGTTACTAGGTCTTAGTATAGTGCTTTTCTCACTATAGTAGTGTCAGGGAAAAAGACTACTGCTGAGGATGCATTATTACTATTCATAGCAATATTTAAATACACAAAAATAGAAATGTTGATACTCAGCTTTAATGCACTAATCAAAGCGATTGGAAACTGCTTAAGTGGACCAATTTTAAATCTTCTAAATGCAGAAGACTTCTAACCCAATACCAAGCAAGAAATGTGCTAGAACCTAATGATTAGAATGTTGTGCTTGAAAATGATTTTACTTGGAATTTAATTTGGTTAGATTAAATAGACATTTGTGAGTTATTTTTTATGTGGTGGCCACTGTTTTAGAAATTAGAGAACTTTGGGGAGACACACAATGCTGGCTCTCAAGGAATTCAAAGACTAATTGCAGGGGATGTCATGTAGAAAAAAATAAGCCAGCATTGTTAGAGACCTACACAAATCCCAATAACCCTAGATTCATTATGTTTGGTAAAGTATGTCTATTTGTCTCAGCTCTCAGAACTCTGAAAAAAACAGGTTGCCTAGTTGTCTGCCATTGTCATATAATAATTGCTACACTTAAAAGTATTTTTATATGCCAAATAACCAGTCAATTCAGGAAAAACAGTTCAGTTATATTGTACAATAAAAATGTTACTGAAATTGGTTGTTTTATAAAATTTTAAAAAAGTAAATTGATTTATTTTAATAAAATGTTTGCTAGATTATCCACATAATTGCTTTTCTGTTTCTGTACTGGCTGTTTGACATAATGAGTAGAATGAACCTCAGGATCCTGGAAATACTGCCATTGTGACAGAGAAGACAGCAAAATCAACATACCTGCCACCCAGTGCTGGCAAAGGCAAAATGAGTGGCTTGTGATGTGATGAGCACAATCTGTTTAAATGTATCTAGACAGGAGAAGTTATAACTAGGTTTTGCTTCCACATTATTTTAGTTCAGGGAAGCTGGGACTAAAGTATCCTTTTTTTAGTTGTTTTCTTAGATAGGGGTTATTATATTGAAAATATTTTTACCAAATATACTAAGAATTTTATATGATCTGTACAATAATGGCAACACTTTGGTTTGCTAAGTAAGTAAGTAAGAGAGTAAAGAAACCATTTGAAAAAGGAGCCAGAGATGTGAAAGGAAAAGTAATTTTCATAAGAAAGCAAAGCATTGTTTAAAAAATAAATTGTGGGGATCTCTGGGTGGCTCAGCGGTTTAGCGCCTGCCTTAGGCCTGGGGCGCAATCCTGGAGTCCCGGGTTCGAGTGCCACATCAGGCTCCCCGCATGGAGCCTGCTTCTCCCTCCCCCTGTGTCTCTGCCTCTCTCTCTCTCTCTCTCTCTCTCTCTCTATCATAAATAAATGGGTAAATCTTAAAAAAAAAAAAAAAAAAAGAACTGGATCTTAAAAAAAAAATAAAATAAATTGTGATTTATCTTGGACAGAACTTTCAAAGGTCTGCACATTGTATCAAGTTCTATGATTTCCAAGCTGTTTCTTTTCTTTCTTTCTTTCTTTCTTTTTAAACATTTTATTTATTTATTTATTTATTTATTTATTTATTTATTTATTTAATTCTAGAGAGAAACAGAGAGAGAAAGAGAGAGACAAGGGGAGAGGGAAAAGGAGAGAATCTCAAGCAGACTCTGAGCCTAGCATGGAGCCAATATGGGGCTCAATCCCATCACCCTGAGATCATGACCTGAGCCAAAACTAAGAGTCAGGCGTCTAACGGACTGAGCCATCCAGTCATCCCTAAGATCTTTCTCTTCTGATGCTCCTGGGATTTATTCTGAAGCCACCTTAGGCTGAGAAATTAAAAAGAAAGTAAGGTTCTATGCAATAAACCCATTCTGTTCCTCTCCAAAAATGAGACTTGGGCAAACCAAATTAACAGAGACTTTCAAACCTCACATTAGATACTATTTTTATATACCTCAACACCTGTCTGTTAAGGGGGTCAGGGAAAATCACCCCCTGAGAGTTTCAAGTTTTCTCTTCCAATTCTTATCTATTCCTGATTGCAAAAAACTAACTAATAAGGGCCAAAACAAGAACTGTCTCCCAAAGGAGATATCAAGAACCACAACAATTAACACACTTGTCAGTCTTACCCTAAAAATTAGAGAATTGTCCTTAGCAACTAAGAGAATAAGCAGAAAATCCCAAGCCTGTAGTGGCATATTTTTTTCCCATAGTAGAACATCAGCACAACTAGGTCTAAAGTGAAATTACCTACTCACCACAAGAAAGTATTGCTGATACAACACGCAAGAGGGTTTTGGGGGTAGTGTCTCCATAGCATTTCACATTGAAGAAGGGATCAGTTTCAACACCTATTTCAGAAAGTCTTTTGGCTGGCTTATTATGTAGGTGTGCTATAGATGTAAAGATATAAATTAGGTTCTTTCTCAGTTCAGTTAATTAGTTTTACAGGGAGAACTCAGAGTTATTTAAAAGGAAGGGTTTTTTTTTTTTTTGGTGTTCAGTGCAGGTGATATTTATTAACAAGTAGACTGTGTGCATAAAGAATATGTTTGTATGCATGCAAAGTGGTATTTTATTGAATAACGCAAGGTAGGTTGTCATGGAGATTAAAAGCCTTGAAGTGCTATTCACTGGTGCTAGTTATGGTTGCTGGGCACTAGGATATTAGGTTCTGGCACCCTGAATCTTTCATTGTTGTAAAAATAATTACACTTTTATCTTCACTGTAAGTGCTATTCAAGTAGGATAAATAAATACAGACACAGGAACAGACCTAACGCAAAAGTAAATATAGTAACCCTATGACCCATTCCAGTGTAAAATTATGTAGCTGTAGTTACCATACCATCAAAATGCTTGATTTTCATTGCAGGGTCATTGAAGCTGTTTATAAGATGAAATTACAAAATGCACAAAATCTGCACTTACATTAAAAGGCAAAAGAAGAATGAAAGCTATTGACCGTTAGTATGGTCACTGGTAAATATAAAGGTTTCCTTCAGAAGCAGAGGAAACAAATGAAAAGCTTGTAATATGTTTTGCTAGCATTTTCTTGAAATACTATATTTATATGAGATTTCCAACCTCACTTTGAGCTCTATGTAAAGCACAAAAGTGATTTTTCTGGTATTCTTTTCTCTTCGGCGATTAGATGAAATGATCTTGACAAGTTTACCTCAGTGAGAAACTATGTATTTTCTGTATAAAGAGAACACTTATGTCTGGCAGAATCAGTATGGACATTTTCTTAACCAATAAATCAATAGAGAGAGTTGGAATATAGCAAACTATCCAACATACACAATGTAACACTGAAATTTGCAGCAGTAAGTAATGTGGTTTTCAAAACTGCCTTAAGTGATGATTAACTAGAATTATATATATTTATATTTAAACTGACACCACAGAATTCTTTTAAGTCTTGACAGATATGTGGAATATTTAAATGTAGTAATGGCAGTTGCTAAACCTCCTGGGATTAACCTGCTGGAGAGATAGTGATATCTTAGTTAGAGAAAAATGATTTATACTGTGGGGGGAAAAACTAAAAATGAAGTAATTCCATGTGTGTTTTATATAACTCTTCAGAAAAAAGTTTATTGTAGCTAATGAATTGTTAATATTCTGTAATAATTCACCATGTGAATAATTATATAATTTATATAAATGTAGGCATATAATTTCGTTTTTTCAACATTGAGTTTTATATTTCACGACATAGCACAGTTCACAAAAAGTAAAACCGAATAAGAAGTAGCTTAGCACTGTATTCATGTTAATGGTAGGAATCTCAGATTTTTGTTTAAAGGTGGGCTTCGTATTACTTTATCATCCATTAATGGGGAAAGATGTTACACAGTACTTCTCAGATCATTTTAGGAAACAATTGTTGTGTGCTTATATGCTTCAAGCACCTGTTTCAGTAAATTTAATTGAAGTCAAGGAGCAAAATCATTAATAAAGGGAATACTATTGATATGTTTTCATCAGACTAAATTATATAAAATAAGTTTATAGTATTGTCATATTATCATAGTAAATAGCAGCTGTCTAAGTCATAAAGATTGTCTATTGCTCCTGGTGTTTAGAACCTCTAGAGAAGTTCTTTGAGTTCATAATCAAGTAGCCTGCAACTTGAACTTCAGAACTGATTTGAATGATCTTGACAAGATATAAATCCTGTGCATAAAAATAGAGGGAAAATATATTACCAAATCTTTATTTGGGCAGGTACTTTTCAAAGTTTAAGCCTGTCTAGGATTTTAAATATCAAGTTGTATCTCAAAGCTTTAACACACTTTCAAATTTGGCAAATTTATATCTATAATATACCTGAGATAGTAGGATAATCTGTTTTACATTATGGTAGATTGAGTAGATATTTAGTAGAAGTATATGTTACAGTTGCACACAAGAGACTAGAGAGAGTCGTTATTGGATTGAGAACCACAAACCTTTCTTTGAGAGAGAGAGAGAGAGCAAGAACAGAGAGGAGGGACAGAAGGAAAGGGAGAAGCAGACTCCCTCAATGTAGGACCCAATCCCAGGACCCTAGGATTATTACCTGAGCCAAAGGCAGACTCAGCCCACTGAGCCACCCAGGCACCCTGAGAACCACAAATCTTAATTACAACTGTGCTACTAGTCAACTGTGTGCTTTAAAATAATTTGTTCATTACATTGGTGGAAAATTGGGCCACTGTGTTATGGAAATCTCTTTAGTGTGGCTATTTAGCCATTATTGTCATTGGAAAAAGGGACCTTTTTCCGTTCAACAACCTGAAGGCTAGCTTTCCTGTCTGTTTCCAGAATCCCTACACTGTAGGGAGTCTACTGGTTCCCTAAAAGGATAGAGCAATACTGTCCTCATGAAACTTACAATTGATTGGGAAAGACCAGTATTGAACAAGATATTAAAGTGTCAGAAGATTTACAAAAGCTAAGTCCAGGATGCACTGAGAGTATAATAAATCTGCTTGAAAGAGCTGTAGATGGAATATCTGTCCCTACTAAAAGGACTCCAAAATGGCTTTAACTCTAATCTCAGTCTCTTTTCAGACTTATGTTCCTGATTACACACTTGTAGTTTCAACCTAAATGGAATTAGCTTTTCTAACTCAACATATCTAAACCCAAATTCAGCATCTTCTTATCCACACAATACTCTTTCTAATTTTCCTACTTGTTTTAGTGGCTCTGTCCTTTACCCAGTCACTTAGGTCTGAATCATCAGCAGACCTAATATTGATCTTTCATTCTTCTCTAAAATTTTGTTTATCACATCCATTCTGTTACCATGCATTAGGTTAAATTTTGATAACGCTCTCGTATCTGATTATTCTTTCTATTCCTGTACCCACCAGCACTAGGCTTTCAAGTAAATTAAAAATCATTATTTATTTATATAATAAATATTCACTTGTTTATTCAACAAATATTTGAGGGCCCATTATAGACTATGCTTTTTGCTAGGGATATAATAGCAAGCAAAATATCTATTGTCTTGCTTTCGTGGAGTTTACAGGGTCATAGATGAAGTAGATACTGAATGAATAATTTTTCCTATAGTATACATATTATCTACAAAATATAAATGCTGCAAACGGAAAGTATGGACTACCATGCAAAAAGATAACAGGGAACCTGATCTATTTTGTTGGGGGTAATCCTCTCTGAGACCTAAGGGATGAGTAGGACTTAGCCAGAGGAAGAAGGAAAAGCACTCTAGGTTGGGGCGGGGGGGGGGGGGGGAAGTCTTGCAAAGTTTCTGTTTCTAGAGAGTAGGATAGGGTATTTGAAGCTGGAAAGAAAGGCAGAAGTCAGGCTGTGCAGTATATCAGCAGTCTTTTTAAGGAGTTTGGATTTTATTCTAAGGAAGATGGGAAGCCACCGAAATGTTTTCAGTAAGAGAGTAAAAATAGAGATTTGAGATATATATATGTATATATAAAATAGGATGAACAGAATTTGTTGAAAGATTGTATATGAAGAAATAGAGGAGAGTCTAGATTTCTGACTGAAATAACTGGGTAGATGGAGTGCTGTTTGGTGAGATAAGGAACACAGGTTTGGAAGGTAAGATGATGAGCTCAGTTTCAGACATGCCATGTTTGAGGAAAATAGGGGTATCTAAGTGTCTGTTTAGGAAGTAACTGGATATGGACCTGCTCAAGGAAAGCATTCATCTAATGGGTGTTAAAGCCTGTAAAATAACTGCACAAGAAGGTCGGTTATGGTTCATGCCACATTGGTGCTCAGGGCATAAAGTTTGGAGAAAGTGACGTTTGAGAGGACCTCGAAAGAGAGAATTTTGACAAACACTCCACATTTGAGAATGATGATGCATTGTAATGCTGACAAGATGTTCTAAATTGTGAGGTTGTTTACTGACTTGTGTAGAATGGCAGAGGGCGCATTGATTCTTTCTTTGAAGGGTTCTCAACGGACAGTTTCTAAAGATTATTTCTTTGAGGCTGATCACTTTCTTCCAGTTTCCTGCCCTGGAGGTTAAAATGTTGACTGCCAGTGTTCTGAAAGTCAAATAGGGGAAGGGAGTTATGGGTCTTCATTTCATCTATGAACTTTTAGTTAGTTTCTCTGTTTTAATTATGGAATCTCTGCCCTTAGCAGTATCTGATGACCCACGACCAGAGTTCTTCAGGTTTCACTTCCCCAGAGAGTAATCTCTGCCAGGGTGGGAAAGAGAAGCACACCTTTTTCCTTGGGGAGGAGATTTGGAAATCTCATTGCTTTCAACACCACCCTGAGATCAAGACCTGAGTTGAAATCAAGAGCTGGATGCTTAACTGACTGAAGCTACCCAGGCCTTGGGATTAGTGCTTTTATAAAAGAGGTCCCACAGAGCTCCCTAGTGCCTTCAGCCATGCAAGGACCAGAAGAGAGGTCTGCAAGAGTAAGAGGACTCTCACCTGACCAGGCTGACACCCTGATCTCAGACTTCCTCCTCTAGAACTGTGAGAAATAAAGTTCTGTTGTTTAGAAGTTACTCAGTATGGTATATTATTATAGCAGCCCCAATGGACCAAGACATTGCCATTCAGAGAAAGTTTGAATAAACTTGGTTTTAACATGCCATGTGTAACAGTAAGGCAATTTCTAAAATGTGCTTAACTATAATGATACTAAGTATTGGAAAATGATGTATTAATAAAATATATATTCTGATTTTCTCCTATAATAACATATATTTTAAAAAAGATTTTGTTTATTTATTTTGAGAGTGAAAAAGAGCATGTGCATGAGTGGGGTTGGGGGTCAGGTCAGAGAGGACAGAAGCAGAAGGAGAGAGAGAATTTTAAGCAGGCTCCACACCCATTGCAGAGCCTGATACAGGGCTTGATCTCAGGACCTTGAGATCATGACCTGAGCTGAAATCAAGAGTGAGATGCTTAATTGAGCCACAAGAACATACTTCTTTAAAGGAAATATTTCATAAACTCAGACAGCATTTTGAGCTTCAATTATTTTACAGTTGGTTTAGTGCCATTAGTGCCTTATATAACTTCAGGCATCCTTTTTCTCTCTTAAATCCATTTGCATCAGTTAATCACTAAAGTAATGAAAGCATATTTACATGAAACTGTTTTTAGAGAATGGGCTTTGGTTAAAAAAAAAAGAAAGCAATTAGAAACAAAAGGCACAAGGACAAAAACAGCTACATTTAATTAACACTAAAGTTGTGAAACCAACTGACAACAAATAATGAAATTGGGAATTTAGGCTGGTACTACAGACTGAAGTATAATCACTCTGTGTCTGAGGATGGGACTTAGAATGATGGCATTGGGTAGTATAGGTGGTGAGATGGTCCAAGAATGATTTCTCAAGATCCTAAGGTAATGTCAGCTTTAAGGAAATAATCAAAGATTCTGTGTTTTTTCTTTTTCTTTTTCCCTCTCCATGTCCTTTCCCATTTTACCAAATGCTTTATATAAACTACAGATTAAATTTCTTTAAATCTTTATAATTAAACCTTATGAAAATCAGAACAAGCTAAGACTTTCATAAAATTTTCCTTACTTCTGTTAGTTTATAGTCCCAAACTTCAATTGGTAAAGATGGATTCATTTGTCAGTCCATCAACTGATTCATTCATTCACTCATTCAAGAAATAATGAGCACCAATTTTTGAAGCACCAGTTCTGTTTGGCCTATTAGAAGATACTGGTGGACACAATGGTGAACAAAAGGAAATGTAATCCCTGTTGTCAGGTAGCTTTTAATCAAGGAGAGGAGACAGATATTAATTAACTAAATCCAAGAATCAAACTGAGATAAGTACCCTGAGGAACAAAAAACAAGTTTTGTTGGCAGGTATATAACAAAAGAGTCTTACCTCCACCAGAGGGCCAGGGAAAACTGGAAGGATGTTGGTAGTTGAGTTGAGATCTTAAGAATGCCAGTTTAAATAAACTAAACGGGTAGTGGCATGACGTTAATAGTATTTACCAGTACAGTAAGAGAGAGTAGAAGGTATTTGAGAGAAGAGACAAGCCCAGTGTGACAGTGCTTAAAGAGGACTGTAATGGGACTGGGGAAGTAAAACGATCAGATCATAGAATAAAGAGAAACCTGCAATATTGGGAGTGGGAATGAAGGAATAATGTAAGAGGAAAATTTTCTTCAAATAGCAGTACTTGCATGGGAGATGTTAAAACTGACACTCATGTTTCATTGCAGCTGTTCTAACCAGGTGAAGCTCATAAAGGACCATGAATTCTTCCTTTCTGGTACTTCTGAATACCTCACCCTAGCCAGGATTTCTTTTTTTTTTTTTTTTGTAGGTATTTCCTTGCCTGGCAAGAAAATATTTGGTTTTTAATTTTTTAGCTTAAATGTTTTTTGTTTGTTTTGGCAGTAAGATATGGGGAGATTGGTTATATAATATTTGAATTAGAAAAACATTCTTTCTGGTTGTGGTTTGGAGAATGGGTGGAAGAATGAATCAGTGGATTCCTGGAGCCAAGTTAGATCATTGCAGTAGTCCAGGCCAGAGATGGTAACCACCTGTTCTAGAATGGTGGCAGAGGAGACAGACAGTAATGGATAGATTTGAGAGATATCCTGGAGGCAAACCCACAAGACTTGGGGGTGGATTGGATATGGAGGTGGAGAGAATAGTCATAGATGACTTCTAGCCTTGAAGGGATGGTGATGTCAGTCATTAAGGTAGGGAGCCCTGAAAAATACCCAAATTGGAAGGTGGGAAGAGAAGACTACGAGTTCAATGTTGCTGTTTATCATCATCCAAATTATTTACACAAGAATCAAAAGCTTTTTATTTTTATTTTATTAAAAGATTTTGTTTATTTATTCATGAGACACACACACACACACACACACACACACAGAGAGAGAGAGAGAGAGAGAGAGAGAGAGAGAGAGAGGGGCAGAGACACAGGAAAGGGAGAAGCAGGCTCCATGCAAGGAGCCTGACGTGGGACTGGATCCCAGACTCAATCCCAGGTCTCCAGGATTAGGCCCTGGGCTGAAGGAGGCGCTAAACTGCTGAGCCACCCGGGCTGCCCCTCAAAAACTTTTTAAAGAAAGAATCCTGAACAGAATTAGGTTTTTATGTGTATTGTATTTCAGAGTTATTAGACCTAAAGTTTTTCCTATGTAATACTCTTGATTTATTTGCTCCATATCTCTCTGGATTTTCCTTAGACATTCCTATTTGTATTTTCCACTAATAATGACCATAGTCATTCAAATCACATTTTAAAGGAAGTTATATATAAAGGTATTGTGTGGTTTTGCTATGTATCATTTATGCAGAGTGGAGCACATACTGAGAGTTCAATTCAAAAAATAAAACAAAAAAAGCAAAGGCTTTCTTACATTAGTGCACTGTAATGTGTGAATATTGGTTTGGATGGATGTAATTGTAGAAATCAGATGTGGGCATGGGGAAATATTACCTATTGCTCACTTAGCATTGATTCGTAGTGGCAGCAGGTTTAGATAAAATCTGTGATCAATGGACTGTTACAACTAAATGGTCTCTCTTATTTCCAAGGGAGGAGAAGAAACCCAGATTCTTTTCTAAAAATAAAATTTTCTTTTCTTACAAAAGCAATATGTTTTCAATACAGAAAATATGGAAAACAAAATTTTTTACTCTTAGAGTCTTTTCTTTCCAGATAGATGTCAGTTAAGTGGTTCAGAACAGGTCTCCCCAAAATGTTCCACTTAGATATGTGAACTATTTTGAGCTGAAAGCAGTGGAGACCCTGCAGGCTCAAGAGAAACTTTTGCCCTTCTGTTAGCTCCTAGAAGAATTTAAATTGGGGGTCTTTCTCAGACTAAAAGTTATTACGGGAGATAATCTGAGTGACTCTCTGTATGATAGGGCAAAGGTCTAATTACTAGGCATCTGCTCTTCCTACTGTCCTATGCATTGTTCTCTCCTGCCCTTTGAAGCCCCAGGCCCCTATTCCATTCCTTAGCTCATGATGACATATATATCTCATTTTATCTGTCTTTAAATCTCTCATGTGTGTAGGGTTCCCATACATATGAGATTACATTTGATTTTTTTCCTGTTAATCTGTCTCATATCAATTTAATTCTTAGAGTAGCTGAAAAAGTCTTTGAAGAGTAGAGGAAAATCTCTGTGTCATCCGCCTCCCCTGTTAGTGAGACTTTTGCATTTTCTTTCTTTCTTTCTTTCTTTCTTTCTTTCTTTCTTTCTTTCTTTCTTTCTTTCTTTCTTTCTTCTTTCTTTCTTGATATACAGGAAGTAGGAACCAATAAAAAAACCTAAACAGAATCTCTCAATCTATTTGTGACCCACCATGTTACTTGTTTCAAAATTTTCGTTTACAACTAGATTATCCTTAACACCATAATGTAACAGGTAAGAAGTAAAATAAATGCTTACATCTGTTATTCCTCCTAATATGGAATTGATTGATGTTTTAGGAGCTAATGTTGGTCATATTTTTGGTAAACCTCTAATGTTCACTTTTAAGGTATTGATGCAACTTCTTTTCTTTCTTTCTTTCCTTTTTTTTTTATTTTTTATTTTTTAAAGTAGGCCCTATCACCAGTATGGAGCCCAATGTAGGACTTCAACTCACAACCCTGAGATCAAGACCTGAGCTAAGCTCAAGAGTCAGATGCTTAACCAACTGAGCCACCCAGGTGCCCCTAGTTCCGCTCTTTTAAAAAAATGATGTGTTGTTCCTATTTTATATTATTTATCGTCTTATCTCTCTAAGTTTATTTATTATATTTATATTCTTCTTATGTGTGTTCTAATATTTCCACTTTAACTATATTGTAGAGGCTGTTTTTAGGCACTAGGCTTGAGCAAAGGGCCCACAGTGACCACTGGGCTAAATGCAAACAGGCTCATCAGGTGACCCACCTAAAAATATCCATAAGCCTTAGCTGATCAATGGGCTACTTACAAGTGGCACAGGTACCAAAAAAGGGAAATTCTATATGTTCCTGTACCTTCTCACTCCCTCACTTAACTACTGCCCCGCACCGCGGCCTCCTGGTAGAGTTTTTCCTTTGCTATACTGCCCGCTGACAGACTCACATGCATGACAAGGCAAATTTTCTTCATCAAGCAAGTCTTCTTCTCAACTTCTTGTGAGTTGCCCTTCTCCCTTTTGAAGCCCTAGACTCCCATCCCTTTCCTTAGCTCAGGATGGTATATAAGACTCAATTGCTTGGCTGTCATTTTGGAGTCTCATATCTTTGTGGGGCTCCTGTACATAATTAAAATGACTTTTCTCCTGTTAACTTGACAGAGTATTGTGTTTCATTGTGACTGCTTCTACCTAAAGCTGACAAAGGACCTAGCAGATTGGAGACCCCCCACCTTCGTCCCTCCTGCCTGCAATAACTAGACCTGGCTGAAGACTCTCCAGGCTAGTAAACAAAGGAGCTTGTTTTAACCAATTGTATTGAAGGGAGCAGAATATGACATTCCAAAATATTCTTCTTTGACATAAGGATTATTTTGAGCTGATTATTTTTTAGAAACAACAGACACAGGGATATTTCTGAAAACAGAGTAGAAGTTGCCTTTTTGTGAGGGGAAATTTACATTTATAAGGGAAAAATCTCCATTTGTACAGGGTGTCTCCCTCTCTGTACTGGGGAGAGGAGGATACTGAATTTCTAGAAACTCTTACCAATGAGAAGGCAGAGACGTAAGTCTATATACACTTGTTTACTGTGCTTTTCTTGGTAACCTCCCGTAACCAGCCTCCCTTCTTTCCCTCAACATCTTTTGTCTTTAGATGAAGAAAGTATTAAAGGTGATGGCTCAGGCCATTTCAGAGTTACTCAGTTTTCCTGGGTGTCTCCCATGAATACAGGAGGTATACATGTTATTAAACTTATGTTTGTTTATCTTCTGTTAATCTGTCTTTTATTTGGGGAGTTGGGGGTGGTTCTCAGCCAAGAATTCAGAAGTGTAGAGTTCCTCTACCCTTTATTATTTTTCTTCCCCTATGGTTTACAAATTTAAAGACTCTTTTCAATTCTTAACTAGCTCAACCACCATAAACTGTCCTCCCTCTCTTCTTTCTAGCATTGAAAACCCCTGACTTTTCTTCCTCGATGGAGTACTCTGTGAGTTTCTCCTAAGACATGCATTCCTTTGCCTGGTTAAGTTTATTTGACATTTATTTCTAAATTTGCCTTCCTGGGCCTCCTTGCTGCTCCCTGCCCCAGGCTGCTATCACCCATCTCCTCTTAGTTCATACCTGTCTTCCATCTACCCAGCATTTCTCACGCTTTCCTCATTTTCCTCTTATTTTTACTAGTTTTCCTATCCTTGCTTTTTAAATTTTCCCCAGGGTTGATTGGTGGCTAGCTCAATTTTTTTTTTTTTTTTTTTTTTAGAGGAAATGAAAGCTCTTGTTCCAGTTATCAAAGAAAATCTTTTTTTTAATCTTCCAAAAATCTTTCTTTTTTACTTATCTTGTAAATAAGCATCTTCTAAAGAAAATGGGTGCCAGAAAAGGAAATGCCTATTTTTGTAAACTCTCTCCTTTAGGACCTCGAAGCACTGTCTTTGTGCCACCTGTTGTGCTTAGCACATTGTGGCTGCTTATGTATTCATCCATTTACTTTCCTGTAATAATTATGTGTGCTGGCTTATGAGGAGCCTTTACATCCCATGTAAAGATAATTTTGCTTGGCATCTAAAATTATTACTTCTAGAATATGATATTTATATCATTTGAGGTCCACTTGGCAAATGTGTTGATTTAATTCTACTGATTCCTCTTTTTTAGTTAAAAAAATGTTCAATTCTATACATTTAAGTTAGGTCTATCCTACTGATGCATGAACATTAGATAACTAATGGCTAGGCTTAGCTCAAGGTCTTCTGCTGTGTCATTATATGCTTCTATTTTGTTAAAACAAGCTGTAACTGAACATGGCTTCACTCCTTGTTGAGTTACAGGTAGAGGCTGCACCAGGTGTTGTCATACAAAGGAAACTTAATTTGCAGCAAATAAGGAAATCATAGGGAAAATTTCCAAAGCTGTGACTTCTCTAAGGGTGTAAGTGGATTTCTTTTATTTAGGGTTAGAATGAATATTCAGAAAGGATAGTTTTATCATTGCATGTAAAGGTGGGCATACTTAGAAAACATGCCTCTACATGCATCCTGTTATGTTATGTTAATGAAGCTTGTGTTGACCCCCCAGTGGATATTTTAACATTATAATGAGGTAGTGGTAATTATTGGATACTCCATTGTCCATCTGTGTAGTTGTGAGTTAGTGGTGGTGGAGCTCAAACTGATGTAGGCCAATGGAACTCTTTCTGTTGCCTGTAAAAGGTCTGTAAAGAAGAAAGGGGTCACTGGGGGTTTTGCTGTTGATAATTTTAACCTCATTAACCCTATGGGGCACAGTTTCAAAGCTACCAAGCTTTAAGGTATTTAAATGTTGTCCTTCTCCCCACAATACCACCAAAATAGCCTAATAATAAAACACAGCTGACTTTATTGTAGTAAGGGAAATCACTACCTTGAGAGAATCTTATGGTCTTGAAAGGTGGAAAGAAAAGTTAAGAACTTGTCCTGTTTGTGAGCAAAATTCCTGTCCCTTTCAAGGTCCTTCTAGCTGGACTAAGAATGAAATTGACATGAAACAGATTAATAGGAACAAATAAAATTTAATAGCATATATACTGGGAATCCACAAAGACATAGATAAACATGTTCAAAGACAGTCAGGCAAAATGATATATATATATGTTATCCCGAAGGAAAGAGAGGAGGTAGGGGTCTGGGTCATCAGAGGAAAGGAATAAATTTACAGGAAGATATAAAAGTGTAAATATTTGGTAAACAAATGTTTGCTGGGCTACTTGGAAACAATGGGACAAAGAGAGGACTTGATCAAGGTGGCCTTGCTAGGCTCCTCACTGTCTACTATATCTAGTTTATATCATAATGTACTTATCCATGGTGATAGCTCTTCCTGGAGCAGGTTCTCTTATCAAAAATGTTTTAGGCAGTTGAGAGGAAGGTAAAGAACTTTCCCTGAATCTTCACAGTTTTGATGGCTTTTTAGGTCAAAATCATCTTCATGCTAAAGTGGCACATCTTGAGGTGGTCTGCTCTTGGTCACTATAGTCTCTAGGCACCCTTATAGTGAGTGGCCAACATAGAAGTCAAACCTCCATTGGCTGTCTCTATATCCCCCATCATTAATCACAAGATTACATGGTGAATTTTGTCTTAACCATGGTAGGTAATTTCATGTAAAATTTTTGTAAGGTTCAATCAGAGAATCTCTGGTGCCACCAAGGGATCTTAGGCTTCAATGGATTCTGTTCTCTTTGCTCATAGGACTAAATTCGAGTCCCATCTATTTCTATATGAACTGCTTTTGTGAGTCTCCAAAAAAAAAAAATCTCCAACATCTATAGATTTTCTAAACATCTTGGATTACCTATGAAGCTCCGGGTCCTTAAACTATCCTTAGGGTCTTTTCATTCTACTTTTTTTTCTTTCTTTTTAAGATTTATTTATTTATTCATGAAAGACACAGAGAGAAAAAGGCAGAGATGTAGGCAGAGGGAGAAGCAGGCTCCAGGCAGGAAGCCTGCTGTGGGACTCGATCCTGAGACCACGGATCATACCCCAAGCCAGGGGCAGGTGCTCAACTGCTGAGCCACCCAGGCGTCTCTACTTTTTTTTTTTTCATCTGATGTTCTCACAAATATATAAATCAATTGTTATAGATCTGGGAGATCTGAAGTTTATGTTCCTAAAACTATACTTCTGTAAATTTCTCTCTATCTTGTCTAGACTTTGGGAAGTCTTTTGCAATGGCCGATCATTTAAAATGGTACCATGCCATATAATCAACCATGAGGGAGTTTCCTGTGGGAAGATTACTTTTAGGAGGTAATTGAGCTTTTGGTCTTACTAGCTGGCCAGAAAGGAAGGGAAGTAGGTCAGAAGGAGAGATAGAAATAGAATGATATGTAGGAGGATAGAATAGGCAAAGAACAGTAGAATAAAAATCTTTCACTTCAAATTGAAATTTCTTTCACTTTAAGTTGAGGTATCATAAAGAGAGATAGTTATAAGTTTTTCAAATTTTTCTTTTGCTTTGGCCAAGGAATCTCTTAATAAAGTAATTCTGGAATTTGAATTTCTTTGGCATGCTTCTCCAGACCCATAAAAACATGCGGACCAATTGGCACTTAGTATTTTGTTCCCTTTTTGTCCTATGATGCTTATCAAATGAGCAATTTTGTTGATATCTAAAGCTCACCAAAAGGGCGACTACAAATTCCATATTGGTGAAATTATATAACTTGAAAATGTAAGTAGAAGAATTTGAGATGTAGCATAAATACACATGAAAAGGAGGAGTCCAGTCCAGAGTAGATGACATAGATTTAAACTGAGACTACTACATGAGCATCTGGGAACAGTCAAAATTACTGCTCATGAATTAGATCACCAGCCTAATGGCCATCCCATCTCCAAATATGATATAGTAGAAAATATATATTGGTCTCTGCCCCCATTTGCTTGCACAGAGCTTCTGAAACCCTTGTGATTTCCTAAGTGATATGAACACTAGGAGTATCTCTTATTCTAATATTAGTCTCTGACCTCTGTTCCTGACACAGAGCTTCTGAAACACCTGTAATTTCCTCGGGATAGGAATGCCATTGTTCTAATGAGGTGATTCTGAGTAGGCACCTGAATGGCTCCTGAATGGCTCCTGAATAAGGGGTGGTCATCAGAAAGACCAATCCATACTTAGAAGTTTGGAATTTTCAGCCCCATTCCTCCCATTCTTTTGGGGAGGGAACAGGACTGAAAATGGAATTCATGATTGATAATACCTACATGATGAAGCCTCCTGAAATCTTAAAAGTATGGGATTTGGAGAGCTTCCAGGTTGGTAAACACATCCATACCTGGAGGATGATATACCGTAAATCCACAGGGACAGAAGCTCTTGGACTCAGGGTCCTCCCAGAGCTTGCCCGTGCATCTTTTCATCTGGCTCTTCATCTGTATCTTTTATCACATCCTTTAATAAACTGGTAAACATACTGTAGGAGAGCAAGAATTTCTATCCCCTTCAAGGTTCTTTCCAGCTGTACTAAGAATCAAAGTGACATGAGGCAGATTAACAGGAGTCAAATTTAATAGTACATATGAGAAATCTACAGATATGGATATATAGGCAAAATGAAGCATATATGTTATTCTGAACTAAGCAGTCTGGGACTTCAGAGGAAAGGAATGTAATTCACGGGGTAATAAGAAAAGCAGATGTTTCATAATTAGATGTTTGCCCTGCCATACAGATGGGTCACTCAGATAAAATTTATATCTGCTAGTAACTCTTATTCTGAAAAAGACTCCCAATTTAGATACTTCCATATAGTTAAAGGAGAAGCAAAAGTTTTTCTTAAGCCCGTAGGGTCTCCATTGCCTTTGGCTCAGAATAATTTTCATGCCAAAGAGGCCCATCTTGGGACCTCCACCTTTGGCCCCTATAGTAAGTAGGTGTTTGCTGAGCCACTGTAGCAAATTAACTGAACCCAAGGAGGGGGTTATTGGAAGCTCCAACCGATAGCTGATTGGTCAGAAGCACAGGGGAGAACCTGGACTTATAACTGGCAACTGAAGTATGTGTGTGTTGGGTGGGAGGGGAAAGTCTTATGAACTGAGCCCTAACCTGTGAAATCTGATGTTGTCTCTGTGTTGATAATGTCAGAATTCAGTCATGTTGTAAAACATCTAGTTGGTGTTGCAGGGAATTGTTTGGTGTGGGGAAAACTTCCACATATTTGGTGACCAAAAGTGTCAGAATTATTCTATGTGAGTAGTAAAGGAGACACAGAGGAAAGAAACACAGTAGGGAGAACTATTTTTTTTCTCTACACAGAAAGGTGGAAAAAGTTGTTTTTCCTTTATGCCACCTAAGACTCAACTTACTTATAGTTCTTGGATGGAAAGGTAAAGAGGAAATCTGACTAAGAACCAGCATCTCAGGCACATCTCAGACTGAAGGAAGTTCTCATGATGTTTTGATAATTGACCAAAGGTAGAGTTTGTCCAAAGGATACCAGTGTAAGAAGAACTCTTCAGAAATTCTCTATTCCCAGGACAGCTCAATGAGTGGTCTTACAGGGACCTGTGCCCTTTAAAGAAAGGTCCCTATTACTTTTCTCTCACAGGTACACAATAAAAAAGAAGAATAGACAAAGGTAAACAGTAATTATTGTTAGTGATTAGTCAGATCACCACTAAGGGCAAAAATTTTGCAAATCTGATACAATAATCAAAGAATTCCTAAAAAGGGTTTCATATTCCAAGGAGTCAAAATAAACTCACTATTTGGGGAAATTAAAAAGAAAGAAAAAAAACCGAAGCTTAAACCCAATGTGGACTTACCTCAACACTATCATCTTGGAGACTTTTGAAGAGAAGAGGTTCAACGGGCCTTTGAGGAGCACTCTTTCCTTGTGGATGGTTAAGCCACTGTGGTGAGCAGATTTCTACTGTATCTTGATGGGACTGCGAAGATTGTTGAATACTGTCTCCATGAAATACTATAAAAATATCCTGTTGATAAAGCAAAGCCACGTTTGTTTACTGCAGTATAGGAGATCACTACCTTAACAGTTTTAGCACTATGTCTCAGAAGGGAGATGGCAAATTTAGGAAGTTTTATGGGTTCAATTTAAGACAGATTTTTAAAGTTTCATCAGGCATCAGGACTCGGCAAAACTCATTATATAATAGTTTCAAATTAGTAAATATAGCAAGGTACAGTTTTCAAAGCAGATCTTTAAGAGTAAACAGTCATTTGAGGAGCCTAATTAAACTATACCTTGTCTTGAGAAGGGGATATTTATTCTAATGACAATAAGTCAAACAGTCTAGTGGTCAGATAAATGGAATTTTGGCAAGTTCCTGAAACAAGCTATAGTTATTGCAATTTTCATCTTCTTGGACAAGAACTTGATACCATAGTAAATTTATGTTAATGTACACAGTTGAATGGTAATGTCATGTTGTAGACAGTAAGTTGTAGAGATGGTCTCATTTGTCAATACTAACTCCCCCAACACACACACACACACACACACACACTTTTTTTTCCTGTTGAAACTTTGGAAATTTAGGTTCAGGAGCCATATGAAATGTTGCTTCAGTTTGCAAAGTTCTTTATGTTTGCAGTGACACTTTTTCGCTTAGTTGACTTAGAATTTGCTTTATTCTGTTGTCAGTTGGGATTTATTTTGTAAAATGAAATTAAAATGCCAACAGTGAATTTAAAGTGCATAATGGCCTATAAAAATGAGAACATTTAGCCACAATCAACATAACTTTTTCCATTTTAAATCATGGTCAAAATTGGAAAGGAAAATTTAAAAGTATGATTTCTTTTTTTTTTCTCCCAGCAGGCATTATTAAATATAGAAAGCTTAAAATTTCAGAAACAGTCTATGTTAACATGATTTAAATAAAATATTCTGTTAAGATCATTTAAAAAATAGAAATCTGGGGTAATCTTGGTGCTATATTTTCATTGTACACTTTAAAAAATGTTCTTTTGCCAAATTCAAAATCAGTTAAAAATTTGCAGAGCATACTTACTTTTTGTTTCCAGATGATTTGTTGAAAATAACATCTTTTGATTTTAAAAGCAATGAAATTTTTATTATAACATTTTAGAAAATGTAGCAAAGTACAAATAAGAAAGGAAAATTTGTAAAAAATAAAAAAGGCTACTTTCTAGAGACAGCCACTGTATTATTTTTTTATGCTGCGTTGTAAATTGCCACAAAAACAGTTTAGAACAACACATTTATTATTTCCAGTTTCCATAGGTTAGAAGTCCTGGCACAGCACAGCTGAGTTATCTGGTTCAGGGTCTCACCAGGCAGTAATCCAAATGCTGTCTGGGTTGTGTTCTCACCTGGAAGTCCATCTAGAGAAAAATCTGCTTCCAGGCTCATTCAGATTGTGGGCAGAATTCACTTCTTTGAAGCTGTATGACTGAAGGCCCTGGCTTTTTGTTGATTGTTGGCTGGAAGCTAACAGGCCCTAGCACTCCTTGTAGTTCCTAAAGGCTGCCCATAGTTCCTTGTCACATGGCAGCATGAATTTTCAAAGCCAGTAGGAGGATAACCTTTCTCTCTCCAGTCTGCTAAAATGGAGTCTTATACAACGTAGCATAATCATGAGAGCGACATTGCATCCATTGCCTTTGCCATATTCTATCGGTTAGAAGCAAGTCACCAGTTCTGTAAACTCTCAAAGATAAGGGGATTATACAAGGGCAGGACTTACTGGGGGTCAATTTAGGGTGTCCACCACAGCCACTTTATTTTGGGGGGATATACTTTCTGTGCCTTTTTCTATGATTATTTGCATATACTATATTTCAAATATACTATAAATTAACATCACATTTTGTCCATATTCTTTAAAAAAATTTTATTTAGTATACATATATAAAGTACATATATGTTCATATGTACTATAGTATATAATAGTGCCATAATTTGTAATAAAAACACAGCAATATATATCAGTAGTAAAATCTACAATATAAAAACATTGCATCAAATCTAAATGCCTTATAAGAAGAGAATACTTATATAATTTTAAATCTCCTCTTATTGTATATTAAGTTGATTTCTAATTTTTGGTATTGCAAATAATTCTTCTACAGAGATCTTTGTGTACTTAAAAAAAAAGTCGGGCAGCCCTGGTGGCTCAGCAGTTTAGCACCTGCCTTCAGCCCAGGGCGTGATCCTGGAGACCCGGGATCGAGTCCCACGTCAGGCTCCCTGCATGGAGTCTGCTTCTCCCTCTGCCTGTGTCTCTGCCTCTCTCTCTCTCTCTCTCTCTCTCTCTCTGTGTGTGTGTCCCTCATGAATAAATAAATAAAATATTTTAAAAAAGTCATTAGGATAAACCAGCAGCAGGGAAATTCCTGGGTCAAATGTCAAGAACATCTTAAAGGCTTTGGATTTATAATCCCAAATTATCTACCAGAATGGTAGATGGCAGTACCATTTCTAACTTGTCCTATTCTTTCAATTTGATAAGTGGAAAAATAGTATCTAGTTTTAATTTTCCTTCCCTCCCCTGTAAGTAAGCAAGACATTTTCCATACGATTTATTCTCTATTTACAGTTTTTTCTTTTATGATTATCTGTTCATTTGCTTTTATTTCTACTAGTTTGTAGATCATTTTTATTTTTCTATGAAGAAAGGATATTAAGGGATATGGGAAGCATTAAAAGTTTGTTTTTTGCAAGTGAAAAATGCTTTAAGATAGATTCAAAATATATAGATAATAATGAATACTAGCACCTTATAACATTGCCCACTGAAACACTAAAAAGTACAAGAAGTTCACAACATATTGTAAGGAAAATTCATCAAGAATCTGCTCTGTTATCTTGGAGGTACCAGACATACCATATGCTGTGTCTAGGAGTTGCTATGGCAACTACTTTTAAAATTTAAGAACAGGGTAAATTGTTGCCTAAAATCTCCATAACTTAGTGAGTCAATTAAGATCTTGTCAGAGCACTACATTCCTTTTACCTGGTAATGCTTTATTTCTTGTAGTTCTCTAGCATGTGAAGTCTCCTGGTCAGAGAAGAATGTGTTTATTTCTGGCTATTTAAGATCCTGGAAAAGAAGCTGTTCACTTGGGATTTTTTTCTGATTAGCCGATGAATCATTATAAAGGAGACACAAGAAATAGCCTCACTGAAGATGGGCAGATTTGAACATGTAAGTGTAAAATTGAAAGAAATATTTAAAGCTCTGGCTTTAAATAAGGAAACTAAAGTAAAGAGACTTGGCCACAGATTTTTAGAGTTGGCAGAGCTGGGATGAGACCTCAGTTTCTTGCCTCCCATTGTATCACTATACTAGACTACTTCCATAGTTTAGTCACTTTCTAGAAAATTAAATTATGTTTTTATTAAGCTAATGCATTGACCCACCTGCCAAAGGCCCCAATGTGAACTCAAAGCTTTAAAAGACAATTATGTGTTTCTGACCCTTCCCTAATTCTTGCTAATTTCAGGCTTTCAAATTTTGATATTATCTACTGATTTTTTATGATGGTAATGGGGGTTTTAACTCTTTTATACTTTCCTCAGCCCCTTTTCTTCTCCTTTATATTCCCCAAATAATTATGTAATACTGTTAATTCAATAATCAAATTTATGAAAATCATGATCTTATAAGATCATTGTTGGCTACAGACACAAGTAGATTCTTTTCTCATGCAACTTTTTATTTTCCCTGGAGTTAATAATTGTCCCCTTTAAAATTTTCTAATTTTCTATGTATTCATCACTATTTTTTGTCATATACTTACCAATTATAAAACAATATATTGAAACACAATTCTAAACAGTAGGGTAGTTCAAGCTCCCACCTTGAGATATACCTCCTAAAGCCATCTTTCTTCTAGTTTCCATCTGAACTAGCTGCTTCCTAGACCGCTGCATAGCTGTCAACCTTGATTTCCCTTTATTGTCCTCATATATTGGAGTCTTTGCTTTCTGAAATCCATGTCTTCCTCTTTCTCCCATGTTGCCAAATATTCTCCACTAGCTTCCTAGAAGACAGTGTATATGAGGAAAAATTTAAAATTTTTGCATGTTTGAATTGACTTTAATTTAATTTTACAGTCTGCTGATAGTTTAGGTATACAATTTTTAGTTGAAAATAATTTTCTCTGAGAATTTTGAAAGCATTGCTGCACTATTGTGTAGCATTCATATTGCTACTGAACAATGTTTTTTTAATCCTGGTGTTTTGAAATTTCACAATGATGAACGTTGGTGAGAGTCTTCCTTCATTCATTATGTAGACTTTTTTCTACTGGAGATTCAGGTGCTTCAGTTCTGAGAAAGTTTCTTGTGTTATATCTTTGTGAATTTCCTCCCCTTGGTTTTCTGTGTTCCCTCTGGAATATCCTCTGGGAGATATACCCAATTTTATTTGCCTATCCTACTACTAAAACTTTAAAATTTGGGGAGTGCCTGACTGACTCAGTTGGTAGGACATGTGATTCTTGATCTTGGTGTCATGAGTTTGAGACCCATGTTACATGTTAGGCATTACAGTGTAATTTTTTACTTAAAAAATAAAGAAAAAAATTACATTTGGCTTAATTTCTAGGAAATCATCCTATTTTCCTCTATTCATGGCTTTCTATTCTCATTTCATGGGTATATAATCTCATGTTTCTTTAAAACTATTGACTATAACATTAAAGGATTTCCTTTCTTTTCTTTGCTGTATGTTGTATGCATTATCTCTATTTGCTTCTTTAATTCCTAGGTTTTCACTAGAAGCTCTAAATATGCCTTTTGAAAATAAAAAATAGAATTATGAGATTTTAGCTCATATATATGATCTTATTTAATATTTTCAAAAAAGATTTTTAATTTTTAAAGTAATCTCTAAACCCAATGTGTGTCTCAAATTTACAACCCTGAAAAAAATCCCAAACACTTACAATCCTGAGATCAAGAGTTGCATGCTCTATTGACTGAGCCAGCCAATAAGTGCCCCTGGCCTTATTTAACATTATGGCAAAAAAATACTTAACTTCTGAAATATGTTCAAGAAATTTCTTTATAAAGAAAGTTACTAAATAGTAGTGATTATACATTTTACTTTTTAAATTTACTACAATAATTTTTAAATTTACTACAGTAGGAAACTTTTGTACCTATGGTGTATCCATACAGTATATATAAAATACATACTGTAAATAAAATTTTTACAGTGCTTATAAGATTCTGCACACTTTGGCAGGAATCTTACAGGAGTGGAAAAACTATTGTGTCAGAAATTGCTTAGTCAGCATTCTAGTAAATTGCAAATAGTATCCTCTGCTCCTCATGTAGTTTCTATTTATTTATTTGTAATTTTTAAAGTAAGCTCTATGCCCAATATGAGCACTGTGGGTCAGACTCTTGACTCTGAGATCAAGAGTCATATGCTTTGCTACTGCCTGAGCCAGCCAGACATCCCTCACTATGTAGTTTTAAAAAATATATATTTAATTTATTTATTCATGAGAGACACACAGAGAGAGGCACAGACACAGGCAGAGGGAGAAGCAGGCTCCCTATGGGGAACCAGATGCAGGACTTAATCCCAGGACCCCACTATCACAACCTGAGCCAAAGGCAGATGCTCAGATATCTATATCTATCTCCAAAATATATATATTATTATACACAATACTTATATATATTTTGGAGGTATATGTATATCTGTATCTCTCTATATATCTATCTATCTATCTATCTATCTATCTATCTATCTATCTATCTATATCTTCTAGCCAGGGCTGTTAAAACTGTTGTAATTTCCTAAGCAGTAAAGGCACAGAAACATCTTTTGTTCTAATATTTGTTCTTTGACCTTAGTTCCAATACAGAAATCTTTAATCTCTTGGAATTTGCTGGATGATAGAAACATCTTTTCCAATGAGGTGACCCATGGTGGGCTCCTGGATAGCCCCCTGGGTGAGGGCTGGTCACCAGAAAGACCAAGCCATGATTAGAGTTTGAAACTTTCTGCCCCATGTCCTAGATTTCAGGAAGAGGAAAGGGGCTAGACATTGGGTTAATAATTAATGATGCCTAGATGGTGAAATCTCCATAAAAGTTTCTGAAGTATGGGATTTGGAGAGCTTCTGGGTTGGTGAACACATGGAGAGGTGGTTGAGAGGATGGCATACCTGGAGAGGGCATGAAAGCTCTCTGCACATTCCCACATACCTTGCCCTTTGCATCTCTTCCATCTGGCTGTTCTTGAATTCTAGTATTATAATAAACTGATAACCTAGTAAGTAAACTGTTTTCCTAAATTCCGTGAGCCATTCTAGCAAATATGAAACCCAAGAAAGTGTTGTAGAACGTAATTTATAGCTAGTCAGTCAGAAGTGCCAGTGACAAACTGAGGTTTATGATCTGTGTCTGAAGTGTGGGTAGTCTTGTGGACTACCATTAACTTGTGGGATCTGATGCTAACTCCAGAGTGAGTGTCAGAAATGAATCGAAGTGCAAGACACCTAGTTGGTATTTGCAGAGAATTAGACAATTGTTTGGTGTGAAAATCCAGACTTATTGTCACATAAGTGAGTAAGGTAGTAGAGGCAAACACTTTTCTTTCATGAGGATTTTGTTAAAAAACAAAATTAAACTGAGTAAGTTTTTAAAGATCTTATTGGCTTTATGCAATGATTCACTAACTGAGCAGCAACTAGTCATTCAGAAAGGAAGGCAACAGGAACGAGGAAGTTATACTAGGCAAAAAAGCAGGTTGGTTGTTGCAAGGTTACTTTCTGTTAAGGGGAATGCAAGGGTCTCTCAGGAGATGACCTAACTAGGGCTGATCAGGTGATTCCTTTTTTTTTTTTTTTTTAGTCAGGTGTTTCCTGATTGACTGGTTTAAGAGCCCATTTCTGGGAGAGCCGAAACTGTAATTAATATAAGTCTCAGTTTGGTGATGTAAGGTTTTGCAAAAGAGACTCCATTTTGGGCCTGTTGTCTTATTTTTAACAGTTTGCTCATACTTTGCACTCTATTTAAAAATTGAATCAAGTTAAGGGAACGTGGCTGGCTCAGTTGGAAGAGCATGTGACTCTTGGTCTTGGAGTCATAAATTCAAGCTCCGTGTGGGCCTAAAGCTTACTTTAAAAAATATATAAATAAAAGCACTGTTTAAAAAAATGGAATCAAGTTAGACATTACTACTTTTCTTTGGTTTGATCAATGCAAAAGATGCATCTTCTCTAATTGTAGCTGATCTCTTTGGTCCAGTGGAGGACTTTTCCCAGGAGGTACCTATTTGGGCTTTTCTGTTAAACATTCCCTGCAAACAGTTTCAGCATCTTTTGGTCATGATGAGTAGATGAAAAACAATAGAGGATGGAAAAATAGGAAGTGAAGAGGCTGAAACAGAATGTGGCTGAAGCAGACACTAAGACAGGTAAGTGTGTATTTAGTATATACTGAGAGACAGTGTAGCCCTCTGGTCCTTGGAAAATCCTGAACAGATCCTATTTACAACAGGGTCAGAGAATATTTGCTTTTCTGAGCAAGCAATCTACAGCTATGGACTATTCATAGTGCAGTTAGTTATTTTATAAGTTATTTTAAGCAAATGTTTTCCCTTTCGCCATGTACTCTGCACTCGTCATTTGTCAAATGGGGGTAATGTCTACCTTAGTGCACTGTTTTGAAGATTGCAATTAGCTAATGGATTTGAAAGTACTGTATCAAGTTAAAAATGTTCTATAAAGGCAAGGCATTTAACATATTCTTCAAGGGTCTGTGCTGCTCTAATTTGATGTTGGAAGGAGAGTTTCCTTGGCACCCTGCTGGGCCCAGATCAGTGGCAATTCCCAGACTCCCACATCACTCCGTGTGGTTAGCCAGGTAATATGAAATTACATATGCCTCAACCCAAGGCCTGGGACCCCTATGGCTATAGGCAAGTTTACTATTTCTATTTTGTTTTCTCTTAATTTCAGAGCATCTGCTGATATAGTTCTTATTCTTGAAAAAAAGTGGAATACGATATCATATGATTAAATAGAAAGTCATCTTTTATCCTGAACAAACTGTTCCTATTTCTCTTCCCTTTTACCACTTTCTTTCAAAATAATATTTCTTTCAAATAATCAAACCTATAAAAATGATCATAGTCTAGGATGGAATGCCCAGGTTCAATAATCACAAAGCATTTGTTAAGATACTTTTAGCAGGAAGTTACATAAATGAAATCAAACAACAATAAGAACAACAAACAAAAACAAAAACCCTGACTCAAACATGTTATTATATGTTGAGTAGCTCACCAATGTCCCTGAGGACCTAAGTCCGTTTTATCTCCCTGCTCTGCTGTCCTCACTCTGGCTTCCTGTGGAGGCTGGTATTAAAGAAAAGCAGTGCTGGACAGCAGTAAAAAAGCAGTTTTGAATCAGATACTATTGCAATAGGGGAAAAGAAAGCTCAGTCTAGAACTGGGTTCAATTTTGAACATAACAAGGAAAAATGAGGATTTATAGCCAAGGAGCAGGGTTGGTGGGGAAGAGTCGGTAAAAAAAATTACTAGACAGAGAATAATTCCTTGCTAACTGACCTATTAGGATTCTGCTGAAAGCAGGTTAAAGTGATCAGATATTATCCGGGAGATGAGAAATTTGGTCAGATATGGAGGGTGATAACATATGGAGTATGGGGAATTCCAGTTAAACCAACTTAGGAGAATTCTTACTTAAACTCGTCTCTATAAATATGGTGATGGAAGGCCAAAGTCTGGCCTGATCCAGCAGGAGGCTCAGAAGAGCCTGCCTAATGTTTGTTTAGTCAGGGAAAGAATCTTTGTTACTGGTTCTCCTTATATTCACAAGATGGCTTCAACAACTCCAAGCTTCTTATCCAGAACTAGTAGTCTTCAGGGCAATGTGAGAAAGTGGTCTTCTTCTTCTTCTTCTTCTTTCTTCTTTCTTCTTTCTTCTCCTTCTCCTTCTTGCTTCTTTCTTCCTTCTCCTCCTCCTCCTTCTTCTCCCCCTCCTCCTTCTCCTCCTCCTCCTTCTTCTAATAAAGATTTTATTTATTTATTCATGAGAGATACAGAGACATAGGCTCCTATAGGGAGCCTGATATAGGACTTGATCCCAAACCCTGGGATCACACCTGAACCAAAAGATACTCAACTGCTGAGCCACCGAGGCATCCTGAAAGTGTTTCTTTCTTAAGAGTCTTTTTTAAATATGAGGAAAGCTTTTCTAGAAGTTTCCATCCCACTTATTCATATCTCAACAGATGGATTGGATGTTTTGCCTATTCCAAATTAATAATGAAAATAAGAATTGGGCTACCATGATTGACTTGGACACATTATCATGCTAAGTCAACCACAGGGATTACCAGTAGAGGCATGCTTCTTTTCTAGCTTTAAGTTAGAAGTCCTGTAACTTTTCTATACTGAATTCAAAGTTCTCTTTGGATTACTAGGTTTAGTAAACCTCTGCAGTTACATACTTGATGATAATATAATTTAGATAAAACATATTGGAATTGGCTCCTGTTCTCCCCAGAGCCCCCATTCTCAACTTGAATGGGCTAAATTCTTATCTTCTGGGGAGGGAGGAAGGATGCAAAATGTAGGGATGGGCAAGACTGGGTGGAAATATCCAGGAAGTTCTTTTTGAGAAGCGGAGACAAAAGTTCCCATGTTCTCAGTAGTCTTTCTACCTAAATCTCCTTAGATAAGGTGGATGAAATAGGTACCAACAATTAGGGTATTCCTGAAATCACTGCCACTCTTCTCTCAATTCGAGATGGTAAGAGTTCAAAATGGTCTCCGCTGAAATTTAAAGTGGAGTAGAAAACCTTGAGTTGGTGACAGAGTATAGGTAGAACCAGTTGGATTTTGAAGACGTCGCCAGATTTCTAGGAACTTCTGATTGGCTAGGCAGGCAGTAGCCACTCAGAGTCATTGCAATGATCTCACAGTCATGCAAAATGTGTGTTACATGATTATTTTTTTTTAGGTTTCACTTATTACATGTTTTACTGTGTTTGGTTTCAAGTCATCATATTGGTAATGTGGTATAGTGGAAAGAAAACTGCTGAAGCATATTGTTTCTGTTACCCTGGGGACATTATTGATTCTTCCTGTACGTTTCAGAAATTCTGAATCAGGTGAAAAAGGAAGCAGTAGGGCAGAAGAAAAAGAACAAGAACAAATCACAAAAGTACAGAGGCTATGGGATATTGTTTCAGAGAGAGAATCACAGAGAAAGAAAACTCTCTTTTAGACATTCTTTCCAAATAATCATAATTAGTTAAGAAAGAAATCTTAACTGACCATGGCAAAAATTTTAAAGCAAGAAAAATTTCTATCAAGTGATAAAAAGCTGTTTAGGTATGGACATGAATAAATTAGCTTGTATAAGCAGTTAAACAGAAAATAAACTTGGTAATAAAGTGCCATCATTGGTTGATTTATAACCAAATGTTCTTAATTTTCTCCATATTTATTTTCAACCTTGATGAAATATGTGATTTTTGCACTGTTGCAGAATAAATGGAACAGAGCTTGCGGTACATAATTTTTGTAGCTGATTTCATGTGTGTGTGTTTTTAGAGTTTTAAACACAATTCTTTTAAAAGTAACTTCATTGATAACCTATGCCATAAACTTCACCCATTGTAAGGGGACAATTCAATAACTTTTAGCAAATTTATAGAATTCAGGGTAAATTTTACTGTAACTCAGTTCTAGAACATTTTTACCTGTTAAAAGTTTCCTGAATGTCCTTTGCAGTCAGCCCCTCCCCTCCATTGTAGCCATTTATTTGCTTTCTGTAAATCTGTCTTCTGGAAACTTCATATGAATGAAACCATGTCATATGTAGTCTTTTATGTTTGGCTTCTTTCACTTAGCATACTGTTTTGGGGGTTCATCCAAGTTGTAGTATGTATCAGGAATTTATCCTTCTTTATTGTTCAGTAGTATTTCATTGTATGAATTTACTTACCACGTTTGGTTTTACCATTTACCATTTAATGAACATTTGTATTGTTTCCACTGTTTGGTTTTCATGAATAATGTTGCTATGAAACTTGTACAGAAACTTGTACATTTCTGTAGACATATGCTTTCATTTTATTTGGATGTATTCTAGGAATGGCATTGGTAGGTCATTGGTTTAACCTTTTAAGAAACTGTTAAACTGTTTTCCAAATGGCTGTATACCATTTCACATTCTTACCAGCAATGTATAGGGGTTCTAATTTCTCAATATCCTTGCCAACATAATCTATTGTCACATTTTTTGCTTAAAGTCATTTCAATATGTGGATACGGTATTTTACTATTGTTTTACCTTGTATTTTCATAATGATTAAAGACATTGAAAATGTTTTTATTTACTTATTAGCCAGTTGTATATTTTCTTTGGTAAAATGTTTATTCAAATCTTTTGACTACTTTTAATTGGGTTATTTTATTTCTTATTAAGTTGTAAAAGTTCTTTATGTATCTTATATATCTTTTAAGACATAAGATCTCATATACTTTCTCCCAGTCTTTTCATTTTCTTATTGGTAACTTTTGAAAGCTGGTTTTTAATTTTGATGAAGTCCAATCTGTCATTCTTTTCCTTTTATATATCATGCTTTTTAATATCATATCAAGAAATCTTTCTCTAATCCAAGTTTTTCTCCTTTATTTTCTTCTGGAAGTTTAATAACTTTAGTGCTTACCATTATGTCTATGATTTTTTTAAAGTAACATCTGTGCCAACATAGGGCTCAAACTCATGACCCCAAGATCAAGAGTCACATGTTTCACTGACTGAGCTAGCCAGGTACCCCTCTATGATTTGTTTTGAGATAATTTTTGTGTAAGGTCTAACGTAAGAATCTAAATTAATTTTGTTTTAGGTATGTACCCACTTGTCCCAGCAAAGTATATGTGTTAAAAAACCCATCATGTAAAAAAAAAAAAAAAAAAACCATCATGTTCCCACTAAATCAATTGACTGTACTATGAAGGGTTTATATATACACCTATCTTTACATGTATCACACTGTCTTCATTATTGTTTTATGGTAAGTTTTAAATTGTATAGTATAACTTCTCCAAATTTGTTGTTTTAAAAAATGTTTTGGCTATTCTAGGTCCTTTGCATTTCCCTATATATTTCAGGATCAGCCTATTTCTACAAAATCATGCCTGGGATTTTGATTGGGATTGCATTGAATCTAAAGATCAATTTAGGAAAAATTGCCATTTTAACGGCCCATGAACATGGACTATAACTTCATTTATTTAGATCTTTAATTTCACTTATTTATTTATTTATTTATTTATTTATTTATTTATTTGTGAGAGACACACAGAGAGAGAGGCAGAGACATGGGAGGAGGGAGAAACAGGCTTCATGCAGGGAGCCTGATGTAGGACTTGATCCCGGGATCCCAGGATCACACCATGAGCAAAAGGCAGACTCTCAACCGCAGAGCCATTCAGACATCCCACGGTAATTTTTTTTAATCTAAATTTTAGTTAGTGAATATACAGTGCAATATTGGTTTCTGGAGTAGAATTCAGTAATTTATCACTTATATACAACATCCAGTGTTCATCAGAAGTACCCTCTTTAATACACATCACCCATCTAGCCCATCCCCCATCCATCTCCCTCCCTCAACCCTCAGTTTATTCTTTATCAACTCTTATGGTTTGTTTCCTTCTTTCCCTTCCCCCCCTTCCCATATGTTCATCTATTTTCTTTCTTAAATTCCACATATGAGTGAGGTCATCTGGTATTTGCCTTTCTCTGACTCATTTATTTCACTTAGCATAAAACAATCTAGCTCCATCCATGTTATTGCAAATAACAAGATTTCATATTTCTAGATGGCTGAGTAATATTTCCTTATATATATGTATATTATACTAATACATATATACTATTACATATGTAATATATATATGTGTGTATATATATATATATATACACACACACACACACACACACACACACTACATCTTCTTTAACCATTCATCAGTCAATGGACATTTGGGCTCTCTATATAGTTTGGCTATTGTTGATAATGCCTCTCAGTAATGTTTTAAAGTTTTCAGAGTACAAGCCTGCCAGTTCTTTTGTTAAATTTATTCCTAAGTATTCATTTATTTATTTTTATTGATTTTATTGAGGATGAAATTGCTTCTTAATTTCTGTTTTGGATTTTTTTTCTAAGAAAACAATCAGCAGTAATGTAGTTAATTTTGTATATTGAGGGATGCCTGGGTGGCTCAGTGGTTAAGTGTCTGCCTTCACCCCAGGGCATGATCCTGGAGTCCTGGGATTGAGTCCCACATCGAGCTCCTGTGCGGAACCTGCTCCTCTCTCTGCCTATGTCTCTGCCTCTCTGTGTGTGTCTCTCATGAATAAATAAAATCTTAAAAAAAATTTTGTATATTGATCTTATATATTGTGAGCTTGTTAAATTTATATATTAGTTCTAATGAATCTTTCTTTTTTCTTTTCTTTCTTTTAGATACCTTAGGCTCATGCTATCTGTGAATAAAGACAGTTTTACTTTGTTTTCTATCTGTATTCCTTTAATTGCTTTTTCTTGCATTACTGTACTGGATACAGCCTATTGTATAATGTTGATGGAGTGGTAAGAGTGAATATCTTGCCTAGTTCCTGATCTTGGGGTGAAAGCAATCCATCTCTTACCATTAACTATGATGTTAGCTGCAAATTTCTCATAGATGCACTTTGTCAAGATGAGTAAGTTACTTTCTATTCCTAACTTGAGAGTTTTTCTTGTAAATAGGTGTTATCAAATACTTTTCTGGTACCTATTGAGATAATAATGTGCTTTTGTCTTTTATTTTATTAATATTATATATTCAGCAATTGATTTCTGGACATTAAACCAACCTTGCTTTTCTGGGATAAAACCCATTTGTTTATGGTATGTCATCTTTTTTATATGTTGTTAGATTTAGTTTGCTAATATCTTGATGATGACTTTTGCATCAGTGTTTATAAGGGATGTTAGTCTATAGTTTTCTTTCTTTGGATGTCAGTGAAACTCTTTTTTTCTGCCCTGGTAGAACTACCTCACCGGCAGAGTTGGGAATGGTGGAGAAGATAAAAGAAGCCTTAGGCAAGAATACTACTGTCTCCCACGGTACTTAAAAAGTTCAGTATTTTCTTTTTTTCTGAATGTATACTTCTCTTTTATTTAATCAATTTCCAGAGCTGGAAATGATTGTTTCTGACAGTGTTGTCCAGTTTAATAGTTGCTCTGGGGGAGAGGATTTGTTGTCCTCTTCACTCCTCTGTATCTGGAATTCCATTATGTGTTTTAGTTGGATTTGGCATGTTTTGAACAATAATGGATAGTGTATATAAGACTGTAATAAGGTGTTAAGGAGGCAAATGCCTCTTATTTTCTCAGTTTCTCAGTAACATAAGTGACTGAGGAATATGTAATCAACAACTTCTGAAGTCTCTACTGCATTGGATAAGAGGGCTTTTATGACTCGTTCTTTTGTTTTTTTTAACAGCTGCTTTAGTTTTAAAACTTATTCCTTGAACATATCCCTAGAAATCTAAGATAGATATAAAAGCCTTCTTATGAACAATAACATTTCTTCACAAGGATTTAAAAAAAATCATTTTCAAGATCTTGCCTCTAAGATTAGCTAGCCTTAGGGTTTATAAGTATCCTTCCCTGTGACCAGGATCAACGGATGAGATGAATACTTTTTTGGAAGGAAAACTTTACAAACTTAGGTCCTAGTGTTTGGGGCCTGTGAATTAATTGACAAAAGACAGATTAACTGGAGAAAAGTTTATTATACATGTGAAGAGAGTAGCTCCTTGAATAGTTAGGATTAAATGTTTATATGGCAGCTTAATGGGGGGGTGGGTGGGAAGCTAGGGCTTCAAATGCTGGAAGGTCCCGAAGATATTTGTTTACACAAGTCCAAGGTCAGGTTTCTCCCTGACTGGAGACCTCCCAGGGGTAGCGAGGCAATTTGTGGTGGCTGACTCTTGGAAAGCTCTACAAAGCCTTTTTTTTTTTTCTAAAGTTAGATAAGATTTTTCCTTTTGCATATACTACAGCTCAGAAGTTTTCACTTTGATATTATTTTGGGGTTTTTTTGGTTCCTTCAATCCACTTATTGGTTTTACTCAGTTGTTCTTTTCAACAAATAAGAAATAGCAGGTGGTAGAATCCGAACAGTGGCTAATGTGGGAAAAAAGATTAGAGAAACATATGTTTGAATTTAGAACCTATGTAAGGTGGGTTCTTGATATAATTTACTATACTTCATTTCTGTTTGATTATACCTTCTCTAAATACCCTGGAAGTCTTCAGAGGTCATGATAAGGAATTTGGATTTTATTTGATGACACTATAGAGTCAAATGTTTTTATCAAGGAAGGGACATGTTAAGAGTTATTCTTTAGGAAGGTTATTCTTAAGAGTAATAATGTGTGAGAGGGCACAGAAAAGATTGGAGATAAGAAGGCCAATTAAAAGTAATCAACAATAATCCAAGTCAGATGGCTCTTGCATTTTAGCATACATCAGAATGACCTAGAGGTCTTGTTAAAAAATGGATTGCTGGCCTCACTACAAGAGTTTCTGATTAAATAGATCTGGGGCCTGAAAATTTTTATTTGTAGTAAGTTTCCAGGTGATTCTGATGCTGTTGGTTCATTTAAAGACCAACTGGTCCAGGCACAGGAAATATGCACTTGAACTAAAATGGTGGTAATAGGGCGAAAAGTCATCAAAATGGAAGTATCTGCATGCCCTGGTAATTAATAGGATATGGAGAATGAAGCTGGTAGTCCAAGATGATAGAATTCAGAATTCAATGTTTGGTGGTCCTACTAATGGAAGTGGTCATAGAAGATTATTTGGAGGGGTAGGTTGATGATGAGTTTATCTTGGACATAACTGAATTTGCTATAAAGACACTTAGATGAAGATTCTCAGTAACCATTTGGAGACAAGACTTCTTATCTGTGAGAGGTTGGGGTCAGAAATGGAAGTTTTGAAGTTATCACAATAGAAGTGAACTTGAGGCTGTGGGAGTAGATGAGGCTATAGTGGGACTCAAAGTCTCAAGCCAAGAACGGAATTGTGGAGATTCTTACCTTCTGGAAGTGGGAGAAACAGGAAACAGAAGTGGTCAGGAGAGTGCAGTGTTACAGTGTGGAAAGGAACAAGAAAGCATCAACAACAACCCAATAGGATCCAATTCTGCAGAAAAAGATGAGTTCCAGACTCTGAGATGAGGAGGTAATTGATGACCTTTAAGGGAGAAATTTCAGTAAAGTGGGAGGGCAGAGGCAAGTTTATAAAAGTTTAGGGAGTGAGTAAATGGTTTACAAAGTGAAGACCATTTTTTTTTTTTTTTTGAAGTTGAAACTAATGGGAAGTCAGGAAAAAAAAAAGCAATCCTGAAACCTCAATAGGATTTTAAACATTCCATTCCTGGACAAAGAGAAGTAATTACATACTTTTGGGGAGTTTGAAAAGCTAATATTTGGGAGTTTGGTGAAACCAGAGAAGAGTTGTGATTAGTAGCAAGGTGAGGGCCAATGAACAGTAAGGAAGGAATGGAGCAGTGGTTTAGTACAAATTTTAGTACAAATTCCAGTGAGTGCACAGGAAGAATGATGGGTAGAAAAAATAGAAAAGGTGGGGAAGAAAAGAGACCAAAATGTGTTACTGAAGGATGTATATTTTTAAGGATGTTTTAGCAGGGACATTACTATCCTTTCTGGTTACTAATTGCCTGGTAACAAGAAAGGTAGAATTTTTATACTGCCAGAATTTACTCTCATATATATATAGGATTCTTTCTTAATAACACCTGTCAACCTCAAAACAAGAGAGACACCTAACTCTGGGAAATGAACAAGGGGTAGTGGAAGGGGAGGTGGGCGGGGGGTTGGGGTGACTGGGTGATGGGTCTGAGGGAAGCACTTGGTGGAATGAGCACTGGAGGTGTTACACTGTATGTTGGCAAATTGAACTCCAATAAAAAAAATTAAAAAAAAAAAAACACCTGTCAACCTCAAAGAAAAACAGCCAGCTATTTGTACCAGCAAAATGGATTTATTTGGGAATAGCAAAGGAATTCCAATTCAGGATATGCAAACTCTGGCAAACCAAGGCAAGTCTGGAGATTAAAAGAGAGGAAGTTTACTTTATAGAGAAAAGGAGGAAATTGGAAGGGGCTGCTTTATTTATTTATTTATTTTTTTAATTAACTTTTATTGGTGTTTAATTTACCAACATACAGAAAAACACCCAGTGCTCATCCCGTCAAGTGTCCACCTCAGTGGGAAGGGGCTGCTTTAAATGAAAGTCCATTAAAGGAAAGCAAGAGTTCAGGATGGTAATGGTTTCCCATTGGCAGAGTTGTGATATTTTTCTTATTGGCTGAGTTTATTGCTGGGCAAGGAGAAAGTCTTCCTTTCTCCTGTTGGAATAGTAAAATAGGCAAAAGCCTATTTTTCCTTTTGGAAATGCAAGGTAGTCTCTTGTGGTCTGCAATTGACTTTAAGTGGTAGGATTGAGAGCTTCCTCTTGCTGTCCTGATTGTTTTATTTTTATTAAAACATTTTTTTAAAAAAGATTTATTTATTTATTTTGAAAGAGAGAGAGAGTTGGGGGGGCAGGGGGAGGAGCAAAAGGAGAGGGAGAGAGATAATCTCGAGCAGACTTTCCACTGAGTGTGGAGCCCAAGTGGGGTATGATCTCATGACCCTTGAAATCACGATCCAAGTTGAAATCAAGAGTTGGATGCTTAATCTACTGAGCCACCCAGGCACCCTCTGATTCCATTTTAAGTGAGTTTCCCTTTATTCAGTTTCACAGACCAAAAATTAATAGCACTCTCTCTCATCTTCAAGTGCAGTTCATTAGGAGGCTAAAGCGTGTAACTGAGATATTTTAGTTTCTTAGCCCTGTAAGAGTAGTAATATGAATGCCCCTTTGCAAGTGCCACTGCTATTTTGGTTGAAAGGGCTGTGGTTTTGGAACCAATGGGAATGGTGCGGATTACCCATATAACTCAGTTAAAGAGGAAGGCAACACAGTTCTTATAAAAATAAACTATACAGAAAAGCACTTTTGCCATCATTTGCACTCCCTTCCCCTTTTTTAGGTCATTTGAATAAGTAGTTAAAAACATATGTGGTTTCACACAAGACCTTGTGATTCTTTTCTTTTTTTTTTTCCAGTCACAGAAATTTTTTTAGCTGAACTGTTTGCTTAGTGTACATTAAAGAACTGATGTTCACAGTATAGCTGATAGCTAGTGGAAATGAAATAATCTGTATTGACACATTTGGAAGTTTCACATCTTTTTCCACTTAACATGCTAACGTGATAATTGCCAGACTGATGATTTTTCCAGTGACACATCTCCCTTTGTCAATATTTAGACCTGTGTATAGAAAGCTTATCTAACACACCTGGCTAATTTTCACTTCATTTAAAAATAAATGGAACATGTTTAGCTTACAGGGTTAGAACAAAAAGAAAGAGGTTTCATAAATAATATTCTTAAAACATGTTTTTGATAAGAAAATAAATTTAAAAAGTTATTTTTTTACTAACTGTATTTGATATGATTTAAAAATCTTAACTGGAATATGTATTAAGATCATCTTATGGATTTTGAGGCTTTTTTTTTTCTACAGAAAAATTCTTTGGGAACTCAAAAAAATCACTTGCAATGTTCAGAGTAACCCCTGATTTGGATTTTGCAAGTTTGAAAGGCCCTTCTAGAGTCTGGTCAATTTGTTATTGTTTTGTAATGCTCCACTTGTAATCATTCACTAGTGCATCATGATGTCCATCATGTAGTGGAATCTTGGTCTTAATTTAGTGTCTTGGAAGATTAAAACTTAATGTAGGGAAGCTTTTCTAGGATAAACTCAAGGTGACCCATCTTCTTTAACACTTCTGGTGAGTCACTTAGGACGAAAACGGCATAAAAGGAATTTAACTCAAAGTACATTGTTTCCTGACTGGGTGGGTGGTCCATGTTTTACTCCATTTTTCCTTTGGTTTGGAAAGCAGGAGTTTCAGTTTAGCATATGAATCCCTTTGGTAGCAACTGATACCCCAGGTCCCTGTCAGGCTGATAAAATGAAGGGTGCTAGGGACAGGAAATGCTTATTTCAAAAAGCTGAGGTGAATGGAGATTTTAAACTGCTTTCTGATTGGATTCTCATCGTCACGCTTTTAGAGGTTTTGATGTTCTTCTCACTCCCTCTTCTTCCCTTTTCATAAAACATAATTGCTGTTTAAAAATGTTAGTCTGGCTTTCTTTTGAAAGTAGAATTGCACTGACAGTAACTGGGTTAACTGTATTGCTAGATTTTTCTGGTTTCCAAAGAATGCTTCAAAAGTATGGAAATAAAGCTCTTTTTCTTTTTCTTTTTTATGGCTAACAACTTCCCAGCCTTCTAATTTGCTGTCCTGTTACACTGGAGTTCATTATCTTTGTATTACAGTTTAGTCATTCTGTTTGAGTTTCCATCCTTTCATTCGCTCCTGAATTCTTGCTGAAAACGGCAATAAAAGTAACACAGCTGAGGCTTGCATACAAACTGAAGACATAATGAGAACAGTACTTTCATAGGAATTCTATCCTACATCATGGGTTTCATTACAAACATTTAGAATGAAAAGCATGCCTAAAGTATATTGAGATGTTTTTCCCTCTCTTCTCTTACCTTCCCTCCTTCCAAATTCAATTATACAATAAAGCACATAATTTTTTTTTTATCATCACTTGCCTATAGAGGAAACAAGGTCACATACATAAAACCTCTGAAGATTTGGAATAATAACTCAATAAATCATTATATATGATGGTTTTTGTTGAGTCAAAAGCAATACACTGCAACGCCTATGTTTCAAGTTATGAAATAAAATTTGAATTTTAAGTTAAAGCTGAGCGGCTAGACTTGGCTAGTTTTTCTGGAAATTTAAGTAGAAAAATGACTATTAATTGGTATTTGCAAGCAGATGCAATAGCTAACTAAACATATCCCATAGGATGAAGACCATATAATAAAATGTCACTAGTTGTTTGATTCAAAATATGAGACAAGATTCTCTAAAATAGTGCCTGCCATTCTTTCTGTGATCTTATGGCCATGAAACCAGATAATTAAAAATGATGTATGGTTTAAAGGAATAGTTCTAATACCCCTGTTAGCTATGTGGGATTACATTTCTTAAGAGAAATAGAAGTCTCTGGCATTTCTAATTAAAAGACTTGGTTTTCTATTGACTATTTTGGCAAAATAAGGTTGGCAATAAAGCTACAAACGGGGACTTTCTAGACAGCTGATTTTAAAAAAAAGATTTTATTTTTTTAAAGTAATATCTACATCTAATGTGAGCCTTGAAATCATAACCCTGAGATCAAGAGTCACAGACTCTACTGCCTGAACCAGACAGGTGCCACTAGAGTTGATGTTTTTTTTTAAGATTTTATTTATTTATTCATGATAAAGAGAGAGAGAGAGAGAGAGAGAGAGAGACAGGCAGAGGGAGAATCAGGCTCCATGCCGGGAGCCCAAAGCGGGACTCAATCCCGGGACTCCAGGATCACGCCTTGGGCCAAAGGCAGGCGCCAAACCACTGAGCCACCCAGGGATCCCTAGAGTTGATTTTTGATTGGAACATCACAGGTCAGATAATTAGAGAATCAAAAATAAAAACAAGCATTTCTGGAAATGGGTAGTGAGTAAAAAGAATGGCATACTTTGAATGAAATAAATCACACGTCAAATACAGTGTTTCTCATACCCTTGTAAAATATAATAAGGTTTTGTTTTTCTTAAGGAATTATCAATCTCTTTCTATAGGCACAACCATGTGGTGACCCAAATTATCGTTACAAAGTTTGGTGGGCAGAGGATCAAATAAATGGATTGAGGTTATTTAATGTTTAACGGCAAAAGAAGACATCAGGAACCATCCTTCTTGGGGGGGGGGAGGGTTAGTTTTATCAGTGGAATTAGAATACCTGAAGTTCCTTGATTATTATTCTCTCTGTTTTGGAAAAATAACTTGAAGAGCTGCTTTGGTCTGTTTGATCTTTCATTCTAGCCACCCCCCCCCCCCCCCACCAATCCAAATGTTCATTGTTTAGATGAGTTGCATCATTTAATTGCTGTGTAGTATGGCCGTTCTGGTTCTCTCATTTCACTTTATATATTTATACTTTGGTCCAGTTCATGCTAATGTTATAGTTTAATCTTCTAATGCTTTATGTATTATGGTATCACCAGAGGACCTTTAAATGCACATTTCTAGATCCCCAACAAATATATCTTTCTAGTGGACCAAGCGTGAGGCCCAGGGTGACTGCTGAAGAAGATACTAGAATAACATTTCAAAAAACATTGCTAGAGATTATTTTCATATTTAATTTTTGAATACATAATAAATTTACATGGTTCGAAAGTAACTCCAATTCCACATCTATCATATTTTACATCCCTCAAAAGGTGACTTTGGTCCACCAAAAAACAGACACCAAAATAGGATGAGATGTACAGGTCTGTATATCTAGAAGGAGAGAGAAAGAAAGAGAATTGGATGGGAGGAACTTCAGACTATAGCATAGTTCCATGAAAGATAGACAAGGCCAGTGGAGGGGTTTCTTGTAAAAGGAGCCCCCTGCCTTGCTGGAATGGGCTTGCCTTAGTATCCCAATCTTATTGGCCATTGTCTGGAAAGTTGGCTTTGGCACAAAGATGGTGGTAGAGCTAGAGGGACTGCAGCCAAGGCCATATGTGAATTATGCTCCCTGCAGCAGCAGGTCTGAGTGACAAAGTTTATGGCTGTTACGCATTGATTATTAGTTTCCTGTATAAGCTCTCAAAGTTTTTTTTTTTCACATATAAGGAAAATTCTATTTTTCCATCTTTTTACGCAGAAGTTAGTATTTTAAGCTTTTTTATTTGTTTCACTTGCTTTTTTTCATTTAAATCTTGGAGATCTTTATATCAGTACATTCAGAGTATCCTAATTCTTTTTTTACAGTTGCCAAGTATTCTGCTGTATGGCTGTACCATGGGTTTTAACTTAATTTTTTTAACCAGTCATCATTGATGGATATTTAACTTGTTTCTGTTCTAACTAATGTTTTAATTAAACTTGTACAGACATTATTTTTCACATATGCAAATGTGCAAAAATGCAAATTTACCTGTGGGATAAATTCCAGAAAGGAACTGCTAGGTCAAATGATATATATAAGTAATTGTGATGGATGTTGTCAAAGTGTTCTCCATTGAGCATAAGCCCATAAATAGAGTTATACTTATTTACTTTCCTGATGTATAGAGCACCTGTTTCTCAACAGCACTGAACTGAATGTGTTATCAAATGTCTGCATTTTTGTCAATGTGATAAATGAAAACGGTATCTCAGTGTAGTTTTATTTTGCCTTTATCATCTTATAAAGAATAAGTTTGAAGGGGTGCCTGGGTAGCTCAGTCCCGTTGAGCATCCTACTGGTGATTTCAGCTCAGGTCATGATCTCCTGGGTTGTGAGATCTAGCCCTGTGTTGGGCTTTGCACTCAGTGGGAATCCTGCTTGAGATTCTGTCTCTCACTCCCTCTGCCCTTTGCTTCTCACAGGCACATGCCCTCTTTCTCCAATAAATTAATAAATCTTAAAAAAAGAGAATATGTTTGAAGACAGATATTTAAGGGTCATTTCTATTTCCTTTTCTGTGAGCTGTTTGTTCTTATACTTTGATTAATAATACTTTGACTATTTTTCTATTGAATTGTCTTTTTCTTATTGTCTTTCTTGCTCTTTTTCTTTATGTGACTTAAAAAAATAAATATATATATATGTATATATATATATATAATTAGCCCATTATCTATGCATAGTATTAGATGTGAATATTTTCCAAGTTTCTTGGTTGTAGTTTTACTTTGTTTACTTAGTGTTTTACATGTGGGAGAAAAATACATATACACATAGTATACATACATTTAAAAAGTTTTAAGTTTAGCATTTATTTGGAGGAGTGGCTTCTGGATTTTTTTAGTCATAGTTAGAAAGGTCTTCCTTACTTCAAGGATGTAAAGGTATTCTCTCAGATTTTTTTTTTTTAAGATTTTTATTTATTCATCCATGAGAGACACAGAGAGAGGCAGAGACACAGGCAGAGGGAAAAGCAGGTTCCCTGTGGGGAGCCCGATGTGGGACTCGATCCCAGGACCCGGGGATCACAATCTGAGCCAAAGGAAGATATTCAACCACCCAGATGCCCCTCTCCTAGATTTTTATCTAGCATATATGTGATTTCATTTTTTAATTTTTATTTTTTAAATTCCTCTTATCCAATTCTCTTTCTTTCTCTCTCCTTCTAGATATACAGACCTGTACATCTCATCCTATTTTGGTGTCAGCTTCTTGGTGGACCAAAGTCACCTTTTGAGGGGTGTAAAATAAGATAGATGTGGAATTGAAATTACTTTCGAACCATGTAAATTTATTATGTATTCAAAAATTAAATATAAAAATAAATTTATTTATTTGACAGAATGGGAGAGAGAGAGAGAGAGAGAGAGAGAGAGAATGCACAAGTAGTAGGAGCAGCAGGCAGAGGTAGAGGGAGAAGTAGGCTTTCTGCTCAGGGATGCAGGGCTTGATCTCAGGACCCAAGGATCATGACTTGAGCCAAAAGCAAATGTCTAAATGACGGACCACCCACGCACCCCATGATTTCATTTTTTTACAGTAAAATTTTGAAGTCATTTGGTTTAAAGTGAATACAGCATAATATTCCCCTCAGATTTATCCCAATTCATTTAATGATCTTTTACCCACAGATATAAGGTATCACCCTTGCTATATTTCAAATTATAGTAAATTCTCTTATGTACCTGGGTATATTTCTATTAGTCACGTTCTTACATCTATTTATTCATGCTCTGGTATTATCTTTTAAATTATTGAGACTTTATAATATGTTTTAGTATTTGGTAAGACCAATCCTCATAGCTCTTCTTGTTTTTTAAAGATTTTATTAATTTATTTATGACAGAGAGACAGAGACAGAGGAAGAAGCAGGATCCATGCAGGGAGCCCGACGTGGGACTTGATCCCAGGACTCCAGGATCACGTCCTGAGCCAAAGGCAGACACCCAACCACTGAGCCACCCAGGTGGCCCCCTCTTAGCTCTTTTATTGGTTTCCTGACTATTCTTATTTATTTTTTCAATAGAATTATTTGAGAAATCAAATAACAAATAAACAAAAACAAGAAAAAAATTGATGGTGCTTTGTTAGGATTCTGATAAATTTATTTATTTATTTATTTTTTATATATAGATTTTATTTATTTATTCATGAGAGAGAGAGAGAGATCGAGAGAGGGGCAGAGACACAGGCAGAGGGAGAAGCAGGCTCCATGCAGGGAGCCTGACGTGGGACTCAATCCTGGGTCTCTAGGATCAGGCCCTGGGCTGAAGGCAGCACTAAACTGCTGAGCCACCTGGGCTGCCCTGATTCTGATAAATTTATAAGTTAACTTACGAATTAGAATAGACAACTTTAACACATTGAATCATTGTGTTAATGAACATGATATAGTTTTCTTTTATGTTCTAGCTGATAATCTTATTTCTCTCTTTTCTGAGCTCTTGAGACATTTCATTATAGTTCCAAAATACTAAAAATGATAACTGATCATTGACATGTTAAAATATAATTTTCAAAAGGCTAAATCACGACTCTTAAGGATATATGAAATGAAAACATGTCAAAGATTTTATTCATCTTGAGGTGCCTGGCTGCCTCAGTTGGTAGAGCATGTGACTTTTGATCTTAGGGTCATGAGTTTGAGTCCCACATTGGGCGCAGGAATTACTTTAAAAAAATTAAAAGAAAAAAGATCTTATTCATCTCATAAGCTAAGAAGGGAACCAGTAAGAACTTGCATAAGTCCAAAGAGCTTTGAGAAGCTAGGTACCTAGAAGAAATTTAATGGATTGCCAGGTTAGATACAAAGTTAATTATTGTTCAATTAATTATTGATCATGAAACTTTGTGGTCACCTGTTCCACTGGACAGAAGTTATTTGCATATTTCCTGAACAAAACACCCACAAATTAACCTCTGCTCCTATAGAGGTAGAAAATAATCCAAGCAATATAAAGCCAAGCCTAGCTTTGCACTTAAAGAACACCCATCTCTTAGGCTATTTCCAAATTCTAGATAATTTTTTAATGACAAACATTAAATAAAATTGTGGAAATTTTTTAATTAAAAATTCATTTAGTTGGTTTTATTATTATTGTTGTTGTTGTTTTGCAGTCAGCATGGGCAGTCCCTTCTCTTTGATGATTCATTTTCTTACAATGAAATCCTAGTGATACTTCTGGATAAAGAAATTAAAAAATACATTGCCTCCATTCAACAAATATAGAAAAAAAAAAACAGAGCTGGGTAAAGGGCATCAGAGATGTGAGAAGTGTTGCTAGTTGCAATCTTAAACAGGATGGTTAGGGTAGGTTTCAGTTAGAAGGTGACATTTGAGTATAATCTTGAAAGGAGATAGGGGAGTCAGCCCTGCTGAGGTAGGAACATTTTTGGCAGAAGACACAGCAGTACCAAAGTCCATTGAGGGAGTTTGCCAGGCCTGTTTGAAGAACATCAAAGAGACCAATGTGATTGGAATGAAGTTACTCAGGACATCGGGGCCATATTACTTAGGGCCTTGCAATCTGTGCTAGAATTTTGTATTTTATTTAGAGTGAGATGAGCAAATGAGGTACATGATCTGACATATTTGAAAAATATTTGAAAGTATCCTTTTGGCTATAGTTGTGAAAACAGACTTAGGGAGAGAATTCAAAAGTGGCAACAGGGAAACCTGTTGAAAGGTTATTGATATAATTCAGGAAAGACATTTTGGTGGCTTGGACCCCATGGTGATAATAGTAGAGAAGGTAAGAAAAAGTTGGATTCTGGATATTTCTTGAAGATTTTACTAAACAGTTTTCTGGCAGATTGGATGTGGTGGGTGAAAGAAAGGAGTAAGTATGATTGACAGATTTTTGGTGTGGGCCACTAGAAGGATGGAGTTGTCATCAAGTGGGTTGGGAAAGGCTGTGGGTAGAACAGGTTTGGTGGGGAAAAAAATCAGGATTTCAGTTTTTGGGAGCTGTAGTCTTTCAGATGAGTATTAGACCTTTATGTAGAATTCTTAAATAGATATTTGGATCTATGAGTTCTAAGTTTGGGAATGAGGGCTGTGTTGAAGATCTAAATTTGAGAGTTGTTAGACCACAGATGAGATTTTTTTTAAAAAAGATTTTGTTTATTTGAGACAGACAGAGAGAGAGTGAGAAAGCATGAGCAGGGGGAGAGGCAGAGGCAGAGGGAGAAACAGACTCCCTACTGAGCAGGGATCCCAATGTGGGGTTCGATTCTGGGACCTGGGATCATGACCTGAGCCAAAAGCATATCCTTAACCAACTGAGCCACCTGGACACCCCTACAGATGAGATCTAAAGCCAAGAGACTGGATGAAAAATTAGAGGTAGAGAACTAAGGATCGAGACTTGGGGTCCTCCAACATTTTAAGAAATGACCAAGCAACTTGTGTTTGGTAGTATCAACTGAGGTTTGATACTAGGCAAACCTCAGTATCAATAGCAAAAACACAGCTGAGATTTTTTAAACCACCTATTATTGACTAAAAGTTAAATCAAGCATATGTTGACTCAAATCCTTCTGTAATCTCAAAAAGTAAAATTGTAAATAAACAATCAGTACAAGATTCTTTAAAAAATAAACACTATTTTGACATTTGGTAATGCCTAAAGAAGTTAATATCTCTTACAGAGAAACATATATTCTATTCTTAGTTTCATTTTACATCATGTTAAACTTCTTAGGCTCATCAGAGAAATATATTGGATATGTATTATGTACCTTGACCTTTGGAACTCTAAATGTTGCACTAGTTCATCAAGATGCAATTGCAACATTACACTGTCTATGATATTTGATAGGCTTTGCAAAAAGAGCTGGTAGTTAACAAAACTCTATTATTTGTACCATATAATTATACAGAGGGCGGGGACTGTCTTTTTTTTTTTTTTTTTTTTTTTTGGTATGTGTGGTCTATATACGGCTCTGATTTGGTCAGGTTGAGCAGTGTTTGAAGGAGAGCCAAGCATGTTCTGGAGATAGCAGGCAGCCCCTGAAAACAGCTTAGCGATTAACATGGGAACTTTTCTTCTTCTAAAAGATCGGTCTTTTCTGAAGTCCATCAAGACATGCACAGTATGGCAGCTCTAAAGGGCCCTTACTTTCTTATGGGTTGGTGTAGGGTTTCCAACACTACAGTTTTACTTATTCCTTCTGTTCAGAAACATGACTTTAAAGTCTTAAATTGTCTTCTTTTGCTATCAACTGAAAAATCTGCATACTTTATTTTAAAAAATTTTAAAAGTCTTTTAAAACTTTATTTTGTAGAGATCACAGCTACATGATTAAGACAAATCAAAGAGATTAAAATTGGGAGAAAGCATTTTTACTCCGTATGGGTAAAATATATTCTATTTTACTTTGGAGGCTTCATCATAAACTTTATCATATTAAAATCTATAATGATGGTCAACTATTGCACAGTCACACCAGTTCTGGGCGTCTACCAAATGCAGTTGAGAGCTAAATTCGTTACTGGTTTGAACAATATAAGCTGAACTTCTATGGTTACTATGTATCCATGTATCCTTTTATCCTGTGCTACCGACTGAATTGTATATGTTTCTGAATTCTTTAAAAAAAATTTTTTTTAAAGATTTTTATTTATTCATGAGAGACACAGAGACACAGGCAGAGGGAGAAACAGGCTCTATGCAGGGAGCCTGACCGAGACTCGATTCCGGGTCTCCAGGATCACACCCTGGGTGGTGCTAAACCGCTGAGCCACCCGGGCTGCCTGATTTTTCTGAATTCTTATATTGACACACTAACCCCCAGTATGACTGCATTTGAAGATAGAGTCTAGATGGAGGTAAGTAAAGGTTAAATGAGGTCACAAGAGTGGGGCCCTCATACTATAGGACTGGTGTCCTTACAAGAAGAGGAAAACTCACCAGAGCTTGCTCTTTCCACATTTGCAGAGAAGAGGCCATCTGAGGACAGAAAGGAGGTGGCCATTTACAGGCCAGGGGGAGAAGCCTTACCAGACACTGACCCTGACAGCATGTTGATCTTTTTTTTTTTTTTTTTAAGATTTTTATTTATTTATTCATGAGAGACAGAGAGAGAGAGAGAGAGAGAGAGAGAGAGAGAGAGGCAGAGACACAGGCAGAGGGAGAAGCAGTCTCCATGCAGGGAGCCCGACGTGGGACTCCATCTCAGGATCCTGGGATCATGTCCTGGGCCACAGGCAGATGCTCAACCACTGAGCCACCCAGGCGTCCCTAGCACATTGAACTTCTAGTGTCCAGAACTGTGAGGAAATAGATTTATGTTGTTTAAGCTATCCAATCTGTGACTATCTTAGGGCAGCCTGAGTAGACTAATACATTCTGCTTCATTTTTCCTTGCAACACTTATTACCACATGACTTGTGAATGATGATATATATACTAGAATGTAAGCTAGGACTTTTTGATTTGTTACTGGGCCATTGCCTGGCATGTAGTAGGCATGCAATAAATATTTGTTGGATGACTGAATTAAATGTCTAGTGACAGGAGATCATATACAAAAAACCAAAACATCACATTTCTCAGCATATGGCATCTGAATATCATAATTACATTTACCATACAATTAATCTATCTTCTCTCCCCTCCCCCTTCCCCTTCTCTTCCCTCTTTTCCTCTCCTGTTTTCTCTCTCCTCTCTTCTCATCTCATTTCTCCCATGATATCATGTGCCCTTTGAAGGCAACTATCTTGTCTTTACTTGGATTCCCTAGGAGTAAATCCTGAGACAAGGAGTCTAGATGTGGAAAATATACCAGCAGAGAAATAGGGAAGTGATTCAAGGAAGCAAAGGCAGCCGATAAAGGCTATGGTATTAGGCCAGCTACCACTGTGGGCAACTTAATCCGGTGCTGAAACTCTGGAAAAGGGTAGAAAACACATGTTGCAAATTATCCCATCTGAGGGGTAAGAGAGCTGGGGTAAATATTCATCAACACCGGAGAGTCATTGGCCTGCCACCACAGGCAGCATGGCTTTCCACAGTTCCGGGAAAAAGTCTCAGATACAGAGGTGCTGGTGGTGGCAGCTAGGAGTCTGCCGATGATTTGGGAGGATCCCAGGAACATGGGTGGGACCCTCGTGGCATCTGCTACAATCCTCATTCACCTGTCTGCATACCAACTGCTTAGCAGCACCCAAAAGCGTACTGACACAATATGAAACATCAAATCTTTCCTGCCCTTCAAACTATTGGGGGGAATACAGTTCTCTTATTTATCTCTGGTTGCAGAAAAATAGAACTATGTCATCAAAAAACGATGGAAATGGACCTAAAACATTCCTATCCTCAATTCATTCAAAACTACTTCATTTTATGTTTTCATCCACATGTGTGAAATGTATCCCAATTATCTACAAATATTTATGAGATAGATGGGCTGTGCTGATCCCCAAGTTAATGGTGATGGGATCAAACTTTTGGGTTGCGTGGCCCTGGTTTGACCTTCTGTTTAGGCATTGATGTTTTCTCTAAAGCTCAGTACTGGCATTATTCCAACTCTGGGTGTTATTCAATATAAGGTTTTACAAAAAACTCCACCTCCTTTTATTTATTTTTTCTTGGATAAAGCTTTTAAAAAATGTTAATCTATAGATCCTCCTCCTCCATAATTACACTTGCCAGAGGAGTAGGAGCCAAACAATTAAATTCCCCATAGGTGTTGGGTGTAATAATTCCTCGTGAATCAGAAGATTAAGCATGGCAACAACAAATGGAACAAGATGGTCTAAGCTCTGTTTTTCCTGCAGAACAGCAAATAGTTGCTGTTGCAAATCAAAAAGCAGTTCTCCTTAATTACCACTGTATGAGGCAGTGGGCTAAAAGCAGGCTCATTTGGTAATGTTTTCTGTGTGGCTACAGTATGTACACACAGTGTAGGCCTTTATGCACTGTCTAATAGACAATATTATATACTAAAGTATTGCTGACATTCATTTTATGTGGAGATACAGCTGCTATGCCCAGGACACTGGCCTCCAAGCTGTGTGTGCACCGAACTCAAGGAACAGTTTTACTTGCTCAAGCCAGGCAAGACTATTTATACTTAAAACACTTTCTTCACGATTTACAACATGTCTTACTAGGTGAAGAAAGTCTGTGAGCAGGACCGGCTGCAGTCATAGGCTGTGATCTCAGGGAGGCCTGCAAGCTGTAGCTTGCAGCAAGCTTCACCAAGTTGACACATTTTCCTCTGTTTTTGCCCTTGAATCAATTACCCTGGGGATCTGGAAGCCTTTGGGTAATGAACCCTTATAGCAGGAATCAAAGACTGACGTAGAAAAATGAAGAGCAGAACTGTAGTGTTTTATCTCCTCTTTTTGCTCCCCAAATTAGACCTGCTTGTTTACTGAAATTGGTCAAACAGTTTAATTAGCATTCCATGTTTGTTATTTCTTTAATCAAGGTTTCAAACAGAACAAGGCAACAAGCCAGGCCAGTAATGAGTCTCCTCCACCTACTCTTAAGTTAAATACTTGCTGAGATTCCCATTCATTTCCCAGGGATGTCTCATCGCTGGTGTACTTTCACTTATCATCAGGGTTATTGGGCACTGCTTGTAAGTGCATACTAATTGGCAGTAGGCGATGTATATATTTATGTTAATTTATAGTTATATATAGGTATCCATAAAACATGCATCTTTTAAGTGAGAAGAGTTGAATGTTTTTCTGATGGAATTTGTGAGATTGTGAGGGCCATCAATGAGGAAAAATGAGTCACAGTATCTACTGACTCATGTTTGAAAGCCCATAAATTAACCTTCCTACTTTTATAAAATTCACTTAAGACATAATAAGCAAGGATATGAAAAAAATTCTCTGAAAAAGTGGTCAAGTATCTAATTACTTGAGTTCCCATAACAAGTTGAAATGCTTTAAAAGAAATGCTGAAGGTCAGGTCAGCTTGGCAAATGGATTTCATTTTGTTTCATCCAAAATACTGCCCTACTTTTAGCTTGCGAATGCAGATAACTTAGGCAGTGTTAAAGAAATTATGCAAATCTTAATTGCAAACAGTGTTCCTTTTGGTTTTTTTACATTTAGACTAACTGTAGTAATTATTTGAAAACCTTTTTGAATCTCACACTTAATAAAAGTAAATTTTATGCAAACAATAAGAGAATATCAAAGCGGTCAGTGAGGGTGATGCTGGTTTGCCTTCAGAGGCGAGTAAAATGGAGAGTTTATTTCTGATCTTCCTACTTTCAGTATCATCACATATTGAGGTCTTGGCAGCTCCACAACGAACAGCAAAGGGAGCAAAGATTAGTTCCTGCCAAGGTACTTGAGAGAGGCTGTGGAGGAGGAAGGGTCAGGGCCCAATGAGTGGCTTAGGCAGTTGGTCACTTTGGCTTCAGAGATATCCAGGGCAAAAGAGAAGAGAGGATTATAGAAACTGGAATTGGACATCTTGCAACCATATCCTACCTCTGCATCTTGTTGGCTATTTGACCTTGCCCCTCTTAACCTCGCTGTTCTCATCTGTATGAGGACAGTACTAGAACCTGTGTCATGTGATTGTTTGGAGGACTAGTATGTTAATGCAAACAAAGCAAAGCCCTTGTAATGGTGCCTGGCACCAACTAAAGGCTACGTGCTCATTATTATTACATGGGTTGTGACTTTTAAAATGTGAACTAATGAAAGTACCTAAACATGGCCCTAGTTGGAGCTACTTTCTGGGAGTGAGTAGTATCTATGACTAGTGAAATTATCTGTTAAGGGAAGGCTTCGTGAGACTTGGAAGGGGTGATAGTGTGTGGTTTCTGAGTCAGATAGATCTGGGCTTGGAGATGGGCTCTGCTACTCATTTGCTGTGTGACATTGGGACAAGTTAATTAAACTCTGTAAGCCTCTATTGTCATCATGTGTAAAATGAAGAATATAATAAGGTCCACTTCAGAGATTCTCATGAAGGTTAAATGAAAGTATGCATAGAAAAACATTTAGCATTAGCACCTGGCACAGTCTGTCAGATAACGGAGAATATTGTTTCTCGAACTCAGTATCCCAAGCCTGGGATACATTAATTTAAATTTTATCTTTAGGGGATCCCTGGGTGGCGCAGCGGTTTGGCGCCTGCCTTCGGCCCAGGGCGCAATCCTGAAGACCCGGGATCGAATCCCACGTCGGGCTCCCGGTGCATGGAGCCTGCTTCTTCCTCAGCCTGTGTCTCTGCCTCTCTCTCTCTCTCTCTGTGACTATCATAAATAAAAAAAAAAAAAAAAAAAAAAAAAGAAAGAAAGAGATGTTTGCTTCCGGGTTAAGAGTCTGGTCATTAAGCTATAGGCTGCAGGGTGCTTGAATCTCTGTGATTCGGAGTCACAGTTTCAAGGATTATAAATACTCGTGAACTCTCCCCACTTTCCCACCTTCATTACATAACCTCTGTGGGTCAGCCAGCCCTCTAGGATTGTTTCCCATCCAAACTCCTTCTGCTCTAGCTACTCTATGGCTACATAAAAAATTTTGACAGAGCAAAACATGATCTCAGTAAGTAGGCCAAACTCTGGGGATAAGATTCTGGACATCTTGGCACTTTAGTCTCTAAGAAATAAGAATATTCGTGTGGAGAATGGTCCATTATCGTGGATCAAAAACTTGTCTACTTGTCTGTAGGCTGGATATTAAATGTAATGAGAACTGGATTAAAAAAGAAAAAGATAATTATGAAAGAGTCCTTAGACTAGACTTCCTGTTTGTGAGAACAAGGCCTATAAATTCACTATTGGTGTGTCAAGCAATAATAAGCACGATTTCAAAAGAAACTTAATGGGAGGATAAGTATTTGAACCCTAGATTTAATTGTGGGAAGAAATGAGAGATGAAATAGGTGTTTGATTTTATGTTGAGTCCCAGTTTCTGGGCTTTTTAGTTTGGCATTTATTTTTTTGATATTTACCTAGCACAATCTATAGTATATTACGGGTAGAAATTATCCTTTTAAAACTTGTCTAGAGCACCAAATTAAAAGGTACTAGTGAAGTTTTTCACTCCATGTTGTCCCCAACATATTAAGCACAATTCCCCCATTAAAAGGGCTATTAGCTGTCTTGGAAAGATTTGTAAATAATATTGAATATAGGGATTTCTCAGAATCACTTCTTCTGGGACATCTTCATCTTCTTCATAGTTCTCTAAGCCAGTTTAAAAGTATTTTTTGGTCTCATAGTCAGCCTCTAGTAATTAGCCATGTGTGGCTATTCACACAGCCGTTGAACCTGGTCCATGATTGTGCCATACTTGGGATAATTTCCTTCATACTTTAATTAAGGGAAAACAAGTTTAGACAGTCTGTAAAGGAGGGAAATGTGTATCTTTAATTTCTTTTTTAGCTTTCTTTTTCTGTGACTCATCTCCTCTTCTTTCTCCTAAATCTTTAAGAAGTCAGGCTTTTCTTAGCTCTTTGCAGCAAAGTGAAGTTGTCTAGGCAGAATTTATACAAGATGATAGGCCTTGTGAGCAGAGAGAGGGTATAAAGGGTTGTGCCCCCTATGGGGAGGGGGCAAGTCAGATTTTCAAGTTAAACAGAAATTTGCTGCAGTAATTACCCTTTATCACTAATGACAGGCAATTGCCATAGCAACCGGCTGCCACCTGTCTCTCACATACCAGCTCTGTATGCTCTGAAACAAAATAAGAGCACACTGCAAAGTCAGTTGTGGGGTCACTAGTCTGAAGAAGGAATCAAACTCTGTGGATATTCAGAATTTAGCTAGTGGCAATGCAGGGTGCATTGTGTTCATGAAAGCATTAGATAGCAATACGACTTAAGAGAATTTGATTTTTTTTTTTTAATAAATGACCTAGGGCTGACCTAGGACAGTATAATGGTTAAGGGAATAGCTCTGGAGTTGGAGAGGGGTTTGAATCTGAGCTTCTCCATTTACTGGCTGAGTGACCTTGGACAAATGGCTTAACCCCCTTAAGCATCATGGGGTTCAATTCACAGGTTGCTGAAAGGATTAAACTGGATACTGTTTGTAAAGCACTTAGTCCAAGGTGAGCACTCCATCAGTGATAGCTGAAAAAGTCTACTCCTGGCAGCAGGTGACTCGAGCACATAGTAAGTACATGACACGTGGCTTCTATTAACTTAGTGAATTCAATTGCTAGTGGACCACTGCTCAGCAAATCCGGGTCTTCAAATTACATGCTCTGCAAGCTCTCCCTCCACTTTGTATGTATGGAGGCATATGTACAGAGGCACGTAGAAACAGCCTTTGAGTAATATAATTTTGATCTCTACATTTTAGAAATGTCTTCTCGATACCAAAGAGTTCAGCAGGTCATTTACTCTTTCTAATGACACTGCATGTAGACAAATCTCTGTGACAGCTGAAATTGGTTTTTCTTTTGAATCTCCTCGATTATGTCTTTAAACCTCTTTAGCACTCCTCCCACCCTGAGTATTGGCTCTGTGCTGAGGCCAATTAGAGACATTAACCACCCCTTGCCCACAGTAGAGGCATTTATTTATTTATTTATTTATTTATTTATTTATTTATTTAATCATTGGGGTGTTGAGGACATGCCATATTTTCTTTTCCTTTGACCTCTATCTCAAAGAAAAAACTATTCAAAACCTGGACCAACCTGATAAGGTGTGCATACATATTTCTTTCCCTGCTATCAAATGATCGTAAGATAAATTAGGATTTGTCTATAATCTTACGCTATGTCACAATGTGCAATCTAAAAATCACATACAGGGGATCTCTGGGTGGCTCAGCAGTTTAGCGCCTGCCCTCAGCCCAGGGCATGGTCCTGGGGTCCCAGGATTGAGTCCCACATCGGGCTCCCCGTGTGGAGCCTACTTCTCCCTCTGCCTGTGTCTCTCATGAATAAATAAATGAAATCTTAAAAAAAAATCACACACATTTCCTCCATAATTAGTAATTGTCTGAACACTGTTCTAGATATTAATCACTTAAAGAAAGACTCAGGGTCATTCTTAGCACCTATGTGCCCATCACCCAACATATTTAATTAAATTCCACGACTTATCCCCTCTTAAAGAGCCTTACATTCTCTGTTTTCTATCTAAACTCCCTGCTCTCAGTGCAGGCTTTACCATCTCCCTCCTGAATTGCTGTGGCAGTCTACTGGCTGGTCCTCTCCTCTTCTATTCATCCTCCACACTGCAGTCAGCATGATTTTATAAAATGCTAATGTAATCATGTTGCTGTCCTTAAAAAAGAACTTTTAGTGGGTTTCCATAACCTCCACGATAAAGATCCTTAGCCATCTGCCATCACCTCTCTAGTCACATATTCTATCATTATGACTTTCCTCCAGGGATGCCAACCTACACCAAGCCATTCCATGCTTCTTGCCTTTGCTAACACATCCATCGTTCTTCATTCTTCAAAGTCCTGTACAGCTGTCATCTCTTCTTGGAGGATTTCTCCATTTCCTTTCCCCCTTAAGATCATAACTGCGTCCTTTGTTATAGTTCTATATCTTGGTTACAGTACTATTATTTTAAAAATACTTATTTCTTCCTTATTAGAGTACTTGTGTTTCAAGGTAGGGTATGGATTTCATTCATTTTCAATAACCCTGGGGTCTGGTAATGTCCTTAATAAAGTTTTGTTGATGTAAAACACACATTTAACATTTCTATGGATAAATGTGTGGACTATTATTTATGTTTTTATTTTTTAATCATTCTTTTTTTTAAAAGATTTTATTTATTTATTTGAGAGAGACAGAGTGACAGCAGGAACAAGGAGTGGGGAGGAGGGTCAGAGAGAGAGGAAGAAGCAGACTGCCTGCAGAGCAGGGTCTGAAATCCTGATGCAGGATTTGTGGCAGGGTCTAAGTGGGGTGGGTTGCGGTTTGTGGGCTCCTGGGGCTCCTTCCCAGGAACCCAGGGATCAGGACCTGAGCCAAAGGCAGACACTTACGTAACTGAATCACCCAGGCACCCCTGGATAACATGATCTTTTAAAAAACAGTGCTAATGAGGAACAGCTGGGTGGCTCAATGGGTTGGGTGAGGGATTTTTGATTTTGGCTCAGGTCATGATCTGGGGGTTCTGGGATTAGGGCCCACGTTGGGCTCCCCACTCACCAGGAAGTCGGCTTGTGTTCCTCTCCTTTTGCCCCTCCCCCTGCTAATGCTTTCTCTTTCTCAAATAAATAATAAATAAATCTTTTTTAAAAAAGGTGCCAATGAAAGAACTTTATTGGAACCCTATTTTTACACCATTCCTGGATCCTCACATAGGACTCACAAAATTATAGGCTTGTAATATTCTACTATGAAAATAAGTAATATTAATAATGTTCTCTGCTTCTCATAATTAAAATTATTTTTATATCTGATAACATGCAAAAAATGCTCACAGAATGTTAAGAAATTAGGATATAAATTGTATATTCAGGATATCCAAATTTAGTAAAAAAAAAAAAAAAAAAGAAAAGAAATCAACAAAAATATATAAGCCTGAGAAAAAAGCCACACAATATCAACAAGTATTTATTGGGGGTGGGTGGTGGTGGTGGTGGAAGGATTACAGACAATTTTTGTTTTCTTGTATGTTTATATTTCAAAATCTTTTTTACAAAGACCATGCATTTTCTGATCAGAACATTTTTTAAAAAAGATTTTATTTATTTGTTCATGAGAGACACAGAGAGAGAGAGAGAGAGAGAGACAGAGACACAGGCAGAGGGAGAAGCAGGCTCCATGCAGGGAACCCGACGTGGCACTCATCCCCAGGATCATGCACCGGGCTGAAGGTGGCACTAATCCGCTGAGCCACCCAAGCTGTCCCAAAACATTTTTTAAAATGTAATTGGCATAGATATCAAGTTACTTTTCCTCAGAAGGATTACCTAAATGTGCTCACTCTTGTTACTTAGGACAGAAGGTAGGAAAATGTCTGATTGTCCATGTGCTTGGTTCCAAACAATTCCCTTTTCCTATGGGATCTGAACTTTACTGTAGGCTACAAATCACTATTTCCACTAGATGTCACCAAACTACTGACAAAAGTAGCTCATATGTTCTGCATATTCAAACAGCTTTTAAAAACATTAAAAATCCCATTATTCAGTATTCCTTGCTATCACACAAAGCATTCAAAATTTGAAGAATTAGTAAAAAAATGCATATTACATAAAGTTCTGGCGCTTTTCATAACAAGTGAAGGCTTAAATGGATCCTTTGGCTTTATTTAATCTATATGTTATTAGCTTCTTAATATAAAAGTGAAGAGAAAATTGATATCAGGGGCACTGCTTAGATTTTTAAAATTATTTTCAGATGATTTCAAGCTCTTTTTATATAATACATGGAGCAAAGAAAGGTCAGAATCCTGAAACTCCTTTCTGAACAATGTTTTTTAACCTAACGCAGCTTTTATCATTCAGAATGACTCCTTGGTTTACGAATAGAAATATCTCTCAGTATTGGGATTCTTTTCAGAACATTTTAATTTATTGTAAAGCTGTTTAGAGCTCACTTCATGTTTCAGAAAGCAAAACAAATAACTTTTCCTTGAGGAATGAAATAAAGCATCTTTTCTCTAATCTAACAAAGGGCAGTTAGAGAGCCATGTTTCTTTAAAAATGTATGAACCTATTTACTCTGTAGGTTCAAAACTGATCTTTTTTATGATTGGCTAAGTTAACAACTAAAATGGGAGGTTGGAGGAAGCTTGTTTCCAATCATTTCTGCTTGAGAATGAAAATGATTGGCCAATCAAAAGACATTTAAATTAGGCAGTGAGCTCTTGGACAGAAATCCATGTACTATCTCCTACATTACTGCTATCTTTTAAAGATGTAATACATTATTTTTCTTATGCTTCACTATGGATGACAAGGAATAACACAACAGTTTGTAAACAAAAAAGTCTGACTAAATTTCCCAGGTTCTTCCTTTCTCTAAAATGTTTTTTTCAATTGTTACTCTTTTAAAATAGCACATGCTAATATTTTAGTCTTAAGGATCTTTATTGCTTATTTTAAGTTTCCTCTGTCCCTTTTAATGGCTATTGTACCATATTCTCAGTGTTAATATTCTCAATGTTAATTCAAAAATAACAAAGAGAGCAATACTGATGATAGCAATGGGTTTATCTAAAGGAAAATAGTCACTCTTAATTTCAAAAGGATAGAAACCAAACTAAACTAAATCATCAGCCACATATCTCAGATATTTTTGGAAGCATTTTTAAAGAAAAAAAGGTAAATGACATCGATTGTCATATTTCAAATGTTATCAATCCAAAGTAAATAAATGTGTACTTCCTGATCAGGGATCTTGACTCTTACAGAGGAAAATTAGAGTTAGAATAACAAATTTTTATCTTATTTTGTTTTGTGCTTAAATTGTGAATTATAAACACCATGAATATAAAGATCATGGTAGGGAGAATAACCTCAGTATTACGAGATACTAGTTTCTGCAAGCATTCATCAGTTACAACCTGAACGTTGTATGGTTTGCATCCTGAATACTATTTCGCTGATGATACATGTACAGATTCATCATAGAATAAAGTCAGATCTGTGTTAGATACTATTGCAATACTGTAGTATATACGTGCAATTTAGTTCTGCTGCCCTAGGCATCTCCTTCAAATTTTTCTACTTGAACTTTTCACATGAAATATTCATCAGAGTCCCTCTGATATGGTGAGAATCCTCAACGGGCAAATGGAGAAGCTGTTTTTGAATGTCCTTCTCCAGATATATGGATTTGCTTTTCTATAGTACTTGAAAAATGAATAGCTTCCATCAGCTATATATAAGACCTGATAAGCTTATGCCCTTGACATGTTTTAAAATATTATTATTCCTTTCCTGTGGCAACCAAAACTTCTCTATTTTAGCTCTAAAGAATACTGCATTTACTCTAATTACATTACTTTCATATTCACTGTCTCCTTGCTACAATTGATTACTGAAATGTAGGTAGAGACAGGATTTTATTGGTGGGCCCTCATCCATGAAATTGCTCTGATTCCTCAGAGTTTAAGACTACAACTCCACATCTTTGGAAATAAAAGTTCATTTTAGAGTGGGTTAATTTCTTTCAAAGAATTTGTGTTAATTTGCTGCAGTTCTTTAACTTCCTGTATTTTAATGAATGTTCCAGGGCAGACTTGCTGTGAGGGAGTCCGTTTTTAAAAATGAAAGGTATCCACACAATTTGGTGAAAAAGAAGTCCGGCACTAAATTTTATATCCTTGTTTGCTTTGGGAGTCAGCCATAAAAATTTGCTCAGCTCATTGCTAAAAGATATTGAAACACATTTCTTGCCGACATGGCGTCATCTGTGGTGTGGATAGAACCTTCATGCTGACAAATACTGCATAAATGGCTGTTAGAGCCAGTAGGCACTCCTGATGATTAACTATAAAAATGTTTTTGACTCTGGTTGCTGACAAGAATGACAATGCTTTGGCCAGACTGGCCTCCTTCTGGACACCAAAGGATGTTCCAGTCTTGGTTTTACCATCTGGTTTCAATACAAGCCAGGAACGATGGAGAGAAGAGAGTCTTAAAGAGGCAGCAATAGACCAATTCTTCTGGCTGTATAATCTTTCTTTGGTAAATGAAAAAATTCTCTAGTCTTGGAGAAAAGAGCAACAACTTAGGAAATTTTATTTATTTTCTAGGATAGACAGAGGTATTTTGAACATTATCATAAGGCAAAGGAATCAGACTGTGTGAATCACAAATAAGATTTATGTGGAAAAGATAGTTAAATGCTTATTTTATAGAGCTGAAGTTTAGTATGCCTGAAGGGGGACCAAGCATATATTTTATAGGAATCATTTCCTTCTAAGAAAACTTAAATTCATTCATCTGGTGTAACAATATTTTACTCTGCAAATAGTTTACTCTGCAAATGGTAATAAATGCAGTAACAAAAATAATATTTCTATAATGCTTTACAAGTTCCAAAAGGCATTCAACTAGATTATTTCCTTGAGGAAACAAACTCAGACTAAATTATTTATCCATGGTAACCTAGCAAGTGAGCAAATGGCTAGGGAGAATGGAGGAATTCTAATTCTGGTGACCTGTCACAAAGCCAGTATACTTTCCACTACTTCATACTGCATCATTTCTTCCTGGCAACATTCCCATGGTTCAAGGAAAGTCAGATTAATTCCATAATTATAACTTGAAGAATAAATATTCTTATTCCTCATGTAACTTGCCATAATTCTGCATAAAATACTTTTTAGACTTGAGACTCTCATGCATGGACTATTTTATCAATAAATGATGAGAATTTGAATTGTGTAGGAAGTATGGTTTTGGTTATAACTGACTTGGGTGAGAAAGTAAGATAAAGCCTGGTATGTTGTGGTTCAGAAGGGCTTATTTGTAGAGTGGTATTGCTTGAATAATGCATGAAACAAATCCCTACATTTCTCTTGTCTCAGAATTGCTTCTTTTCCCATTCTTATCTCTTATACCTTGCATCTGTAATGTCCTTGCCTCTCTATAAACTGAATGGTACTTTCATAAAGAGGAAGAGAGTAATAATAAAGATAAAAGATAAACCTATCTCTATTTAGTAAATAACATGTAAATGTTTTTATTTCAGAGCCAAGATTAAATGCTATTCCTTGAAGCTCTCCTTGGAAATTCAGACTCATCAATTTCTCTTTTCTTTGAATTGCTATCATACTTATGGACGACCCAGCAGATAATTTTTAATAAAGTTTTATAAATTAAATAATAAATTGAATTACTTAACAAATAAAATTTAATAAAATTTTCTTTGTTCCCCAGTTGTTACATGCATGTTAGTTTTCTCTTTCCTATCAGATTATAAATTTGTTGAGGTTATAAATCATAATTTATATTTTTATTGTAAGCTCTATAATAAATATGTTGGTATATAATGATGTTTTGAACAAATTCTTGTTGGTTATTTAAAAAGTAAGACATAGGAATATATGAACTAGCAGTCCTATTCAAACACAGAAAGACAGAAATTGGGAGTAAGGATGGGTGAGGGTAGAGAGGAAAAGAGAAAGAAAATGACCGACCACCTGTATTATGTAACAGGCATTCTGCTAAGTCATCAAATGTAATCCTCCTAACAACCCTATCCTTATTTTATATAAGAAGAGAAAAGTGATGTATGATAGCATTTGTTTTCTCATCTGAGGCTCGGGGTAGCTGGGTAATTGGGAACTATTCTGAGAAGAGCTGGATATAAGATGTAAGATGTACCAAGAACTATATAAGCCAAAACTACATGAAATCAAGCTTAAGAGTGGCTCTTTACTAGTATCATTTGCCATTTCACTTTGAATGCTCCTTTCTCAGGAGCATTGGCTTCTAGGTCTCAGTTGCTAAATTTGCCAGGGACTCTTGACATTTCCCTGATGATCTTGACGAACTTTCTGAGGGCCACCTTCTTCAAACCTTCACCTAGGTCTATTGCTTTTGGGCTGCCCATTAAGGATGTCAAGAGACAGGGAGTCTGTTTAGTTTTGCCTTCATGGGTTTGATTTTGCATTTTCTATGGAGGCCACTCCCAGCCTGCCTGTGGGCATTCAGATAAAAGGTTTTGAGACGGAGTGATAACACAATGTTTAATTTTGGTAAAAAACGAACAGACCAACTCAGGTCCTACCATGCAGGGAATAGGTACCAGAATGGAATTCAGTGTGTAGGGTAGGTATCAGGATAACTTTTTGTTCTTGTTTTACCTGTTCTTCCCCCAAATCAGCAGAAAGCCTGGCTAGTTTAGCAACAATGAATCTTCTACTAATTATCAAATATTATGGATAAATTATAGGGCTCTAAGTTTGTTTTGATTGGTTAAATATCTTTTAAAAATACACTATAGAGTCACAGGCCTGGCAAGAACCTAAAGAGTTCTGATATTAATGAAGCAAAGACTCCAGAAACCAGTGGCTATCAAAATGGAACACACACATACCTGTGTCAGGAACGGTGGTAGATGGAAGATGGTAAATAAAAATTAGATTCCTGGCCTGAATCAGAATCTCTGCAAGTAAAAACAGAAATCTGCATTTTAAAATAATCTCTCCAGGTGAGAACCTCTACCATTGACTGTGAAGTCCACTTGATTATTTTTTTTATTTGCATGAAATTAATTATCCTCTTTCGATTATTTAAGACTCAGTTTGATATTTCTGAGCTAATTGTTCTTTCTGGTTGAAGCCCATGTGATTCTATCTGTCAGCAGCAGTGACCTTCAGAATTGGTGAGAAGCAGGGCCTTTGCTGAAACTCTGAAAAGGTTGTGCTGTTTAAAAAAATAGATGTGCATATTCATGTCAGAAGGAAAGACATAGATATTCACTAAATATACATTGATTGCGCATGTGTTATATATCTGTCCCTGTGGTAGTCACTCAGAAAACAAAGATGAAATGAGACCTAGAACTCCTCTTGAGGACTTTAGCGGTTAATTCTGGATACAAACCAATGCATACCTTATTACAGCATAATGTAATATTGCTATTGGGATTTGCATACTTTGAGGACATTAGGCAACATATATCAAGAACCTTAAAAATGTACCTGGGTGGCTAAGTTGGTTAGGCATCCGACTCTTGATTTTGGCTCACGTGATGATCTTACAGTTATGAGATCAAACCCCACATCAGGTTCCACACTCAGCATGGAGTCTGCTTGAGGTTCTTGCTCTCTCTCTCTCTCTCTCTCAAAATAAATAAAGTCTTTTTTAAAAAGTACATCTATAAAATAATTCCATGTCTATAAATTCATCTTAAGGAAATAAGCATAACTATCAGATTAAGAGCAAATTAACATTTCTTAACTATGAATTTACATGTACTTCCTCATAAATCCTCTTAAAAGCCCTAGGAATTAGATGAAATTGTCTTCCTCTTATAGATAAAAGAGCTAAAGCTTTGAGATGCTAAGAGATTTATCCAAGATTCAGATATTCAAAATTGTACTAGAGATAGTGTGTCCTAGACAGAATTTAAGCCAAAACATGAAATATTTTCAAATAGTCCATTATATTTTATGCCTGTCTCAATGCAGTCATATCAAGATAGAATTACAAAATTGGAAATCTGATAATTTAGCCAGAATTAACCATCAACCTGGTCTCCACAATGGAGAACCTCTTGATAACTTGAATTCCACTTGTCTTCATTGTAGGGCCTAAATACCATGGTGGTACAGAGAAGTAACCATAAAGAAAGAATTAGGTTCTTGTCAATCTAACCAAACTGGATTCCTAATATTCTTCAAGGGCATCACTCAGTAGGATGACTCTGACTCTGAGCCCTATTTGACTGAATGAAGAATGATGGAGGAGGGGATGCCCAAAGCCCAGGACATCATCAGTGATCACCTTAACTACCAGAGTTCTGACCACCAGAGCCAAGAGCTGATTGCATAATCGGTTGTCAGGTCTGTATACATCTGGCCTTGCTCTCTTACCTATACATGATTAAGACATAACTGCTGGGAGTATGCTTTAAGTTCTCCAGTAGATCAGGAAAATGTTAACATTTAAAAACACAAAATACTGCACTTGTAAAACATAAAATTAGGTGCAAAGTTGGGATACTTATGGTATATTTTCAATTTGGTGGAGTTTAACTACTTACAGTCCTCTATTAACTGATGTGTGCATGTGTGTGTACCCTTGGGTATCTCACCAATATGAGAAAGAAGTGATTGATAATCAATAAACTTGTGTCAGGACTATATTTTTTTTAATATCAAGACTAAGATATATTCCAAATTCAGTTCATCTTTACCAGAGATAGAAATTGCTCTATAAATTTAATTGAATTATTTATATTTTTAATTTCATGGGTTAAAGGAGAAAGTATGTACTGGTTAATGCTGAATTAATCAGACTATTAAATTAACTAGGACACTTCAATTCCATAAGCATTCTAGATAATGGAATTATTTTTTTTAACAACTAAAAGATACTTTACTGCAGAAAAATCCTAACCATCTTTGAGCTTTTATTTTTATTTATTTATATATTTATTTTTTTTGTTGCAAGTTTTTTTCCATTTTTTTAATAATAAATTTATTTTTTATTGGTGTTCAATTTGCTAACATACCGAATAACACCCAGTGCTCATCCTGTCAAGTGCCCACCTCAGTGCCCGCCACCCAGTCACCCCCACCCTCTGCCCTCCTACCCTTCCACCATTCCTGGTTCATTTCCTAGAGTTAGGAGTCTTCCATGTTCTGTCTCCCTTTCTGATATTTCCCACTTATTTTTTCTCCTTTCCCCTTTATTCCCTTTCACTATTATTTATATTCCCCAAATGAATGAGACCATATAATGTTTGGTCTCCGACTGACTTATTTCACTCAGCATAATACCCTCCAGTTCCATCCACGTCGAAGCAAATGGTGGGTATTTGTCGTTTCTAATGGCTGAGGAATATTCCATTGTATACATATAGACTACATCTTCTTTATCCATTCATCTTTTGATGGACACCTGCACCCTGATGTTTATAGCAGCAATGTCCATAATAGCCAAACTGTGGAAGGAGCCTCGGTGTTGCAAGTTTTTATTTAAATTCTAGTTAGTTAACATATAGTGTAATATTGGTTTCAGGAGTAGAATTTAGTGATTCACCACCTACATATAACACCCAGTGTTCATAAGTAGACAGCAACATGCAGAAGAATGACACTGAGGCCACTTTCTTACACCATATAAAAAAATAAATTAAAAATGAATGGAAATTTTATTTTTTGAGCCAAATTCATTGTTTCTTAACATACCTGTTTTTAAGAAACAAAGAGGCATATGAGGGGTTTATGTTTCAGGTACTATCAACAGCCACTAATTCTACCAGATAGTATTTTATTTTATTTTCTGGTAGTAAAATATTTATTTTCTGATAGTATTTTATCAGTATTTTTCCTGTGTGTGAAGACTGTATGTGTATACATAAATACAAGCATCTCCTTGTTTTTGAGAGATAGGAGTATTTAAATAAGGACATACAGAGTTTTCCCTGTAATTGTAAACTGCAATAGCACTGAACTTTTTGTGACTTAAGATGAAGTGCACTTCATTATCCAAGTCACATTATCATCTGGAAAGAGATGGCTGTGTTTAAACTGTGCTTAACTGTATTTAAAATGAAATACAACATATTTACATGTTCTCCCCTAGTTTATTATAAAGTTTACACTTTAACATTTTTAAATAGAAAATGTTTCCCAGAGCTAAGATTTGTATGTGTTCCTTTGACTTAGTTGCAAGAATCAATCAGATCATGTTAAGGTGCACAATAAGGCTCTTTTTGAAGACTGTTATTAAATATACATAAGAATAGACACTTTTTTGTGTTCAGAAATAAAGAGAAAGAAAGTGCTCTATGTTTTTGAAGATTGAAATCCTTCAAAGCTGTTTCGTTTGCAAGAAAACAAAAGGCTATTGTAAACTGAAGCTCTGAAACAGCGACAGCAGCTAAGTAATTAATTGCTCATTCATGAAAGAAAAAGTATAAGTGAGAGGCAAAAGTTAACCCCTCGAAATGAAGTGTGCAGCTAACAAAACAGCTATCAACTTCTCTGTTTTTAAACATGATGGTCTTCTTTGTGCTGCTGGTTGTTCTGTTTTGAGGACTAGTGGCAATGGTTGATGTCACCACACCTATCTTGGAAAAAAAAGACACAAACATGCATCTAAAGATTTAATTTTTTTCTCAGAGGGAGAGCTTGCTGCTTATGGTATCATACTGTGAAATCCAAGCTAAGGAATATTCTATAACTAGTGTCTAACACTTTTAATACAGTATATTAATGATCAGATAATCTAATTAAAATATATATGAATATATATTCACACAAGTATGGTAGAAATGATTATTAAGCTTCCAGGAAGCTATGAACAAATGCTAGAAATTGAAGACTATGTAGGATTTTTTCCAAAACAATTAAATTAAGTGATCAATCCTATTTAGGAAGGTTTTTCAATATATTTCATGCCCCGGGGAATCTTGCTCCAACCAAGAGCTGTGGCTGGTAGCTACTCTGTCTACATTTGCAACAGCTTGAGCTATGCCATGTCACAGGGTTTAGGGAAATTGCTGCCAGCATAAAGCAAATAATTCCCTTCCTTCGGTCTTCAAGAATGGCAGGAAACTATAATTTCTCATTATCAAACCTTCTGCTCTATACCATCCTGCTGTACCTTCGAACTGTGAGCCTTACTCACAATCACCTTTTCGTCTTAAGCACAGGTGTATATGTATTTTGATGTGACAAAATCACACCTAGTTGTCAGCAGTATAACATCTTCCTAAGGTGATAGAAATCTAAAGCAGATTGAAGGGCAGCTAACAAGTTCTCATCATTTTAATATTAAAACCTTGAATTGATTTCACTTACAAAGGTTCACACATTTAAGTTAGTTGGAAAATCAAGTATCCATTTGGGTTTCACCCAAAATATTTGTTCACTTTATCCAAAAAAGCCTAAGGCACAGTTTCCTGAATTTTATCTCTAAAAGTTAATTTAACTGAAGGATCTTTCTTGGATTGCACTGATTTAGTCTCTTGAGCTAATAGCAATAAAACATAGACTAGAGTTTAGGATTTATAATAATAATAATTAAAATAAAAATAACACCATTCTATTCAAGGGTAAATGAAGTTCCCAATAGATGAATATCTTGTTTTACAATTAATTTCATTTTAAATTCATGTTTAAAATTCTGAAGCTATTTTCCCATGAAAACATTGTAATATATAGTTATTAAGTTTCTTGGTTGACATATGAAATATATTTGAAATGCAGAAGGTAATTATTACTCTAAATAATAAATATATGTATGGGAAAATATATTCAGAATGCTCAAGAATGTCAGGGTAGGTCATTCTCCCCATCCCAGGTAGGGGCAGGAACACTCTCTCTAATCTGTGACCATAGGACTTAGAGTGCTGTGGATTCAAGGAACTAGTGATGGCTCCTATATGACCAGAGAAGAATTTTTAGCAGGACAGGGGGTTGAATTACCATGGCTGAGGGACTGGAATGGGAGGTAGAGAACAGATGCCCAGGGCAATAGGGATGAAAGGAAAGGGGTGGGGAATGATAGTTCCCAGGGGCCTGAAGTTCTGACCTCATATTGACTAATTCCCTGTCCACAGCAGGAAGAGGGGGTAAAGTAGCAATGGTTTTCTCCCTCTGAAGGGATAAGAACTTGGTGGTGGCAGTAACAGCAGAGGGAAGGCGAATTCCTATTTTAGTCTAGATGGGGTCCTATTTGCATGTGTGGGATAGAATAAGTGTTACGTATTTTTTTCTTTTAATCTTCTCAATTCTGGCTGCAAGTTATCAGTGATACTTAAAGAGAAGTTCTTTTTTTTTTTAAGATTTTATTTATTTATTTATTTATTCATGAGAGACACACATAGAGAGAGAGACAGAGAGAGAGAGAGGCAGAGACACAAGTAGAGGGAGAAGCAGGCTCCATGCAGGGAGCCTACGTGGGACTCGATCCCGGGGGGCCTCCAGGATCACGCCCTGGGCTGAAGGCAGTGCTAAACCGCTGAGACGCCTGGCCTGCCCAAGAGAAGTTCTTGTAAAAAAAAAAAAAAAAAAAAAAAAAAAAAAAAAAAAGATCATATGAACATCTATTCATTGAACAAATAGTTAAATAGTTGTTGAAGGTGTGCTTTGTACAAAGCACTAGCTATCTTAAATTCCTTCAGGAAATAGTTGGGTACAAAGCAATGTAGTAGAAATTTTAAATATTAGTATATCTAGTATATCTAATGGTTATGTTTCTTAACTTCAGGAGCTTCCTGTAGTGGGAAAGTTAGTATTCTCTACCTTATCTTATGGGGATTCTTGTAACAGTGAGGGTGAAGATAGAATATGGTAAGCCTTTGGAAGATGGAGAGATCACTTTTAGGTAGAGAAGTTAGAGAAGGAATTATGGAATATCTAAAGACCTGCACTTAGCATGGAATATACCTTATCTTATTCTTAACAATTTTTTCAGCATATATTTTTGCACAGATGAAAGTGGATCTTTTGCTTTGCATATTTATGCTTAAGTGTTTATCTAAGAGAGAGAAAGAGGTAGGTTTTAATTTAAATTTGTTTTTGGAAAAACTCTCTAATTTACCATTAAACAATGACACATGATTGGCACCAAATCAATTCTCTCTCACAAATCCATATTTATTCCTGATATTAAATATATTTAACAAACTACCTTTCCTCAATAAAAATAAACATTTGCAGTTTAAGTTCTGAATGTGATTCTCAAAGAAGAATATTGGTGAGGAAAACTGATTCCACTAATTTTAATACTCAAAATGGATGTACTACAATTTATTATTATTATTTTAATTATATTTATTATTGCATGAAAGACAATTAGAGAAACATCTGAAAACACAGTTATTTCCAGTATTATGATGAGACTGTCTTTGTAAAAGGAATATTATAGAAACCAACTATTAATGTGGAGATTGGAAAAACTATCTGAATATATGACAGCTTCCAGCAGGAATACTGAGAAAGGAGTAAAGATTAAAACTAGGCCATAGTTCTGGAGGAGCAGGTTACAGAGGGTTGCAAGTCTTGCCTGACACTATCTAAAATGAAGGGAGATGTCACTAATAAATGATACTTAATCCATGGGAAATATTGAGAAAGGAATAGAGAATAAAACCTGAAGTGATCAAGAATCATTTGAGAGAAGGACCAGAGAAAATCCTCTCCCTTTCATATTTCTTTATTTTAACTAGATAAAAGACAAACTTTCATGCTGTATTTCATGTTGTTCACTGTGTTGGATAAAATAATATTGTCTTTTTCTTCTTACTAGAAAATTTATTTGTTTCTATCTGGGACTTAAGGCAGAAGAAAAAAATGGGAATAGATTTCCAACTTCTCTCTATTCCCTCTCTACCAAATGAAGCAAGAGGTTATACATATAGCTGAGGAGGCCAAATACCTACTAAATGAACTCAAGGCCAAGACCTCAGTATAAATGGTAGGTATGGAAAAATATTTATCAAGCTAGGTTCCCTCCTTCCTCCCATGCTACTCCCCTTTCCCACAGGGAAAATAAAGATTTTCTTTGGATTGAGTAAGAGAAAGTAGAGGGTTAGACAGAAAACCAGAGAGCTATAGGTCACTGAGAAAGGATCCTGCCCCAAGCTATCTCTTTAGGCAGACTCTCATGGCAGGGGAACAGAGCCCTCTAACATACATGGCAATCTGAACAATGAAGACGTATGTCTTATCTTCTGGGAACTGTCTCAGGAAATGACAAGGCCTGGAATTCCTTGTTCCTCTGATGTGACAGAGCAGCAACAGATTGCTTATGATTACAAGATTATGTCTGGCCTGAAAAGAGTCTGAGGTAATCCACCAAAATTGGTGCTTCCCAGATGAAGAGAGTAACATGCTGGAATTACCACATTTTCCTGTTCCCTGAGAAAGGTATACATAAGTTAGTCAAGGGAGAGTAGGTGAACTTAAAAGGACCTCACAATAGTGACAAAGCAATGCTAGAGTGGAGAGCAGATTGGACTACACAATTCAGGTGTGGTGGTATAGCATGGTGGTTGTCACAATGGAAGGAGATGTTAACTGAGGACTAGATGATATTGTGTAAAGATCTCAGAGGATGCCATGGTGAGCAGATGCTAGTTGATGATTAGAGCTCTTCCCCAGATACATGGATGATATAGAAGCACCTTAGATTGTAAACATTCCTCTAGGGAAAAGAGGAGTAAGGGAAAACTTATCCATAATTGCCTAGGATTACATTTATGTCATAGGAGAGAGCAGTAGTATGCTGGTAAATATTTAACAGCTGACTCTTCTGCAAAAAATGAAACAAAACTAAACCCGAATTTGTAATATTTGATGATTTCCATGGTGTAAATACTCCTACTAGAACCAGTTTCAAATTCCCAACCTGATGTCACTGATTATGAACCTGGGAAGAGATGAAAATAATCTAGCTTTTGAGCTAGTACAAGCCCATTCTATCATACCACTGGAGGAGTGTATTTGAACATAAAGTGAGGTATTATAGAGCAATTAATAGTTATAATCTTTACACATCCAAATACAGGGCTTGAAAATTTGTATCTGTTTTAAGTGATTGGATTTAACTCAATTTTGATCATTGCTTTCTTGGTCACTAATTTCATATGATGCTTTTAAAATTCACTAGCATTTAGGTTAAAGGGAAAGCAAGGAGAGATATTCATCCTTGCTTGTTTTCCCTTTCTACTGCTTGATTGTACAATGCAATTATTGCTTCTTTAACCATTCTTACCATCTTTAAAGGAAACTAGAGTTTCTAAATATTTCTGAGGCTAACAATGGGTCACAGTAGGTCTTTGTGGAAAGGAGTAGAGAACAGATAAGATAGAAGTGTTCAGTTAGAAAAAGACAGAACAACATTATTTTTGGGGGGACTGTGGGGCTGCCATATGTTGCCAGTTTATGATATTCTAGCCTCTCAATTCCTAAGGAAAAAGACACCACTTATGTCCCAGGAGTTCCTTTTTGTTGAATAGCTATATGATTCCTCATACATTTAATAGCATGTTTCAAAAGTTTTTAAGAGCTAAAATGGATTGCAATAACATGTTAGCTCTTTATGATACCCAAGGTATTTAACTAATGGTAGAGTTCCTTAAAGAGCGAGTCTTCCATTCCATGGTGTTGTTTTTCTATTGACCATTGGAAATGGGAAAGCTAGGAAAAGAAGAATCTAAGTTAAATGATGGAAGTGGGTAGTGAATTTTATACTCACACTCTAAGAAAGTAGCATTATTTCCCTATCTTATTTCACAGTATTAATAGGAATAAAAGCATAATATATGATAATAAAAGGATAATAAAAACTGCATATTTATCAGGAAATTAGTTGTGATGATTCATCTATCTTCTCAGTTATAATATTAAAAATACACCCAGGCTTCCTTATAAGATTACTATAAAAGCTGAATGAGTTAAATTTCTCCAGGCAATTTTCAACACTAAGAAAAGAGGTGCCTTTTCAAACTAATGACTATTTCATAGATGCAGTAGAGAGATATTCAGCATCTGTAATTCTCTTTGGCCCAAGAGTGAAGAGATAAGTAGTAATCATGCCTTCAAGGTAGAATTCATAATCAAATCCTTAATTAAACTCAATATGGAAAGTCCTTAATAAATATCAAAATCTGACTATCAGATTTTCTGGCAAATATTTTATGCTGTGTTCAGTATCTGCTATCTGAACATGACTGAGGAAAGAATTGAGCCTTTCTTTTTATTTACTGCATATTTGGGACTATCGATGTCATATTTAAATGGAGAAGCATCCTATATTTTAATAACACACCTTCCTATTATCCTGGTTTTGCTTTATACATACTTAACACTTTCCAGAGGAATTTCAATTCATTTTAGTATTTTAAAATTTATATTCATTATGTATTAAGTGAATATGTGTGGCTGATTCTTTCTTCAAGGAGTTTTTAATCAACTCTCTTTTATTTGCTTAGACCAAAACATCTTATTGTCTTTCTTGACTTCTTTCTTTCATACCCCACATCTTTCAGTAAATTCTATCAGCTCTACCTCCAAAATATATCCAGAATTCTATCAATTCTTTTTTTAAATATATTTTTTAAAGATTTTATTTATTTATTCATGAGAGACAGAGAGAGAGAGAGAGGCAGAGACACAGGCAGAGGAAGAAGCAGGAACCCTGCAGGAAGCCTGATGTGGGACTCAATCCCAGAACTCCAGGATCACGCCCTGGGCCAAAGGCAGGCGCTCAACCACTGAGCCACCCAGGCATCCCAATTCTTCTCTCTCCTATTGTTACTTTGGCACCAAGCCAACCACCCCTATTAATGAATTAGTGTCATTATCTCCTACCAGACCTCTTCCCTTTTACGCCTGTCCTACTGCAGTCTACTCTCAGTATGTAGCCAGAGGATCCTGTTCAAACATAAGTCAGATCTTGTCACTCCTCTGCTCAAAACTCTCCAATTGTTCCCCAGCTCATTCAAATGAAAGCCAGATTCTTTATAATGGCTTGTAAGGTTCTTCAGGATCTGAATACCTCCACTTCTCTGCTCAGCATCTTCTACCTGTGTGACCTTATCTTCTGTTTCTGTTCCACCCCACTCCCCACTCCCACCACTTCCTCATATTCTCTCTTCCATCCATACCAACTTCCTGGTGTTTCTGGAACATGCTAGGCATACTTCCAACTTAGACTGTCCCCTGCCTTCTTTCCTAATTATCTTCATGGCTGGATTCCTCACTCATACAGGTCTTTATGTTAAAGTTATATTCTTCATGATACTCTTGCTGGACACCAGTATCTAAATTTCAAACCCCTCCATGACATTGCATATCTTCCTTCTTTGCTTTATATTCTCATTAGCACTTGCTATCATTTTACATATCATATAATTTATATATTTACTTTGCTTACCATGTGTCCCCTAAAATAAATTCCACAAAGGCGGAGATTTTTGTCTGTGTCACTATTATATCATCAGTGCTTAGAACAGTTGAGTAAATATTTCTTAAATGAATGAATGATTTCAGTCATGTGGATTAACCTTTATAAAACAATAAAAAGAATTTAAATAGTGCAAGATTACCTGCTGCACTATTATTGCTCTGAGAACAATGAAAAAAAGCAAAGGACAGGTTTTTTTTTCTTTTTATACTAGGAAGGCAGTTTGAATTTCTTAATTAGAACAAAATGTCATCTTCCTGATACCAAGTACACATGCTTCTAGAGAGAAGTAGGGTTTCAGATCCTGCTTGAAACATGGAAGGAATCTATGATAACCATCTTTTTTAGTTTGAGAACACTTAAAATTTGGTGAAATGTTTGGAAATTAGAGCAGACTGACTAGACAGTCAGTATGGCATAATGGTTAAGAGAGGGCTCCAAAGTGAGAATACCTGAGTATGTACTGGGGCTTGGGGTGCGATGTCTATGAGAATTTTGGCAAATTTACTTGTTGCAGTCTCCTCATCTGCAAAATGAGGATAATTATAGCACCTGCTTCAATAGGGCTGTTGTGAACATTAATGAATCAATTAATATAAACCACTTAATGCTTAGACATAGTAGGTGCTTATTAAGTTGGAATTAGTATTTTGATCATTATTATTTTCACTCTTAGGTCTATGAAGTCCAGGGCTGTTAGGCAAATCAAGGGACAGGGTGCCCTGTAGACTGAGAAAGATACTGAATTGAAAATGGATCACTGGCCTCTAAGATAGAAACAGGGGATTGGGGTGGCAGGGGATAGTTTGAGGAACATTTCACAGTGAGAGTTCTGAGGTCAGATTCATGGGATTTTCTTTCTTTCTTTCTTTCTTTCTTTCTTTCTTTCTTTCTTTCTTTCTTTCTTTCTTTCTTTCTTTCTTTCTTTCTTTCTTTCTTTCTTTCTTTCTTATTAATTTATTTTGGTGGGGGGACAAAGGGAGAGAATCTTCAAAAAGATTCCCTGCTGAGCACAGAGCCCATGGGTGGTGGAGAATCAGCACGGGGCTTGATTCTATCACCCATGTGATCAGGACCTGAGCCCAACCAAGAGTCAGAAACTTAACTAACCGAGCCACTCAGGTGCTCCTCATAGGATTTTTTGATAGGCATCATAGGCTGTAAGGGAGAGGATGGAGAGGGAGATGCATTCCAAAAGCTTTTCACTTGATTTTTCCTAAATTTCTGATATTCTAGTAAAATGGTGTAGTGAAGGGGGAGCGGTCAGAGTATAGAAGGTCAGTTGACAGGGAAGGAGAAACAGTGTTTTATCTGTGACTAGATAATGTTATTTAGTAGGAAAAGTGCATAAAATATTCCCATTAAAAAGTAGAGAAACTGAGAAACTACAAAGTAATGTGAAATAGAAGATACAGTCAAATATCCAGATGACATGCCAAAATTCTACCAGCCATTTGATGTTTCTGAATATCTTGGTGTCTAGCATTGTGTAGGTAAAATATCCAGCTGCTTGTCTAAATTTCTCATTTTTCATCCAGATGTTTCCATTTCTTATTATACGTGGATATATTTAATAATATTTATAGTTTAATTAGGCACTTATGAAAGCAATTATGAAGTTTGATTGGATATTCATAGTTTTGAAACTATAAAGAATGGCACAAAATGTTTGTACTGCTATAATAAAATTCTATTTTTATTTTGCAAAGATGTACTTGATTTTTCAATAGAAGAAAGAACTTAAAAAATTCAGTGTAATAACAAATTTGACACATCTGTTCTTCCTGTACAGAATCCTAGAACTGTGGGGCTGGAATGCGCTTTTAGGTCACAGCCTGGCTATAACCAAGGACCACCTCTATGAGATGAGAGTTTGGTAAGGGGAAATCTAGGATTCCTATGGAGCTAGCAGCTAGCTTCCTGAAGATTTTGTCAATTAGGTTTTTGTAGTTGCTGCACAGAATCCATCTTCATTCCTTTTCCTCAAGTCATTCCTATAATATTTAAAGTCAACTCTCTTGTCTTTCCTACCTTCTCCTTTCCTCAATGTATCTTTTTTCCTCCCATCATTCTTCACATGATCTGGTATTGAAACACTGCTCTACTTGAATCACAATCTTCTGTATATACATTTATGTATTTCAATTTCCTCTGAAAACTATAATACTGGTAATAAATACAATACATTCCTTGGGGTTTGACCAAAACAGAATAAGGGGTCTATTACTTTTCTTATTTTGAACTCTTTAGATATGCATGCAGTCCACTTATTCACCAATATTTCTGGAGTTACATTTCAATGTTTATTTCTATTATTTGATGTTAATCAAAACAGCTAGATTCTTTACATGTAGACAGGGAAGGAGAAACAGTGTTTTATCTGTGACTGGATAATGTTATTTAGTATGAAGAGTGCATAAAACATTCCCATTAAAAAGTAGAGAAACTGAGAAACTACAAAGTAATGTGAAATAGAAGATACAAATATCCAGATGACATGCCAAAATTCTACCAGCCATTTGATGTTTCTGAATATCTTGGTATCTAGCATTGTGTAGGTAAAATATCCAGCTGCTTGTCTAAATTTCTCATTTTTCATCCAGATGTTTCCATTTCTTATTATACGTGGATATATTTAATAATATGACATGCCATGAGTGGGTCTTATTTTCTCTCCCTCTTCCTAATAGGTGGTTTTGGTTATACACCACCATTGAGAACATGGTATGACTTTTCTCCTTACTAAGTTTTATCTTGTAACCTTCTGTGTATCGTTTAGCCTGTTCTGAAGTTTGAGTGTATGCCTAGTAGGTTACCATTGCTGGGTCAACTGAAATTTCAAAAAGTATGGTTTCTATGTGTTTTTTAAAGCATTTGATTAAAATTTGAATAAAACAAGCTAGACCTTGTAGTAAATCCTTGGAGATGTCTCTCCTAGCTAGTATCAGTGAGGAAGGTCTTGGAGCCATTCTTTGGATGTAATCTTGGGAAGAGATTGTATTTATTCAGTCTGAGGAAACACTTTGGGAGTAAACAGGTTTTGTTGTGGAGTTTACAATTTAAGTACCTTAACGGTTTCATTTATTGCTAAGAATAAACATCTAATTAATTTGTTAAAATGTTTCAACAACAGCAAACAAAGTAGGTAAAGAAAAAAGCAAAAAAAAAAGGAAGGAAGAAAGAAAGAAAAAGAAAAAGAAAGAAGAAAGAAAGAAAGAAAGAAAGAAAGAAAGAAAGAAAGAAAGAAAGAAGAAAGAAAGATTGGTTGTTGCCACAGGCAAGGTGAAGTTGAATTGTGCCCTGCTTAATTGATTAAGGATGGTTCCTGTGGTGAATAATTATGTTCAATAACTGTCAATATAATTGGCAATCAATTATCACTTATAAACCAGCCTATAGCAGACTCAGTTTTACATGTATCTTAATGCAACTGTCCCTTTAGCAAGCACTACTTTCCACTTCTTTCATACTGTCCTTTATTCAATGAATCATATTTGAAATTTCTCACTTTATATCCTGCAAGGTACCTGTCTTCCACTTTCAGAAATTGCCTTAAAGTTTGTTTTTTTTTTTTCTTTTTTCTAGACTGTCCATTGTGATTAATGGCTGTGGTCAGTCAGAGGTCATCCAGCCTTTGGTAGATTGAATTTCTCATAATTCTTCACTTTCCTATATAGGTATTATACATCCACATCTTTGCTACGACCTTATGGTATTTTCCTCCCCTCTGATGCTGGAACTTTGTTATGTGACTTGTTTTGACCAATGGGGTATTAGCACACATGCCATAAGCAAAGGCTTGAAATGTGCTTATGCAGATAGGCTTGCCCTCTTGTGCATCACTACAAGAGCTTGCCCAGAGAGCTACTGCCCTTTTGGCCTGGATCTCAGAATGAATGCAATGGAACAGAACTGAGCCCAACTGCAGCAAGGACTCATTCCAGTCAGATCCACAGCTCGAAGCAAAGTCACCAGCCAAGCCCAATCCAGATGACCTGCATCCTAGGAGACCTGAGAACCCAGGAGCATGAGAATAAGTTTTGGGTCTGATTTTTTCAAAAAATACAGCAACAGATAACAACATAGCTTTTCATATCAAGTACTATTTCTTTTTTAATGATTTTATTTATTTTTTGTTAGAGAGTGAGAGAGAGAGTGAGAAAGTGGGGAGGAGCAGATGGGAGAGAAGAGCGAGAAGAAGAAAGAATCTGAAGCAGGCTCCACATTTAGCGTGAAGCCCAGTGTAGGCGAGATCCCACCACCCTGAGATCATGACCTGAGTCAGAGGCTTAAGTGGCTGAGACACCAGGTGCCCCTCAAGTACTAGTTCTTAATTTAGGTGGGATATTCACTGTCTACCTTATCACTTAAGTTTTGTAACAGTTCGTCTAGTCAGAGTTTTGCCACCAGAAATCTCACTTCCCTGTAATGCAGCCAAGAGCCAGAAGAGAGAAAAAAAGATCTCTGAGTGGCTGAAGTAGATATAGTGCTAACATTCATACATTTATTCAGAAAATTCTTCAGACACTCACTCAGGTATATTTATTCTAATTTTTACCTTCAATATAAAATCTTTGCTAATATGGTGTCCTAATCATGACAGTGTGTAAAAAGCAATGAAAAAGTGAGACAGGGATCCCTGGGTGGCGCAGCGGTTTGGCGCGATCCTGGAGACCCGGTATCGAATCCCACATCAGGCTCCCGGTGCATGGAGCCTGCTTCTCCCTCCGCCTGTGTCTCTGCCTCTCTCTCTCTCTCTCTCTGTGACTATCATAAATAAATAAAAATTAAAAAAAAAAAAGTGAGACAAAGGCTGTTTTATCAGTCACAGGAAAGGAAACACAGAAACAGCTTATGGCTTAATGGCAAGTGGGGAAACATGACAAGTATAGTAGTCTGGGATTTTCAGTGTGGAGCCAGAAACCCAACCTACTTCCATAGGCCCTGAGAACATCACTGCTTTCCAGCCTGGCTCCTAAACTGAGGTTCATAAAGATGAATACTTTCAGGGCATAAGTAGCATGCTAGGGGGTAGAGGAAACATGGGACTCACGTGCAACAGCTTTCTGGAACTTTTTTTTTTTTTTAAGATTTATTTATTTATTTTAGAGAGAGATACAGAGTGCAGCAAGGAAGGGCAGAGAGAGAGAGAGAGAGAAACTCCAAGTAGATTCCGTGCAGAGTCTGGAGCCCGACAGGGCTCAATTTCAAGACTGAGATCATGACTTGAGCTGAAACCAAGAGTCAATAACCTAACTGAGTGTGCTGCTATCCAGGTGCCCCTGAAACATTTTTTTAACTTTATGGTAAATTAAAATAGTAGGTCCAGACTTTTGAATTTTATGAACTAGTAAAATAAAAGGGGAGGGGCTCAAGGTTTTTAGTTTTTAGTTTTTGTTTTTTGGGATTTTTTTTGGTTCTTGGTCTGTTAAAGCTATTTATCAACATCATTTTATAAAGGAAGGGTATTTTAATATTAACTAAATAGAAGGGACACAAACCTTCCAAAAGGAGGTCATTGACAAAATGAACATTGTGTCAAATCTATGAACCAGTGTTAAGGAACCACTAATTTAAATAACTAACTTCATTCTTAAACAAATATATATTATGATATGCAAAATTTAGATAGTAATTTAAGTTAAAAATGGGACATTTCATGGCTATAATCTTGGTGACAGATGTTTACTCTCTTCTGGTAGAAATTTTGTAGAAAATTTGAGAGATGCTGCCTTGTTAGTGTTAAATCAAGTCCATGTTAGCCTTTTTAAGAAAACAGAAAAGCATATTGTACATTTGAGGATGTAGAACAAATTTCCATCAATGGTTAAAACATAGCAGATGATGATGCTTTAAATTTAGGAGTAGGGGCACCTGGGTGGCTTAGTGGTTGAGTGTCTGCCTTTGGCTCAGTCATGATCCTGGGGTCCAGGGATTGAGACCCACATCAGGTTCCCTGCAGAGAGACTGCTTCTCCCTCTGCCTATGTCAAAAATTACTCCTATGTTTATTTTTTTTTAAGATTTTATTTATTTGTTCATGAGAGACACAGAAAGAGGCAATTTTTGTTTACCTGGAAATGAAACTATGGAGTCTCATTTGTTACTCATGTATTCTACATAGCTGAGTCATTATTGTATATCAGTCAAGCAAATCTCACCTCTTTTAGGAAACTTCCAGTGAGATATAGCACTGAGTTAATTAACAGTGATTCTTAGAGCCATAGCGATGTAAATTTGTGTTCAGGGCTGACTTCTATGTGGAAAGAAGAGGATATAGCCTGCAGAGAGGTTGCTGAGGGCCCTCAAGACTTCACTACTGGCCTGAGAAGTAGGCCTTGAGAGAGGGTATGATTTTAGGGAGTTGATAGAAGCAGAGAAGTCATCTAAGGAGCCTACCATGTTGGAGGGGTGGTGATGAATAGCAGTAATCCACCAACTATGGTGAAAAATACTTTTGGATAGTTGGGACTAATGTCAGGAGACCAAGAGCATTAGAATTAGAATTAAAGTAAGAGGAAATTAAAGATTTTGAGTGATGTGATGATGAGAAAGTTTGATCTGAAGATGGAAATAGCAAGAGGACACCAGTTAAATGTGGAGTGAATCACTTTTTTAAACAGATGGATTCCGTATTAATTCAGGCAATATAAGAGTACTCTGAAGATGTGGGATAAAGGCTAGATAAGCTCCCCTGAATGTATGTGTGTGGGAGAAGAAGGGGGATATTTGAAAGTGGGTAATTGTCCTAATGATGATGGGACATTTTGGTGACCAAAGCCAACTCATAATTTGACTTCTGGAATCTTGGGAGATGCATTAGGTTCACAGGGTTAAGGGTCCTGAACTAGCCTTAGGTTCTCAAGAAAGCAATCCTCCTCAGGAAATAAGAGGAGGGATAATGCAAGGCCTATTATCTCTTAAAAGATACAGAATCAGGGGTACCTGGGTGGTTCAGCAGTTGAGTATCTGCCGTTGTCTCAGGTCGTGATCCCAGAGTCCTGAGATCAAGTCTCACATCAGGCTCCCTGTGGGGAGCCTGCTTCTCCCTCTACCTATGTCTTTGCCTCTCTCTGCATGGGTCTCTCATGAATTAATAAATAAAATATTTTTTAAAAGATACAGAATCAGTCTGTGGTGGTAAAAATAATGGTTATTAAAGACAGTCTTGCATCTTTTATACCTGTTGCAAAATTCTGCAACTCTATGATCATTGTGGATAGCAGAAATACACTTCTATTTACTTTATATGTGATTTAATTCAATCAAATGCAAATATGAACCCTGTAACATGGATATCGTTAGTTTCATTAGCACAAGAGGAGATGGACGCTCAGTAATGGTCACATGGTGATAAAGGTGAAGCCATGCTAGTCATCTTACTTATATATGTCTTTCTCTGGTGTTCTCTTTCTCTCATGATGTGGCAAGGGGAATGAACATTTGAGAAGGTCCAGACTGATGGAGAGAGGGAACCTATACATAAAGAAAAACAGCATTTTGTTTAAGAACTCAAATAATGGAAAATACAAGCAGCACGTATTTTTGTACTATATGTCCACTTATGTACTTACGCATTCTTCTTGGCCTCTATATAAGAATGCTTTGAAATGGGATTATTGGTACTTAAATACAAAGAACTCCAAACAAAACATTTGAATCTTCCATTAAGAACTTACAGGCAGTGTTTTTCCATAATGTATTCAGGGAAGGTCCAAGAGCAGAAGAAGGGATAAGGTGGGACCTACAGGATGTTCAGGACCTCTTCACTCCTTCTCCCATCCCAGATATGCTATGCTTTTGCTTCTTTTTCTCCCAATACTATCTACTGAACAACTCAATTTGATTTACTCTGAAATCAAATCTGGTTTTAAGTTTTAAGTTACAAATGATACAAAGCAAAATACATTATTCTAAAAGTGAAAGAAAAAATATGATCAAGGTATTCAAATAATGACTAAATATCCTCATATAATAATTCAAGTGAGAGAAAAACTGACTCCAGAGGAAAAGCCACAGTGCCAGCATAAATAACAGGCCTTGCTTCAAGATCCTTTGGGTAAATGGAGGATGAACAGACTCTTTGGAAAGCAAATAGCACAAAAAAGCTTAAGTGTCAAACACAGCAAAGACTCAGAAATCAGCTAGAAACATCATCATTCACATTTTTACAGGAGAGTTTTAGGGATAAAATGGAAAGAATCTGAAGATTTAAAAAAAGTTCTTGATATATATTCTTGGATTGGCTTCTCAGACTAGTTTTATTACTTTATACTACCCAAACTCATCAAAATATTATGGGAATGCTAGTTTCCCCAAAATTTTACTAACTGGGTATTATCACTTTAAAGATCTTTGCTAGCTTCAGGCCTTTAAACAAAAACTCAGTTGAAGGAAGTATAGCCTTCTTCATCAACCAATGCCCTGAGTTACTGCCCACAACCATGGGAGCACATAGTTGTATAGATCATGTACAGAGAAATTGTTCTAATTTGTGCCATCTTGAGGAAGTCTACAGCCAATCCATTGGAACAAGAGCTTTCCATTGAGAGTAGGTTTATTTGAATGAACATTATAATTCATGATGTATGGTGGTGGAATAATCTGAAATAATTTGAACTTTTGAATAACCAACCACAGTACAATGCTTGAAAAGCTGTAAAAAAAGATTTCTTTGCAATTCACAATTGAAGATGGAGACTTTTACAATTCTGCCTCAAAGTGTTCCATTTTAAACATCTTATAGGTAAACAGAAGTAAATGGCATGTATTTAAATTGGATTTGTTCTCAAACCTGTTTCAACTTGAGCAATTGCTGCAATAAAATTTCCTTTAATATCTTCATTTAACTGGCATTGAAAAAAAACCCTACATCTGGAGCAATTTCTAAAATTGAAGATTGAACATAATTGATATTAAGTACCATTAAGCTCATTATTGGTCTTATAAAGGTATTTCTATATGCTCTGGAATGGATATCATCTCAGAGAAAAAATGTTCATCTCTTATGTGTTTCCTGTATTCATCTACTCATCATATTATATACCATATAATATGCTAGCCTCTGAGTATGGAAAAATGATGAACAAATCCAGTGCCTATCCAGAGGTGAGTGGTGTATGTACACATACACAAGTAATAATGCATTATATGATGTTATCATAGACACACATGCAATATAAGTGCTTTGGAAACACAAATGTTAAATTAATAATTCTGCAGTCACAGTAGGGGGAATGGAGTAAGATAGGCTAGGGAAACTAATAAGAGACGGCATTTGAGCTGGTCTTTATTGATGAATAGGAGTCTGTCAGATAGATAAGGAGGCAAAGAGATTCCAAATAATGGGAGGAATCTTTCCAAAGACTCCACCCCCAAAGGGATGGAAGTCAGAAAATTCAGGGAACAGTAGGAAATATATTATCCTTAGAGACAATGACGTGAATGGAGAGAGGCTGGACAGGAGTCTGGAAATCCTAAGATTGTGGGCAAGCTGTGAACTGCATGTTTATTTGTCCCCTGAATATTGAGTAGAATGTACTCTTATTCAAAACCCTAGGGTTGTAGGATATGCTCTCACTTCATTGCCTCTGTAAAAGATTGCATTTCCTTTCTTCTAAGATGTGTACAAAAAAAGAGAAAGATTTTGAAAATAAACTTTGATACATTTCTTTTCACCAATATTTATTTGTATCTGATTTCTAAAAGGAACATTCAGTGTATGGATCTACAGAAAAGTGTGTGATTTTATTAAAATATATATTTCTACAGAACCATAATCATTTCTATCAGTTCTTTCCTATTTCACAATAAAAAATCCTTAAAATGAATGACAAGGCAGTGCTGTAGTATTATCTCTACAAGGGATTCTTAGATATGGTTTGTCAGTGTTTGAATAGTGCATTTTTACATGGGAACAAGCAAATTGTGAGCTCTTAACAAAGAGCGTCTTGGAGAATTCTTTTGATGATGATGAATTTTATCTTTGCATATGAGGTTATGCTGAGTGATTTCTAATGCATGTTTCTCTCTCTCTCTCTCTGTCTCTTCTCTGTCTGCTCCCCCCACTCCCTCTCTACTTCTCCATTTGTCTACAGGGTGGCCATAATGTCTGAAAACATAACATTATTTTATTATGTATTACAATATCAGTCAGACCTTTTATTAACCTATGTCTCCAGACTTGATGCTAATGTGTAGTTCCAAACTGGCTAATGTTGAGATTAGTCAAATATATTTTGATATTAAATAAAATGAGAAAAATAATTGATTCTATTTAAGTAGGCTTTATTTTGGCAGAGCTCCTTGTCGCTCTGGGGAGACATTTTAGATATAACCTGGTTCTTTTATATCTCTGTCGGAAAGAAGCTGTATATGATGCTCAATGTATATTAACTAGTAAAGGGACCACTGAGTTAAAATGTATTCATTCATGGTAGAGCTGGCTGAAAATGGATATGGAATGGGTGGATAGAAGCTAGGGTAGAGGCCATGATAGATTGATATTTAAGTATGAAGAGTCTCTCAGAGCTTGACTTTGCCCTGCCACATTCTCTCTGTACAGAATATTTCTGCTGTATGTCTAAGGGTAGGTGCTATATATTTCTATTGGCTGCTTTATGCTCTTCCAGCATGAATTAGAGTACTGTGGATAGTGTATATGTAGCTTCTTTCAGTGTCTTAGGTATACCTGTGACCCAGTAAGGAGCTGCCAAGGGTGCGCCCTCCTTTTTCTTAATACACTCCAGGTGAGTCTATCACTAGTGTCATATGGCACCTTTGCAATATTTGAAAAAAAGTGCCCCTTCTTCTAGATGAACATAGTTCACGGGCTATGGATTGGAGGTGGAATAGACGATGGATTTGGGGTATCTTGTCCTGAAAACTAACTACATGATTAAATATGATGACCCTGCCTCCATTACCCAGTGCCAGGTATTTCCAGGACACTAGTATTCAAGAGACAGTCCTGTTGCCCATTTTTGGCTGAATATGTATTACTTATACAAGTATATAAGTAATTAGCACACTTATTAATATGTATATTTAATATACATACATGTGTATACTAATACTTAATATGGAGGTAGCATTTCAATTTGCTAGATTTTTCTTACTTTGCTAAAGTTATGATAAAACTTTAAAAAATTTCACCCCATCTGTTTCTAATATTGATTATTCTAAACCAGAAAAGAGAGTGTGAATTCATGAAATATCTTGGTCAGTAAAGCAGATGGTCATAAGAATCTATAGAAATTCAGTTAGCATCCAAAAGTCCAGAGGATGAAGACTTATTATGCTGCTTGGCTAAAATGAGAGGGAGAAAAGGTGCTCAAAAGTCATATAAAAATGCCAATTTCGGGTTTACTTATGTTTCACTTTTTAAAAAAATTCTTTGTAATAGGCAGAATGATGGGGCCCCAAAGATCTCTAATCTTTGGAACCTGTGAATGTATTAACTTTCACAGCAAAAAGAGTTTTGCAGATGTGATTAGGGTTAAGGACCTTGATTTGGGGGAGATTATTCTGGATTATCTGGGTAGGCCCAACCTAATTAAATGAATCCTTAAAAGAACTTTACTGACTGAAATGAGAGTCAGAGGGAGACATGGCTATGAAAGAATGATCAAGGTGCAATAGAATGTTGCTAGCTTTGAAAATGGAAGAAGGGAAAATAAGCCAAGGATGTGGCTGGACTCTAAAAGCTAGAAAAAGCAAGGAAATATATTCTCCTTTAGACCCTTCAGAAGGGATGCAGCCTTGTTGACATCTCGATTTTAGCCCTGAAAGATCTATTTCAGAACTATGATCTATAGAACTATAAGATAATAAAGTTATATTGTTTTAAGCCACTAAGTTTATGGGAATTTGTTATAGCAGCAATAGAAAGCTAATATACATTTTATGTGCATAGTATTAAATTACATATTGCAGGTTTATGTTTATTTTGAGACACCTCTTTCAAAGATTTCACAGCACTAAAAATCAAGATTTTTTGAATTTTAGTACATCAAAGAACACTATCAATAGAATGAAAAGACAACCCACAGAATGGGACGAAATATTTGTAAATCATGTATATGATAAGGGATTAATATCCAGAATATATGAAGAACTATAATTCAACAAAAACAAAAACATTAAAAAATGGGTAAGGGATTTGAACAGACATTTCTCCAAAGAAGATATACACATGGCCAATGAGCACAGAAAAAGATGCCCAGCATCCTGTATCATAAGGAAATGCAAGACAAAAATCATGATGAGATACCACTTCACAGTATCAAGATATCTATTATCAAAAAACTCCACCAGAAAATAGCAAGTCACCAGCTTGGAACCCTTGTACATTGCTGGCAGAAATGTAAAATGTAAAATGGTATAGCTGCTTTAGAAAACAGTATGATGCTTCTCAAAAAATTAAACACAGAATTACCAGATGATCCAGAAACTCCATTTGTGAGTATATGCCACAAAATAAGTCAAAGCAATAACTTGAACAGATATGTGTACACCCATGTTCATAACACCATATTCACAATAGCCAAAAGGTAGAAACAACCCAAATGTCCATTGATGGATGAATGGATAAACATATGTGGTATATACATACAGTGGAATGTTATTCAGCCTCAAAAAGGAAGGGAATTCTGACACATGCTGCAACTTGGTTGAACCTGAGGACGTTATGCTAAGTGAAACAAGCAAGACATAAAAAGACAAAGATTCTATCATTCTACTTCTGTGAGGTAGTGTAGTCAAATTCAGAGTCAGAAAGTAGAATGGTTGTTGCCAGGGGCTGAGGGAGGAGAGAATGGGGAGTTATTTTTTAATAACTACAGAGTTTTTAGTTTGGGAAGATGAAAACGTTATGGAGATGGCTGATGGTGATAGTTTCACAGCAATGTAAATATACTTAATGCCACTGAACTATACACTTAAAATCATAAGTTTAACATATATCTTACCATAATAAAAATTAATATACTTTGAGTAAAAGAAACAAGTGAAATTAATCCAAGCATGTTTGAGAAATGGTAAGGAAAGCATAGCAAGACAAGGGATCTTTGTAGAGCAGTGGCTTTCAACTAGGAGAGATTTTTATCCTCAGTGGACATTTGGCAATATCTGGAGACATTTTTGGTTGTCAGAATGGAAATGTTGCTACTAGCATCTAGTGGGTAAAGGACAGGGAGGGATGTTGCTAAATATCCTGCCCTGTGCAGGACAGCCTCCCACAACAAAGAATTATCCTGCTCAAAATGTCTGTAGTACTAAGAGGTAAAAAATTCTGTTCTAAAGGTATTGGGTAATGTGGTTGGATAGAGTTGGAGGGAACTGATGAGAAGGGTCTTAAATGATAAGCCAAGAAGTTTAGGGTTTGTGCAATAGGCAATACATTCTTTAAGGTGGGAGAAAGGGGATTTAATGGTGATTGAGAAAGATTAATCATGGGAGAATGCATTAGACACAAGGAAGGATTAAAGGCAGGAGACTTACATATGCTGTTGTGGTAATCTAGTACGATGTGGCAAAATCTATAATGCTCTGAGTGGTTGCATGTGACAGGCACTGTTTTTAAGGGATTTACATGTAGTACTCATGGAGCCCTCATAACATCTATGTGTTATAATCATTATTCTCATTTCAAAGAAGAGGAAATGGAGAATAGAGTAAGTATACAAGGCCAGTAGGGAATGGAGCTGGGCTTTGAACCTGTGGAGTCTGTGGAGTCTTCTTTTATATGTTGCTTTTTTTTAAATGCCTAGATTCATCTTTTTTCTGTTACCTTGGTTGCAAAATTGGATTTTCAGTTAAGTCAAGTAAGGGGATTGTCCAGACTTCACTACTTCCTTGAGTTTGAGGAAGACTGAGAAAGCTGATAAGACATCAACTGGCTTCTTGAGTTTTAGAAAATTGCTTGGAGGGAAGATTAGAATTGAGAGTGGGTGAATTAAAAATATAGGTTGGAGGAGGTGAATAATCAGTAAGAGACCGCAATTTCTCACCCACTAGCTCTCAAATTCTGACTCTCCAAAAGCTTCAGCAGGCTGTAGATGCCATTCCACTGACATGCATCAAACTTGAAAAACAGAATCTAGGCCAGGATTGTCACTCCACCTCCCACTCCCCAGTAACACTCACTCATCCCAAACACTTCCCACTCAATAATCTTTACCCATGAAAAGGAAAAAAAGATGGCCATGCCCTGCTGTGATAGCCTTGTAAGAGCTTGTTTAGGGAATGGAGGGGTCTGTGCTACTGAGGAAGGAGACAGAAGAGAGAAAGAGCTCTTTGTTTCATTGAGAGCATGTCACATTCACTGTTTGCTTGCTCTTTGTAATCAGTATTGCAGTTTGCCATAGCTCTGAAGATCTGGAAAAGACTGAAAAGCTGCTGGCCCAATTAGTATTTATCCCTGAAGAGGTTTAAGACCAGGAATCCAGCTGTTATAGTCTTGATTTTATAACTAATAAATTCTGTGATCTTGGACAACATTACCATATTCATCATTATTTTACTGGCTGTGTTTCCATGCAATATCTTCTTTTGATATTCATAATAGGCTGCTGGAGTAGGCAAAGCAGATGTTATTACTTTTTTTTTTTTCTGATAAGAAAAGCTGACATTCCAAAAGGTTAAGTAATGTACTTAAGGTCACCTACCTAGCAGGTGACAAAACTGGGACATGAGTGTGGTTTGGTTCAATTCACTTCAAATCCATTTGTTCTGATATCATTACTTCTCCAATTCTAGGGTGCATAAGTATCACTTGGACACTCTCCTAGAACACAGATTCCTGGGACCTACTCCAAACTATGACGTGTATTACTATAGAATAATATTAATGGTATTTATTACTATAATATCTCTATTATTTAGATACTATCTATATGCTAATTTACTAGGCCTGGGGAGATTTGAGAGTCTGCAATTCCAACAACCACCTAGGTGACATTAATGGAGCTGGATTATACATAATTTCAAAAGTAGCACTGCTTTATACTATACCAATGCACCTCTTTGTACTTCAGTTTCCTGATCTACAAGGAGAGATGACAATAATTGGCTTCCCTTACCTCTCAGAATTACAACTAGGTTTGTGGTGAATTTAAAATGCCTACAAATACTTTGTAGGTCCTCCCATAAAGAGAAACAGTCTATTTCCTTTGCCTCTTGGATCTGGACGCTCTTGATGACTTGCTCATACAAATAAGCTATGGTAAAAGGTGACATGTGACTTTTAGGCAAGACCATAGTGGCCTTAGAGTTTCTACTCTTGCTTTCATGGAATCCTGAAGCCACCATGTGAAGAAGTCCAGTCTAAAACTGGTGATGACAGAGACCCTTCTGATGATCCAGACCTCAGTGAGGCTATCTAGGATTGTCATGTCAGCTAAATGACACCATGTAAGTAAGTCCAAGAGAGCTTAGCAGAACTGCCCCATCCACCTACAGAATTATAAGAAATGATAAATTGTTGTGTGTGAGGTGCTTTGTTATGCAGCAATAGAGAACTCAAATGGGAATAAGATAGATAATGATTATGAAAATATTTTGAAATTACAGTAATGCCTTTGTAAATTCTCTAAGAATAAAGCTTTTCTATAATAAATAATAAAAATGAGCTGTACTAAAAATTAACAAAGCAGATAAAAGATTTAAAATCAAGCAATAAGAATAAACACTGAGTAAAATGAAGATATACTAATAAAAATAGATAAATGAGCAAATGAATACGAAAGGAGGATTTTTTCTGTCCACCAATAAGTGTAGAGGGAGTAGTAGAGTTAGAAAAAAATCAACATTTTGCAACTACATGGTGAAGATTAATTAGGGCAAAAGTCATCTGTGGATGCTAGTCTAGGGGGGAAAGTTTGATGAAGATGATGCTTTGGTCTCAATATGCCTTTGCAGATTGTTATTCATTGCAATAGGAAAGTCTTTATCACACAGTAGGAAAATCATACAATACCATGACTGGGTAATCAAAATTAAAATTGCCAATGAAAGTCGATGGATACTGTGTACTTCTAGATGTGATATCATGAGAAGGATACATCCCTGGGGATGTATAATCCCCTACTCATGAGGAAACAGAGAAACTCAAATTGAGGGATAGTCTATAAAATAACAAACTTATGTTTTTGAAAAATTAAAATGTCATGAAAGACAGCAAAATATTGAGAAATTGCTCCAGATTAAAGAAGACTACAGATATATGATAGCGAAATGCAATACATGATTCTTGACTGAATTCTGTGCTTGAAGGGGTAGATGCTATAAGGGGCATTATAGGGAATATATACTGCAGATGAGATAAAAGTCTTATGTTGATGTTAAATTCCCTGAACTCCATTATTGCATTGTAGCTGTAGGGATATTTTTAGCTGTAGGAAATGAACATTGAAATGTTAAGGAGTTCAGGGGTCATGATGTATGCCATTTACTTTCAAGCATGTTAGAAAAGGGGCATCTGAGTGGCTCAGTGGTTGAGCATCTGCCTTTGGCTCAGGTCCTGATCCATGGGTCCTGGGATTGAGCCCCGCACTGGGCTCCCAGCAGGAAGTCTGCTTCTCCATCTGCCTGTGTCTCTGCCTGTCTCTGTGTCTCTCATGAATAAATAAATAAAGTCTTAAAAAATAGTTTACAAAAGATAAATCTCATGCATGCAGATACATGAGATAGTGAGCAAGTGCATGACTGTGGAAGACAGAGATGATAAAGCAAAAAAGCAAATGTGGCAAAATATTAAAAAATGTATGAATCTTGATAAAGTGTGTATTAGTTCTTTAAGCTCTTCTTACAACTTTCCTGTGTATTTGAAATTATATCAAAACAAAAAGTTATAAAAAATTATTTAAGTGAATATACAGAGATATATTTTAGGTGAATATATTTTTTCATTTCCAAGTAAAGATGAACTTTGTGAGCCTTATAAAAGGCAGAAATCGGGGTCCCTGGGTGGCGCAGCGGTTTGGCGTCTGCCTTTGGCCCAGGGTGCAATCTTGGGAGACCCGGGATCGAATCCCATGTCGGGCTCCCGGTGCATGGAGCCTGCTTCTCCCTCTGCCTGTGTCTCTGCCTCTCTCTTTCTCTGTGTGACTATCATAAATAAATAAAATTTTAAAAAACATTTTTTTAAAAGGCAGAAATCATAAAGTAAATTATTGATATATTTGACCAAAATTTTAAAAAACCTATAAAATCAGCAAAATTAGATGATAAAATATAGGCTAAAGAAATATTTGTAAGAGAAATGACATAAAAATAATTAATTCTCTCTACATTTTTATTTTGGGGGGAGGGAGAGAGAGAGCAGAGTGGAGGGGGAGGGACAGATGGAGAGGGAGAGAGAGTATTTTTTAAAATTATTTATTTATTTATTCATGAAAGAGAGAGAGAGAGAGAGAGAGAATCTTAACCTGGCTTCATGCCCAATGCAGAGCCCAATGCCAGGCTGGATGTCACCACCCTGAGATTATGATCTCAGCCAAAATCAGCAGTCTAATGCATAATTGACTGAGCCACTCAGGTACCCAACATAAATACAATTAAAGTTTTAAATATAAAGAGATCATATAAATTGCAGTAGGTGAAAAAAGAATACAGGTACATGCGGGGGAGGGATAAAATGTGTCTTGTGACCTGGTAGCCTTGGATTGTGGTGCTCTATATGTGATGATGGAGGAGCTGTCATGGGAAGGTTGCATTGCTTCTTATGTACACTGCAGCCAGAACTGAAACTACCCACCGTCTAAGCCCACTCTCCACTTCTGAAGAGCTACAGGTTCTCTGTAGACAACTTGACTCTGCTGACACCTGGCAGTCTACCTGGTCATCTACCTGCTGGACCATTCCTGGATTACTATAGCATCACCAACTCCAAGCAGCATACAGTGTGGTGGTCTCCTGCCTCCTGCTCACAAAGGTTGCAACAAAGGATCTAGGACCCCTTCAGCACTGGAGGCCATAAGGACTCACTCTGCTCTTCCTGCAGCTGGCAGCCCCATCAGGCCTGGTCCAGGGCAACATGTGACAAAGTCCAGGCCTGGAAAGTAAAGACTTGCCCCAGAGTATGCAGCTGGTAAGTGGCTGAGCCCCTGAAGAACCCAGGATAGTCATCTTCAGAGTGTGTGCTCAGCCCCACTGTGCTGCATTGTGAAGTAAAACAGCCTTTCAGAGGATGCTACTCTCCTCCTAGTAGTTTTCTGGCTTCTCTATCAAATTATCAAAATCCATCTACCCTGGTTCCCCTCTGGGAAAGTCTTAGACCCCATACTCCCTTTTGCCTTCCTCTCTGTGAACCTTGAAATCACCAGCAGGAGGGCCACAATTCAAGGTCACAGTCTGGGGGAAGAAGATGGAGCCACTTTAGTGTCTACTCTGGGCATCCAGTACAGTGTGGCCAGTGCAGTCAGGTGAGGCAAAGGTTTGGGGAGTGGAGAGGGACACTTTTGTTAGATTATTTCCACTCCTTTTTCAGAACATGAAAGAGAATGTCTTGCAGCAACTGCTATGGAATGCTTTCGATGTGCTTGATTCTGTGTCATTCACTTTACCTGTGCTATCTTATCTTCTTGAGCCCCCTCTATCATCCTTTGAGGCGTGATTGCTGAAGATCACACAGGTTATGACAGAAGAGTGAGAATAAGAAACTGGTACCTGAGCCAGAACTTGTGGGCATTCTTGCCTGTTTCCAGTTGATATCTACCCAGAATCCTGGCTTTCCCAGGTCATGGGATCTGAGGTCTTCATTAATTATTCTTAGGACAAGCTATAAATAAAGCTGGCAAATAAAGCTGCAGAGTTCTGTCTCTCCTGGTGGCCCTTTTTCTCCCCTCTGAGGGAGGAAGAATCTGAGCAAAAAATAATTTGCACCAGAAAGGTCTCCATTCAGCCTGGCCCTTGCCTGGAAAGGGCCTGGTGCTTTCACTCCTAAGACACCAGCTTTCCTCTTCTTTCTTTGGTACTGAGAAAAAGTCTTTTCAACCAGAGTTTTCTCTTTCCTCTTGGGTCCTGCCATCTCTACTACCTAGCATTTTCCACAGTCAATTGGAAAGATGTCAGGCCCCACCTGAAAGCAAGCCAAGGCCAGGAAGCCACTGGGGTACTTTTTATCTCTTTGACCTGCCTCGCCCCTCTTTCCTTTATCATCAGCATCATAAAGGGTAGTGCAAGGAGTGGCTAGAGGGGTGTGGAGTAGCCATAGGGTCTCAACTTCTGATCAATTTTTTTCGTTGTCAGATGAAAAGAGCGGGGGGGAAAAGACTAAAATAGGAGAATGGCCATTCTTAGGGATGTGTAGCTTTACCTGTTTTTAAAGCCACTTCATTTCTTAGGGAAGAAGAGTAGCTAGTTGTTGCTTTAAAATTGGTTCTCATTAAGCAGGAAACTTTGGCCCCATTTCTAGCCTAGGCTTAGCTCCTGAATGGGTAGCAAGTAACCCTGAATGAGTCTATAAATGAACATATTGCTGGGCATGAAGAACTATGGGAGGATTAAGTGGGAACACTATGTAAAGTAGCCAGTCTAGTAGAGAGGGAGCAGGGCTGGGGCCTGGGCATCAGAAGTGTGGCAATATTGGCTCTATACAGAATCCTGTTCTGTGCTGTTTATCTTTTTTGTTTAAGAATTTTTCCAAAGGCAGTGTAAGTATTCATGATTGTAGGGGCTAGATAATGCTCATTAGAACATCTTCTCTATTTTAAAAAATATATATTTAAAATTTTCCAGAATAAAGCATTCTTTAAGCAATTAAAAAATAAAAATACAAACAAGACTATTCAAAAGAATAAAGGAAAAATACTAAGCAGTGTTAAAAAAATTTACCCTTATAAGTCATATAAAAATGCAATTGGGAAAAAGATACCTTTTCACTTATGAAATTAGTAAAGATGTAAAATGATAATATTCAATGCTGTCAGGGATGCAGCATGTTAAGTGCTATGTTGGTAACTGTAACAATTTGTACAATGTGGAAAGCACATGTCAAAAATTTTATTTTATTTAATTTTTTATTTTTTTTCATGTCAAAAATTTTAAATGTGTTCTTACTCTTGATCCAGTAATTAAATCCTATGAATTCATCCCATGGAAAGAATCAGAAATCTAAACAATTATTTATATCCAAAGATGTTCTTTGTAGCATTGTTTATGTTATTGAAAATCTGGATAGTCCAATGAAGAGTTAAGCAAATTAGGTTGCATGTGATGTTTGTAAAAAGTTTTCAGTAATATGGGAAATTCTGATAATATATAAAGCAAAATGAAAGCATACACTTAAAAGACTAAATGGTAATAAAAAAATATTAACAGTGATCCACTAGTCAGGGTCCTAGTAGGATACAGATGGCACTCACTAGGGTTTAGCTGAACGAAGTCTAAAGAAGGGATGATTTACAGAGGTGGGGGCAGGATTAAGGAGCCATCCAATGACTTAGCAACAGAGGGTAGTGTGACCAGCCTTAGTCCCCCAGGCAAGCAAAAGCAGGGAACAATAACCAGAGCTGAAGCTGGGGAAGATAATAAACTAGCTCTATTCCTATCCTGTGGTCTGATATTCCACTGTGGACAGCATATGTGGAAGCTGGTAATGCTGTCCTTACAGATCAGCCTTCTGGGGCACATTAGAGCAGAGTGGAAACCTACCAAGAGTGGATCTAGAGGTGCAGACAGAAATTAACCAGCACAAGTATTGTCTCTCTTGGAGGACTAGGGGTGTGTATTATTATTATTTTTTTTATCTGCTAGTTTATAAAACTCCTCACCCTAGTGTGAACACTCCTTGCCCACAGGAGTTTGAAAACAAAAGGCATACAGTTTACATATTATGTTTTCTTACTCAAGCTATCACAGTTAAAACAATTTAAAGTGTAAAATTTGTATTAAGAAATATATCCTTATATTTTCCTAAGTTATTTGCCATTAATCTCTCCCTCCCCATTACTTCTCTTTTCTGATTTTCTGTATTGTTCTGCCTTTTCCTACATTATTTGTGTATCTAATAAGTAAACTTCTTAGGATAAAAAAACCTCATAGGACTGTCTGCTTTATGAATAGCTTGTGACTGCCTAAAGCACTGTACTGTCATAGCAGCAGAATAACTAAGAGCTTTGATTTGGTCAAGGACAATCAGGAGAAAGGCAGGTCACTTCCTGTCACCCCCACACCCCAGGGAAATACAGTTCTCAGAATGTCCATGGCTATTGTAGAAGTAGAGAAAGATACAATGTTGGTGGGAATACTGATTTCCTATTTTTAGAACCACTGTGACTATAATGCTTGTTTTGTCTAGAACTGCTGTTCAAACTGGCCAAATGTTCATGCACCTATAATTTGGGAGCACAACTATAAGATAAAATATCTAAATTCATTTCACTTCAGTTTAAGAACATAATACTTGAATATTTTTATTTGAAATGTGTTGATTTTATAGAAAGTAACTAACTGGTATGAAGCAGTGACTATATTTTAAAATATGTCTTTTATTGAAAAAATTTTCTTCACAAGCCCTAATATTAATTTAATCAAGTAAATCTGATTTTTATTGTAGACATTTTATGTTTGAAAGCAGTCATATTTGAGGTGTGTAACGATATATCATTTTGGCCTTGACAAGCTAATATAAAAAAAAGACTTTAAAAGAAAAAAGGTATTTTACTCACTCAGAATTTTGAATAACTTTTTAAAGTATAATTTGAAATGATTAAAACAACTCATTACCTGCTAAAAGGCTTGGGTCATGTGTATTTTGACTTAAATTATTTTGCACATTGACATTGATTTTGATCATTTGCTCACTATCACGGCTTCTCTGTGGATATTATGCAGCAAAGCCATTAACAACCCAGATTTCAATTCAGAATGTTAAAATTCATTGAAACACTGTATGTGCTTTTGGTGCATTGAGAAGTTCAGTCATGAACAACCTGTCATGGCTTATCTCTGGAGAAGTACTAATTTTCTCGAATGCTTTGACCTGTTTGAGTGTCAGAAACGTGGATTCCAAACTCTCTTTCAACTCATCTTTCTAGGTTTTAGTTCCACGTAATCAAGTATGGTTTTGAAAATATTGTTTTGGAGTAAATTAGAAAAAAGAGATGCTGATTTCCTCCTTTTTTGATTTTTCATGCTATCACATGTATTAGTTCTGACATTTTCATTCACTTAGCTAACTCTAATCAATGACTTCAGTAAATGTGCTGGCATAGTGTGTTTATTGATAACTCAAATCAATTGATAAAATTGATGTTTTAGACAAAGCATGTAATTAATAGCCATAACTTATGTGTTAGCTGATGAGGATACAAATAAAATCAGAATAAATCAAATGACTCATTTGGCTTCCACAAAAACCATGTGAAATCGCCCAGTTATCAACATATTTAAAAGGTAAAAAATTAGCATTGAATTTTTATAAAGAAATAAAAATAGAGACCTATAACAAGAATAAAACTGCTGATTTAGGACAATGGCTTGAGTTAAGGGTAAACCAGATGAAGAATGAGCCCAGTTATATATATAATATAATATGACATGATATAATAAAATTACTGCCATTTTTCCTTTACTAAATACTTACTTAAGAACACCAGGATTTGACATTTGCAAAAGAGAGCAATTCTAGGACTTGTACCTGAGAATGCCCATATATCACAAACATGTACAAAATACATATATTAAGGAACAGATCATGGGAAACTCTGCCAGTGCTTAACAATAGCATGGCAAATTCCATTAGGTTTCAAAGCCTGAAAATCATCTGTGGCTTGATGCTCCACCTCTGGGCTGCCTGAATCCATGGATTTACCCTTGGATTTATTGCCCCCTGAATCCATGGCTTACCTTTGGATTTATTCTTCCTTCATTTCCTTCTAGCTATGTATGTTTAATCCAAGTTAGCAGTGTTTCTGCTGGTATAACATTCTCAAAATCCTTGCTGGTGTTTTGTTCACTTCATGGAGATACAGGATATCATACAAGAGGGTCTTCCAGAGATCTTTCCTGGATAATCCATCTTCATTTTGGACTTCTGTTGAGATGGTTGCTTGGATCCATGAGCTATATATGTCTAATATCTTTGGCAAAAGTATTTCTAGTTATACCATTGGTGTTCTCTCTAGGGGACCCTTTCTCAACTTTTGTTCTCTGGATAGATTGAGGATTTTCCAAATCATCAAGTGCTAGTATCTTTTGTTAAACAGTTCCTTCTTCAATATATCTTTTTTTCCTCTTGCATTTTACAATAAGCAGTGAGGAGAAACCAGGCTGCCCTTTTCACACTTTGCTTAGAAATCTCCTCAGCTAAATATCTATTGCTTATTAGTATTATTTTCATCCAATGCTAGTACAAAAATGAGCCAAGTTTTCTGCCACTTTATAACATGAATCATATTTCCTCCAGTGTCCAACATGTCTTCATTTCTTTTTATGACTTTATTAAATCACCTTGAATGATCGTCTTTCTACTAACCATCTCCTTACAGCAACCTAGGCTTTTTCTATTACACATTTCAAAACTCTTCAGTTTCTAACCATGATCCAATCCCAAAGCCACTTCTACCTTTTTTTAAGTTTTTGTTACAGCAGTACTCCTTTCTGAGTACCAAAGGTGTATAATCTTCCTAGGGCTCTGTAACAAAGTACCACAAACTGGGTAACTAAAAAACAGAAATGTATTATCTCACAGTAATGGAGGCTAGAAGTCCAAAATCAAGGTGTCAGCAGGACTGTTCTCTCTCTGAAGGGAATTCTTCCCTTGCCTTTTCCCTAGCTTTTGGTGTTTGCCATCAACTTCTGGCATTCCTTGCTTATAGTTATATCACTCAATCTCTGCTTTGGGCATCATACGGCTTTCTTATGTCTCTTCACATGGCCTTCTTTTTTTTTTTTTTTAAAGGTTTTATTTATTTATTCATGAGAGACAGAGAGAGGCAGAGACACAGGCAGAGGGAGAAGCAGGCTCCATGCAGGAAGCCGGATGTGGGACTTGATCCCAGATCCCGGGGTCATGCCCCAAGCCAAAGGCAGACACTCAACCGCTGCGCCACCCTGACGTCCCCACATGGCCTTCTTATAAGGACACTAGTCATTGAATTTAGGACCCACCCTAATCCAGTATGATCATTTAAACTAATTACATCTGTAAATACTATTTTCAAATAGGATATTTTTTTGAGATTCTGGGTGGATATGAATTTTGAGGGGGTACTCTTCAACCTAGAGAACCTCAAACATGCTAAGCCACCCCACAATGCACAAAATCAAAACTGTTCAATGTAGCTTAATTAGAGTAGAGTGAATTAATAGTCATTGAATGTCATAGATATTTTTGAGGAAAATTAATTCAATGTTCCAAAGGAAAAGTAAATTTCACATGTGTCGTTCAGCTTATTTCATGTTTAAGGTTGTATTTTTAACCTAGTTTGGCCCATTTTCTTACCCTATTGTAGAAAGACTCAATTTGGGGGGGAAAAGAAAAAAAGGCAAAGGTATTTTTTTATTTTTGGTTTTATTTTGATTTGTTTATTTCTTTGACTGCCCTCTCATGGTTTCCTGCCCATCTTTCCTGTCTCCCTGTGGTTGTCATATTTTTGATTCTCCACCCCTTTTTAAGTAGTTTTTTCATATTTGGGAAAATTCTTAATATGTAAGTTCTGCATACCTAAATTAGAATTCCAAGATCCCTTGCCAATTCTCTTTAAAAGTGAACAAGATATTCTAGCTAGGCAAGGAAAAAATAGGTATGTAAGATGGAAAGAGAAAAGTAAAGTTGTCTGTATTCACAGATGAAATGATCATCTATATTGAAAATACTATGGCAATGAATAAAGGCTACTAGAACTAATAAGGAAATTTAGAAAAGTTGCAGAATACAAGGGCAATATACAAAAAACAACTGTATTTCTATATATAAGCAGTAAACAATCAGAAACTGAAATAAAAATAATACCATTTATCATAGCATCAAAGATATGAAATGCTTAGGGACAAATTTGTCAAAATTTGTACAAGACACATACACTGAGGGGTGCCTGAGTGGCTCAGTTGGTTAAGCATCTGCCTTTAGCTCAGCTCATGGTCCAAGGGTCCTGGGATTGAGCTCTCTGTCGAGCTCCTTGCTCAGCAGGGAGCCTGCTTCTCCCACTCCTTCTGCCTTCCCCCTTGCTCATTTTCTCTTGCTTGTTCTCTCTCTCAAATAAATAAATAAAAATCTTAAAAAAAGAAAATTTAAAGACACGTACACTGAAAGCAATAAAACATTGTTGAAAGAAATTAAAGAAAGTCTAAATCAATAAATAGATGTACTATATTCATGGATATTAAGGCTCAATATTATTAAGATGTTATTTGAAATTTTAAGATGTCATTTGACATTTGACCCAATATATTGATCCATATAATTAACAGAATCAGAATTAATATCCCAGCACACTTTCATACAAAGTGACAGGCTGATTCCGAAATTTAATGTAAATGCAAAGAACCTAGAATAGCCAAACACAAATAAACACACACATAATAACATGAAAAAGAAGAAAGTTGGAGTATAACACCATCTGATTTCAAGAGCTATTATAAACCTACAATAATAAAGAGAGTGTGGTACTAGTACGAAGACAGACATACAATTCAAAGGAATAGAATAGAAATTCTGTAGATAGACTTAAATAGGTTTGGTCAAATAATTTTTGACAAATAAGCTAAGAAAATTCAATGGGGAAAGGACGATCTTCTCAACAAACAGTGCTAGAATAATTGGATAGTCTATGCAAAAGAATTAACCTCTACCCTAATTTTATACCATACTAAAAAATTAACTCAAAATGGAACATACATGTAAATATAAGAGCTAAAACTATAAAAAATCTAGATCAAAACAATGGAAATATGTTAGTTTGGCAAATATCTCTTAAATACTACACAAAAAAACACAAACTACAAAAGAAAAACAATTAAGAACTTTTACTCTTTGAAAGACAAAGCTAGTAAAATGAAAACTCAAGCCACAGAATGGGAGAAAATATTTGCAAAACATTTACCTGACAAAGGACTTATATTAAGAATATATAAAGAAAAGTTACAACTTAATTATATTAAGAAAAACAGCTCAATTAAAAATGGCAAAAGATTTGAACAGACACTTCATCAAAGAATATATAGGAATGACAATTAGACACATGAAAATCTGCTCAATGTTACTAATCAATTTGGAAATGCAAATTAAAACTATAATAAGCACCCAGTAAAATGATTAAAATTAATAAGACTGACCACGTTAGCTGTTGATAAGAAGCTGGAGTTATTGGAACTCTCAAAGACTGCTTGTGTTAATGTAAAATGATATAGCCAAAATGGAAAACAATTTGGCAACTTATTAAAAAGTAGAATATACATCTACTATTTACCCAGCCATTCTATGTATTTACCCATGAGAAATGAAAGCGTACATCTGTATAATGACTTGTACATGAATATCCATAGGAGCTTTATTTGTAATAGCCCCAAACTGGAAACAAACCCAAATATTCATCAACAATAAATGGATAAATGTAATATGCTATATTCACACAATGGAATACTACTATTGAGAAATAAAAAGGAATGAACTATTGATAACTTACAATCACATGAATTAATCTCAAAATTATTATGCTGGGTGAAAGAATCAAGACAAAAATAATACATATGATATCATTTATATAAAATTCTGAAAAATGAAAATTAAAGCAAGAGAAAACAGTTCCATGATTGCCTGGGACAGGGAAATATGAGGGAGGTGGAATGGTTTACACATGGTATGGAGAAACTATTAGGGGCTAGGGATAGATTAATTATCTTTTTATGGTAATGGTTTAATAGGTATATACATATGTCAGAACGTATCAAATTATACACCTCAACTATGTGCAGTTTACTGCATTACCAATTATAACTTGCTAGAGCTGAAAAAATTAGAAAACCAAAGGAAAAAAATCATAAAGAAATCCTAAAAGGGACAAGAAGAATATTTCAACTTTTTGTTAAAGATGAGAGCTGAAAAAAAAGATGAGAACTGAGAGGATGTTTGCATTCATGATTTTAAACTGTAAAGTACTTAGAACAGCCTAATTTAGAAAGTAGTTGGTACACCTACTTACTATTATTATTACAAAAAAAAAAAAATCCTCAGCCACTTTAGATCAAGTTCAAAGACCATCTAAGTGAGCCTTCAGTTTAGAAATAAGCAGCAAAATAGAATAGCTTCCATTTTGTTGGCTTGTGTCAGAGGCGTCCTGCTTTGGGGGCTATCAGTGGTTATAAGAATGAACTCTTGACAAGGAAGTAGCATCAAGGAGGGTGATGGTGCAATGGCAGTCTTTTTCTTAGGCCACTTCTCTGGCATGATTTAACTTTAGACTATTAGCTTCAAGTCTGTTTTTCTAGTCTTCCCAGTAAGATATCTAATGTATTTGAATATATTAATTACTTGCTTAACCTAGTGAGCATGGATTCTGTTGACTGCAGCCAAACACCTTGTCCAATAAAAACCCCCAGGAAAAAAATTGCAAAATTAGACATCTTTTAAGAAAAATTACCATTAGTTTTTTCTCTTCTGTTTTGGAAAGAGAGGAAGTCTTAACCTACTTAGCTAAACATTTAATTAATAGGCTAAAAGACATTTATATAGTCTGTACCTCCCTCTACTTAGAATTTTTTTTCATTGCTTTACATGGAAATCTTTATTTGCATTAAAATAGAGGCATGGGGATGGGGTACTCGCTGGATTTTCATGAAAGATTTTGGGTTCTCAAAGTGTAGTGATTCGGGGAGCAGTGGGAAGGCCATAGGGCTGGGTGTATATAAATATAAATGGTATCAATGAGAACATAAATAAAATAAATTATGAAAAATTTTTATTTTTTATTGCTTTTTTAAGATAATGTTGGATGTGACTGGTCTGTGAATATTACACATCAATTTTTAGGCAAATGAGTTTTCACTTGATTGAGAATTTTTGCTTAAGGAGGTAATATGATTTTCAGATGAAATTCTTATTTTAAGGATGATGCCTCTGGATAACAGACACCTTAGTGAAAAGTAGAGTTGTACATGGAAAAGTATCTGTGACAAGTTTTTTTAAAAAAATATTTTATTTATTTATTCATGAGACACACAGACACACACACACACACACACACACACACACACAGAGAAGCAGAGACACAGGCAGAGGGAGAAGCAGACTGCAACCAGGAAGCCCAATCTGGGACTAGATCCTGGGACTCCAGGATCACGCCCTGGGCCAAAGGTAGATGCTCAACCACTGAGCTGCCCAGGCGTCCCTCTGTGACAAGCTTTTAAAGGAAAGGAGCAAGATAAAGAGTAATATGTATAGTATAATACCACCTGAGTGTTGTTTGAGTATATAGAATGAGATATTATGTTACTTATTAATTAGAGAAATTGAACCAGATAGGGTTTGGACTTTGGCACACTAGGTACAGTGGGATTCTGGGGTGAGATAACTCCCTGAAAACAGAATGAATAGAAGTTTTTACAGTGGAAAGGGAGAAGCCCTTCTCAACCTCTTTTGATACTAAGCTCCAGTAATGCTGGCTATCAGGTATATATACACCAGGCAGAAGATTAGAGATCAGCTCCTGAGAAAAGATCTATGAATATTAATATTTGGGTGGTTTCCTAAAGAAAAGTCTGGATTTCTGATTAATTACTTTGGAGGAAAGTGTATTGGTCAACAAAGGCTTATAGTCAAATTTTCTATTGCTTTCACTCTAAAATATTTGTAGACATGTTGCTGTCCAGTTTTCCCAGCACCATTTGTTGAAAAGAATATCCTTTTCTCATTGGATATTCTTTCCTGGCTTTGTCAAAGATTAGTCGACCATGTAGTTGTAAGTTTATTTCTGACTTTTCAATTCTGTACTATCAATCTAGGAGTCTATTTTTGTGCCAGTACCATACTGTTTTGAGCACTACACCTTTGTAATGTAAGTTAAAGTCTGGAATTTGATGCTTCTAGCTTGGTTTTTCTTTTTCAAGGTTGCTTGGGCTATTTGGGGTCTTTTGTGGTTCCATACAAATTTCAGGATTGTTTGTTCTGGCTCTGTGAAAAATACTGTTGGTATTTTGATAGAGACTTCTTTCTTTATTTTTTTAAAATTTTATTTATTTATTCATGAGAGATACAGAGAGAGGCAGAGACACAGGCAGAGGGAAAAGCAGGCTCCATGCAGGGAGCCTGACGTGGGACTCGATCCTGAGACCCTGGGATCACACCCTAAGCAGGAGGCAGACGCTCAACCACTGAGCTATCCAGGTGCCCCAGTAGAGACTTCTTTAAATGTGTAGACTGCTTTGGGTAATACAAACATTTTTTAGAGAGGGAGAGGGAAAGAAAGAATCTTAAGCAGGCTCCATACTGGGCATGGAGCCTGATGTGGGGCTCAAACTCACAACCTTGAAATCATGACCTGAACTGAAACCACAAGTTGGATGCTCAATTGACTAAACCACCTAGGTGCCCTGGGTAATACAGACATTTTAACTATATTTGTTCTTTCAATTCATGAATATGGACACATAAAAAGATGTTCGTCATCATTTACCATCAGGGAAATGCAAACTGAAACTACAATGAGATATTACTTCATACCTGTTAGAATGGCTAAAATAAACAGCACAAGAAACAACAGGTATTGATGAGGATGTGGAGAAAAAGTAACGCTTAGGCACTATTAGTCGGGATGCAAATTGGTGCAGCCATCCCGCAGTATGGAAGTTCCTCAAAAAGTTAAAAATAGAATTATCCTATGATCCAGTAATTGCAGTACTGAGTATTTACCTAAAGAATACAAAAACACTAATTCAAAGGGATGCATGTACCTCTATGTTTATAGCAGCATTATTTACAATAGCCAAAATATGGTAGCAGCCCAAGTGTCTGACTGATGAATAGATAAAGAAGATATAGTATAAATATATACAACAAAATATTATTTGGCATAAAAAGAATGAAATCTTGGCATTTTCAATAACATGGATGGGTCTGTAGAGTATAATGATATATGAAATAAGCTAGTCAGAGGGAGACATAGTCCATATGATTCCACTCATATGTGGAATTTAAGAAACAAAACGAATAAACAACAACAGCAAAAAAAAAACAGAGAAACCAAAGAACAGACTCTTAACTATAGAGAAGAAACTGATGGCTGCCAGAGAGGAGATGGGTGGAGGGATGTATTGAATATGTGATAGGCATTGAAGAGTACACTTGTGATGAGCAGAGGAGAGGTAGGTGGGAGGATGGGTGAAATCAATGAATGGGATTAAGAGTACACTTATCTTGATGAACTCTGAGTAATATATGAAACTGCTGAATCACTATATTGTACACCCAAAACTAATATATACTGTATATTAACTACACAGAAATTAAAATTAAAAACAAGATGAAATCAGAGAGGGAGACAAACCATAAGAGACTCTTAATCATAGGAAACAAACTGAGGGTTGCTTGAGGTGAGGGGGGAGGGGGTAGGCAGATGGGGTAATGGACATTAAGGGGGGCACATAATGTAATGAGCACTGGGTATTATAAAAGACTGATGAATCAATGACCTCTATCTCTGAAACTAATAATAAATGTTAATTAATTGAATTTAAATAAAAACTTTTAAATTAAAATAAATAAATAAAACAAAAATATGTGATAAGTATTGCTCCCTAATAATAAGAGAGAAGGGTAACCATCCTGAGACCATGAGGAAACAAGTTTGAAAAAAGCTATTATACAGAGGATGGAGTAACAGAAGAAAAGAACCTGAAAAATCATTGACTCTCTGTGAACCAACCCAAGAATTGTCCCCTACCTCTGAATCTTCTCTTACATGAGATCATTAAAGCTTTTTATTACTGAGGCTACATTTGAGTTCTTCTTCTTCTTCTTCTTTTTCTTTTCTTTTTTTTTTTAAGTAGAAAGGGTCAGAACTGATATACTAGGATTTGGAATTTCAAAATCCTAATCCCTGAAATACTAGGGCAATAAGTTTATGCCAACAGATTTGGAAGCAAAAGCCAAAGCCAGTTTGATTCAAAAGCTGATTCTAGGGGGCAGAGAAAGAGAGAGATGCAGGAAGTAAGAAACTGCTATTTCCTGAGATGAGGTCCTACTCAGTGCCCAACTCTGTCCTAATCTCAAGGTGGAAGAAGAACAAGAGAAATTTCAGTTGTATGTCTCCTGAGAGAAGACAGAATTAGTTGAGAGACAGCCAGGTCAGCTTGTTGTCTGGATCAGGAGGGTATAACCATTTGAATGTACATTAAATGGAGACCAGGCAGGAATGAGGAGTCTTGGGGTAGTAAATAGCCCGGCCATCTTGGGCTCAGACATATCCCATGCTCCACTGCCACCAGCATCAGTACTTTATAACCTGGCTAGAATCTATACACAGCCCTCTATGGAGTGGGGGAGTGGGTAAAAAATCTGACTGATTAAATTTAATTTCTGACAAAATGAGAGCTAAAAATAGAAATTCTGGAAAAAAAGTGTTTGGACTTAAAATTATGTTTTGACATCTATCCTCGCTACTTGATTAATTAATTGCTGGTAATAATAATATACCAGTTTCCACACTCAAGAATTTCACAGTCCTGGGATCCCTGGGTGGCGCAGCGGTTTGGCGCCTGCCTTTGGCCCAGGGCGCGATCCTGGAGACCCGGGATCGAATCCCACATCAGGCTCCCGGCGCATGGAGCCTGCTTCTCCCTCTGCCTGTGTCTCTGCCTCTCTCTCTTTCTCTCTGTATGACTATCATAAATAAATAAAATTAAAAAAAAAAAAAAAGAATTTCACAGTCCAATAAAGCAGACAAGCAAACAAATAGTTAATTATAATATGTGAAGTGTTCTATAGGTAAATATTCAAGATGATATCATGAGTAGGAGTGGGGAGTACAACTTGAGCTCTGTTTTGAAGGACAAAAACCAGCTTACCACAGATGGTCTGGGGACATGGTGAGTTCTGTTTTGGCCTTGTTGCATCTGAAGAATGATTTTTGTTTGGTTAAGATCAAAGAAACTTGGACATGTCTGTATGTTAAGAGGAATGAGGCAGCAGGGAAATAGAGGATGAGAAGAATGGCTACAAATGATAGTTTGAGAGCCGTGAGGAAGCTGTGAGCAAAGGGACACAAGATCATGGTCCCCGAATTTTGCCTTGGCCAGAAAGGAGGAAGGTGAGAAGGAGGCAAAGATAGGAATAGTGAAAATACATATGTGCATGGGAAGAACTGAGTAAAGTTAAGAGCATTCATGCTTAATGCCTTCTATTTTAGGTGTAAAGTAGAAGTTAAGGATCATTTTTTGAGGGCAAAAGAGACAGACCAGGATTTCAAGGAGGGGAGTTACATGGCTAGATTTGTATTATAAAACACTCTGTAGAAATTCAAAGAATGAATTAAAGAGAGAAGATCAGAAAAGATTGAAGCTGAGAGACCCATTAAAAAATAATTGGAGTCATTCAGGGGAAAAAATCATGAAGACCTGAATTAAGATAGTGACAGAAGGAAATAAAAGGAATGGTTTCCATAGATATTTATAAGCTAAATTATTCTAAGAAGTGACTATACACCAACAGTGAAGGAGAGAGAGGAAAGGATGAAACCCAGGTCTGAACATTGGCTTATCTGAAACTTCATCAGGAAGAAGGACAGGTTTATGGGAGAAGATAATGAGCTTAATTTCAAATATGCTGAAATATAAAGACATTGATAAGGTTGTGGACTTGGGTAGAAATTGATGTAGATAAGAAGACAGTTGGATTGGTGCATCTAGAGTTCAAGAGTGATGGTCTGACCTAGAGAGAGAGAGTAAGGAGAAGAAATGTGTTCCAGGACAGTGGTGGTTGAAATAGTGGGTATAAATGAGATCAACTTGTATGACTGTGAAGAAGAGATTTTATGGCTTTTGTTTTTAATCCATTCCTGTAATTCACCAATTTGATAACCCTAGACCATCTTCAATAATTCCTAAATATGTATCTTACTTTCACACTTTGAGTTAACACTGTTTTCTCTCATTTAGTGTTTGAGTAATCGGGGAAGCCCTGAAAAGCCCATACAGGCCATGGAACTAAGATCAACTATAAAGATGGCATTTTCTATTATTATGAATTCATTAGTGATAGTTGTACAGTGAAGGTTTTAAGACTACCAAATGAATATATCTCTAGTAGAATAAAGCTTACTAAGTTAAGAGTGAGCATCTCCCTTTGTCAGTTCTGATACTAGTAATAGCATAGTGGACAAATTTATGCCATTTATTGTTACCAATTTTAATACTTTCATTATGAATACGGTAAAATGTTTCAGTTTGCACTTAAAACCATCTTACATACGGAGATACACATACATGTAAAATTACCAAAAATACCATTAACCCATTTTAATGCATCTATTATAATGCACAAAAAGGATATATTTCCATTTTTCCCTACAGAAAGGCAAACAATCTTTTTCTTGTAGTATCTCACAAATGACCTTAGTACTGACCCAAATATAACCTACTAATTATTCTCTGTGTACCTTCCAGGCCCTGATTAGTTGTATTTAGCATTTGTGTGAGGCTGTGATTCTACTCTGAAAATCTTCCGTATAGCTTGTAATTCCCAGTGGAAAAAAAAATTGCTGTGACCTATACAGTTGGAGAATAGAAAACACAGCTACACTCTTCCAAAAGCAGAACAAAGCAATGAAATAACATACCTTTCACAAGGGACTTGGTGTTATCTGAAACCCTATAATCCACATCCCATTCTGCTTCTTCAATAGGTTGGATGATTTCAGTGGGCGGGTCGGAGAACTAATCAATTTTGAAACAGCATCTGCAAAAATAGGTAATGTTCATGTAAAGGGCAACCTAGTCATAAAGCCCCACTGGGATGTGTAAATAAACACACATCTTTGTATAAAGGGTATCCACTAGATGGAACTGCAGTGTGGTATTGGCAATGTGGTATTCCATCAATACCATTAAAGGACTTTATCAAGTACCAACATTAGGATGAACTATGTGATTAAACTGACATGGTTCTTGAACTCCTAGAATTTATAATGTATTCTAGCTCTTGCACCCATAATGAAACACTTAAAAACCTAAAGCTCATTGGGTCCTAATCTTTTCTTCCAAATTTCTTTTTCTCCTGTGCTTCCTGTGCTAGTGAAGGAAACCAAGGCAACCAAAATTCCTGTCACTCCCTGTCACCAAACCATCTTTAAGGCTTGCTGGTTCAACTTCCTAATTATGTATTGAACCATTCATTCTCTTTTCTTTTATCTATAGTGATGGACGTTTTGCTAAAACTACTGCAATATTAGTTGCTCTGAATCCCCTTCTCCCATCTATACCCCACTGCCACTAGCGTGATCTAACTTTCAAATCGTGGTATATCACTCATCTGCTCAAAATCCACAAATGCCTCCAATCATCTATCATCTATTTCTTTCTTGATACTCTTACTTTTCTTTTAAACGTCAATTCAAATACAACTTTACTATGAAGGATTCTTAGACTTAGCCAACTATTTATTTACTCAGTATTTATTGATTTGTTTTAAAGATTTATTTATTTATTTTAGAGGAGGAGGAGGAGGAGGAGGAGAGAGAGAGAGAGTGTGTGAGAGCAGGGGTATGGGCAGAGGTAGAGAATCTCAAGCAGCCTGTGTTGAGTGCAGAACCAGACACGAGGCTCAATCCCACAACCCTGAGATCATGACCTGAGCCAAAATTAAGATTCAGACACTTAACTAACTGAGCCACCCACAAGCCCCACTCAATTAATATTTATTAAGCATAAACTTCATGTCATGCATGGGGCTAGCACTGGAAATAGAGCAGTGATATAATCCTGGCCTCGCAAAATTTACGGTGAGTGGTAAGAAAGACGAAATAACAATGAAGTATGATAAATATAGTGAAGAACTAATTTGCATACACATAAAAAGAAGTGAGAGCTCTGGGATCCTCAATATTTATGGTGTAGGTAGAGGGAGAAAGGTCTTCAAAGAACTGGCCAATAAGTGGGAGAGAATGTGTTATCTTTGAAAGCCAAAGGAAGAAATTCTTTTGAAAAGAAAGTATTGAAGGTATCAAATCCTGCCAAGAGGTCAAGCATTATCTTGAAAGATTATCTTGGAATTTAGTAGAGAAACTTGAGAGCAACACTGGTGCAGTGGTGGCTGCATAAAGCTACCATAGAATGAGATGAAGAGTAAGAGGTAAAGAAATGGAAACAGCAAATGTTGAAATTTGGCTGGCTAGAGAGAGGGGATTTGGTTAATTGGGAGGGAACTGAGGTTGAAGGAGACTCCCCCCAAAAGTTCCATGCAATCTGTGAGTATCTCCATAATAAAAGCAATTTTCATTGTACATAATATTGTTTGGTTTTCTATTCGAGTACTAAAAGGCAAGACACACATCCTTCCATCTTTATATCTCCAGCTCCTGGCACAGGTTCAGGTACAATTAAGCACTCTAAATATTGGTTTAATAGCTGAATGACTAAATGAGTGATCTGCTCTAATTTAAATAAGAGATTCATTCTTCAGTTCTCATCTTCTTTGACTTGTCTCCACATTTCTATCAACTTCCCTTCCTGACTTTAGTCACAAGCTTCAGGTCATTGGACTCCTGTTCTGTCCTGTATATACTCCTCTAAAAGCTCAACTCACACAGTTTCAGCAGCTGAATCCCAAATCTACCCCTCAATCCAGTAATTTTACTTTTCTAGCTGACTTCAGGGTCTTTGACGCTTTACTGCTTCACCAACACCTGGAACTTAACACATGTGCAATTGCTCTCATTACCATTCTCCCCTTTAAGTCAGCAAATATGTTTTTCCAACTTTACTAAGACTTTTTACCTATAGAGATATTTGAAGGTTGTTCTGAATGTTGTGCTCCAATCCTTCCTTGTTCAGATGGGTTATACCTAGCTATATCCAAGCACAGACATTCCATCCTCAAAAAGGGCACTACTACCTTCTACTACCTCAAAATAATAGGCTAACACTTTATTTTTTAAAAATATTTTACTTAATTATAAGAGACACAGAGAGAGGCAGAGACATGGGCAGAGGGAGAAGCAGACTCCCTGTGGGGACACTGATACGGGACTTGATCCTCTAGGACCCTGGGATCATGTTCTGAGCCAAAGGTGACCCTCAACCGCGGAGCCACCCAAGTGCATCTAATACTTTATTATATTTTCCAGCAACACTGTATACCAGATGTTTGACTGACAAATCACAACTCTGAATTCCTGGCCTAGTGTTTCACCTATGAGGCAGAAAAGCTGTTGACATGGTTATATACTACAAAACAATCCACCAAGAGCAACATTAGATTATTTGTAGGTTATTTTTTAATTTTTATTTTTCCTAGTCTTGAAATTGAACTAGTTAAGGTCTTAGAGTCATGAGCTAAAACTAAAAGGTCTTAACATATAGACACCCTACATCATAGTATTTCTGCTATTATTATAAATTTAGATAGTGGAAATTTTCTCTGGACAAAGCAGTTAAAAGTATTCAGCAGGATTATTAGTTTCTTATTAATGTGACATTACTTTTAATGAGCAAGTCATATTTCCTCTATATTAGATAATATAAAGGCAGGCAATGTTTCGTATAAAGATATGATTTTTATCAGGATAATCGAAAGTGATATAGAATTCAACATTTTATTTTAGCTAAATGTTACCTGAAAGAAGAATTCTAACTATAATGATATAATTATCCTAAAGCTTAAGATATTCTTTTAAAAGTTTCCTCATTTAGTTACTGTAGTGTATGTATATTTTTTAGGTAATTCATATTTAGAAGATAGTACAGAAAATAATCATTGTTCAAAGGGGGCTTTGTTGAAACTTAAATTTTGCATGTATTTACATTTTTCGGCCTACTCTGACCAATTCCATTTAGAAATAAACCCTTCCTGAGGTGTCTGGGTGGTTCAGTCAGTTAAGTGTCATTCTTTACCTCAGGTCATGATTATAGGGTCCTGGGATCAAGCCCCACATTGAGCTCCCTGCACAGTGGGGAGTCTGCTTCTCCTTCTCCCTCTCCTCCTGCTTATGGTCTTTCTCTCAAATAAATAAGCAAAAATGTTTTTTAAAAAAGGGGTAAACCCTACTGTGCTGGTTGTCTTCTGGGATGAAGACAGAGTTTGAAATACAAGAGATATGCCCATGAAAGATAAAAGAGATCTTGGTATAGGCCAAGTTTGAATGTACTATATAAAAGATAGAGGACATGCCAGTTAGCTAGATCAAAGAATTTGGAGAGAGGAAGCCAGTAAAGATTGTGCAGGGGCTAAAGCCACCCCTTGTCAGCCATTGACTTAGGCAAAGAGTGGTTGGTTATTCAATTAATACTAGCTCATTTGAAACTTAGTTGACTAACAGCAGAGTTAAACATATGCAAGGTTATATGTAGTCTCTACTGCATCGTTAAGCACTTTTGAACATTCTCAATTTAAAGAAGGCAATCTGAGGAACAGTTCTTGGATAGAGCCAGGAACAGACCCCGGAGCTCTTGCCCTCCAGTTGGTGATCCTAACCCACTGCATTCATTCTTCTCCCCTCTTCCCTGCTCCAAGCTTGATATGTGTTGAATACACTCAATAGTTCTCAACATGTTTTTTCCTTACAGTTCTTTATTAGCAACATTCATTTAGGTTTTGGACTCCTGTCAAATGTAATGTGAATGGAGTCCAGATGCCTTTTCTGAACTCAACAGAACAAGAGGAGAGTCACAGAGCCCATCTTGCCACAATCAAAACTAGTGCTTACAACAACACCCACTGTTGGTGACAGGCTGTGTGGACCAGGGCCAGTGCTGATCTAGCAGTATATGCCAGCTCAATGAGTCAGAAAAATGTTTCAGATGTGCCAGGTTGTTCAGAAATTCCCATCAGTTCCTGGGCAGAATAATTGCTGTGTTCCCCAAGAGCAAGGAATCGAAATGAGAAGAAGCATCATCCCTAGGATGGCGTATGTCATTTATATCCCTTGCTGGCAAGAGAGGACCACTGCTTTTAAAATGGTATGACAGACTTGCATGAAAGGCTGCAAAGGATGGGGTTGCTAGTAGCAATCCAAAAACACAAGGATAGTGGAAGAAGCAACTGTGGGAAAGATTTCAAGATGGACAAAAGGATTAACGGCAAAAAGATGCAGGCTGCAGGGGGATGGATGATTTTCGTGTGCTGTGGGTTTAGCAACACTGACATGTTTTTATGAATATTTACAGGAACATTTGGAAGCTGTGTCTTTTGCCCACACAGCCTCCACCCCCAGCCCTCTTGGTAGGAACTGCACTGTATTTAATGAGGCTGGGGGTGGGAGGGAGAACCACGTCCTCCTTGCCTTCAGGTTGGCGTCACCATGCCTAGTTGCCAAGACTCCTGGGGGCAAATATAAGCAAAGGAAAGTTCAAACAGAAGAAGCCAGGCCTGGGTTTCTCTGCTTGTTTTGTGAAGCCTGGTGATTAAAGGGAATGAGAAGTCAAAAAATGGTAGTAAAAAGACATGAAAGGGATGAAGGGATAGTTTCAGAAAAAAGATCCATTTTGATGCCAATGTTCTTGCCCTCTTCAGTAAAGGAGTTTATCAACATATCTCTATAAGTTAAATGAATCATTAACAAAGTCATATCAGTTCTCAATTCATATGAATCTTAATTCTAACATGTCTGCCTCTTATCCCTCCTGAATCCTGCTGTCTGGCATTAGTCCACTTCATTCTACCACAGCCTCCACCAGAGGACACTTCTTCCTTTATTTCCCAAGTTTCTATCTCCCTCAGCATTTCTCTAAACAGGTATTAAATCAGAAGAGAGAAGCAGTCAAGAGTACAGGCTCTAAAACTAACTGCCAGCATTTTAATCCAAGCCCTAGCATTTCGGGGAAGTTGCTTAGCCTCTTTACAGTTCAAGTTTTTCATCTGTAAAACGGAGCTGATGATATATAAGTTTTCATCTTTGAGGATAAACCAGGGAAAACACCTGGAATATAATAAGAGTTCAGTAACTGTTAGTGTTATTATTACAGACCATCCTCAACTTCCATACAATAATCATCTTGCACATGATCCATGCTTTCACTCATCATACATTGATACTCCTAAAATGTTGAATATCAAGTGTCAGCTGACTAATAATGTCCAGTTAATCAAGACACTTGACTACCAGCTAGTAAGAAAGGACAGGAGGTTGTATGTATGGGGACTTGTGGCAGTATTAACCCTTGAACTACTGCAAAGCAAACTTTCTGGCAGATCTGTGTTATCTCTTCCAGCCAGATGCCATAATTAGTCAACTAGGAAATCATGATTACGTTTTTTAAAAACTTACCTATGTATATTAGAGAGAGAGAGAGAGCACAAGCAGAAGGTTGGGGCAGAGGGAGAGGGAGAAGCATACTCTCTGCTGCGGAGGGAGCCCAACTTGGGGCTTGACCCCAGGACCCTGAGATCATGACCTGAGGTAAAGGAAGATGCTTAATTGACTGAGCCACCCAGGTGCCCCTATATTTCTTTTCTAATAAAGTCTGTTGTTCATAGCGTTAATGTTAAAATTTACATTATTCTTAAATTTTAGGATGGTGTGCTTTCATGTGAGTCTTTTTGTTGTTATTCATTTTGCTGGACACTCAGAGGCAATTTCCCATTTTAGACTTACTTACATTTGGAAAAACTTTTTTGTTTTGTTTTGTTTTGTTTGTTTGTTTGTTTTTTTTTTTTTTGCATTTTCTCTTTCTTTTTGAATTTAGATGCAGACCTCTTGGATTAAGCCTTTAATTTTCTTTCATTTATTTCCTACTATACATTCCTTTGTCATTTTGTTTTCTGGGAGATTTATTTTCTGGGGCATTTTATTTTTTTTGGTGCAGTTGTAAACGGGACTGTTTTGTTTCTCTTTCTGCTGCTTCATTATTAATGTATAGAAACTCAACGGGATTTTCTATCCTGCGACTTTACTGAGTTTATTTATCAGTTCTAGTAACTTTTTGGTGGTCTTTTGGGTTTTCTATATAAACTATCATGCCATCTGCAAATAGTGAAGATTTTACTTCTTCCTTACCAATGCGGATGTCTTTTTTTTTTTTTAAATTATTTATTTTTGATAATCATACAGAGAGAGAGAGAGAGAGGCAGAGACACAGGCAGAGGGAGAAGCAGGCTCCATGCACCGGGAGCCCGACGTGGGATTCGATCCCGGGCCTCCAGGATCGCGCCCTGGGCCAAAGGCAGGCGCCAAACCGCTGCGCCACCCAGGGATCCCCGGATGTCTTTTAATTCTTTTTATTATCTGATTATTGTGGCTAGGCCTTCCAGTACTATGTTGAATGAAGGTGGTGAGGGTGTTCCTGACCTTTGGGAAAAGCTCTCACCTTTCCCCCATTGAGTATAATATTAACTGTGGCTTTTTCATATAAGGCTTTAATATGTTGAGGTATATTTCTTCTAAACCTACTTTGTTAAGGCTTTTTATCATGGATGTTTTGCTTTGTCAAATGCTTTTTTCTGTGTCTATTAAAATGATTATATGGTTTTTATCCTTTCTCTTATTGATATGGTATATCCTATTGATTGATTTGCAAATACAGAACCACACTTGCAACCCAGGGATAAATCTGACTTTATAGTAGTGAATGATTCTACAAATGTATTGTTGGATTTAGTTTGCCAATATTTTGTTGAGGATTTTTGCACTATGTTCATAAAAGATATTGGACTGTAGTTCTTTTTTTGTGGTGTCTTTAACTGGTCTTGGTATCAGGGTAATGCTGGCTTCATAGAATGAATTTGAAAGCTTTACTTCCTCTTCTAATTTTTAAAAAAGTTTCAGAAGAATAAATATTAACTCTTCTTTAAATATTTAGAAGAATTCCTCTTTGAAGCTGTGTGGTCCTGGACTTTTATTTATTGGGAAGTTTTTTGATTACTGATTCAATTTCATTACAGGTAATTGGTCTGTTCAAATTTTCTATTTCTTCCTCCTTCAGTATTGGTAGGTTATATGTTTCTAGGAATTTATCCATTTCTTCTAGGTTGTCCAATTTGTTGGCATATAATTTTTCATAATATTCTCTTATGATCATTGTATTTCTATGGTGTCATTTGTTATTTCTCCTTTTTAAAGATTTATTTATTTATTCATGAGAGACACACAGAGAGAGAGACAGAGACATAGGCAGAGGGAGAAGCACGCTCTTTGCAGAGAGCCCAATGCGGGACTCAATCCCGGATTCTGGGATCATGTCCTGAGCTGAAGGCAGACGCTCAACCACTGAGCCACCCAGTCATCCCTATTTCTCCTCTTTGGAGAATGTTTATTATTCTCTATGTTTATGTTAATAATAATAATAATGTTTGTTATTTCCTTCATTCTGCTGGTTTTGGGTTTTGTTTATTCTTTTTCTAGCCTTTTGAGGTGTAAGGTTTGTTTTTTTTAATTTGAGATTTTTCTTACTTCTTGAGGTAGGCTTGTATTGCTACAAACTTCCCTCTTAGAACCACTTTTGCTGCATCTCATAGATTTGGGACTATTATGTTTTCCTGTTTCCATGTAATTTTTTATTTCTTCTTTGATTTCTTGACCCATTCATTGTTTAATAGCATATTCTTTAACCTCCATAGGTATTTGTACTCTTTCCAGATGTTTTTCTGGTGGTTGATTCCCAGTTTCATAGCATTTGTGGTCAGAAAAGATGTATAGTATGATTTTGATCTTTTTGATTTGTTAAGCCTTTTTTTGTGGCCTAATATGTGACCTATTCTGAAGAATGCTCCATGTGTACTTGAAAAAAATGTGTATTCTGATTTAGGATGGAATGTTCTGAGTATATCTGCTAAATCCATCTGGTCCAGTGTGTCACTCAAAGCCACTATTTTCTTAACTGATTTTCCATTTGGAGGATCTGTCTATTGATGTAAGTGGGGTGTTAAAGTCCCCTATTATTATCATATTACTATCAATTGATTTAGGTTTGTTATTATTTGTTTTATGTATTTGGGTGCTCCCATGTTAGGTGGATTATAAATATAATTGTTATATATTTTTGTTGGATTGTCCCCTTTATTATTACTTAGTGTTCTTTGTTTCTTGTTATAGTTTTGTTTTAAAGTCTATTTTGTCCAATTTAAATATTGCTAATCAGCTTTCTTTTGAGATCCATTGCATGATAAATATTTTGTCATCCCCTTACTTTCAATCTACATGTGTTTCTAGGTCCGAAATGAGTCATTTGTTGGCAGCATATAGATAGGTCTTGTTTTTAACCCATTCTGTCATGCTATGTCTTTTGATTGGGGTGTTTAATCCATTTAAATCCAAAGTAATTATTGATATATATGTGTTTATTGGTATTTTTTGTTTGTTTTGTGGTTGTTTTTGTAGTTCTTCTTTGATTCTTTATTCTTTTACTCTCTTTCACAGCCTGCTGATTTTCTTTAGTGATACTTAGATTCCTTCTTATTTTTTTGCCTATTACTGGTTTTTGATTTGTGATTACCATTAGGTTTGTATATAACATATTCTACATATAGAAATCTATATTAAATTTATGGTCACTTAAGTTTGAGCCTGTTCTTTACTCCTTTCCCTGTGACCCCACATTTTAGATATATGATGTCATATTTTACATTTCATTTTGTGAATCTCTTAACTGATTTTTACAGATATGCTTATTTTGACTGCTTTTGTGCTTCCTACCTTTTTTTTTTTACTCTTAATTATGATCTTTCCGGGATCCCTGGGTGGCGCAGCGGTTTGGCGCCTGCCTTTGGCCCAGGGCGCGATCCTGGAGACCCGGGATCGAATCCCACGTCGGGCTCCCGGTGCATGGAGCCTACTTCTCCCTTTGCCTGTGTCTCTGCCTCTCTATCTCTCTGTGACTATCATAAATAAATAAAAATTTAAAAAAGATTAAAAAAAATTATGATCTTTCCTTTCCACTCAGAGTCCCCTTTAATATTTCTTGTAGGGCATGTTTAGTGATCATGAGCTCCTTTAGCTTTTATTTGTCTGAGAAACACTTTATCTCTCCTTCTATTCTGAATGACAGTCTTCCTGTATAGAGTATTCTTGACTGCAAATTTTTTTGTTTAGCATTTTGAATATATCATGCAAGTCCCTCTGGCCTGTAAAATTTCTCCTGAAAAATCCACAAATAGACTTATGGGGTTTCCCTTGTATGTAATTGTCTTCTTTTCTAAAGCTGCTTTTTCTTATTACTACTTTTTGCCATTTTAATTACTATATATATTGGTGTGGATCTCATTGGGTTGATTTTGTTGATTTTCTGTGCCTCCTGGATTTAGATATCTAATTCCTTCCTCAGATTAGGGAAGTTTTTGGCTATTATTTCTTCAAATAAAATTTCTGCCCCCAAAATGAGAATAGACTTAGGGAACTAAGTTCCCCAGGTGAAGGTTCAAATGTCATATTTTTTTCTCTCACTAACTTAGCTTGATTACTTTTCATCACTCTTTCAGGTCACTCATTTGCTCACCTGCTTGCTCTAGCCTGCTATTTATTCCATCTAGTTTATTTTTAATTTCATTTATTGTGTTCTTCCTCTCCGATTATTATTTTTTTATCTCTTTGTTAAGGGTCTCATTGATTTCCTCCACTCTTTTCTCAAGTCCAGTAATCATTACTATTACTTTTATTATCAGTACTTTAAGGGGATCCCTGGGTGGCTCAGCGGTTTAGCACCTGCCTTTGGCTCAGGGTGTGATCCCGGGGTCCTGGGATCGAGTCCTACATCAGGTTCCTGGCATGAAGCCTGCTTCTCCCTCTGCATATGTCTCTGCTTCTCTCTCTGTGTGTGTCTTTCATGAATAAATAAGTAAAGTCTTTTTTTAAAAAAAAAAACAACTTTATTTATTCATGAGAGACAGAGAGAGAGAGGCAGAGACACAGGCAGAGGGAGAAACAGGCTCCATGCAGGGAGCCCGACGTGGGACTTGATCCTGGGTTTCCAGGATCAGGCCCTGGGCCAAAGGCAGGCGCTAAAACGCTGAGCCACCCGGGCTGCCCTAAATAAGTAAAGTCTTAAAAAAAAGTACTTTAAATTCTCTATCAGGCATATTATTTACAGTCTTTTTGCGTAGGTCTCTTGCTGTGGTTTTACCCTGTTCTTTCATTTGGGACATATGGAAAATAAGATATTGGAAGATCAAGTAATATACAGTGTGGTAGGTAAAATGTTTCTAACTCTAGCAAACAGGGAAATTAAATGTTCAGGGGAACTTCAACATAATAAATTATATTAACATAAACATTTCTACATTTGTCCTAAATTTGGAAGTTATGTATGAAGGACATTTAGCTGGCTTATATAAGATATCTCTATAAAATACACACATTAATCAAATGCTACATATGCTGTGTACATATTGGTAATACATAATAATCAACAAAATCACTGAAGAAAAATAAAAACAAGGGCAAGAACTTGTTCAATATATAACCCCAAAGTTTAATGCATTAGAAACTCACGCTTCCATGTGAAGGTTCAAATGTCATGCTTTAGGTAAGATGATAATACACTGGTTTTCTGGTGAAACATTTTTTCTATGCCTTCATCAGCTTACTTTGCTTATGATAAGCTTGTCCCCACTTTTACTTACAAAGCATTTTAATTCCATTTTTATTATCTTAGACTCATCTTTACCTTTTTGATGATAAACCTATAGGTTGCCAGGCCAGGTCCTATAGCAGCCAAGAATAGAAGCATCTGGTCTCTTCATAATCACATTGATTCCCTGGATAGCTGTATATTTTACTCCAGAAGGAGGAGACTGTTTATATCTGGCGCTCATCCTTTCTTAGTTTGCATTATAACCAGAAAATTATGTATTCTTGAGTTGAACCAGCTCACAAAATAACAAATGAGTAATGATACTTGGCTCTTGTTTTCCTTTTTTAATTTTAAAGGACATAATGTGTGTTATCTCAGAGAATGTCAGTTTGCTGATTCAAATTTGGCCATGTGGTTGAATCCAGCTGCCCTTTATAACTCTACTTTTTATATATTTCAAATTTCTTTCACATTCCAAATAGCATAAGTGAATGCATTTTCAAGGCCAAAATTGGCATTCCTGTTCGGATTTTTGTTGAGCTATTCTACTCAGAATGAGCTTCTTTAGGCCATAACCTTTTTCTTCCCATACTACAGAACCTTAAAATCTGGGGCATATGGGATGGCTACATATTACCTGCCAAGGAGATTGTCTAGCTAAAAATTAATTCAAATCCATGTATTTTTCATTTATTAGATTTCTATAGCACCTTTTCACCAAAGAGTCAATGTATCTTAAACACATGTTACAATATAAATAGGGGTTTCCAAATTTGGCATTGTATGTGAGAAATACTGCTAAAATTATGAATTCCAACTGCAAGTTATTGAAAGAATGAAAGGAAATTTCCACAGCATTTAAAATGTATATATATATATATATATATATATATATATATATATATATAACATATATATTTATATATTACAGGCTTGTTAGCTCTGTCAGAACCTCTTTCCACAAGAATTGCAGGGTTAGCTTTGAAACAGTGAATGTTACCTATAAATACAGGCACTTAACTGTTATGCAGTTTTCTTGTTTGTGAAGTATCTGATGTTTCCCTTGATTTCTAGAAATACAACAGACATTTTTGTCTAAATGTCAAGCGACAGGCCCAACAGGCCTTCGCTGTTTATAACTTATAGGGGTTCCTAACTCTTTTGCAGTTAACATGCTATTTTTTTTTCTTTTTTGCTGTCAGTGTTGAAGCAAGATTGAGCACAAGGGAGTTGTCATCAGTGAACTCGTGTTCCCTTGATAGCAGAAGGAAGAGAGCATGAGGGCAATGGATGCAATTACTATCCCTCTCAGAAGAGGAAAATAAACACATTATAATCTTTAAGTTAGAGGTAATTCAAAAAGTCAGTCAGGCAATGCCTTCCAACTTAGAGACACTTTCTCTTTCTTTGCCACTCCTTCCTCAAACTACAGCAATAATAAAAGAAACCCCATAATCAAAGAACCAACTCCGACCTCCCCATCCTAGAAATCCCAAATTGTGGGCTTTGGTTGCATTCTGCCCTGTTCTTTTCTTTCCTCTCTTTTTTACTCAGGTGGATTGCTTTCAGTTGGGGCAGTCTTCATTCCACATGAGCTTTGAAATCATATCCCTGGATCTGTATAGAACGGCAGTAGTTCAAAGTATTAGTAGCAGCCTTCCATAGTAATGCTGCCATTAGATCATTATGACTATTCTAAGGTTCTGCCTGTGAGCATGGCATGAATTTTATATTTGGAAATAAAATCCTCCCGGGATACCACAAAGCTGCACGCCAGCCTTGCCCCTTCTTGAAGGCCGTTAGGATTGGCTGCCCTGCCTCGGTCTTGTGTTACGCAGGAATAAGTCCTGCCGTGTTTGTTTCACATAAGAACCCCTTCAATTTGTTTATAATGATCTGAATGATATTATTAGGTGAACAAAGCCACTCAATGGTGACATTTATTAACCAGTCATATCATCTGCGTTTAAATCTCGTATTATATTTCAGGGAAATAGTGTGAACCTAACTCCAGCAAAACTTTCTTTGGGGACCATTGCTTTGTACTGAGTTTGAAATAAAATAGAAGAACATAGAGAGGAGGTTTTATTTCCAGGAGAGCATTTCACTTAAGAGGTTTACACTGAGCCAGATTATGTATAGAGGCCCAAAGAAATGTAGATGTTGGAACTTTTCAACATAGTGCTAGCTATAAGTCTGTCTGCATGAGTTTAGGAGTATGGTTCATTTCTAAAGAGGGATGCGGGGATTGGAACAAACAGTGACATTAAAGTCGAATAAAGGTGTAAGGAAATGAATGGAAGAAAACTAGGTCTATAAAAATGAAGTCTTTGTGTGTGAACTGGGAGAGTGATGGATTTCCTATAACACCTCCATGGGGATGACTGTGTATGTGTGAGATAATGTCCACTATCTGGGAAGAAGGCATGCAGATATCAGTGACTGTGGATGAATTACAACGTGGAGAAATTAAAACATGATTGAAGGATGACAGCCTGTTTATGTGAAAGCAAGAAAGACTGGCATGTGTATGTGATTTTGAATGATAATGGAATGATATAGTTAAAAATTTTTTTGTTGTAGAAAATCTTAAATGTTACCCAAGAGTAGAAGGAATAGTATAATAAACCTTCATATATGTATTGCTTAACTTCATCAATGAACTCATAGTTGATATTGTTTCATCTTTATTTGCCCTCTCCCCCATTATTGTTGTATTAAAGACACCATGTCTTTGCATTCATAACTCCTTCTGTAGGAATCTATAAAAGATAAGAAATTTTAAAAATCACAACAATGGTAACATTATCACATCTATAAAAATAATAACTCCTTACTATCATTATTCAGTCAGTATCCCAATTTCTATGTCTCATATTTTTTCAGCTGATTTGTTCAAACCAGAATGTTAACAAAGTTTGTACATTACCAAATGATTGTTATGTCTCTTAAGAATCTTTTAACCTATAAGTTATACATTTTTTCTTGTAATTTATAAAATTGGGTCATTTTCTCTGTAGAGCTTCCCACATTTTGGATTTTGCTGATTACATCTTTTTTATTTCCTATGGAATAGTAGTTAGACTAAGAGGCTTGATCTGATTCAGGTTTGATTATTTGACAAGAATACTTCATAGGTGGTATGGTGTACTTCCATCAAGAGGCACATAATGTGTGATTTTTATTTTTTGGGATGTTAGCAGTCACTGATGCTTATTGCCCAGATCTATTATTGCATTAAGGGTTTGAAACAAGGAGTTTTCTTCATTTCTTTGCTAGAAAATGTGTATAGTGAGAAATTTTTCCTTAACTATTAACTTAACAACTCATACAAGAAAGCACAGTTCATACAAGAAAGGCAAAGTAAGTGTTTGTTTCTCTTTATTTAGGTGGTTTCCTAGTATTCCTTATGATCAAAGAAGTTTCCTAATACTCTCTATGATCAATGAAGTTTATTTCCTCTAGTACCACTATGAATGTATTGATTTTAACATATTTGATCAGTTTCAATCCATAGCAATTACTATTATCATTACTATTTGATGCTCAAGCTGTCCCATTTTTAGCTAGTGGGAGCCTTTTCAAATTGGTTTATAGTTCTTTAGCATAGTTGATTCTGAGAACTTTCTTGCCTTTTGACAGAACTAGATGATCCTGTCTCAACTTGTATATTTCCTACACAAGACCTGGAATCAACCATTTCTTTAGGAAGCCTTGGTTCCTTTTAGAGGGAAATGGAAATTAGGAGTGTTTATCACTTTTGGTTTGTAGTTTGTTTGTGGAATGGTTTGCATTAGGGCTTGCCAATATTTCTGAAGTACATCATGCTTGTTCAGCTCACATCTGTTCAATGGCATTATTTACAATTGAATCAGGATGCTTTGTGTTGTAAGAAACAGAAAATCTGACCCAAGCTAACATGAAAAATAAAGGAATTTTCTTTTTTTTGTTTCTTTTTTTGTAGCTGAAAAGTCCAGAGATAAGATTAGGTTCAAATGAGGCTTCCAGTTTCTTTTGTCTCTGCTATATACCTTTCTTAATGTTGATTCTATTCTAAGACTTGCTCTCCTCATGGTCCTGAGATGGCTGCCATCAGCTCCAGGACAGCACGCTTCCACATTTACACCCAGCAAAAGGCATCTTTGTTTCTTCCTTCACAGAAATAATTCTGAGATTCACTCTGAATGAAAATTTTTAGTTAGGTCATGTGCTCAAGGCAGAGCCAAAAACTTGTTAGATGGAATGTGCTAATTGGTTTAACCTAGATTACATATTCCACGCCTGGAGTTGGAGATAATAAGAGTTTCTCTGAAACCACTTCACTTGAATCTTCAAACAGAAATTGGAACTGTTGGAAAGGAAGAGAGGGAGTAGATACTGGAGAAGGTCCAACAAATATCCATTATTGCAATATAGTATTTTTTTCTTTTTTTCTATCCATTTATCAATTCAGCTATTCATGCTACCCTAGGTCCTATTTTAAGCATTAGGGAGACAAAGAGGAGTAAATTATAATTTCTGGTCTAAAGGAATTTGTAGACTAATATAAGTAGGCATTTTATCTTTCCAATAACCATGAGAGAAAACTATACAGGGTACACTGGGGCCCAAGGAATGAGATAATCACTTCTACTTAGAGGTCTTTCCAATGCAAAGATTTCATGATTCTGTGGTTATTTTATGATAGATTTGTTATTGTCTATGAAACCTACATTGGAATATTCAAACACTGAAACATCATAAAAAAACTATTTCTTCTCAATGGTGGATTCATCCAGAAAAATCGCATTTTTAGCATAAAGGTATCAGCTGTATAAGAACTAATCTCTGGAATTCTTTTCTCAGATGGCCAGAAGAGATAGAATATTACTGCTCTTTTAGAGATGAAAGAAATTTATGCTGTTAATGAAAAGTTGATCTTTCTGAGCTGGTTCAGATATTATCAGAACATTATATATTTGTAATTTAAAAGAAAACAAGATGCCAAATCCAGATTGTTCCTTTGGGCTGACCACATATTCAGGTGTAGTGTTTGGATGATAATATAAAACTTCTGTACCATATGAATTGTAACAGAGAAGAATCTGGTAAGTCACTACCTCTTAAATCCCTTCTAGGCAAGTCTCCTCTTAAAGAGCAAAAGGTGTACCCTGTAGAGAAGTCCCACAGCAAAATCTCTGGGTACGAAGGTCATAGTCACAGTGATAAGATCATCAATTGAAAAATAAATTAAAAATAGCCTGATCTAATTTAGAAAAGATACAGTAAGGAAACAGAAAAGATGGTACAGTAAGGAAACAGTTGACTAATTTAAAGCCAAACATACCTCTAATTTATTTAATACAATTATGAAAGGCTGTAACTTTTTCTGTTTTGTCAGTTGGTGTGAATCCAGTGAAAAGTTACAGTAATAACTTACTCAAATAAAATACCAACTTAATCTTTTAAACCCATGAAATATCACCTAATTATTTTTTTAATCATTAAAGTGACTGGTGCATTCCTTTCCCAACCTACCTTTCATCGTTAAAATGGTTGGCCCTTGTTAATTGGCAATACCCTGTCTTAGTCTCCCATTCCCACTCACTTTTATTAACAATATTTCGGAGACCTATCACATTATACTGCAGAAAACTTACTGTGGTCAAGTTTGCCCTTGGAAAACTGGGGAAAAAACAAACAAAGTTAACAATCTCCAACCCAAACCCAACCATCTGTGCTGTTTGATGGGGCGTTCCTGATGCGAGCATCAGTCCTGGCTGAGAGTTACCACAGAGTACAATTGTTTATGCTGTGCCACAGTGTAGAGCAGACAATACCACACAATCAAAGCCTTCACACTCAAACAGACATCACACTCTGTAATTATATTTGTCTGACAGATTATTATAATTGTACATGGCAGGTAGTGTAAAGCAGCTCCTTTTTACAGCTTAAATAATGTGGCATATTCTGCATACTCTAAATCAACCTTGCAGAAGGTAAATTATGAAAGCTAAATGCATGTTGAAATGTTTTTATTTACTCTTTTAGTTAGCATCTTGTGTGGTGCTAGACAGCAAAAAAGTATTACCTTATTTTGCCTGGTAGTATTTCATTTAACACTTTGTTGTATAAGTTTTTTTTTTTTTTTTCCGGATGGCAACTTCTTTTATTTTGGCATACTCAGGGCAACTCCAGCAATAATTATTTGTAATGTTTTCCCCAGCTTCCAAAATTACCAAATATCACGCTAAGTCACCATGAAGTGACTTTTTTTTTTAAGTGACATATCTAAAAAAAACAACCCATCTTATTATAGACTCAATTATATGGTTCCTTTCTGAAAGCCTTCTGAGCAAAGGACATGTCTTTTGGTAGGGTCTTTTAGTGTTCACCATATCTGATTCTCTTTTCCTTCCAAGCATATGAGAGGATTACATTTCTCTACCATTGTGCAATTAGATGGGGCCATGTTAACTACCTTTTGCAATTGGTTGTGGGTGGAAGTGATACATGTCATTTCTAATACTGATATATGCTTAGCAATGTGAGACCCTCCAGTGCCCTCTTACTCTGCTAGTGACTGAAGACTGCATATTCCAAAAGGTGTAGCTGTTAGAAGGTAGTGTCTTTGTCAGCTCTATTCCCTGAGCAAATGAAGCTGAGCCCCTGCTAAATTACATTTGTTGATTTAGCCTATCCTGACTGATACATGATTCTTCAATATTTGATTTGTCAATGTTTGCCACATTTTACATTAGATATATCAATCTGTTGTAGTTTCTACACTATGATTATTCTGTTCCAAAAGTATACATGATAAAGTCATAAAAGTTACCTTACCCTGAGTACTTGGCAAGTGCTGGCAGGGCATGTATGTATGCCAACCAACATACTTTGTGGTTAATCCTCATAAAATTTACAAAATGAGATTACTCAGGTAAAAGCAGATAACTAATTTCCCAGGTCCTCACAGGAGCACTGTTCAAAATCAGTCTGGCCTAGCTCCAAACTCTATAGCTGTTCCATTTCACTATATAGGCTCATTATTTTTTTCCTGAAATGGTAAAATGATTTAAAAAATAAATATGAAAAAATAAAGATATTTATATTCCCAACATTTTATAGTGGTCTATTTATTTATTGCCTGGATTGATGTATGCAGTTAAATGCTGCATAAGGCAAATCTTAAATAGCAAAGCACTGTCTTTGGAAACCATTATTCTAAAAGGATATGAGACAGATATAAATGCATACAAATAAAATGCCTGATATTGGGGCACCTGGGTGGCTCAGTTGGTCAAGCATCTGACTCTTGATTTCAGCTCAGGTCATGATGTCAGGATCCTGGGATTGAACTCCACATTGGGATCTGTGCTCAGCATGGAGATTGCTTGTCCCTCTCCCTCTGCTCCTCCCCCTGCCTGTGCTTTCTCTGTCTCTATGTCTCTCTCTAAAATTAATAAATCAAATCTTTAAAAAAAATGCTGATGTTTTAAATGATCAAATTAACTGTGAAATTTTGTCAGGTGTGTCCATGAACTTCTTGGATGTACTCTTAGGATTAAAGTCAGTTTCATGTGCTCATATCTAGGTATTAGAGTTTATAGCATGTCACATGTTCTAACTCACTCATGACGGTTGCTGCTAATAAAGTTCTCTTCAACATTTTCCTGATAATATTTTTCTGATTTGTCTAAGTTTTCCCATTATTCTAGTTTTTTTGGAGGATAATACTCACTGAGGAGATTTTTTTTTTTTTTCACTGAGGAGATTTTAAAAACCAATTTGTTTCTATTTAATTCACATAGACTTCCCTATCCCAATTTGTTTGTGAAATACACATCAAAGTATTAAAAAAAAATCCCTTGCTCTTCTTATTTATTTCCAATCTGTACCATTTTATATGAAGCTTTCCTAAACTGCCAAGGTTTCTTCTGTGGGTCCATGTCCCTGGCTTCATCTAATTAGATTACAGGCAGATCTTTAATTTAAAGGGAGTAGTTAGGGATTCTCACATTGCAGAAATTGCGCCACCCTGGGATCGAATCCCACGTCGGGCTCCTGGTGCATGGAGCCTGCTTCTCCCTCTGCCTGTGTCTCTGCCTCTCTCTCTCATTCTGTGTGACTATCATAAATAAATAAAAATTAAAAAAAAAATAAAGGGAGTAGTTAGTCCATAGGCAGCTAGTCATAGCTGACTTTGCCTGCATAGAAAGATGATCTGGGCCAATCAGATTCATTTCTAGGAGTTAAAGATTATGAAATTAAAAAACTAAGCTAGGGGCAGCCCCGGTGGCCCAGCGGTTTAGCGCTGCCTTCAGCCTGGGGTGTGATCCTGGAGACCTGGGATCAAGTCCGAGTCCCACGTCAGGCTCCCTGCAGGAGCCTGCTTCTCCCTCTGCCTGTGTCACTACCTCTCTTTCTCTGTGTCTGTCATGAATAAATAAATAAAATCTTAAAAAAAAAAAAACTAAGCTAGTATCAATGGTAACTAAAGTGGCAGTATATATCTAACTCCTTGATTTTTGTTGAGAAGCAAGTATTATAAACTTCATCATTTGGGAAATTCCTGCAATGTAAGAATTATCAAGGTAACATAAAATCAGAAGGAACATTCTTACTAAGAGAAGAAAGCCTTAAGGCAGAACAAAAACATTCCACGGAAGATATAGTAACAACTTAATATTCTGTAAAGTATTAGATCTCATTATGAAGATAATCTCTGTTGCTCTGAATCATAGAATCCCCTAAATATTACCAGAACCAGAGAAATTACCTAGAAAGTGGGCCAGGAAATGATTTGAGCAAATACTCAGACATACCACTTTTGGGAAAAAATGAGCAGTCTGATAGCATGTAGTTATAGTTCATAATATTTTTAATAGTTTGGAAATCTGACCTTTACCCAACTATGAAATTAAATAATTTGGAGAAAAAATGTCTATTAATGCTAGAAATTATTGACAGGTACCTTTTACATGTGCTTGATTCAAGTATATTTATTACCTGCTTTAAAAAAACCTGTTCAGGGACCCCTGGGTGGCTCAGTGGTTGAGCATCTGCCTGCAGCTCAGGGCGTGATCCTGGTTCCAGAATCGAGTCCCACATCAGGCTCCCTCCACGGAGTCTGCTTCTCCCTCTGCCTGTGTCTCTGTCAATCTCTCTGTGTGTCTCTCATGAATAAATAAATAAAATCTTAAAAACAAAAAACCAAAAACTGTTCAGTTGGAAAAAAGTCAACAATTGCTCACATTTAATTTGATAGGCCATCAAAGAAACTTTGATATTCTGAGGTATGGGGGAACTGTATTAGATTGAGAGCCAGAAAATCAGGATTTGGGGCTCAGCTCTGCCTAGAATTTTAGTGTGGCCTTAATAGTCATTCATTCCTTATTTCATGTATTTATTTAATTATCTATCTCCAACCAGGGTGCTTGGATTTGAATACCATCCCTGTCGCTTACTAACTGTGAGACCCTAGGCATATTATTAATTTCCATTTCCTTATTTAAAAATGAGGATAATAGGATTGTTATATTAACTATATAAATATACTTAGAGCAGTAACTGACATATGTTAAGGTTTAGCTAGGGCTGAGACTAGGGTGAGGCAAGAGAGGCACCTAGAGGGAAAAATTTAAGGAAGTGCTTGCAAAACCCTGAAAGAACCAGCCTCCTTTAATTTTGCACCTCTCCTTTCCCCCCAAGGTGCCTCTCTTATCTTATTCTAGTCCTGATACTAGATTAAGCTATTATTATTTATTCATTTATGTATATTTCATTGTGAAAAGGTGTAAGGAGGGCTTTGGTATGCTCACAAAAATGGGGATATTTAGATTCCTGCCTTATCAATTTTTGTGAGGACTACATGAGATAATTCACATAAAGAGCATAGTATTTGACACATAATAAATACAAAATAAATGTGGGCTTTAAAAAGAAGAAGAAAGTGATGGGCTTGATAACCCCTAACATTGCCTCCTATCTCTAAAAATCTATATTCTAAGACCTACCCAGTTAAAATGTTGTAATTATTGATAGCTGCTTTTAAAAAGGTGGCACCAATGTTTAGCAGTGTAACTCTGTGGGGGTGGGATCATTACAGAATAAAGAGAAAACATGTTCTTAGTCTTCAGGGGCTCACAATCAGGCTGAAAAAAGGCAGGTGAATAAGCAAAACATATTCTCATACATATGTAACAACACTATCTATATCCAAATACACATTCCATGGGGAATGGCATGCTGTTGAGATGGAACTCTTTGGAAAGCTGCTTTATCTTCCAATCAGTCAGGAAAGATTTTGAGAAAGAGGCCAGCTTTAGTATTCTCTGAAGTATTTACTAGAAAAGGGCATTGTTTAGTCTGATGGAAGTTTGGGTGGGTGTTTGAAGGATGGCAGATAGAATGGGTGAAGTCTTAGGTTTAGAGTTGAATCACTGAAGAAATGAGAAGATGAAGGTAGACATAATAAAAAACAAAATGATAGGATAAAGGAACACAGTTTAGCCTGAGGATATGCAAGAGAGATATTGGATGATCTTGATGGGCAGGTCCTAAAACTTAATGGGGAGGGGATGGGACCCTTAAAATTTCTTAATATAATTGCTCATTTGCCCATCTCACCTATCAAGATGAGCCTCTTGCATATCTGTTATCTATGGGCCGCAGAAGTACAGAGCTGCTGAAAATCCTGTTGATTTGGCCCAAATTGGTATAGATTATATTTCTGTCAAGAGAGATTTGTTAGAATTTCTTGTTATTAATGAATTGGTCAACAAGGTGAAAAAGGTCCACATGCCACTCAAAAGTAGAGTGGCATCTTTATATAATGTAAATTAAGTACTGCTTCTGATGTTTGAGAAAAATATAACTTACAATTTCCTAGTGGCTTTGATTTTGAAGTTAAGACATACCCATTATAGATACTTAAATATTTCTTCCATGGCATGTGGCATAGTACACGTTATAGAGTAGGTACTTAGTAAGTACTTGTTGAATGAATCAATAAATAAATGAGAATTGTCTTTGGATTAGGTGGAAGTAATTGTGCAGTGCTTCTTAAGTGTGCATATTATTTCATATATTTATTCTAAGGATGATGTTGCAGAAACAAATATATATGAAGTACACATTTGAGTTGTAGAAGTAAAATGTTGATGCAGATGCAATTATTTTGACAAGTTTTCAGACAAAAGGGGTGTTTTTGTGTAATATATCCTTAAAATTAAATGGAAGTAAATAGAAAAATCTAAGTCACTAAATTCACAAGAGTTAAAGGCTTTAAGAGCTGCAAAATGTCTTATGAGGAGTGCAGATGAAGGATTTGGTATTCAAAAGGAACTTGCTATAAGTTCATTACCATCTCAATTGGGTTGTGGAAGCAACCTAAATATCCAACCATGGGCAACACAGTGTTCCTTAATGGAATATTACACAGTTATCTGTGTTACTATAGTCAGAGAGTATTTAATCACATGGGAAAATATTAGCAAAACATTATTTGGAAAGAAAAATAACAATTTAAAAATCAGTTTGTGCCAGATGAACCCATTCAAACATGCACAGAAGGAGCTGGGAGTAATAAGATCTAAAATCAATTAAGGATCATTTCTGAGAGATAGTAATCATTGATTTCTTTTTTCATGCTTGTATTTTTGAATTTAAAACAAAGGACCTGTATCTTTAAAAAATGTTATTATTTTTTCAAATAAAGAAGAGACCAAAGGACCTGCTAAAATTGGGGACACTACTCTGCTTCAATATTGAACTCAATGTCAACATCCAGATCCATCTCACCTTGGTTTACTTATGCCAATGACTCTCCCTTTAGCTTGTTGCATGGATTTAACGTCTCCTATTTTAATTCAGCCACATTCTATCAAGTCCTAAATTTTACTTCATAAATTACACTTAAGAACTAGATGACACACTTGTTTTTTGATACCTGAGCTTACTTTTGGTTACCATGAATATTCAGGAGTATAGTTCATAGTGGCCCCACTCAGCCGGATAAACTTTGATAAAGCAAAAGCAGTTTCTGGAGTGATAAGGTCATAAGGTCTGCAAGGGCAGAACCTTTGCTGATGGATGGGATTAAAAAAAAAAAAAAGTCAGAGAGAAGAATATTATCTGGGACCATTTCTAAACTGACCAGGGCCTGTAGAAAGGTCAAATTAGGCTGCTTAGCATTTTAAAGAAACGATTTGATTTGTTTGCTTAATACAGTGTAAGTACCACTGTCAACACATATAGTGTTTTAACATTATGAGCTTATTAAAATAGTAAATCCGTGGAGAACATTCAAATCTTCACACAATTATGCTTGAACCTAATGTACAAGTGAAAATAGGCAATGGTAATAACATCATACAACACTGGAGACAATTTCTCAGCCTGCAGGTACAAAAAATGTTACTGATTGCCTGAGCTTTGTGCCAGCTCCTTTTTATCTGTCTGCTTGCTGTTTTTCATTCAAATTATAACACCTTTTCCTGTGAGATAAATTAACAGGTTTTTTTCCCCCTAGTTTTAAGTTTAGATCCTTCGAAAAGCTTAACATAAAGTAGAGTCATTAGGCTTTGGTAAGAGGCCAAATTTAGGCAAAGCAGATACAAAAATACTTCATGTAAAATAAAAATTCAAATATGGGATGCATGCATGGAGCTGCCTGATTGCTGTATTTATGAGGGCCTGCAGGTTTGTTTTAATTTCTTCCTGCATTCATGAATCCTTGTTTTTATTTTTTATTTTTTTGCCATCCTTTCTCTTACTGTAGGGGTTTGTATTTGGTTTTCATTTCCCCTTCCTGGTCCTTTTTAATGAGGAAATTAATTTTTTTCTTATCATTCACTAGACTTTTTTTTGAAAGGTAAAAAGTGTCTTATATTCTTGAGTAATCATTAATTTATTAAGGTAGAGTTCCATCTGGACTGTAAAGAGGTACAAGTGAGGATCTTGGTTTGGAGGTACAGAATGGAGAGTGAGAAAGAAGAAACATGGTAGATAATGACAATCTGGAGCCCAAAGCTTCTCATTTCAGTGAGTCATGACTTTTAAACAGGTATTGTCTTTAAAATGTATCCAGCTTGGGGAGGCGGTTGGGAGATAAATGATATCTCAGGTGAAGGACATTTCAGTACATTTCCTGACATCTTAGTTCAATGTTTTATTTCCCTAAGGTTCTAAGACTTAGATCTGTGAATCAACACCCACTATTAAATATCCACTAAGTGCAATCATTTACTATGTATATATAAAAACAAGATGCAGGGGCCATGTTTTAAGGTGTTTCTAATCTAGACAGGTTAATACCACACTATTGGATAGACTTTATAGATTTAGTCATTTGATTCTTACATTAACCCTAAAGTATAGGTAAAGCAGATAAAATGGTTTTCAACTTATATATAATAAGAGTGGGTCTCAAAGAGGGTAAGGATCACACAACTAGTAAGTGGCAGAGTTGGGACCTGATGTCAAATGACCTGATTTTCAAGCCAGCTAGCTTAATGGTTCTCAGCTGGGATGGGTTGGGAATTAGAACCACTAAGGGAATAAGCTGGTGCCTTCACATGTTCTGGTATGAACTCTTAGGGTTTATATAACTACCCTCTCCTGTAGATGGACTACTGAGGAGGGCAAGGTGAGCCGGGTGGATGAGATAATAAATAAATAAAATAAATAAATAAATAAATGCATTTCTTCACAGATGTTTTTGATATTCCTGCTGTACACAACTAATCTGACCAATTAAGAAGCACTGAGGTCAACAACTGCATGAGAAAAAATAGAGGCCAGGGTACAGTAAATGCCGCTTGGGTAACAGACAATAAGAATGCTATGAATTCAGGAAATATCATTTCTAACTTAGGTGGTCAGGAAAGTCTTTTAGAGCAAATTGGGCCTTAATGATGGCTAAGAGAAGGTGTGATTCAGAGAGTTCCTGAGACTAAGTACTGTGAGGTTAACCATATTTTTTTTTCTGAGTGCCACCACCTGCTAGTTATTTAACCTTAGGCAAGTTTGACAATCTGAGGTTCATTTTTCTCATCTACAAAATGAGGATAATAACTACCTCACTGGGATATTGTGGGGAATAAGTGAGAAAATAGATGTAGATGCTGGTATAGTGTTTTAACACTCTGCCCAACAAAGTGGTATGCCTTCCCCTTCTCGAAGTTCTAAACAAACTTTTTCTAATTTTTGGAAAACTTTATACCTTTCCCCATCTTAATAGAGATATCTATGTCTCCTTATTTATGGATTCTATCTGTCCTAGAAATCCTCTTTTAGAAGTTACATCCTCTAAGAAGTCTCAGGGTTTCTTTTCCCTGGGATATGATTTCTTCCTTTCTGAATTCTCTCAGGACTCCTCACTTCTGCTCTTCCCCTCATTCCACGTTGTCTAGTGTTGCCTTATGTCTCATCTGCCTCCTGTTTGAAAACTTGTCTTTATATTGCTGCAATACCTAGCACAGGATCTTATTTTATTAGCTTCTGAGCAAATTTTGGGCAAAATGAATGCAAGAGTCTTGATGTTCCCTTTGATTCTGGCCTGATAAGTCCTGGACCCTAAATTAGTTCCCCTGAGCTGGGGGACTTACTCCAATCACTTGGGATTTTTCTCTAATCTGTAACAGTTACACTAATCGGATTTAAAACTGACTGAACACTTTTATTATAGCCTGCCAGAGGTATGCATTAAAATTTAACACTGTTTCCTCTTTGAACAGAAAGAAAGTACTTATGGTATGATTATATAGGATTAGAATTTTTCATTAAAAAGGGTTTTAAACACTTTGGCAAGTAAAAGGCAGAATCCTATTTAATTGAGTTTTTAAAGGTAGTGAAAGTAAGCAAAGTTTCAGAACCATTTTTCCTGCCCTCATATAAAGCTTCACCTCCATGTACCAGGCCATGCACAAATCATGGCCTGATGACTTGTACAGAATTGCCATTTGCACAGAGCAACAGAAGACGAAGCCTGTTATAAAACAATGGAGAGACTATATAGAAATTTAAGAGCAGATCAGAATGCTTCACAGCCTCAAGTTTGGAAAATATCTGAATTATAACTAAAGTGATTTTATATAGACTCCACACTGAACTTCGGATGTACTTTATGGTCTGTGACATCCTAAGAAGCTTACAGCCTGGGTTCCTAAAGAAAGCCAATGGTCTGAGAGTTTGAACTGAGATTTGGCATTGTCTTGTCTGTGTGGCTCACAGTGGCAACGGGTGCCTGGGGCTTTCCCTGTGGGGCATGGTACTTATGGATGTTGGCAGATGTAGTGCCATTTAATACTGCCCTCATCACCACATGCAAATGCAGAAGCCACAGAATACAAAGCCAGGCTTCTGGAAACAGGAAATCTATCCAAAATATTTAACCTAGTAATTTTATCACTGCCTTTGAAATGGCTATGGTATGCATTTTAGTTGGGTTCAGGAGCACACATATCTCAAATAAAGAACTTGGGTTGAAATAAATCTACCTCAGATCTGTTTACCCAGCAAGATCTAAAGATTCAATTTTCTAAGCATTTCTGAAATAAGAGTTGTTGGAATTGGAGCAAGGCAGCGCAGTGGCAACAGTTTAAGTTTTCTCTGATGTGAACTTTGATAGGAACAGAATAGCTATTGGAAATGTGTGTACATTCTCATTTATGGCTAATTAGAAGTATTTTTGTGACTGAATAAGGAGAAATGTGTCATGGATGTCAGCACACTGCACTGCACAGTTATTAAGAATTGGCACTAAAGCCACATGTATCAGAAGCAAATTTTGATGAAGACACAGTTTTAGAAGTATTGTGTATACATTCTCATTTATCACTGATTAAAAGTATTTCTTAAGCTGATATTTAGGAATGTGACATGAATGTCAGCAAAACGTATAATACTAACAGTTACATCTCAATTAAGAAAAAAATAGACCAACATGAACTTGGACATTTCTTGAAGAACTGGTATTACCAGGAAACTAGGAAGAGGATCCTTCAGGCCAGGTCAGACGCCTGGGAGGAGGGGGAAGTTTGTCCTGTTCCACCAGCATTCAAGTGGAAACTTTGAAGCTGTTTCTTTCCTTTTCTTTCTTTCCTTGTCTTTGTCATCCTCCACCTTCCCCCTTCTTCCTCCTTTTCATTCTTGCCTTCCACTATCTCTTTTCTTTCTTCCTCTCTTCTTTCCCTCCCTCCCCTTTCTTCCTGGAAGCAGAAGCTACTTCCTTACTGGAACAGAGTGACTGTGTGTGAATGGTTACCCAGGCCATGAAGACAGCGAGGCATATCTTTTCTCCTTAATGGTGAATTTAAGCATTCTAGCTATTTTTCTTTTCAGTCAACTATAAAGAAATAATAATAGCTAACCTTTATGTAGCATTTACTATGTGCCAGGCACCACCCTGTTAGCTTAACTTATATTTCCTATTTAATTTTTTCTTAATAGCCCAATGAAGTAGGTAATACATTATCTCCATTTTTACAGAGGGGAAACTGAAGCCCAAAGAAATGAAAAAACTTGCTCAAGATCATACAATCGTAAGTGAGAGAGCCAAGATTTGAATGTAGTTGTCAGGCTCCAGAGTCCGTACTCCTTTTTTTAAAAAAAAGATTTTATTTATTCATTTCTGAAAGACACACAGAGAGAGGCAGAGACATAGGCAGAGGGAGAAGCAGGCTCCATGCAGGGAGCCAGATGCGGGACTTGATCCCAGGGCCCTGGGACTTCGACCTGAGCCAAAGGCAGATGCTCAACACTGAGCCACCCAGGCTCCCTGAGTTTATACTCTTGACCACTATGCCAAAATGCCTTTCTATATTTTTTCAATCTACAATTATCAAAAAACTTAAAACAAGAAAAGTGTGAGGTAGAAAGTAAAAGCCCACCTAAAATCCCACATTCCAGAGATGATTATCATTAACATATTGGTGACTATTCTTCTTCATCTGTCATAAGCACATACTTTTATGATTTTACCACAATGGAATATATCACACATGTAGTTTTTAAATAAAGACCTCTTTTTCTTTGTTTTACTAACCTCCTCTCTTCTACTCCTATATCCCCAAACATATTTAACAAGCTAGCACATATTCTTTTATAGTTTATATTCATATATAATTTTAAAATAAATGGTTATATATATATATAAACACACACATCGACAAGTATATTTATGTACAGATATAGAGCTTTTTGAGCTTTTTTTTTTTTTTTTTTTTTTTTACAAAATTAGATCACATTGTATACACTGCTCTGTATCTTCCTTTTCTTACTCAACAATATGTTTTAGAAGTTTCTGGTGAAGGGGTGGCTCAGTCAGTTCAATCCACTATTGATTTTGGCTCAGATAGTGATTTCATGGTTGGGGAGACTGAGCCCTGTGGAATCTGCTTGAGATTCCCTTTATCCCTTTGCCCCTTCTCTCTCTCTGTCTTCAAAAACAAAATTAAAAAAAAAAAGTTTCTGATGTCACCTGGATTGGTTCCCCCGGCTTTTTTAGGGGGAGACTCTTAAGCAGGCTCCAAACTTGGGGTGCATCCTAACCCACTGGGGCTATCACGGGCCTGAAATCAAGACCCCGGCGGAAATCAAGAGTGGGAGGCCTAATCCACGGAGCCACCCAGGCTCTCCAAACCTCGCTCTTTTTAATGGCTGCATATTATTTCATTGCGTGGTCATTTTTATATATTCCTCCAATAACAAAATTCTGCTTTAATATTTTCCTTCTGTGGGGGTTCCCTGAGTGGCGCAGCGGTTTGGCGCCTGCCTTTGGCCCAGGGCGCGATCCTGGAGTCCCGGGATCGAGTCCAGCGTCGGGCTCCCTGTGTGGAGCCTGCTTCTCCCTCTGCCTGTGTGTCTCATGAATAAATAAATAAAATCTTAAAAAAATTTTTTTTTCCTTCTATAGATACTATTTTGACCTGGTTTTCTAACACAAAGCCTGAGACAAGGGCTTACATGCCTGTCATTCGTCAGGGAAGTGATCCAGGCAGGAGTCCGGAGTGAGACTGGGGAGAGTGAAACAGAAGGCAGGAAAGTCCACACAAAGGTGCTTCGCTGCGTCTGTGCCCGCGGCGGGTACACAAGCACAGGTTCTCCCTGTCTAAGGGGCCTCACCCACCGAGCCTAGGACGCCGGTGTTGACGCTCCAGCCCACAGTCACGACCGCCAGGGAGGGCTCCTCCGGGCTAACAGCCCCGCAACTGCAGTCTGCGCTTGCGTGCGGTGCGCGTAGGGCCCCGGGGGCAGACGGGAAACCGGCGTGGGACGCATGCGTGGTCCTGCCTTCCACAGCAACTTTGGCGCTCCGTACGCGGCCCTCACAGCAGTCACGTCAGGGTAGGTGTGTGTTTTTTTTTTTTATTTTTATTTATTCATGATAGTCACAGAGAGAGAGAGAGAGGCAGAGACACAGGCAGAGGGAGAAGCAGGCTCCATGCACTGGGAGCCCGACGTGGGATTCGATCCCGGGACTCCAGGATCGCGCCCCGGGCCAAAGGCAGGCGCCAAACCGCGCCAAACCTCCCAGGTAGGTAGGTGCCACCCAGGGATCCCAGGTAGGTAGGTGCCACCCAGGGATCCCAGGTAGGTAGGTGTTTTATGTAGGGAAGACCAGAGCGGTTATTAGGGAGAACCATTTGTACCCTGTTCTATTTGTATTCTCAGTGGGCAGCACAGTGCCTGCTGCTTAAAGAATATTCAGTCTGTACTTTGAAGGGAATGCAGGTGAGGTAACTAGTGCCCAGTTACACATCCACTGTGTGGATAAACCCAGGACTTTTTGCCTCTAAAACTTGTGTGTTTTTTATTAAACCATTGTAGCCTAAATAGTTTTGTAAAACTTGTTGCACATTTTAAAGCATGTAAGAATTTTAATCCTGAATTTGGTGAAAGCTTATTTTTTTAATAGGAGGGGGAAAATACTAAACCTTTTATAAAATGAAATAAGATTAATATAGGATTTACTTAATACATTTAGGCTATATTTAGGTGTGATACAATAAGGTGAGTTTTAACTGCTTATTGAATAGCATTCACAGACCACGAAAAAATTACATGAAATTTTTATTTGTAGATTTTATCTAATATATCTTGAAAATCTTGGAAAGTTTACAGTTGTGTTTAGAGGGATCAGCATCACTATCTAAAACTACTTGAGTTGTTTTGAATCCAGAATATTACAGTGGCCAAGCTTCTTCCCTACAGAGATATGTTTAAAATGGGAAAAATTGGAAAGCCCCATGAATATAAGGTACAGCAGTTAATCATTAAAGGGGGACTCCTAGAAACCAGTATTTCCAATCATTCTTTGGTTTGGCTCCTGGTAGGGTTCTCCTCCACCTAGCAATGCATGAGAAAAAGGTTTAGGATTATGAGGGAGACTCCTCTTTTGAGAAGTCATTGTCTTAGATTTCTGAACCTCTTTGAAAACTCTTGATCAAACTTCCTTGAAATATTTTCTTTTCCTGACTCTCTAGTTTGTTTTTTATTTTTTAAAAATATATGACATAAGTGAATGACAAAAATTAAGCCATACAAAAATACAAAGAATACAAAAAAGCACCCCCAATCCCACCACCCAGATAAAACATTGTTATTTTCTTCCCTAAGTTCGATGTGACATTGCCTTTTGGTGATTCTTTCCCTCCCTCCCTTGTACTTTGGCTAACTCTTCTTCTTCCTTCCAAAAATATCATTTAACTCCAAAAATAAAACCTATGGGTTGGATATTATCAATCTCATTTTGTAGATTCAGAAATGGATCTCTCTATGCCAGTGAAAATCTTTGAGTTCTGTGATTGTCAAGGTAAGTCTGAAATTAGAGGTTCATAAATGTCTCTTTTTTAAATTTCTCGAGATGATAACCTGTATGTGGGAGGTCAAGGGTTGGCACAACTGTCTATAGAATACTTGGATGGAATTCTCTTGAAAGAAGTTTTCTCTTCAGCTTTTGTGTTTGTGTCTGTTGGATTATAAACCAGACAAACCAACAACAAAACTTTAGTTTGGAAAATAAGCATATCCATAGTAAATTGATTCACTTCAAAAAAGGATTCTGGACCATTTTAGTTTGAGGATAAAACCAAGCTGACTACTTGTCAAGTCTCCCTTATTTCTCTCTTGGGTTGTTTCTTATTTATTTCATCTCCACGAAAGTATATTATGGTTTGACAAATAAACTGTGGATACTCAGAAAAGTGCATTATGTTTCCAGAATATACTATCTTCTCACAGTCATTTAAACTATGCATTGAAATACATATAATTAACTAGAAGAATGAAATTATATTTGGAAGCCATTAACTAAAAGTGCCTACCGTTATGTCTTTCACCATAATTCTTAGCTCTTATGACAAAGAATATGTTTCTTTATCTACCTGCGAGCAGTGCTTTCTATGTACTTCTTCTGAAGAGAAGAGATTTACCTTCTGGCTGTTGAAAATAATGTGGTAACTGAGGAAATTGAAGGGAAAAACAAAGCGTAGGCTCAGTGTGATTAACTTATGCCTGGGTTCCAAGTAGCCCATGAATTATGAGATGAAAATATACTAAAAGATTAATACTTTGTTAATATTGTGTAATCAGTCGAGAAGACTTGCTCCACAGGACAGCACACCAGTGTTTGTCTTCCAAAAATGGTATGAAGTCGCAAATTAAGAGTTATCTTAGGGAAGCAGTGTGTTCTTTCTTATGCTTGAATGCACTGAGTTGGGCTACATAGAGCAGCCTTCCATCTGTGAGTGCATGCCAAAAGTCCAGAAGCCTTAAAGTTGTAGTGATCCATGTCAGGCACCTATGTGCCTATACCTGTTCTCTTTTGCTGTGCAACCCACCATTGCAAAACAGATACTATTTTATTATTTTTCACAGTTCTGTGGGTCAGGAATTCAGGCATTTCTATTCCATGTACTTTGATTGGCATCATTTGGTGACATTCAGCTGATATCTGGGCTGATGTGGAGGGTTCAAGACAGATTTACTAACATATCTGGTCTTTTGGCTGGGCCAATCTCCCTGTGGTCTGGGGGCCTTAACATATGGTCTCTTTATCAGAGTAGCTGGACTTCTTAAACGAGGTGGATGCTGTCAGTCTCTTAAGGATTGGGCCCAGAAACAGACTTGGTATTATTTCCACTGTATTCTATTGGTCAGAGCAGTCACAGATCCCACCCTGAATCAAGGAGATGGGATAGATATCTCATCTCTTGATTGAAGGCATGTCAAAGAATTTATTACTACCTTTAATTTGCCTTGATTTATCTTTTCCCCCCATTGTCAAGATCTAGGAAGAGAGGAGAAGAAAAGCATTAGGAGAAGCAGTTCTAGATAAATTCTTCACCTGGTCTGTTTCAGCACACAGGTCAGCTCAAAATGTATACTTAACTTGGGAGAAATGGAAAACGGAATTTGGTAATAAGTTCTACTATTGTGCTTCAAGATCAGTCTGTATCAAAATATAAGAACAGAATGTTAAGCCAAAGATGTTAGCATGATTGGCAAAAAATGTCACTTCCCAATTTTCTGATAAAGCACTCCTTACAGTGTTGACGATGAGAATGTGGGCTCTCTCGTGGTCACATTGCCTAGAGTTGGATAACAGCTTCAAACGTTCTAACAGTGTGTGATCCTGGGTGTTCCTCAATTCTTTTACCTGCAAAATGGGATTAATAACAGTATTAAATAATAATAATGGTAATAATAAATACTTCATAAGATTAATGTAAGGATTAAATGAGATGATGCATGAAAAACCCTTAGTACAGTGCCTGATGCTTATTGAGTGATTACCACATAAAAAGTGTTCAATAAATGTCAGCTTTTATTACTGTTATTATAGCAATAGCCCCTAGCCTGGTGGTGGAGCATGAGGGCACTGGGGGACTGAAGAAAGGGAGAGATGGAAACCCAAGTAAGACTTCTCATTCCTGTCTCACTGGTTATAGCCGCTAGGGTATAATGTGATCTATAAACGCATCTGTCTGTTGACATGCCAGCAAATGATATGTCTCCCAGATCTACTTAGATTTTTAAGCTTAATGAAAGGGCCCAGGTGCTGGAGGCTCAGAGTAGAGAGAGAGCTGGGGGCTGAGGGCCGTCCTGGCCTTTACAAACCATTGCCACTCTAATAAATAAAGCATTCACTCAGAGAGTCTGAAAGCTGGGGAGCCACATTTCGTGCAAATCCAGATCAGTGGCTGAGCTTCGTCCGGGTTGAAGCTAATCATAACTGACATGTTAGAGTAAAACTACTTTATAAAATCAATATTAAATTTACAACCTTTGACATCCTGGGACATCAAAGATAAGGGGGAAATAAGCCATAGAGTAAACAGTCCTCCAGCTATGCCATCTGCTCAAGTTGATGGGAAGATGTGGGAAACCAGGAGCCTGAATCATACTCTGTTAGTCTTATTTTTGTACCAGTGTCTTGACATGAATAAAAACATTAAAAAAAATCACAAAGATGTTTACACACAGAGAAGAAAGGGAAACAACAAGGAGAGCTCCAGCGATCTAACAGAGTCCCAGAATCATTCCAGATTGAAGTGATTGGATTCCTTCTCTGACACTGAGGCTTGATTTTCCTGGACAGTGGGATGCTGCAATTACAGGGCCAACATCACTTTGTGAGGCTGGCAAATCCCCTGCTGAAAACGCTAACCTATCTAACCAGGGGCCATGCTCTAATAAAAGTCTGCACCTCTCTAGTAGGTCTTCCTGTATTCACTGGAATTCAAATATAGCAGAAAGGGATACTTGGAAGCAGAGTGAAGCCCTAAAGGTCATCACAAAGTGAGAATGTGTTTCTCTGAGTGCTCTTCAGGGGGTACCAGCCCTCAGCTGTTCATGTGTGGGGTGGAATTTTTACCTATGGAAAGGGAATTTTAATTCGGACTTCTAGAAGCAGAATCACCTTTTTCTTACCAGGAGGAGTCAGTCTGGGACAGAAGACTGTACAGTATCCAGCATGGGCAATATAATGAAGGACTTCATAGTCCCTTGCATTCGAAAGCATTTTGTCCCAAGAACTGGCAGAGAATTTTGTCACCTCCACTGTGGATCTGGGTACCTTGAATTTATTATATAAATTAGGAAGTACTCTAGGAAAGGTAAAGTGGGAAAAGCAAGGCCAGGCAGCTCTGCTGGTCTAAACAGAGTCTTCTGGGGTGCTTCCTCTTTTGGAAGCACAGTTTAAATTTATGCCCTGGCTAAACTGTATTCAATGTTGTGAGTCTGAAGTCACCAAAATAGGTGTTTAATTCAGTATTTCCATCTATGAAACCTTAAGGGGCATAGAGGAAGTGCCATTCTTTCCCCCTTCCTCTATCTCCCGTCATTAGAACCTCTTAATGAGGTTCATTTGAGCCTCTGTGCTTTGTGGTCATTGTGAGATCACAGTGGTATTTTTGGCTGGGCCTTTTGATTTTGTATTATTGTATGGCTAGAGTCAGGTACACTAAGATCAAACCTATCAGTAATGTTCAGTTTTCAACTGCTTCCTTAATGCAAAAGAAAACTTAAAAAAATTTCTTCATTTAGAATTCTATAGAAACAAACTCACCCTATGCAAGCAGGTCAAAGACTAGGAGATATACAGTCGTGGGTGGGCCTTGCTGAAGTGTAGGAATGTGAATGTGTGGGAGCCTGTGGCACAATGGTTGAGAAAAACAAATGCCTTACCTAAGGCTGATGTGTGTAGAAAATGAAAAATAACCCTGTCATATAAAATGATTTGGCTTTTTTGATTAGGGTGTAAATTCCATGAGTTTCTGGAATGGTGTCTGCCACATAGAATGTGGTATTGTTGGTATTGTGTGTGTGTGTGTGTGTGTGTGTGTGTGTGTGTATAAAATAATTAGAATTTACTAGATAAATCGTAGGAGGAAACTAATAGTTATTTAGGGCTTAATCTATGTCAGGTACTATGGTAAACTCTCTGCTTATGCTTTCTTACAATTGGTTTTTTATTGTCCGTGAAACAAATTACCACAAATGTATTAGCTTAAAATAATACACATTTTAAAAGAAGATTTTTGTTTACTTATTTGAGAGAGAGAGAGAGAGAGAGAGAGCATAAGCAGGGGGAGGGACAGAGGGAGAGGAAGAAGCAGACACCCGGCTGAGCAGTTGGGGGGTGGGGGGGACTAGATGATCTCAGGACCCTGAGATCTTGACTTTAGCCAAAGGCAGACGCTTAAGTAACTGAGCTACCCAGGTGCCCCAGCAATACACATTTTTAATCTTATAGTTTTAAAGATCAGAAGTATGTGGACATTTTTTGGGTGTCCTCATTTGTCTACCACAACCTCTAAACAAACAGTAGGTATTATTAACCCCATAACAGAGATCAGGAAACTGAGTCTCAGAGAAGTGAACTAACTTGCTCTAGATCATACAGTATGTGATGCAGTTTAGACTCCAACCCAGGTCAATCTGTTTCCAAAGCCCCTGCATTTCCTATAGTGCTATGCTGTCTCAAGCCATAAAAAATAGCATGTTGCTGGATGGGATTGGTTTAGGATCTGGTGGGAGCTGAAACAGAAACTTGGAGAATTCTCACAAGAGAAAGGGCAGAAACAGAATTGAATTACATAGGAAATGCTCCCTTAGAAGAAGAAACAGATTTGCATTTGAAAAAAAAAAAAAAGAAAAGAAATTCACCTCCTGGAGGGATAAGTTAGTTCAGGGGCAGGAAATCAAGTCTGTGCCTTAGATAAATCACCATCTTCTTTCCTAGGGCCTCAGGGACCCTAGAAATCCTATATCCTATGTTATCCTGTACCTACTTGGAAAGAGATTTACTAAACCACTTTCTTCTAAATTGTAGGGACTCAATGTCCTCCCTCTCCCAAGAATTTTACATGTAAAAAGAGGATGCTATTTACCTAAAGGCATACATAGAACCTCTGAATTTCTTAGTTTTTTGAATGGCAAAGAAGATGATCAGGGCAGTATAGGTTGGCATTAGTTATCATGAGCTAAATTAGTTTGTTTGTTTTGGTTAATAGACTTTCTATCACTATGGTACCTGAGTCAGAGGTATTCAGGACAGGAGAATCTTCCAGGTACCAATTGGTTATCACCTATTAGTATGCTTGAAGAGAATAATATGTGAGTAATAGAAAAATGAAAAAAGATTGGTATAAAATTTAAAAAAAATTATATTGGATATTTGTTCATAACATGAAACCATTAGGGAACATACCTGGTTGTGTGAAGAAAGGTGGTTTGGGGAATTGGGTTTGATGGGGGCTTTTGTCAGAGATTAGGTAGGAGGCTATTCTAATAGCTGATGCTCAACCCTTTTTCCATTTTTATAAGGAAAAAAATGATAAAAACCAACCTTCCTGAGTTTCATTCTCTGGTGCTAGCTAATAGGACAGAACAGCGATGACATGCCACAAAAAATAACGGTAAGATTTACAAGTGAACCAGATGGTTCTCATCTCATCTTATTGAATTGTTATCCTTTGAAGAGTTCCTTTTTGTGGGTTACAAAGAGAATGTAATCACTTTAGGAATCCCCAGAGAGTTTCATAATGAACCCTACTTACGTTGTATTGACACTAATAGTAACTATAACCATGATCTTCAAATCCCTATGTGTGAAGCAGGGTTTTTGAAATTATAACACAGGGCAGTAATTCATTTAAAAATATACTTTTAAAGATGAACTTTATGCTGACCAAAAGCCCACTTATTTGTTTCACTTACAAATATGAGATATTATATTAACAATGAAATCAATGTAGTTTAACTCATGAAAAATAGCATTTTACTATCAAGTTTTGCCCAGTTTAGTCTCATATCAAATTAAGAAACTAAGTAAACCAAACATTTATATGACTGACTCATACTGTGAAAAAAATGTGATCACAGCTTCATATCACAAAACTATTAAGTTCTGTTCAAGTAATTTCCTCTCAGCATTTCCTTTCCTCACTTAAGGTTTCCTTCTTAACCAAAAAGCATCAAATTAGGAAGCTTAAATGACTGAAGTATTAACACTCTCAGGACAAAAATGATTGCCTTTCAGAATGGGGAAAAAAACCCTCACTAACTTACTTCCCAAGGTAAACAGTTATAAAGTCACTGGAACAGAGGGATGGTGGTTGTTGTCGTGGTTGTTGTTACGTTCTTTTCTCATACTTTGATTTTCTATTTGAAGTTTCTTTAAAATTAATCCTTTAAAATCATTTCCAACAGTGAGCAATTCAGCAAGTTGAGAGAACAAAATGGGCAGACTTTTGTATCCCTGAAGATTGGATTTAGAGCGGAGGGATTGCATTGAAGTAACTTCTGCTATTTTGAGTCTAATAAATTAATAAATTGTAACTCATATATGGTACAATTAGTATTCCTGTGAATAAATCTAACATTTTCCTGTATGTAATCATTAATTTGATATGCCTAGTTCATTTTCACTATATCTCTATTTGAATACAAATGAAATTATTAAATTTTACCTGTCTTTTCAAATTTTGTGTTTATTCATATCGGCACATCCTCCCCCCACACCCCCCCCCACACAGCAATTTGTTAAGTGTGTATTAAGGTGGTAAATGTGTACTACTCCCATTCTAGGTATAAAACAATCTTTTTTTAAAATTTAAATTCAATTTAGTTAATATATATGGTATTATTAGTTTCAGGGGTAGAATTTAGTAATTTAAGAGTTGCATATAACACCCTGTAAAATAATTTTTTTCATGGAATTTGGGCCTCATTGTCAAAATTCTTCCCAGTATATTGCTCTAGGCAGCCATTACCAATTAATTGAGGTAGGTATTTGAGTCAAAACCTTCATCATCAGTGTTTAGTTCATAAAACAGAACCTGCTTTAGATATTTTTGGCATAAAGGGATATAATACAGGGAATTAGGTGCTTAAAAAATTGCTGGAAGACTGGAGGAGCAGATGTGAGGCCTGACCTCCAGCAATGACTCCTAGAAAGCAACAGAACTGAGCCTCCAGTTAATGCGGCTGCAATTGGGAATGGAAGGAATCAGGAAGCTGCAAATAAAACTCTGTAGTTCTAGTACACACTGCTATGGCTGTAACCCAGGGAACAGAAATCTGGGATCTGGAAGCTGCCACCACCACCCCTGTCTCTCACACCCAGGAAGCTGGTAATTGGACAGGGAACACAGAATATGACTGTTCCTACCACTGATGCAGCTGCCTCTTTAATATTCAGGAAGCTGGGAACTGGTACTGGACATTACGCAGAAAAACCCTTTGCCACCTTTCAGATTTCATCTGAGTGATTTAATTGGAAAGACTTAATTTGTATCCAGAATCCTGGCTTCAAGGGATGTAGTTTTCCATGAGGAAGATACACAAAGTCAGAACTTAAACCGAAAGTATATCCCTGGCAAAACTTTCTTGTTCTTTCTGTTCTTATTGGAGCCTCGCTATAGGGACATGTAGGACTTGTATACAGAATAATAAGATTTAAGGAACTGGCTTTTCTTAGAAGATGTGCCAAGATTCTATGGGATTTGATCTCTAACCTCTACTTAGAGGACATAAGTAATGACAATTCTAACTTCTTATATTTAACTTTTCCTTTCTCCTGAGCAATTCATTTTGCATAGGAACTTAATTCTAGTTCTTGAGCAACTTGTTGGTACTGAATTACTTAGATCTTTGCATCAGCTGATCCTGCCTTTCCCCTTTACAAGAAAAGAGAGTACTTCCTATTTTTATTTCTTACATGAATTAATAGGGACTAGCCCTGTGTATTTCATGTGGCAGCTTACTATGCTAATAGTCAATGAACTGTTGCTTAATTTAGGGCAAAAATAAAATGCGTATGAGTATATGATTCAAATATTATATATCCAAGTATAAAATGTGCTCTTAGGCTGAAGTTGACAGTCACATCCAATTCTTTTGGGAAAAAAATTTGATTCAATGGGAAACTAGAGTACAAGCATAGCACTGAAAGTATTTTGACTCTGTAATCCATCCATTATGGCCATGTAAGTTGCCTAACTTTTCATAAGTACCCAAAGCTTTATGTGTCTTTTATTTGTATAGTATCCCACAGAGTACAAGTGTAAGGCATCCTTATAAGCATATGTGGCATGATCAGTATAGTTATCAACAACATGTTTTAATCAAGGAGTAGAGTGGAACTCAAACTCATGTCTTGGAACTCTAAATAAAATTTTATACTACACTAAGAAAGATTAATATTCTTCTTAGAGGAGTATTAGTCCCAATAATTTGTAATGAAGACTTTAATATATATAATGAATACAAAATGCCTAAAAACAAATTCCTATAGAATACAATTTGATGTGCTCAAGGATTTAGTTTCATCTTTGCAGTCTTATATAGCTATGTGACTTTAGCAACTTTCATGTATGGGTTTTTATCTTAAAATGTAATGGCTGTGGGACATTTTGGTGGCTCAGTGGTTGGGCGTCTGCCTTCCGCTCAGGTCATGCTCCCAGGGTCCCGGGATCGAGTCTTGCACTGGGCTCCCTGCATGGAGCCTGCTTCTCCCTCTGCCTGTGTCTCTGCCTCTCTTCTGTGTCTCTCATCAATAGATCAATAAAATCCTAAAAAAAATAAAAATAAAAAATAAAGTGCTGGTAAACTGAAGTATCTAAACAGCCATTACATTTTTAAGAAAAGAATTTATTTATCTATTGATGAGAGACACAGAAGGGAGGCAGAGACATAGGCAGAGGGAGAAGCAGGCTCCATGCAGGGAGCCCAGTGCAAGACTCGATCCCGGGACCCTGGGAGCATGACCTGAGCAGAAGGCAGACGCCCAACCACTGAGCCACCCAGGTGTCCTTAACAGCCACTTTAGATCAACTGTTCAGTCCTATGAAATATATTCTTTGTAAGAAAAATTTATGTGTAGAAAGAGCATGGCCATGAAATTATTATTTTCTATCATAGCTGTCACTCTAGTAAGTTCACTGCCATGTTTTCGTCCATATACAACCATTCCTTTCAAGGCCATGCCAAGTGACCATCTCCAATCTTACATTCTCTCTTTGTTGTCACATGAGAAGGTTCCTCTCTGGTTTCTTTTCACCTGCCACATCTTGCAAGCCTGAACTGCATTACAGTAGGTTCTACCATCTAATCTCACTTATCACATACTTTGCCTGCTGAGTAAGCACAAAATGTTGCATAGCATTCCTATATCCTTTCAAAGTGACTTCCTTTTGGAGGCAAATAAGGGTGAAGGGAGGCTACCCAGTCTTTCTTTCTGACCCTAAACTAACTAATATGAGAATGAAATACTGCCTTGTTTAGGTTATCAGGTCACTATGAAAAAAAATACAATTTTTAGGCCTAGGGAAGCTAGAAAGCACAATGGAGACAATCTGAAAATTTTTCACAAGACAGGGCTAGGCCTTGGATATAAAAGGTAAATCATAGAACTGAAAAAAATCTTTCAGGAGTGTTTATATATTAAAGATATACTTGTTATTTGTTTAAGTTCTTAAACTAATATGTCTGCTCTGTTACTACCTCTTTCTTTGTGGGAAAATTCCACAAAGAAAGTCACTCAGGTAAGTTACTTAGAAAAGTGCCTTTGCTTTCATCTTTTTTTCATTATGTAGAAGCCAGCTTGTTCAGAAGTACTTTCTAAAAAAATACATGGTTCATATAAAGAAATAAGCAAGACAGCTAAGCTTTAGGTCAGAAGTCATTTACATCAAGAATCCTGTAATTGCGTAACTCATTTGGTTGATAGAAATGAGATTTTGGGAGATAGAACAAATGGATCAAGGAATTATAAGATCATATCACATCCTAGTTTTGGTCTCTGTTAATAATCTGTTGTGATGTACAGCAGATTCTGGTATGCAGAGTAATTCAAGTGCTCTTCTGTTGGGCATATGGTGCTTTTAAGAACACCCCAAGGGTTGATTTGACTGCTCCGGTTGATAAAGGAGAGCACAGTGGGAAGGAAGAGAACAAGCTATGGATGGTGCGTGGGATTCAGGAGAGGAAGGGATTCATCTGAGAGCAGAGCTGCTGAGAAAAACAACATGCAGTGACTTAATTAGAAAACTAATTTTGCCATCATTTAAGTTGAATTGCTGCAAGTATCATTGCTTCTTATGGTAAAATGTAATGATGTATGAATATGTACATATGTGTGTATATAAAATATGTATATTGTATACATGTATGTTTTATGTATGTAAGTATGTATGCATATATGCATCTATATCAAACAGTAAAGGCATACGAGGCAGCAAAAGGACAAGATTTAACCTCAGCTGCTGAACTAGGGGCAAGTGAGATACTTGATAAGAGTAAAAAGGAAATAACACTAGAGGATATTTTTTGAGTAACAGAGGAGACTCTTCTGGGAAGCAGCTTGTACTCATTCTTTCCCCATTTAAACACAGCAAAAATAAAACATTTTTCTTATAGTATTATCTACAAATCTCATTCATTGGCAAAAGGAGTGATTTTGTATATAAAACGAAATGGGGAAAGTTTGCACTTGAAGAGTGTTATGCCACCAGAATTTCCTGTTACAGGAATTTGTGTTAAGAGTAGATTCAGAAATTGTCAGAACAATAGCAACATGGCTGACCATGTCTGTTCAGTTGTGAAACCCCTGATGCCAAATTTGAGTAGTTCCAGGCAGAGAGCCTGAGAACTCTACAATCAGGAAGTCAGCTCTGATATAGCAACTGACCAAACACCAACCAGGATGTAACAGAGATGGTCTTAGGACCTGACAGAACTAAGAGGTCGAGGAAGAATATGCTTAAAGCAGGGCCATGATAGATATTAACTAGATATATTCAGCAAAGATTTTTAAAAAGCGTAGCTTTGCAACATATGGCCTGTGAATAAAATAAATCATATCTGAAACTAGGTGTAGTTCACCTGAGATTTTGGAGAAAAAAAAACTGTTTTCCCTAATTACCTAATTTCTCCATCGTAACCAACTGACACACTTAGCTAAGAGCTGGCTGCTGCTGGGTTTTACATAGAAGGTTTAGATCAATAATTGTAATTGAAGCCAAAGTCATCAGTTATATACCTGTAGGTTGTTCTGGTTTAAATCCATACTGTCTTATCTTAAAAGTTGGATATCACAAATGATTGTGGAATGAAGCAAAATGAGCACAGGTAGATTTTGATAGAAAGCACCCATGCTTGTGTTGAATTCCGTATTCACTGGATTTACTAGCTAAATAAGTAAAGTCCCCTATTACTGAAGACATGAGTGTGCTCCTAGCCCAATAGCACAATGGAGAATGCTGGGAATGGCTCTAAGGATTTTTCATGCTCTCCTTGTAAGGACCCCCAAACAGCTATAACACACAGATTCCCACCTTACAGACAAGAAATCTGAGGCATAGAGAGCTTATTTAACCAAAGTTCTACAGTTTGGCAAAGAGTATAGCCAGCTCTTTGAACCCATGATTCTGAAGTCCATATTCTTAATTATGCCTGTTTATTTTTTATGTTTAATTGCATATGTATTTGCTGCATATGTATATATTTATGAATATATTGTTTCCTAAACCTTGCATGGCTAATTTATTACCATGAATTCAGGTCTTCTCAACTATAATTGTAACATAACATAAAAATATGTTACTGCAAATAATAATAGCAATACTCTATGAAATAATATTTTGGTCAGCTTGAAAAATATAAGTTGAAATAACTAAATACTAAGAATGATTGTTTTAGAGAGATAGGATGATGGGTGACTTTTAGTTTATCATTTGTACTTTTTTGTATTTCCTGTTTTTCAACAATGACCACGTATCACTTTTTTTCTAATCTAAGCCAATATTATTTAAAAATAAAACCATGAGGATATCATATTAGAAATCTCCATAAAATAGGCAGATCCAAATATAATTTATAATGCCTTTCTTGGACATCATTAGTAAAACAAGAATGCATACCTTGCTTGAGTAGTGTTCTGTTCTCATTTCTCTTTGAGTATGCTACCTCTTAAAATGACTTGGTCAACTTTCTCATTTCTGAATTTATTTCAAGGACTTTTGTAATCAATTTAATTTAAAATACTTATTTGGAATGACCTATGCAGGAAGCTCTAAATGGTAGATGTATATTTGGGGCCAATTGTGAATCTGAAGCTGAATGTCAAAGAAATAATAATTAGGCCCGTTAAAAGATTTTTGAAACTTACACATATGTGGTATTTCAAAGAGAGGCTGTATAGTGTGGTCATTAATGTGGGCCTCTAGGACCAGATGACTTAGGTTGAATCCTAGTTGCAACATTGCTAGGTGTACAATCTATGGTAAATTTTTAAATCATTCTATGGCTTAGCTTTCTTAGCCTTCTGTAAAATGGGAATAATAATAGTACCTATAGCTCATAAGTTTGTTGGGAGAATTAAGTGAGTTGTTATATACAAAACACTTAAAATAGTGCCAGATACTTTATAAGCATTCAATACATTTTAACTGTCATTTAACTCAGATGGACATGATCACAGTAAGGAAATAATAAGTTCACAGATTTCTACAAAGATTGTGTTATATAAAAACTAACTAAATGAAAAGTATATTTTCTCTCAGAATACAAACCAATGCCCTTTGAATGAAATTACTTGAAAGCACGTTGTATATCACGTTTAAACTCACCTGATATCTGTATCTTACCTGTCTCTGTAAGAAATCTGTCCTGAGCCCCCAGAGGTTGTCTTAAAATTGCATTTTGCTGTCCCCCTTTTCTGTCAGATAAACTTCATTGGTTATCATGAAGTTAGTTTTACATCCTCCCTTCCTTTATTTTATTAGTAGGGAAATGTTGAGAATGTGTGGGAAGAGTGTAGGCAGCCTGAGGTTTGGCCTTTAAATGCCTAATAATAATAGCTGCCAATAATTGAGTACTTTACCATAGACCAACAGATTAAAGTATTCTTCAAAAGTTAGTTTAATATTCTCAATAAAAAATTATTGTGTATATATATATGATAATGATTTATATTATTCCTCTATTTTACAGATAAAGAAACTGATCTTTAGAAATTAGTCATACAGCTAATTTAGAGATGGAGTTGGGATTGAAATTCAGGCTCAAAGGTAAGTCTGGCTTTTCTGTCAGATCCATCTAGTCTAATAATGAACACAAGTAATAGAAAAAGTAAACATACATATCGACTTTAGGCACAGAGTAATGATACTCAAAATATTCACCAGCTGGTTAGCTCAGACACTAATTCTGACTAATCAGAATGGATGCCAGTGGTGAACAAGTGGTACGGCTATACATGTGTGAACTGTCTGAATACCAGCTCTGACTTTTTAAGGAAAAAATGATTAATTGGCCAAATACATCATTCGACATCTTCAAAAGAAAATCGATTAATTACAAAGGATCAGTAAAGACTATATACATAGGATAGGTGAGTTCATGCTCCTGATACATAATTAACTCAACTTTCAATACTCATCAACAAAATGGCATATTTTAAAGAGGATAGAACTATTTGCCTGTGCTATTCCCCCAAACAATGCTGTTTGCTTTTCCATTACCATAAACACTGGTAGCCTGGCTCAGGATGAAAGGAGTGGTCTTGAAGTGGCCCTCCCATTCTCTAAATCCATCTCACTACCTGTCCAGAAAGGATTAAAGTAGATTTTTAAAAATTCACTTAATTGATTTGGCATCTGTTTGGTATTATGTAGGAAATAAGATAATGAGTTTAATGTTACAAAACTGGGTGGCTAAAAATAGCATCCACCTGAAATCTAATGATAAATAAGTTAGTGGATTCCTGTTGATATACTTTGACAAATATGCCCACATTATGTGCTCCTACTTTTATTGTCTTGCAGCATGTTAAGGACATAAGAAATCCTGCAGATTTTCTTACGAAGGTTTTTGTCTACAATTGGAAGGCCATTTGCTTCTTCTGCTTATTGCCTGAAGTGTAATATTAAATCAGAGAGAAAAAATATCTGGGTCCTGGTCCTGGACTTGCTTCTGACAGGCCTTGAGCAGGATGGTTACTGTGTCAAACAGTCTCTATGCTGGAGTGCTATGGAATGATTAACTGACATCAAGCACATAAAGCCACACTTCCTTTTTTAAAACAAGAACAAAATATATTTGACCCTACAGAGTTTTGAAAGTGCCATAGTCCTTAAGGTTACTTACACTTATTTGAGAAAAAAGTTTTAGTTATTGTTATTTCTGGGTGGGGGGTGATGGGTCATTGTACTGAGCATGTCATGAATATGACTGCTAAGTCATTAAGATAGCCGTCATGATTTGCTTTGTTGCTATGTGTCTTCTATTTTATCTGCTTAGATGCGTGTGTGAGGCACAGTTTGACATGCCTCCCAAACCCTAAGTCTGTCATCCTAAGAAAATTATATTTAGGGCCTGAGAAACTTGTTCTAGGTTTAAAGCTAATTAGGTGCATTTCTATATTTCATTAAAGATTTCCTCATTCAGATTTTTGGTTTCCATATAGTTAGTAAAATGATAGGCTCCTGTTTTTACACTTTTTTATTCTAATGGCTAGTTTTCTCCCAACTTGTCATTTTATTTTATGTTAGATTTTATTTAAATTAAAGTTAGTTAACATATAGTGTATTATTAGTTTCAGGGGTAGGATTTTAGTGATTCATCAGTTGTATATAACAGCCAGTGCTAAAAACAAAACAAAAGAAAACAAGACAAAACAAAACAAAAAACACCCAGGACTCATTACATCAAGTGTCCTCCTTAATGCCCATCACCCAATTACCCCATCCTGCTACCAATCTCGCCTCCAGCAATCCTATTTGTTCTGTATAGTTAAGAGCCTCTTACAGTTTGCCTCCCTCTCTGTTTTTATCTTGTTTTATTTTTCTTTCCCTTCTCCTATGTTCAGCAGTTTTGTGTCTTAAATTACACGAGTGAGGTCATATGGTATTTTTCTTTCTCTGACTGACTTATTTTCCTTAGCATAATACATGCTATGTCTCTGCCTCTCTCATAAATAAATAAAATCTTTAAAAAATAGAGACAGAGAGACAGAGAGAAAGAAAGCCAAGAACTTTCCAAGAAGTTCTTGGAACTTCTTGGAAATGGCAAGATTTCATTCTTTTTGATGACTGAGTAATATTCCACTGCGTATACACACTACATCTTCTTTATCCATTTATCTGTCCACGGACATTTGGGCTTATTCCATATTTTGGCTATTATGGACATTGCTGCTATAAACATTGGGGTACATGTGCAACTTCATATCATTATGTTTGTATCCTTTGGATAAATACCTGGTAGTGTAATTGTTTGGTTATAAAGTAGTTCTATTTTTAACTTTTGGAGGAATCTCCATACTATTTTTCAGCGTGGCTACACCAGCCTGCATTCCTACCAATGTTGTAAGAGGGTTCCCCTTTCTCTGTATTCTCACCAACATCTGTTATTTCCTGAATTGTCAATTTTTGTCCTTCTGACTGGTGTGAGGTGGTATCTCATTGTAGTTTTGATTTGTATTTCCCTGATGATAAGTGATGTTGAACATTTCTTCATGTGTCTGTTGGTCATTTGTATGTCTTTAGAGAAATGTCTGTTCATGTCTTCTGCCCATTTCTTGATGGGATTATTTATTTTTTGAGTGTTGAGTTTAATAAGTTCTTTATAGAGCTTGGATACTAGTAGCCCTTTATCTGATATGTTATTTGCAAGTATCTTCTCCCACTCAATAGGTTGCGTTTTAGTTTTATTATTTCTTTTGCTGTGCAGAAGCTTTTATCTTGATAAAGTCCCAATAGTTCATTTTTGCTTTTGTTTCCCTTGCCTAGAGATGTGTCTAGTAAGAAGTTGCTGCAGCTGAGGTCAAAGAGGTTTCTGTCTATGTTCTTCTCTAGGCTTTTGATGGATTCCTGTCTCACATTTAGTTCTTTCATCCATTTTGAATTTATTTTTGTGTCTGGTATAGGAAAGTGGTCCAGTTTCATGTTTTTGCATGTTGCTGTCCAGTTTTCCCAACACCATTTATTGAAGTAACTGTCTTTTTTTCCATTGGTTGTTCTTTCCTGCTTCATCAAAGATTAGTTGACCATAGAGTTGAGGGTCCATTTCTGGGTTCTCTTTTCTTTTCCATTGATCTATGTGTCTATTTTTGTGTTAGTACTATACTGTCTTGAAAATTACACCTTTGTAATACAGCATGAAGTCCAGAATTGTGATGCCTCCAGCTTTGGCTTTCTTTCTCTCTGTCTCTCTGTCTCTATTTTTTAAAGATTTTATTTATTTATGAGAGACACAGAGAGAGAGAGAGAGGAAGAGAGAGAGGGAGAGAGAGAGAGAGAGAGGCAGAGACATAGGCAGAGGGAGAAGCGGGCTCCTTCCAGGGAGCCCCATGCAGGACTCCATCCTGAACCCCAGGACCATGCCCTGAGTAAAAGACAAACGCTCAACTGCTGAGCCACCCAGATGTCCCTGGCTTTCTTTTTCAACATTACTTTGGCTATTTGGGGTCTTTTATGGTTTCGTACAAATTTTAGAATCGTTTGTTCTAGCTCTGTCAAAAAATGCTGGTTTTATTTTGATAGTGATTGCCCTGAATATGTGGTTTGCTTTGGATAGTGTAGACATTTTAGCAATATTTGTTCTTCCAATCCATGAGTGTGGAATGTTTTTCCATTTCTTTCTGTCTTCCTCAACTTCTCTCATAAGTGTTCTATGGTTTTCAGAGTATAGATCATTTACCTCTTTGGTTAAATTTACTCCTAGGTATCTTTGTAAATAAAAATTTTTTTGTTTATGGATGGGATCTATTCCTTGATTTCTCTTTCTGCTGCTTCATTATAGAAATGCAGTGGACTTCTGTGTGTTGGTTTTATATCCTGCAATTTTGCTGAATTACTGTATCAGTTTTAGCAACTTTTTGGTGGAGTCTTTTAGGTTTTCTACATAGAGTATCATGTCATCTGCACAGAGTGAAAGTTTGACTTCTTCCTTGTTGAAGAGGCCTTTTATTTTGTTTTCTTGTTTATTTTCTGAGGTTAGGATTTCCATTACTATGTTGAACAACAAAGTAGGAGTAGGACATCTCATGTTCCTGACTTTAGGGAAAATGCTCTGTTTTTCTCCATGGAGGATATTAGCTGTGGGTCTTTTGTATATGGCTTTCATGATGTTAAAGTATGTTTCTTCTATCTCTACTTTCTTGAGGGTTTTTTTTTTTTTAAGATTTATTTGTTGATTTATTTGAGAGAAAGAGAGCATGAGTGAGCACACGCACACAGAGGGAGAGGAGAGGGAAAGGGAGAAGACACCTGTTGATCAGAGAGCCTGACATGGGGCTCAATTCCAGGACCCTGGGATCATGACCTGAGCCAAAGCCACATGCTGAACTGACTGAGCCACCGAGGCATCAATATTGAGGGTTTTTATCAAGAAAAGATGCTATATTTTATCAAATGCTTTTTTTGCATTTATTGAGAGAGAGGATCATATGGTTCTTATCCTTTGCTTTATTAATGTGGTGTATCATGTTGATTGGTTTGCAGATGTTGAACCACCCTTCCAGCTGAGGAATAAATCCCACTTGGTTGTGGTGAGTAATCCTTTTAATGTACTATTGGATCTGATTAGGTAGTACCTTGTTGAGAATTTTTGCATGCATATTCATAAAAGGTATAGGTCTGTAATTCTTCTTTTTGATGGGGTCTTTGTCTGGTTTTGAGATCAAGATAATGCTGGCCTCATAGAATGAATTTGAAAGATTTCCTTCCATTTCTAATTTTTGGAACAGTTTCAGAAGAATAGGTATTATTTTTCATTAAATGTTTGGTAGAATTCTGAGAAGCCATCTGGCCTTGTACTCTAGTTTGTTGGGAGATTTTTTGTTTACTGATTCAATTTACTTTTTTTTTTTTTTAAAGTTTTATTTATTTGATAGAGAGAGCATGTGCGTAAGCAAGGGGAGTGGCAGAGGGAGAAGGAGAAGGAGGCTACCTGCTGGGCAGGGAGCCCAACATGGGGTTTGATCCCAGGACCCTGGGATTGTGATCTAAGCTGAAGGCAGACTATTAACCCACTGAGCCACTGAGGTGCTCTGTGATTGAATTTCTTTGCTAGTTATGGGTTTGTTCAGATTTTCTATTTCTTCTTGTTTCAGTTTTGGTAGTTTATACGTTTCTAGGAATTTATCAATTTCTTCTAGATTGCCCAGTTTGCATATAATTTTTTATGATCTCATAATTTGTATTTCTGTGGTATTAGTTGTGATCTCTCCTCTTTCATTAGTGACTTTATTTACTTGGGTCCTTTCTCTTGTCTTTTTGATAAGTCTGGCTAGGGGTTTATCAGTTTTGTTAATTCAGAGAACAAGCTCCTAGTTTTGTTGATCTGTTCTACTGATTTTTTTTTTATATTTCTGTATCATTGATTTCTGCTCTTATTATTTCCCTTCTCCTGCAAGATTTAAGCTTGATTTTCTGTTCTTTTTCTAGCTCCTCTATGGGTAAGGTTATGTTGTGTATTTGAGGGTTTTCTTGCTTCCTGGGGAAGGTTTATATTGCTATATGCATCCCTCTTAGCTGCATCCCAAAGGTTTTGGACTGTTGTGTTTTCATTTTCATTTGCTTCCATGTATTTTTAAATTCTTCTTTAATTTCCTGGTTGACCCATTCATTCTTTGGTCAGATGTTCCTTAACCTCCATGTATTTGTTGTCCTTCTAAATTTCTTCTTGTTATTGACTTCAAGTTTCATAGCATTATGGCTTGCAAATATGCACGGAATAAACTCAGTCGTCTTGTATTTGTTGAGGCCTGATTTGTGACCCATATGTGATCTATTGTGGAGAATGTTCCATGTGTACTTGAATGTGTATTCTGCTTTAGGATAAAATGGTCTGAATATATCTGTGAAGTCCATCTGGTCTACTGAGTCATTTAAAGTCCTATTTCCTTGTTGATTTTATGGTTAGCTAATCTGTCCATTGTTGTGAGTGGCATGTTGAAGTCCCCTACTATTATTTTATTACCAGTGAGTTTCTTTAAGCTTGTTATTTTTTTTAAGGATTTTATTTATTTATGAGAGGCACAGAGAGAGAGAGAGAGAGAGAGAGAGAGAGACAGAGAGAGAGAGAGAGACATAGGCAGAGGGAGAAGCAGGCTCCCCACAAGGAGCCCAATGTGGGACTCGATCCTAGATCCCGGGATTGTGCCCTGAGCCAAAGGCAGATGCTCAACCGCTGAGCCACCCAGGTGTCCCTCTTTAAGCTTGTTATTAATTGATTTGTATATTTGGCTGCTCCCAAGTTAGGGGCATAAATATTTACAATTGTTATATCTTCTTGTTGGAAAGACCCCTTTATTATGGTATAGTGCCCTTCTTCATCTCTTATTACAGTTTTTGGTTTAAAATCTAGTTTGATATAAGTATGGCTACTCCAGCTTTCTCTTTTTTAAAAAAAGTTTTAAAAAATTTATTCATGAGAGACACATAGAGAGAGGCAGAGACATAGGCAGAGGGAGAAGCAGGCTTCCTGTGGGGATCCTGATCTGAGACTTGATCCCAGGACCCTGGGATCATGACTTGAGCCATAGTCAAATACTCAACCACTGAGCCACCCAGGTGCCCATCCAGCTTTCTTTTGATGTCCATTAGCATGATAAATGTTTCTCCATCCCCTCACTTTCAATCTGGAGGTGTCTTTGGGTCTAGAATGAGTCTATTATAAGCAGCTTATTGATGGATCTTATTTTTTATTTATTCTGATACCATGTGTCTTTTGATTAGAGTATTTTCTCCATTTACATTCAGAGTATTATTGGTGGATATGAATTTAGTGCCATTGTATTATCTCTAAATTTGCTGTTCCTGTAGATTATCTCTGTCCCCTTCTAGTCTTTGTTACTTTTGGTCTCTCTTCCTGCTCAAGAGTCCCCTTTAATATTCTTTTCAGAGCTGGTTTAGTGTTCATGAACGCCTTTAGTTTTTGTCTTGGAAACTCTTTATTTCTTCTTCTGTTGTCACTGACAGCCTTGTTGGATAAAGTATTCTTGCCTGCATATTTTCCCCACGCAGCATGTTGAATATCTCATGCCAGTCTTTTCTGGCCTGCCAGATCTCTCTATACAGATCTGCTGCTAACCTGATGTGTATACCCTTGTAGGTTAAGGACATTTTTCCCCTCATTGCTTTCAGAATTCTCTCTTTATCTTTGTATTTTGCAAGTTTCAAAATGGTTTATCGTGATATTGACCTGTTTTTGTTGATTTTAAGGGTAGTTCTCTGTTCCTCTTGAACTTGAATCTCTGTTTCCTTCCCGTATTAGGAAAGTTCTCAGCTATAATTTGTCAAAATACATCTTCTACCCCTCTCTCCTGTTCTTCCTCTCTGAGACTCCTGTGATACAGATATTATTTAACTTTGTGGAATCACTGAGTTCCCTAAGTCTACCTTCATGATATAGTGTTTTTCTTTCTCTCTTCTTTTTCAGCTTCATTATTTTCCATACTTTTATCTTATATATCACCTATTCTCTCCTTTGCTTCTTCAGTCCTTGCTGTGATCATTACCAATCTGTTTTGCATTTCAGTTATAGCATTTTTTTATTTTAGCCTGGCTAGTGTTTAGGTCTTTTATCTCTGCAGCAACGGTTTCTCTGGTGTCTTCTATGCTTTTATGAAGTCCAACTGTTAGCCTTGTGACTATGGATCTAAATTCTTGTTCAGATATATTGCTTATATCTGTTTTCAGTAAGTCCCTGACTATGATATCTCCTGACTTTTCTTTTGGGGAGAATTCCTCCATTTGTCATTTTGGCTAACTTTCTATCTTTTGCATGTTATGAAAGCTTGTTGTTTCCTGTACCTCAGAGTAATGCTATATTAAAAAGAGATCATGGACTGTCCATGACCTGACACTTCAGGAAGTGTTTTTGCTGTATGCTGTGTGTATTCTGCTGTTACATTTTGTATTCTGCTGTTACATTTTGGCAGCTCTTCCCTACTAGTCAGTCCTCTGCAGAGCTCCTCCTTTCTTTCTGTAGGGAGGGTTTGGACCTTTATCTAGGTGTACTTTGATTTGTTTGTTTTAAAAAGCCTGGAAAAAAGGAAAATAAAGAAAAAAGAAAAAAAAAGCCAACTTGAAAAAAGGAGAGAAAAGAAAAGGAATGAAAAACAAAACAAAACAATAAAAAAAAAAAACTATAGGCATAATTCTAAAGAAAAGAAAGGAAAAGTAATAAAGAAAAAAGAAGCCTGATTTTCCCTCCCCCTCCCCCCAAAAAAAGGGAAAAGGAAGTGAAAAAACTAAGCAAAAATACTATAAGCCTGATTCCAAAGACAAAAAAAGAATAAGGGGGAAGAAAAAACCCCCCAAACACCACAGCCTCCTCCTATTTCCACCAGAACTGAAGGGGATGCTTTGAAGCACTGTATGATTTGTAGACTCGGTGCATGTGGCCCCCTGCTTATGTTGCTCTTCTGGTGGCCCGCTGTGCTGGCTCAGAGTCAATCCTGCCCCTTTAAAAAAGCATGTGCTAGGCATAAGGGGGTGGGGTTTGATGTAAGCACCACTAGGGGCCACTGTGTTGCTCCCTGAAGTCCAGCTGTTCTGGTAACCAAGGTAGAACGGCACCCTGCACTCTTTCTTCCTGGCCAGAGGGTCTCAGCCCCCCAGAAAAGTGAGGGCCACCAGTTGTCCAGTGCCCAGCCCTCCTGCGTTTTATCTTTAGCATGTGGCTGGGATTCAAAACTCCAAATCATAAAGAAGCTATCCCCTCCCTCCTCTGGATCAGGGCCTTGCTGCATTCTGACTAGAGCCTTTGGTCCCAGAAAAACAATGCCTTCCCTGTGTGGTGCTCAGGATCTGTGGTGTGTCAGTGCTTTTCCACTCTCTGTGCCCATCTTTGTCCCCTGCTGATGAAAGGCCGTTTGCTGGCGCCTGCAGGGTCCTTTGTCCTTGGAGAGGCAATATCCCGTCTTCCAAATATATTCCAGGAAGGGGGACCATCTCCCCCAGTGTGACCCAGGAGATCCCTATAGCACTTCATGTGGGATTGGGGGCCAGAGCCTTCCTTCTCATCAACGCTACAGATCCACTCTAGTGAAAGTCATGCACTTCCAGGATCAGAACTTGAGCTCCACTCACTGTTTGCAGAATACTTGTGCCAGTCAGTTCCCCCATCTCCCCAGGCTGTGGACCAAGAAGGTTTTTTCTTATGCTAACCAGACACTGCACTCTCTCTCATACCCTCTCTCGCTCTCTCCCTTTTCTCTCCTCGTTGAAAAGGTTCCCTTTGCTCTGCAGCACAGCAGCTTTTCTCTCCCCCAGTTCACATTCATGCACCTTGCACCTGCCATACTGTCTCCTTCCAACTGTGGGGATCCTTCTTCCAGTCCTGATTTCCTGGGTGTTCTAGTTGATCTGACCTCAGTAGAGCTGTGCTCCAGGGTAGAGGAAAGCCACGGGTCCTCGTACTTATCTGCCATCTTAACTCCTCTCCCTCCCAACTTGTCATTTTAAATGGTCAACTCGTAGATGTTTTGATTTCTGACATTTCCACCTTCCAAGTCACGAAGCACCAAAAACCGCAATAATCTACTTCGCTTGGACTCCAGCAACAGAATAAATGATACTCCTTTTGGTATTACTACTTTATGCATTTTAAAGTCTTGATTTTTCACATTTTGAATGCTCTTTTGCTCTGGGCTTATGTGGACAATGATTCTGACTTATCTATGGTATAGCATGCAATGAAAGCTGCAGACAACAGGGGAACCCTGAGGGTCTGAACCTAGGCCAGAACAGCTCATGGAAGTTAAAACACAGAAGACAAAGTGCACTTGGAAGCACAGTTTAGTTTTGTCAGGTTCTTGGCACCTGGTTTTCAATTAATGCCGTTTCTTGAGTTTTGAAAAAATCACACACATTTTTGCTCTAGGAGCACTTAGAGCAAGAACAGCATCAACCCATTTCTAAAAATATTTCCCAGTGGATAAACTGTTAAGAAAACATGTTTATATTCACACTTTGAGTAGAAATATTTACTATTCAGACTCTGTTCTTGAATTTTTTTTAATCAAGTAACTAAATTGGCTTTTGGTGAAATGGAGACCAAGCAAGGTATTGGGTCACCACCTTTAGCCAAAGCAAGTGATCAAGGATTCCAGTGCCTTGAAAAAGCCTCCACTGAAGCAACTTACATTGTACTGAGTTTTGTTTGTTTTGATTCAAAAGCACAATATTTCGGTAGAAGAACATGTTAGAAATTAGTTCCTAAAAATCTGAAGGACAATAAACATTTGATGATATATTGAAACTTTAATGAAAGATTCTTGCATTCATTAAAAAATGAGCTCAGACAATTCTAGTTCTGTGGATGAATGTCTGAGCTGATTGGCTTAATGTCACTATTGTTTTTCTCTATTCAAACTTACTCATATTCTGTATATATTTTATGATTCTTGTCCTGAAAAAAATTTTTTTGAGTGTAGACCAGATATTTAGGAGTCTTTGAAATAAGGTAACTTGATGGCTTAGCTCAGCAAGTCTTCACCAGCTATCAATCAACCCCTTTTTTCATGTTCGCTATCAACTTACCTTGAAACTTTTGACTTCTTTAGTAAATGACTGGACTTTAAAATAGAACAATTTACCCATTCAGGACAGTGTTAGGAATAAAGGAAAACATTGCAGATAGTTTTATTTATTGTTTTCTTGCAACTTTAGAGTAGGGTTATTTAGAGTAGGATCATTTTTTTTTTTTTTTTTTTTTTTTTTTTTTTTAGAGTAGGATCATTTAACAAACTTTTTTCCCCAGTGATTTTAATTCTTATTGTACATATCATTACTATTTTTTGCTATTTAACTGTTAAGTGTTTAAGCTCATTCAGTGCTGCCTGATGATAAACTTTTATTTCATTTCTCTTCACTTTCCTGTCACAAGATTATTTCCAAGGATGATAAAACCAACAGGGTTTGAGAGGCAAATACAGGCTCCTAAGCTAGTCTGCTTTATGACACTCAACACCTTGACGTGGTTCCCAGGTAACAAGCTGCTTGCAGAGAGTAATTCTTGATTTCAACACCTGTGGTTGGGGTGGGGCAGGGTGCTAACACAGTTAAGGCTGGTCAAAAATTTGGGAGCAAATTACTGGATTTAGTTATTGTTTATGTTTTTTGTTTTGGGGGAAGAATTTTGTTTCAGTTTCACAGAGCTTTAGCAAAAGGTTGATATATTTCTGTACTGCTTAGCATAGGGATCCTGTTTGTTACGTAGTTTATATTGTTGCAATTTCATATTACATTTGAAACTTTATATGCTTCCTTCTCATTACTTTTTCCTCAAGATTGGATTACCAGGATTTATGCTAAATTCTGAGAAATAGGTGGAATGTTCCTCTACTGGGTTATGTATCCTTTGAAAATAAATTTCTGAACGAGTGAATAATAGACCTCAAGACATTGTAAACAGAACCTATGTTCTGTTTTTATGATGTTTTTAAATGGCAAAGGGCCGTTTAACAGGGTTTCCCCCATCCTTTCCCCCATTCCAATCTCCTTCTCCACTCCTTTCTTTCTTTCTTTCTTTGTTTTTTTTTTCCTTTAAGTAGTCTTCGCACCCAGCATGGAGCCCAATGCAGGGCTTGAACTCATGAGGTTGAGATCAAGACTTGAGCTGAAATCAGTTAGATGCTTAACTGACAGCCACCCAGGTGCCCTTTCTCCCCACCTTTTTGAGGACTTGAACTCATGAGGTTGAGATCAAGACCTGAGCTGAAATCAGTTAGATGCTTAACTGCCAGCCACCCAGGTGCCCTTTCTCCCTACCTTTTTTGAGGCCAAACTGAGGCAGTGGAACAAGGAGAATAAGAGAAAATTTGTGACTATGTGTTTAGCTATACGTCTTTAGCACTACAACACTCTGTGTAAATACAATAATAGACAAGCAGAGAGTCAGAGGGCTAATGGCTACTTACCAGGACTTCAGCCATTCTTTTAAAAGATTTGTATATTTAAGACAGATTGAGAGAGAGAGCGAGAGCGCGAACGAACATGGAGGGAGGGACAGAGGGAGAGAATCTTCAAGCAGACTCCGTTCTGAGCAGAGTCCAACATGGGGCTCAATCTCACAACCCATGAGATCACAACCTGAGCCAAAACCAAAAGCCAGATGGCCAAGCAACTGAGCCAGTTAGCATCCCAAGACCTCAGCTATTCTTATCAAGCAATGCCAGAAAATCAGAAGCACAAAGTCAGTATTCTTCATGAGTCATCAAAGCCACCAGAAACAGGCTTTCAGAACTTTTCTTCTATTTCTGCCTCTATTCCTTTTTCCCCCCATTCCTCATTTTTTGGCAGGTGCTCTTTATTTTACTTATCCTGTTCTGGCTAATCTGCAGGTTGCTTGAGTTGGAAAGGGTTAAAAAGCTTGAGGTGAATTTTGGAAAGGAAATGAAAGGAATGGCCCCAGATTAGGAAAGAGGGAACTGGTAGGAACACAATTCATCAGTCACTCTTAGACTTTAGGAGGGTCCTCATCAGGGAGAAAATAGTGGCTTAACTATGTGGAACAATTTTAGTTAGGAGTTTGGGGGCAGCAATAATTGTAATGTTTAGAAATAATTGGAAATATGTGTTATAAAAATTAAAATATCATAATTTCATATATTAATATGACAAAATATAATAAAACATCTATTATAGATAAGAATAAATGGCATGAATTCTATCATAATATAAGCACCAGAGATTTATTGAGTAATCAGAACAAAAAAATTAGAAGGCCTTAATATGACAATGCAAGTCTCACAAAAAAGAAGTAGCTTACTTAGTAGTAGCAATAATCCAAGCTATTTTTTATGCTGTCAGTTCAAATTTAGAAGAAAAATTAAATGAAACATTTCTGCTAAAGTATATCATCACAAAGGGAAAATGAATTTGCTTCCTAATTCCTGGCCCTCCAGGAACATGGTGATATATTAGCATAGAACTTTGCTTCTTCCCTTTCTCCCATCTCTTCAAGATGATATCTGAAACTCAATAGGTTGTTATAATTAAAGAATAATTTACTGATAGTGAAACACTTTTCATTTCACTAAGTAGATTTGAAACAAATTCACTAGAACTGATAATTTTAGGGATCCTGATGCCAGGAATGGATGACATCAGCCAGGTTTTTGTGTGAATATCTTCAATGACTGTTCAAGCTTTTGGGATTTAGCCAAAACCAAAACATGTTCTCCATGCTGTTGCATTTTACATTCTGTGTTCTTTGGTTAGTATGACTATATGCTCTATAAAAGAGGTAGAGAAGGCAAGGGAAAATCCAACAAGGGAAAATAAAGTATTTGACTACTCTTCTCTGTATGGTAACCGTCTTCAGGATGTCCAGAAATCATAGAAACGTCAAAGTTAGGGTGTGGAAACTCAGGCAATGTGGGACCTCCTGTGCATGATGGGCAGTGCCATTTAGTGTCAGTCAATAATCTTGTTGAATGGAAAAAAAATGAATGACCAAGCCAGGACGCAAGCTTGTCTAACTCACTAAAGCAGCTGTTTGTTGAATCAAATGTCACAAGGGAAATGAAGGAAATAAATGTAAGACATGATATCTTCCCTTAAGATATTATCTACCTCTGAAAATTTCACCTTCTTTTTGAGGTTTGCTGTCTTGGCTTGATTTGATTTTTCTCCCCACTTTGCACAATCCAAGAGTACTTTATTTATACTAGTAGTAACAATGCTAGTGCTAAAGGAGCATTTCTCTAAATGTAATTTATTAAGATAAAATAATAAATACTTATTTATAAATACTAAATGTATTTATTAAGATATTAATGAAGATTTCACAACACATCACAGCTTTGCAGTATTATCTGAGTATGAAACTGAACTCTCAATTATAGGTTTGGAAGGGGATTTGAAAAACATTGGATGTACTTTTCCTCAACTATGTAAGCATTGTTACTTCATCTGCTTTTATCATGCATTATTTTCCTAATTTAAAAGGGCAGCCTTCCATTGCTTTGTGTATTTTGTTTCATAGAATGGCAAAGTAGAGAATCAAAGGGACTATTTCTTGGTAAAGAAAGAGTTTGTACTCTTAATTTACTTATCATTAGTGACTTTAGGGTCTTTGAAAGTGTAATACATGTTTTGAAATGGATGCCCTGCCCAGATAACTGCTTCTTCCTCTCAGTTCTTTTAACTGCTGCTAGAATCTCAAAGATTCATGTCACTTCTTATTTATGTGAGCTCAAACTAAGTTATGTGAATAAATGAGATACCACTTACCTTAGAGCTCTGAGGTAGGATTTTGGAATTTATCGGGGAGGACTCAGAAGGGGGTTATGTTAGATATGGCTAATGTGAAAAATTCTGCACAGTCAGAATGACGAGGCTGTAATGCCCGTGAATCTGAATTAAGAGTTCACATTTTTAGAGAGTCAAAGACATATCAAGAGATGCTCCTATTTCTCTGTGGTTAAAGGCATCTTGTTAGAAAGTTATATATAAGTCAAACTATGACTTGGATTTGAATAAGCAGTTATTTGAAACTTTTTATTGCCTTACTTGGTTAATGTGCATTTTGGAGTAACTTTTCATATTGAATCATTTAACAGCATAAACCTGTTCTTTTGTCAGGTTATCATTGAAACTTTATTCTTCTTTAGGATGTGTTGTATCCATAGAAGAAGTAAATAATGCACTCTGTATGAATTATAAACCAAATGAAAGCCATGTGAATTTCAAGTCAAATCCAGTTACTATTCTAAACAGATAAAGTGATAGGGTAGGCAGAGGGTAGGTCCAAAGACTATAAAACCTTTAATACAAGGAGCCCAGAGAGCTTATGAATAACTAAAGAAAGTAAATATCCATATAATAGAAAAAATAAAGGAATAAATGGAGAAAACAAAATGGCTCATCCGCATAACTTTGGCTGCAATATTGTGTACACTGGTTGCTACTTAAGTTTTGATCGCAGGAACACTGCCAGGAGTACATATGAGCTTTCTTGACCTGCACAGGAATTTTGATAAATTACCTTCCAAGTACCTGATAAGAAAACTTTGTTATTGTAGCCTTAGAGGTAAAAGCCAGACCAGGAACTAAAAAGACCAGAAAAGAGCCCTGAGTGAATGGGGGTCAGGTCCAGTTGTGGATGCAGAATGAGGTTAATAGCAGAATGCCCTGGAGATCTGTACCAGAAAAGATTTTGGTTGTTGAATATATTTATTAACCATTTATAAGATAAGGTGAATAAAGGAGAATATTATTCAATGACCCTAAATTTTCAGTCCAATAAGGACCACAAGGGACTCCAGCAAGACTTAACAAAACTAGGTAATTGGACAATATGATGAAGACGAAATTTGAAACAGGCAAGTGTGAGGTGATGCACATCTGAAAGAACAATTTAAGCTAATCATACACAGTGATGGATATTGAATTAGCCATAACCTTCCAAGAAAAAGATCATGAGCTTTGCTCAATGTGCAACAGTGCTAAAAATAAGTCACTGGAAGAGAAGTGAGAATAATGTGGAAAATATTAAGGTGCCATTATATAAATTGACAGCATATCCTTGTCTAGAATATTATGTTGAGTTTTTGTCACCTCATCATAAAAATGGAATGGAAGAAACAGAAAAATGTGCTGAAGGCCAGCTAAACTGATTAGAAATATAGGATAAGCTTCATTATGAAGGGTATATTTTTATGTCGCACTTAAAGATATCCTGTTGCAAAAATCCTATAGTGATATAAAAGGAATTTCTGACTCTCAGCATCTGAGGTATGCCTATTAAAGAGAAAGTAAGCACTCACATTTTGCACTGTAGTTTCTAGACTTGGGTAATCAAGACATTTTTATCCTTAAGTAGTGTCCTGAATCTATTGAAAGTAGTATAAGTTGGTGGCATCTTCTTTAAAAATGCCTCTTATCTGGGTCATATCTGATGCTTGTCTGTGTTTCAGTTTTTTGTAATTATTGGTATTCACAATGATATCTAAGTCACTGCATGATCTTAAAACACTCCCCAAACCAGAAAAAACCTAAGCAAACGAAAAATACAAACACATTGTATTCAATATAGCTGAATAAATAACATTTGACTATTTTCCTAAAACTTGGGCATTGATTTTTGGTCCACTAACTTATTAATCACAATGTTTATATACTTAGCACATTCCATCCTTGGCCACCAAAGATAAGTTTTTATCATTTTTTCTAGTCTCTGTTTAGCCTCCAAATTCCATGCAATTTAACAAAGAATAAAAATGAGATTAAGATAAAACAGCATGGGATGCCTGGATGGCTCAGCAGTTGACCATCTGCCTTTGGCTCAGGGTTCAGGGCATGATCCCTGTCCAGGGATCGAGTCCCATGTTGGGCTCCATGCGGGGAGCCTGCCTCTCTCTCTCTCTCTCTCTCTCTCTCTCTCACGAATAAATAAATAAAATCTTTTTCTTCTTCTTCTTCTTTTTTTTTTTTAAAAGATAAAACAGCAGGTATGCCTGGGTGGCTCAGCGGTTGAGCGTCTGCCTTCGGCTCAGGGTGTGATCCTGGAGTCCTGGGATGGAGTCCTGTGTCAGGCTCCCTGCATGGAGCCTGCTTCTCCCTCTGCCTGTGTCTCAGCCTCTCTCTCTCTCTCTGTGTCTCTCATGAATGAATAAATAAATAAATAAATAAATAAATAAATAAATAAATAAATATAAAACAGCAAATGAGACTAAAAAGAGGAAAGGTCCTCAGGCACTTCTGCTCTTCTGTCTTGTTGCCTGGGGTCTTGTGGGCTGGGAATGGGGGGGGGGAGTGATGATTTTTATTTCCATTATTATTTTTGTATGTATACACATAGCCCCGGACTGTTTGAATTTATTTGGAAGGAGGACTGAGAAAAAATGTGCAAGATGAGCTCAAAAAGAGCTTAATCTAGTAAGTATGTGGTAGCAAGAATAATAATAAAGTTGGCCTGAGTATTGATTCAAGAAACATTAGCTACTGAGAAATCAGTTTCATGATGTCTATACTAGCTCTGCTCATACTTTTATTTCCTAGGAAAACTATTTTTATAACAAGTAACATCTTGGGAGTGGTTTCTTCCAGAATGACAAAGACCCTTTACTGCTTCAAAGGAAAATCTCTGTCAGGATACAAACCTCAACAGCCCTTTCCATAAACTAGATGAAATGTATTTCAACATTTATTTTTTGTCTCTAAAACAGCATCTGTGTTGCTCTTGTACAAGTAATGAAGACCAACCAAATGAGTACTAGCAAAGTCCATTTATTCAGAGATTATTATTGCGAGGGAATCAGCTATTTATGTCATTTGTATTTCGGCAAAGACTTAATGACAGGCAGGGGAATGAGAAAACTTTCTAGTAGAAAAAAAGGGAAGGCTTCAGATGTGCTCTTATTTAGAGGCTGTTAGCATGGAGAAGCTGTAGGTAAGCTAACTAGAAGTGGGGCTTCCTATGTGATTGATTAGAGACACATATCTGTCTTTTTCTGGTTGATCCTAAATTGGTAGCAGGTATAAAAATTAGAGAAGCTTTCAGATAAGACCTGGATGTTTGGGGCTGATTGTTTCAGGGTTCATTGTTTAGCTTCCTGGATTGTAAAATTAGAGATAGCAGTCTGACTTCCTACAAATCTTGATTTGTAGGAGGCTGGCTATTGTAGATAATTCCTTGGCAAGTTGCTTCAGGTTGTGGGGCAAAGTTCTTTTTTTGTATATGGTCTGATCATTGTCCATTTGTATATTCAGTTTCTCACTGCATAAAATAAAAAATGAAGTTTACATTTTTAGAGAACTGAACTCTTGAAAGCATCAGAATTTGATTTTTGAATAGATTTTAGTTTTCTAATACCTGAAATAAATCATTTCCAAGTAAGAAAACCTTTGGAAGTCTCAGATTATGGCTTGCTTGTGCTTTGGATAAGAAGTGACTTAAGTACACAATTTTCTTTCAAATAAAATAATTCTGAAATTACAGAATATGTAGTTGAAAATATCACTGTATTTGAACAAGAAAAAAAACTATCACATGTTTACAACTTCCTCTGTACTTTTATTAATTAAAAGTATAACTTTTGAGTCAAATCTCATTGTACATAAGGCTGTAGTGAAAGTTGCCACCAAGGTACCACTTTAGAAACTGTTTCAGGGATCTTATTAATATTCTAACTAACTGAAGGAGCTTACACAGCTTCTCAAGTGCCCTAGTTTCCTCTGAAGGATACAGAGGGAACCAGGAAGATCTGCTTTGGCAGTAAAGAACCTTGATTGATGGATTAAATAATGTTCAGTATCCTACGTTGAATGTTATAAAGCATTCTAGGTACTAGCACTGACATTTAGCCATGTATAATGTACTAAAACAATTAACTAAAATATACCGTTCCTGAAATGTGCTATAACCAAATGCACTATATTTTTCATATGATTTGCAATTTCCGTAGAGAGCTCATTTGGATTACGTTTATAATATTCATTTAGCAAACTCCATTAGCAATGTTTACAAGTGCTTATGGATCTGGTAAATGAGTTTGCGGATATGCTGTGAACGAAGATAAATGCATCCATTTGTGTATGGATCTAATTCATAAACTCATTCCAATCAGGCAGAGTGTATAGCAGCACATTAATCTCTAACCTGGGAGTCTGGATTCCTATATGGTTTCTACAGTGTTTCCTAATATGACTTAATTGATTAACTTTTTGTCCTCGATTTGTCATAAAGGAGAAAACTCATTGAAAAACTGATTAATACAAGCAGCTGAGAATAAGAATCCTTAAAGGCAAACAAACAAATGAACAAACAAATCAGTACACAGAATAGAGAGATGCTGATTTAACTTCTTCCAGATTTTTCATGGAAAATTCTTTTAGCATACTCAGGTTCCTAGAATGCTAATCACATTAAAGGGAATGTCACTTTTTGAATGACCATGGTGACCTGAAAAGGATTCTGCATATCACAAAAGGTCCTAATCAAAAAATGCAAGTGTTCTTATTTGGAGTGGCTGATTCTTTGATGGAGAATGTCTACAGGCCTATTGTAAAGGAGAACAAAGGTTCTTTGTTAGATTATTGATGATCTGCATGAACTGTGGGCTGCCAGTTCATGAGATCTGGATTTTTAGGTCATTGTTCATGCTGGGTCTAGTTGGGAAAGGGATATGGTACCTGGGGAGATAATAGGTCAATGATACCAAGATCTTTATAGTTCTGCCAGGATTAGGAAAAAAGCCTACAATAACAATAGCTAATATTTATTGATGTTTACCATAGGCACCAACCATTTTACATGTAACTCTAATCATTATAACCATCCTATGAAGAAAAGTACTATTATTTTTATCTTCATTTTACAAATCAAGAAACTAAGGCTTAGAGAAGTAGTGTGTCCTAAGGTCATACAGCTACAAAGCAGCAGTTTCAGAATTTGAACACAGGCTTTCTGACTCCTGCTCTTTACTAGTATGTGGCAGATAACTGATATGTTCCTTAGAACTTACACTGAGATACAAAATTGGCTGAAATAGAAGAATCAGCAATCTTTTCCAAGGTTATATAGTTTTATTTTGAAGTAAAAGTTCCGATTTTGACTTGCTAAAGATAGAGGGTATAATTCTCCATCTTGAATCTAATTAATATCAAGGACCCAGAAATTCAAATCATGTTTGATATGATAAACTTATCAAACAGTGCCATCCAACGAGAATATTTTCTTGTCTTCTTTCAAAATCAAGTTGGGAATTTCAGTTATTATTTAAAATTTTTTTTCACAAATATAGTTTTTTTTTTCATAGAACACAGATGCTCTTAACTCCCTAGCAGTCACCATCTGTACCTCAATTTACATTTCCCAAAACACTGCTGACATCTGTTTAAATGCCAATCTCTCCCCAACTTAGTAGGATTTTAGCTCAAAAGTGATATCCTATGAGTGATTTGGAGTTTCAGAATTATATTGATTTTAATCAAAATGCTCAATAGCTACAGATATACAACCTTTATTTGTCCCTTTAAGAAGATTTCCACAAAATGCAGGCTCTTATTGAAAGTGATCTGTCATTTCAAGGAGAATGAGGGATGATTTTGCCATGTTAGACTTTTCAACTCTAAGATGAGGGACAGAAAGCTTCTGAGCTGTCATGGAGAGAATTCTGGGTGATTAGGAGTTTTCCCAAAGATTTACTACCCCTGATCCCTTGCTGTTGGTTGGTGCTCCTTCCATAGAGATGCCTGACTTTCTTCAATGAATCAGTATGTGAGGAGAGGCATAGAAAATATGCCTGGGGATAGACACCGTGTAGGAATGGGGATGAAAGCTAGTTGAGCACTGGGACGGATACATAATCACGAGCTGTGAATTTTTTTTTTTTTAAAGAAATGTATATATTATGTCCCTAAATGAGTTTTGCTCCTTTACAATATACATCCAGGCAGGGGATCCCTGGGTGGCTCAGCGGTTCAGCGCCTGCCTTAGGCCCAGGGCATGATTCTGGAGTCCGAGGATCGAGTACTGCATTGGGCTCCCGGCATGGAGCCTGCTTCTCCCTCTGCCTGTGTCTCTGCTTCTCTCTCTCTCTCTCTCTCTCTCCCCCTCTGTCTGTCTATCATGAATAAATAAAATCTTAAAAAAAAAAAAAAAAACGGGTCTTCTCTATTAAAAAAAAACATGCGTTCAGGGAAACTATTAACATAAATCTAATAGTGCTATAATTATTCAAAACATTCTTGGAGTTACTTTGGAGTCAGGGGCATTGTTTTGTTTTGTTTTTTAATTTTCAGGGATGTCAAATCTTTATTGAAGAGAAAAATGGACAAATCCAGTAGTCATCTGGAATGTACTGTTGCTATATGAAGTGGGTTTAAGGGGCTACTTTTTTCCCATGTGGTTCATAATCTGATTCTAAGAAGGTAAAATATGAGCTTTAGGAAAAGGATAAACAATGGAAGCATCAAAGGACTAGGTATGTACTTCCTAGAAAAGAATTCTTCATTTAGAAGTATAAATTTGGGGGGATCCCTGGGTGGCGCAGCGGTTTGGCGCCTGCCTTTTGGCCTAGGGTGCGATCCTGGAGACCCGGGATCAAATCCCACGTCGGGCTCCCGGTGCATGGAGCCTGCTTCTCCCTCTGCCTGTGTCTCTGCCTCTCTCTCTCTCTCTCTCTCTCTCTCTGTGACTATCATAAATAAATAAAAAATAAAAAAATAATAAAAAAATAGAAGTATAAATTTGGGGGACACCTAGATGGCTTGGTTAAGTGTCCAATTCTTCATTTCAGCTCAGGTCATGATCTCAGGGTCGTGGGATGGAGCCCCACATCAGGCTCCCAGCTCAGTGAGGAGCTGACTTCTTTCTCTCCTTCTCCCCATCCCTCTCCCTATTCATGAGCGCATGCACACACTCATTCACTGTCCCCTGCCCTCTCAAATAAATAAATAAATCTTAAAAAAAAATAAAGAAGTATAAATTTGGCCTTGTTTGTTTGTGTTTTGGAATAAGACAGATCTGGGCTTTAGATCTGACTTCATATGTTTGAAGATGTATGACCTGGATTGCTTAACTATGTTAAACCTCAGTTAATTTCCTCATCCATAAAATGAAGATAATTATAGTTATCTACTATACTATAGTAGGCATTGTGAAGATTAAAGGGGGTAGTATGTATATGTAAAATGCTTCGCCCAGTGCCTGGTATAAGCATTCAATAAAAGTGATACCAACTGGGATCCCTGGGTGGCGCAGCGGTTTGGCGCCTGCCTTTGGACCAGGGCGCGATCCTGGAGACCCGGGATCGAATCCCACATCGGGCTCCCGGTGCATGGAGCCCGCTTCTCCCTCTGCCTGTGTCTCTGCCTCTCTCTCTCTCTCTCTCTGTGACTATCATAAATAAATAGAAATTTAAAAAAAAAAAAAGTGATACCAACTCATATCCTCCTTCATACTCTCAAGGTGTATGTGTGTTTGTGTGTGTGTGTGTGTATATGGATTCTAATCTCATGGAATGACCTGTGACATATTAGAAGGACTTGGAGCTACCATTTATTGGGCTATAATGGTTCTAGGCAAATCATTTAACTTTTAGGATCTTGACTTCCTTCTTTGTAAAGTAAGTATAATAATTCTCTTGCCAGAATATGAATATTAAAAATAATGTACATAAAGAGTGAAGAGCAGTAATTATGATTATTGTGGAAAGGCTATTAAGATAGTAGCCTTTTAATAGGGTCCAGCTTATTCTACAAAAATGATAATAAATTTAATGTACTGGATTTTAAAAACTGACCAAATTCCAAATTGCAACTTGGGAATTACCCAAGATGGGCAAATATCTCTGGGCATGGCTCCATCACACCTGGATTTATTGATTTCTAGTTGCATATCTAGAATGTCATAGGTTAGTTTGTTCCACTTGTGTCTCTGAATGGATTTCATAGGATTCCTAGTGTTATCAACATAGGGCCTTGGGTTAACTGCAGAACCCAGTGGAACAGCATTTCCATGGCTAGAAGTTTTTTCTCATCTTCAGACCAAGATGTTAGAGAATAGTTTCAGTTATGAAATATTTCAGTGAATCTTTTAAAATGCAAATGAAAAATTAATAGAGACAGGGCATTACTCTCTTTCCACTCCAGCATTAAACTTACCCCAACAAGTCTTCAAGAAATTCTTACAACAAAAGAAAATCAGATCCTGTACTGATTGAAACATTTCTCTTTCAAGAGGACAGAATATTCATATTTTGTTTCATTTTGTTTGGCAAAAATGTCTCAGTTAAAATGAGATGTCTGACTCATTTCTACAGCCAAATATTTCTGAAATAAAAGTTTGGAGTTACAAAAATAAAAAAAAAAAATCAAAATCCAATTCAATTCTAAAATAGGCTTAAAACTTGCTGATTTAAATCAAACCAAAATGTTTAGGGACAAAATTGTAGTTAAATAAGTAGTCTTCAAAAAATTTTTTAAAAGAGTGGAATCTTTTCCGCACATTGAATCTCATAGAGAAGTCTAAAATTAGAAATGGGTAAAAGCAAGACTACTATGATTAAAGAAGGAATAGAGAGACCCACCCTTCACCTGACTAACTTCTTCCCTCCTCCATCCCCCATAGTCATATGATACCTTCCCAGAAACCCCAAGGCTACTAGATATTCCTTTGGTTTCATCTATTGCCTTTGTTATTAAAAAAAAAAATTAATTAAAAAAATAAAAAGGCACTCTTTTGTGCATAGAGCCTTAATCCTGTCAACTTGAGTAGGCAGGAGACAGGCATGTTTATACCCTGACAGCACAGTTCTTTCTGCTTTGCCCACTGTTTGGGAGCAGGGGTTCTGAATATAGACAAGTCTGTCTACAAGTTCGATTTCTGTTGGTGGTTTAAATTTCTCCTGGCTGATTTGGCAGATTTTCTCTAATGATTTTCAAATCAAGAGGACAGGTACCACAGTCTTAAAAAGTAGCTCTACTGATGTTTGATAACATTGGCTATATTAGTACTTTCTTTTGCCAAAGTACACTGTCAAAACAGGCATTGGGTGGGGATTTGAATGCTCTTATAAAGGGCACAGACTTTCTGCAACATATTTTACCCAGTTAGGAGAGGTTGTTTTGTCTTTGATAAATTGCCCATGGTGAGGTGGGGATAAGAATGTTGATGTGATTCATGCAGAGATTCCCTCTGGTGTCCTCTATTTGACATCTGGGTTTTAAAATCCAATTGCCAGAAGCCATCCCATTCAAGGAGTAAAACTCAAGGAGTGAAAAATTGTGACCCCAAACACCAAGGTAAATGAAAATTGTGGGACTGATGTTCCAAACTGGCCTGACTGCATAGGATCTGATGAACAGAGGGAGGGAACTATGGAGGAGCTGCTGAGAATAAATAATGAATGGGGCTCATGGTTTCTGACCTTCTGCTGTGTGCTAGTCAAACCTAGAGATTTATCATAGCCTCCTAACAAGGCACTCGAAGAGAGAAATACACTGCTGAGCTCTACAATTTCAGTCCCAAGGGTTTAAGAGGAAGGTGACTATGGCTCCACTTTCCTTATCCTTTTTTTATGCCAGTTACCTAACCTCCCTAATTAAACCTTGGTTCCTTTAGCTGTAAATTCCAGTGTTTCTCGAACTGTCTGGCTGAAGGATCAGATTATTTTTTTAAAAATTACCAGTTCATGTATAGACTATATATGTATTTATAGTATAACACAGTAAAAATGAATTCCTAGAAATACTTAAACTTTTTATTCTTAAATTCGACAGACATAAAATGATTCTAATTGTTTTTAAAGTTTCTATTTTTTTTTTAAACATTCTTTTTTTTTAAATTTTTTTTTTTAAATTTATTTATGATAGTCACAGAGAGAGAGAGAGAGAGAGAGGCAGAGACACAGGCTGAGGAAGAAGCAGGCTCCAGGCACCGGGAGCCTGATGTGGGATTCGATCCCGGGTCTCCAGGATCGCGCCCTGGGCCAAAGGCAGGCGCCAAACCGTTGCGCCACCCAGGGATCCCTTAAAGTTTCTAAATATTTACTCTCAATTTCTGTAGTATTTTGTTTTATACTACAGACCAATAGCAATTTGTAGACACATATATGTGGACTAAGTATCATTGGCATAGGCAGTGATGGTATTCACTTTATGTAGGGGTATTATGAGGCTAGATGGAGTAGTACATATATTTGATAACCATTGTCATAATTTTTATATTTCCTGTACGCTTAACCCTTGGCAAGGCATTTTACCACTAGTAAATCACTATCTTGTAAAACCATAACAACCCAAAGGTTTTCATAAAGAATACATAGGAAGGAGAGAGAAGAAATAGGTTTAAATCAACCTCTCTTAAGAGACTGAGGAATGGCAGGTCTTAGGAACACCAGATGAAGGTTCAAATTTTGAGAGCCAATCCATATGCTAAGTACAAGTCCTGGGGCTGCTACTTTAAAAGTGTGAACTGAGGGAAGCCTTCAATCCAGGGCGTGATCCTGGAGTCCTAGGATCGAGTCCCACATCAGGCTCCCTGCACGGAGCCTGCTTCTCTCTGCCTCTCTCTTTCTCTGTGTGTGTCTCATGAATAAATAAATAAAATCTTTTAAAAAAATAAAGAATAAATAAAAATGTGAACTGAAGGCATCTAAACCAGTGCCCCTGTCTGTGGCAGAGAGTCATATCTGCTGCATAGTCAGTGTGATGCTCTGGTGATTAGGTGGGTCCTGGATTTCATTCCCCTTGTTAGAGCTCCTGGGTATTTAGTACTTGGTCTTGGCGGCACATAGACCTGGGTTTGAAAGTTTCCTTCTTATTGCTGGTGTGACCACAGATGAGGTTATTTATGTTCTTCAAGCTCCTGTTTTCTCCTATATAAAGTGGAGGCTGGTAATAGTGCCTGGCTTCTTATTGCTGCTGAAAGGATTAAATGAAATAATTAAAGGAAATAATTTTTGAACAGATAATGGTAGTCTTAAGTCTAGAGTAAGCAGCTCAATTTTAGTTAAGTGATTCTAGCACATGGCTGGATTTTGCTTGGTGTGATGGACAGAAGGGGCAACAGCATAGACCTCTTAAATACAGTAGAAGAAAAGAACCCCAAACCTTAGCACACCAGTTTTAAAAGGTTTCTGCCCCTTAAATTATGACTTTCCCTGTAGCTATCTAACACTCTTTCTCCTTCTCTTCTCCCCAGCTGTGAAAGAGATGGTTATAATACAGAAAAATGAATCAAAGTCTTGAATACATCATCCAAGGTGAGGAAAACTGCAGGGGTTGAACAGAAATCTGGGGAAGAAGGAGCCCCCTTTTCCTCCCTGTCTATACAGCGTGCTGAGACTATTTGTGATTAAAATTCTTAACACGATTTCAAAGCATCTCCTTCCTAGGTAGATGAAACTCAAAGGCAGCACAAAGATTGAGGAATGATCTGACTCAAATGGCTCATTTGTAAGAGCTTGAGTAACACTCCATAATGAATTTGCTATTTACTGATGATATAGCAGTGCATTCATTTGGCATTAATGGGCAGGGCCAATGTACAGTCATAGTTATTTTATTTAAATTCAGAATTTGGTACCAGGCAACTAAATTGCTGCAGGAAGAAAGTGATATGCCAATTTCAAAGGTACTTATTGCCATACTATCTCATAGCTGAAAAATAGAAGATGTGGAAACTAGCATGAAACTATAAATATTAGCTAATGACAGTGCTGCTGCTACTAATAATATACTTTATTTGGAAGGTACATTTAATGAATGGAGATTTCCTGAAAAGTTATGGATCCACAAGGGTTGAACTTAAGGTATAAGAATGGCCATTGTGGCTCCCAAATACTTCTAACTTATACAATTATGGGGAAAATTTCATTGGGTGTAATTTTTAATTAAGCTTCAGTAGGCTTTTAACTTCACCCTACTTTCATCCCTAAACTCCTCTTTAGTTATTTCTAGAGCCCTTAGGCCAGGTGGTGTCTTGAATGTGCCCTAGACAGAACCACCTCAGATGGTGGTTCTCCTCATCAAAGGACCTTAACATTATTTCCTTCCTGGTGGCCTCTGTAAGACTACTGCCCTACTAGTACAACTCCCCTTCCCTTGGAGGGCTGTCTAGACCATGTAGACTATGGTCTGGGCCAGAGTTGGCAAAGTAGTTCTCTCTCACAGTCATCTTATAAACATAGATCTCCCTGTTTCTTACATTAACCTCTTTCTTATAGGAGCTCAGAATCAGGCCCGTACGCTAGGTTTTTTGTGTAGGTAACAGGAAGGCAGGTGAGGATAGAGACTCTGCCATTCCCTGCATTGACTTTATCTGACTCCTCCTAGGGACCTGCTACAAAGCCCTTGTGAATCTTACTTATGTAAATAAACATTGGCAAAGTAGAAAGGATCATCCAGCTCCATTTTCCAAGAGCGTCTGGATCCTGGCTGCAGTCCAGAGAAGAATACCCCTACAATGAAAAATTGATTAAGTCATATCTGCCATTTGTATTTTCACATGAATGAGTTTTTAAGATATTTTTCTAGGAGCATGCTTGGATAGGAGAGGAGCTGGAAAATATGGGTTACCTGAGATGGAAGAGACTGGGGGGCAGGGTATGATGTTGAGGGTACTGAAACCAGTTTTGACAACTTTGGAGTTGTGCTGTGAGATAGCCCGGCTCAGTCTTACTATTAGCAAAATTTAAGAAAAGCCAGGAAGGAGGTGGTAACTGTAGCTAAAATGGACCAAATAAGGAAAGGAAAATGAAGTCCCTATATTTTCACATGAATCTGCCATTGTGCATGTTCTGCTTAGTATTTGGCATTTTTGACTGTGGGTCTAAATCAAAACCTTTGAAAAATTGAGCATGGCCATCCAAAGAGACTGATTACCACTCATCTGCTGATTATGAGCAGTAATCTCTCAAAAGTCATTCATTTCCACCTTTTGTGCACAGGTCTTGTCTGAAGGTATATGTCAGAGGAGAGCTGCAGAGGATTCCTATAATTTTGACTCTGAAGGGAATACTGTAGTCATTCTCTGCAATCTGTTTCTTTGATGTCCAGATCGCCCCTGTAGGGAATGGAGGGGAGGAGGAGGAGGAGGAGGCATGTGGGGAACAGGAAAGACTTGTTTAAGTGAGGTGTGTGCCTCACTCAGCCTAACTGGATCATTTCCAATGAAGTGAATCCAGGGAGATAGTGCAGACAGTTGGAGACATAAGCACAGTCAGGGCAAGGGTTTCTCCCTTCATCATCATCAAGGTCTTTTTAAAACATGGCTTTCTTCCCTTAGGGATCTCACATTTTAATAATTTTATTTACCCAACAGCACTTACCAAGTAACAATGGCTTTGTTTTTTCTTGTTTATTAAGATAAGCTAGGGATAACTGCAAATCAAAGTTTTTGATTGACATATGATAACCAGGTAACCAGTGTTATTAATGATATAATGCTGTAAAAATTAAAACAAAATGAAAGAAAACTTGGTGTGCTTATTTATTTTAGTTATATGTATGTTTGCTGTTGGGCTTTCAAGATAATAAATATAATTAATGATGCCTGTTTCTACTTTTACTCAATCTTGGAGGAATGCCAAATTGAGGAATACAGGATGGAAAAACTTTCTGGAGTCTCCCAGGGTTGAGCATATATGGAGAGCCACATCATGCCTTTGGAGACTTTTCTTGAGGAGCTTTTGAGCTTCAGCCAATGTCTTTTTTTTTTTTTTAATTTTTTTAAAAGATTTATTTATTTATTTATGATAGAGAAAGAGAGAGAGAGAGAGAGAGGCAGAGACGCAGGAGGAGGGAGAAGCAGGCTCCATGCTGGGAGCCCGACGGGGGACTCGATCGCAGTACTTCAGGATTGCGCCCTGGGCCAAAGGCAGGTGCTAAACCGCTGAGCCACCCAGGGATCCCCTTCAGCCAATGTCTTAGGATGACAGGGGGTATACCTATTTCTTGGGTAGTTCACAACTCTGTCTAAAGATCCAAAGGCTATTTTCAAGCAACCAACAAGACTGGTTGTTTAGCTGACTCTCTTTCTAACTGTCCCATTTCATTTAAGTTTCCAGTCTTGACACCTCAGGAAGAATATTGGATTAAAATGGTTTTATCCAACATTAGTGAGCTAGGTGGGCAAATTCAGCCTATGTGGCAATTTCCAGACAAGTCTTTATTCATCAGTCTTTTGAAATACGCCTCTTATTTATCTCAGAGGCCTGAGGAAATAGGTCTTGAGACATGAGTGGACCTTTGAGCCACTTTTATCAGCACCTGGTATAAGTCCTCATCTCCACTGGCCACAGAGAAAAGGGAAAACAAAATATATGAGTTCAGCAGTTTACCTCCATGAAGGAAATGTCTGTTATGATATTTGTACCTTATGATGAAGCTTTCAGAGCATTCATCTACAAAATTTGTATTGTCTTTAAAGGGATAATGGAAGCAGCATATAAATTGGAGAAGTAATTTGGTTTACAGTGTTTTTAAGAGGACCCACTAAGTTATTGACCCCTTGTAATTTATTAAAGCATATGAGACTTCCCTTATGAATGGTTAATTTAAAATATATAAAACAGGCAAATACACATAGAAGACTTTTTATAAATGATCGTGGCTCAACTGCCTATTTAAACCAAACATACATTTGATTGTTTTTAAATATTGATTCCTTTGCTGTTATTACAAAACACTGAGTAGGAGTTCACACAATGAGGGTGACATGTGAATGTGTCAAGCTAATGTCAAAACAACAGCCTTGAGCAGCATCACAGTCTGACAGGTTTCAGAACGGAGTGACTGCTGACTGGACTACTCCGAGGCTGAATTGGGTCTCTCCTTGTAAGGACTTTGCTATTTTCTTGGGTGTGTGCAGCCTGGAGTTATGTCAGACTTCTCTGATTATATCCCTGTGTAGAGAGGGAGGGCATGAACTTTGCCAACAGGAAGGATGAATATGTATGGTGTTTTTCTTTGGATCAGGCTAACTGCGACCTCTGCTGAGAGGGATTGTGTGACAGTATGCTTGACTTTCTAAGCATGAGGCCTGCCAAATAAAGCATCTAGGTCGTACCTCTCATATAAGGGCAATCAACCAACCAATGCTGAACTTCTTAGAGCCTAGAAAGCACTTCTTTTATTGTGGGGCCACTGAAAATATTATTTCCTTTGCCTGGAATAATTCTGGCTCCTCTGAAACTAGTGTAAAACTGGTCCTGTGTGACATCTACCTACAGTGGAAATCTTGATTTAAATGCAATAAACTAAGGGCACCTTCATAGACTTCCCAAACTAACTTAGGAGGACCCCCTGCTATTTTGTATTAGTTAGAGCTCTCCAGAGAAATAGGACTAATAGGAAGGATATATGTGTGGTGAGGAGAGATAAGGAAATTTGCTCACAGGATTATGGAAGCCTGAAGAGTCCAAAATCTGCTGAGGAAAACTGTTAGACTGGAGACCCAGGGAAGATCCATTGTTGTAGTTCAAGTCCAAAGCCATCTATTGACAGAATTTCTTCTTGCTTGGCGGGGGGCGGGGGGAGAGCAGTCTTTGTTCCATTTATTAAACAAATTGGATGAGGCCCATCCAAGTTATAGAGGATAATCCACTTTGCTCAGAGTCCACCAATTAAAATGTTAATCTCGTCTAAAACATACTGCCACAGGAGCATCCTAAATAATGTTTGAACCAAATCTGTGTACTATAGCACAGCCAAATTAACCGTCACACCCAAGTAACATTATCCTGTTACTGGTTATGCATGTGAATGTTTTCATTCCTCAGTAGGCATGAGGACATGGGGCATGTTTCTTTCTTATATTTTTGATATGTGCCCCAAATACCAAGTAGACACTCACTGTTTAGTTAAGTCATTATTTGTCAACACATGTTTATTAAGTACCTATCCTGTGCTAGATACTGTTCTAGTTTCCAGGGAGAAACAGTGAACAAGACATAAAATTTCTATCCTCTTGGAGCTTCTATTCAAGTGGAAGTATCTAAAAGTTGAGAAGTTTTAATAGGGATGTGACCTGATCTTACTTTGGTTTTAAAAATACCACTTTGGGGGCTACATTAAGTAGAATGTTAGGCTGGGACAGGAGGGAAGAGTGGGAGCAGAGAGCAGTTAGGGAGCCATTGTATCAATTTGGATGAGATATGATGGTGGCTTGGACTAGGTTGGCAGAAGAGGAGGCAGTGAGGAATTTAGATTTGGGACATATACTGAAGGTGGAGAAAACTTGATGAAGTGATGTGAATGTGGAGTATGTTTATAGAGAAATCAGCAACAGGGCCTAAATTTTGGGTCCAAGTAACTGTGGGGGTGGTGTTCCCATTTACTCAGTGTGAAGCTTGGGGGAGAAGCAGGTTTGAGCAGGAAATCAAGATTTGTTTTGGATATTTTAGATTGACATGTGTGTTTGATATTTGAATGGAGAGGGTGAGAGGGCAATTGAGTATAGAGGTCCAGATCTCATGGAAGAGGCCTGTCCTGGAGGTGTAGATTGCTTATGAAGCCGTGGGATGGGAGGTGATCGTATAGGAAGTATACAGAGGATATGAAGAGGAGAGTGTCAAGGGAGAAGATGTGCCCTTGGGTTTGAATAGAGAGAAAGATCTCAGAAAGAGACTGAAAAAGAGTGGTTGGAGGTAGGAGGAATAGCAGAAGGGTTTGGTGGCTAGGAGCCCAGGCAAGACAATGTTCCAAGAAATAGGGAGAGATCATCTCTGTTTGCAGCTGAATGAATGAATTAGGTCCCAGAATCTATGAAGCACTCAAATAACCCAAAGAGTTCTAAAATAGGGTATTATGTCTGTGTGCCTCTTTGGGGAGATAAATCAATTACATTTGACTGGAACATTCCTTGAGAGCTGTGGTAGAGAAATTGGGGAAAGAATAGAAGAACCTTTTTTTTTTCCCTCTTCTGAGATTAGCCACTTTGTGCTCAATGAGAAAGGGAGAGCAGTGTATTTGTTTGTTTTACCGTTCATTGAGAGCCTGTTATATAATAGGCCCTGTTTAACCCTGAAAGTTATAATTCTGTGAGTCTGGTCTGAAAATCAAGCTTTCAGGGCAGTTTTATGTTTCTCTCTGTGTGTCTCATATTCTATCATAAGAAGTCCATGCAAATTGAATAACTTGAACTGAAAAGAAAAAAGAGAAGGTCCCTCTAGAAATATATCACACAAAGGAAAGAAATCTGAAGTTCAGAATTTAAAATAAGGGTAGTAAAATACTAAGAACAGAGTCCTATTAAGTGGCATGTGGAGATAATAGAGGATAGAACATTAGGAGAAAACATTTATCGAGCACTTTCTGTGTGTCAGGCATTTTCTAAATACTCAGCACATATTAATTTATTTAATATTCACAATAATTCGATACAGGCACTATTACTCTCATCCCAATGAGGAGACTGTAGCATTGACAAATTAAGAAATTTGTCTCAAAACAAATAGTTTATAAGTGATTGAGCCAGGATTTAGATTTAGCTGTCTAGTTCCAGAGTCTACACGCATAACCATTATGTTTCATTGCCTCTGATAACTCCATGGGATAACTTTCAGAAGAAGCATGAAGTGATATTGGCTTGGGAATCCCGTTAAAGATCAGGAGAATGGTGGAAGCTGCAATGGAGGTGGAAGCAAGATCTCTGAGATTTGATGACAGAGAACACTGGAAAATCTTTTCAATGAATAAAGATATTTGAAGCGGTGATTGGTGTGTGTGTGTGTGTGTGTGTGTGTGTATGTGGGTGTGTATGTGGGTGTGGTGTGGGGAAAGCAGTAAAGTCTATCCACACCTGTCAGAGTGTTTTAGCAGTGCTACTAGCTGCTCTGCCTAATATGTGCTCCAGTGCTTTGAAGAAAAGGGTACAGGCTTCTCTAAGGAGGCAGGGTGATGACAGGTGAATTTCCATGTTACATGTTTAAGGGTTTCTTTGTGGCAGGGATAATACTTACAGCTTGGTCCATCTTGCTCTCTTCTGAAAATCTCTAAGCCTGGTCCACAAAAAATCTGCGTGGTTATATTTTGATGTAGTTATCACACCAACTGGTTGATAAGATTGATAAGAGAGTGGCAGGAATGACAGGGAATTCCTTGTAAGGGAGAAACAAGGGACATCCACGTGTTCAGGATTGGCATCACCCTTTCTGCAGTTGTCCAATCCCTTGTTTTCACTGTAACTGGGCAGGGAGGATGGAGTTCACCTACTTGAGCTCCCAGAAGCAGGGCCTGCTTCCTTCTGCCTGATGCCAAGAGGTCTACCTGCCTTTTGTTCCCTTGCTCATTCAGTGGAGAGAGGAGATCGGGACTCAAAAGACTTGTTGCAGCTAAACAAGTCTATGTTTTCATGTTAAAGAAGGTCAAAATCATGGCTGCCTGATCTCAGTGTATTAAAGAAAAAAAACCCACTCCGCTACTTATTTTTTTTTTTAAACAGGGAAAAGAGCTAGATTACTAACTAAATAAGTGTTACCAGAATTCAAATAGGTGATAATTGCAAAAGGAAGTCTAAATAGGCTTTTATTTTGCATTAAAGAGTGAAAAAGTCATTGGTGTTTTCAGAATCATGGAGAGCCTAACCCTTTGCTTTCCAGGGTTCAGAAGAATCTTTTGGAATTCTAAAAAGCCTGATGCAAAATAACATTCACTGCTTGCTTGGGGTTGAATTGGGCTAGCTGTCTAATTTTCCTCATGTTTCTTAGTCTTCACTTGCACCTCTGATCCTGGTCATAACAGAAAGCAATAATTGCATTACCCCAAAGCATCTGCTTTGATATAATGAGAAAGTGTTGGCTGGTGGATGTCTTTTTCTGTGGTGTTTCAACACTAAATCTTGCATCAAATACCTTGTTAGACTAGTTATCTTCAATACAATTCCACTGACCTTTTTTGGACTAGGGGAGAAGACAAGTACAAATAATTTTAGTATAAGATAGACTGTGAACTGTAATATAGGCATATGCTGAGTGCAATGGGAATTATGTGTAATGATAACATAAGAGAATGCTAGGAGCAATCATATATTTAATAAAATCCTATGATAATGGTCATGATAAGAGGGGAACAAAGATGAGGCTTGAGATATATTTGGCCTATAACTAGCATTGGATCCATATCTTACCTGAAATTTGGACCACAGCAGTTTCTCCAAACTATTATTAGCTGGCACTTTTGAGTGTTTACTATGTGTCAGGCTCTGTCCTCAGTGGTTATAGAATATTCCATTCATATTGTAGAGATAGAAACTATTATTAGCCCAGTCTTCAATGAAATAATGTGCTCAGAGAGATTAGGCCACTTTTCCAATGCCATGTATTAGTAATAATGAAGCTGGAGTTAGAAACCGGGTCTGACTTACTCTAAAGGAATTCCGTGTTACTATGTTCCATGAGTGTTTGGAATGGATATACCAAGATACACTGACCCCTAGTGTAGAGCACATTCTGCCCCAGGAAGGTGAGAGTTGTGACCCAAAAATATTTTTTCTCAGATTTCCTCATACCACAAATGAAATAATGAAATTTGTCTTGGGCTAAAATTTAAAAATTATTTGTAGTTATTGGAGCCAGAGGTGATTTCATGGTAAAAATGGCAGTGTTAGAAGCATGAGCTGGGTAAGGGATACCAGTTTTATCATTGCTTTTTTTTTTTTTTTTACAGCTTGTTCTTGCAGAACATTGGAATACTGGAAGAAGTAGGACATATAGCAAACAATATTGTAGCTAACTAGCAACTAAAGGAAAGTTTCATAACTTCAGTTAATAAGATGTAGATCTTCTAATATGTTTAAAATGAAGAGTCATTTAAAAATGTTATTTTGAACATGAAGACATGGAAGGATGTCGGCTGGAAATGTATTGCAGAATGAGGTTTGGCCTGACTAAACACTATTATTTTTGAAACAGTGATTCAGTTGTGTTCAATGCTATATGAGGTTGTGGTGAGAGGCTTCTCACTTGCTCAAGCAGAAATTACAAAGTGAGGTAATGTTCAACCTTTACAACATAAATGTAGTCTGTAGCCTGCCTGAAAGACTGTAAACTGGGATTTGGGTTTTAACTTTGCCACTAAGTTATATTTGCCAGTCTGTCTCTGTTTCTTGTTCTATCAGGTGGATGTGAGGGCACTCTAACTGTGAAATTGGAGATCATGGTTTATTCAGTTTAGATGTTTCACTGCTTCATGTGTATCTGTCACTGAGAGGAAGAGCATTCTGTGGCTAAAGCTCAGCTGTGAAGTGGGAATAATAGTTCCTATCTACCCATCGCATAATTGGGAATTATCAGTGAGATAGTGGTATGAAAGCTCTTTAACTAGCTAAAAGTATACTTAGTGTGGGGCTAGGTAGATTGCCTATGCTAATTTATATTTATATAGCATCTTCACAGACTTATATTTTTTATCTCTCACAACATCCCCTGAAATAGGAAAATATTTTACAGGTGAGGAAACTGAATCACTGAGTGATTATGTGACTTATTAGCAATTATAGTAAATTAGTAGAATAAAAACTGGACCTGAGGTCTCCTAAATTGCTGCTGGGTACTGTCCCCTGTAAATGTGATATATTATTATTTTGCTTTGAATCACAGAATAATGGAGAACAAGGAAATTGAGAGTCTTTTAAAGTAGTTTTTTAAGTGGCCTGAAAAACAAAAATATGTTTTTTTCCCATTTAAAGCAGATTTTGTAGATATATTTATTGGGAGAAATAGGTCCATCTAGGAGGTAATTCCTTATGTTGTTTGATTTTACTTTTTGGTGGGCAATTGCTTTTTTTTGATGTTGTTGTTGCTCTGCAGTAGGAAAATATTACTATTGTAAGTGAGGGTTGAAATGTGAAAACAGGCTCTCAAATAAAAATTGTATGGGGCACTTAGCATTCTGAAAAATATTTGAGTCATTATGCTGCAGTTCTAAAATTGAATCAATGCTATATTTAATAAGGCACAACAGGCCATGAATTACTGCACATTAATTCATACCCAGTATGTTGCTAGGCACATGGCTAAAAGCTGAGTACAGTCAATGCAACTAAACATGAATACACCATAATTCACACACCAGAGGGGCCCACTGTAATTATAAAATGCTATTATAAAGGGTTATTTAAAAATATTTAGATATGTTAAGTTTTATGCCTACATTATTCATGATATGTGGTATTCTCATAAATTTAGGAGCATACTCCCCTTTTCTCAATACAGTAATTCTAAGATTTACATGTTAAAACCTAGATCTCCATTTTTCTCATCAGCAGGCTCCCTAAGGCTAGAAATATTATTCTATGGTTTCCAGTTTTCATTTGGGAAGAAACAACTTTCTCTAAGCAAGAAGTGTCATATCAAGTTGTGTGACTGCAACATTTTGATTAAGGTAGAATAGTGAAGAGTGAGAAATTCTACTGCAGTTTCAATGGAGACAAAATGATAGGCTGAAGGGTGTGACTGGGCTGTCCCAAGAGGATGCTCCTGGGCCCTAAGGAGTAGGAAAATGGAAGCCCTGATGTTGGTTCCATGTATCACAAGGAGGGTGGGTAAGAGTAGGTAAGGAGTGATTGCTCTGGTCTTTTTTTATTTTTAACTTCACAACTATGGTTTGCATTTAATATTGGTAATTGTTGATGAGGAACTTTCAGGAAAATCTAACTCATTCTACAAATATTTATACAATGCTTCCTGAGGAACTATCTGAGCATCGTTTCCAGTGACCCAGAAGTATAATGCAGGCTCCTAGAATTCTAGAGCAGGGAGCTCTTGGTCGTTACCCTCACACCTAAATATGATGCAAAATAACTATTGTTGTAATATGTACAATAAAACTTAATTTTTATATAACATTTAAAAATTTATGAAACATTTATAAATTTCTAAGTACCATTTATGTTTGGTACTTAGATTTTTATACTCACTGATACTTGTGTAGCTGACTTTGTTACAATGATTAAGAGGAGAAAATTTATCTATATTATTTAATTATATTATAAACTTTATAAGCCAAGATATTAACGTAATAGCTAGACTTAAATACTATTAAAAGCCAAACAAGGAAGAGTATTGCTAAAACTAATGAACCGAGTTCAATTTACATTTATATTACCAAGACTAATTGTGAGATCTTTCACCTTGATTGGAGTCCTTAGCAAATAAAAATATGCTCAATTTTTTTGAGTGTTTGAATTGCTCAAGCATTACAGGAAATTAAACTTGACCAAGACATTCATCTGTTCAGACTAAGGATGGAAAAATGAACTTCCTTAAAACAATGAGCCTGTGGACACAAACTGAAGCTCTATGTGGTCTTGCTCATGCATTTGTTAGTCGTGATTTTTAACCGCACATGTTGTATTGAAACTTCAGCTATATTAAAACATGTTAAAACTAGTTAGTTCCCCTCAAAAATCTACAAATAAAAACACTGCTTAGGATGCTGGTTCTGTTCTCAGCCTAATGTAATGGCTCTCAAATCCCAAAGAGCATCAGAATGATATGGAGGGCTTATTAAAACACAGATTGCTGGGCCTATCCTCAGAGTTTCTGATTCAGTAGTTCTCTATGGGCTTCAGTAATTTGCTTGTTTAACAAGTTTCCAGGTGATGTTGCTGTTGGAAGTCTGGGACCACATTTTGAGAACCACTGATACATTTTTTTGGATTACAGTTACTATTTTATTTGATGCTGTTAGCACACAAGTTGGTATTTTTGGAGCCTGGCAGGGAAAAATTGAGTCTGTGATTTATTTACTTGATGACTAATAAGGCAAGTTAATAGGTCTATATTGAAAGAAGAATGTTCAGCATAGGACACTTTCCAAGTTTCTGCCCCTTTTGAGTATTAATAGGTCAAAGGCTTTTAATCACAAATGCAGTTCCTGGTTTATGAATGGCTTGTTTTCCAGAGTTTGTTGTCTCTTTTTGAATGTTCCACAGATGGCAGAACTAACTAGCAAAAGAAAAAAAAAAGCCTATTAAATCCATATGTGTCTGAGGTACAGTATCAGTTGAATTCTTACTTTCCACCACTTCTAAGGAAATATGTATTTCAAGTTAATAATAATTAAAATTTATAAAGCAAATTAAAATGTTCAAGTGCTTTCATATGTGTATCTCATTTAATCCTCACAAAGATCCCATGAGGAAGGTCTTCATTATAATAACTTTAAAGATATGTTCTGCATAAAGTCATTCAGTCAGTATATGATTAGAGTCTGGATTGGAATTCAGATTCTTTGACTCTAGACTCCATGCCCTTTCCACTTGCTATGACACTTCTGTCACGTAGGACATGGAAACTCTGGGAATATATGACTGTGATGGAAGCCCCAACCTCTGAACCTCTCTGGTTTTTGACTCTTCCTACCTAAATTTCCTGGGTTAGCACCTATTGGTCTTGGGCTAGAGCTCCTATTTATTCCTTTATTCCTTATACCTATTCTTTGACACTTTTCTACTTTAGCTGTCCTATTGGATTTGACCTATAACTTACTGGAGTAATTTTCATTTGCCCTTTTTGTCTGGTAATTCAGGTCCTCTTATAACTGAGAAGTATTTAAGAGAAGACACAGATTTCAGGCCATGAACTTCTTTGCCTTTTAATTTTGGATTCAGAAAGTTCCCCAAATAAGTCTTCTTTTGAGGTTAAAACTCAACACAGAGTGGTAAAGGAGACTGAATAAAATGTCTGTTTTTGTAAAGCAAATATTCTCCTACTTAATATCAACAGAAACACTTCTCCAGCTTTGATTCAAAAGTTGACCATTATGGTGGTAGATGAGCTAGATTTCTAGTGTGACTGATGAATTTAGAGAAAAGCCAGATTATTATAATTGTGGCAATGTTTAAGGTCCGCACTCAAACCCCACTCAGGGCACCAGTGCATAAGCAAATGGTTTGCAGATCCTTTGAGATATTAGTTATCGGTCAGTCATATATGTTACAGTATCAGTTGCTGGTTGCCAGCCAAGGATGCCAGTCTTACAAGGCACATTGCTGGTGTAAAGAAGACTCCAGGTAGTAGTAGTCCTCAAGGCTACATTTTCCTCCCAAATACCACTTTGGTACTGTAAAGATGATTTAATCCTTAGTTGTTCTAAGTGCCAATTTTTCAAATACAATGGTACAAGACAAGTAAGTCTCCCAGCAGCCTTAGTTAGCACAAATATAAGTACATACCATTAAGATAAAGAAGAATATGTGGCATATCTGTCTGATTAAAGAAATGCCAGTGATGAAGGCAGAGTGATGCCACCAGAAACAAGGGGGCTGAGGTCGCCTTCAGGCCCATGGAGAGTTAATATTAGCCCTCTTCAGACATGAAAAATAATAATTAAACACTGCTTGTCAATTAATGCCAACTTAAAGAAAAGCCCTACACTTAGATTAAGTGAGGAGCATGGGTTGCTTGAGAACAGCGAGAAAGGAGGAGGGAAAAGGGTATAAAATAATGGAAAAGATAAGGTGAAAAAGGAGAATAATTAAACACACATGTACTTTCACAGAGTTGGGGCATTCATATTTCTAATTAGAATTTCAATGCAGGAGCCCAATTTAACCTTAGGGAGTCTTTATATTCATGTCACTGTTGTACACAGCAATCAATCCAACTCTGGCATCTTACTTGCAAGTTGAATTTTCATACTACATTAGTGGAGCCCCAGCCTCTTTGTATCTTTAATGGATATTTTCTTTTTTTAGAGCTTTAGTGTGTGTTTTGTTTTCTAGAAAATTCTCTGCTGTGAGGAGCAATAGCCATTTAGATACTGGAATTCAAAAGAGTCAGGGGCTTCTTGATATTAACCCCTTTCTTTCTTGACAAATGCAGTCGTGATACTTTTGCAATTATCTTCAATCATGACTACGTGAGTGATGTTAGTGGAATAATCCATGTGTGTCCAACAAAACAGCCTAGTGCACTAGGCAGTAAATGGTAAATAAAAGAATCCAGAATTCTCTCTCCAATGACTGTATAATAAGCCGTTAACAAGCTACTTTGGAGTTAAGTTCCTCCCAAATCTCCGAAATGGAATTTTGACTTCCCTTTGTCTTTCTCTTCTATAGTCCTCAGCAGATTTATGTTTAACTAGCATTTTCTAATTCTGGAACATATTATAGAACCACCGCCTACCACTCTATATAGCTAAAAGGTCATCGCTTCTAGTTTTCCATCTTATCAAATGGGAAACTGAAACCATAGAGGTTAAATATTTTGCCTCAAATCATATCGCTCAGGAGGAGGTAATTTTAACTCATGCCATGTAATGTAGTATAGAACTCAGATATCATGAATTCTTCTCAAGTAGGAATTTATGACCTTTATGGTATTACTTCTTAGACAAGCCTAAAAATAGTGTTATACTGGGTCAAATCTAAGTATTACCCAGGCCTATAGTTTGTCTCCAATAATATCAGTAAGAGGATATTTTGCCCCTACTCCTTCAGAGTTCTGATTTTCATCTGAGCTCTCAGAAACTACATCTCAGTATGTGCATGGTTTTGTCACAGTATGAAGTCAGAATCAGGAACCAATACAGACCCTCAGTGAGTCTAGTAACTCAGAGCAATGATGATCCATAGAGAAATACACCCTATGGATTTATTTGGAATGAAAGACAGTGAATCCGGGTAATAGGAACTGATAGGGATATTGGCATGGAACCCAAGACATCTTCAATTTTCCAGTCTAAAGAGACTGGCAGAAACATTGGTCATTGCCTGGAAACATAGGCTGGGCAGTCAGGCTTTAGTCAGGGCTAGTGTTGGACCATACTCTGTGGTGAGATTTGTGAGGCTAAGACAAATAATCCTCCCAACTGTTAGCCAACCCCAAGATGTGAAATTTCCTATGCTAATAACCCTTCCTAAAGCTCTTTTTTACAATTTAACTGGCTTTTAAGGCCTTATGATATCTAATAAGAAATTTTGTTAGAATCTTACACATCAAGATTTAAATATTTTGCTCATTCAAGTTAAGAGAATTGAAACCTACTGATCATCTTTGCACGTTGCCAAGTGGAGAGGTACATGATCCCAAGGGACAAGCAGATAAATGTTTCATTGGGGTAGAGGGAAGAAAGCTTTGGGTGGTATTCACACAGGTTCTACAGGTACTGAAAGGAGGTAGTTGAAGAAGCGTCTGAACCTTAAGGATACTGAGACTGTGTCTGAGGGTGGTTTTGAAAGGGCAGTTGTAGAGGGGAAAATTGGCCAAAGATAAACTGTACTTGTTCATAGTTTTTTTTTTTTTTTTTGGAAATAACAGGGGGATGGTTTGGAGCTGATAGAGCAGTTTAGTTTAGCAATTTGTTCTTTGGAAAAGGCCTTTAATCCTCAGCTCCTATACCTGTTGCCTGTCTCTACCCCCTCATCATTCTCTAGGGAAGTTTCAAACAGAATTACTTATAGTCAAGTGAGAACCAAATTAAGGGAGCTACAGGTACACCAAGCAGATGCCTTAGATTATTTTTCTTCTTACTTGCTTCTCTTTAGAAGCAAATAAGCCCTCTCTTCCTGAAGCCTAATTATTTGCATTGACTTGAAATGTGTTGCTTACCTGATTTGCAATTTCAAAATGTTCGTTTTCTCTGTGGATCTACTTCCTCTGCCTTGATGTGATCTCTGGACCTGGTAAACATCTGCTCTCCAAAGGCAAATTATGCAACAAGGCAAAACAGGCAGCAATTTCCATTTCTCCATTTTTAAAAGATTTTATGTATTTACTTAGAGAGAGAGAGAGAGAGAGAGAGAGAGTGAGTAGGGGTAGGGAGACAGAGTAGATTCCACACTGAGAGCAGAGCTCCACATGGGGCTCAGTCTCATGACCGTGAGATCATGACCTTAACTAAAATCAAGAGTCAGAGGCTTAACCAACCGAGCCACCCAAGTTTCCAAGATTTCTCCATTTAGATGGTAATATCTATATATGATCTGATAGTCATACACACACACACACACACACACACACACACACACATATACTGATATGTATCAGACCATTTGATTGCAATATAGAACTTGGCATTTGAACCCCTGAGGAAAGAATCTGTGTTTATTTCATCTTTTATCTCAAACATTAGCTCACTGCCTGGCATATTGGAGAAGCCAAATAAATGTTGACCTAAAAGTTTTATTCAGTTCACTATTAAAGCAGCACCTGCCAAGTTCCAGGTAATGGGGAGGAAGTAAAAAGCCACACATTGTGTCAAAGAGTTTACAAGTTCAAGTGAGTGAAATAAAATTATAATAAAGGTTTGAAGAAAATGTTGCAGGAAATGAAAGTGATAGTTACTAAATAAGACAAAGAACAGGGAAAGGCTTCATGGAGGTAACATCTGAGCTGAGCCTTGGAGGATAATTCGAAGTTGGAGAGGAAATGGAATGGAAAGAGGAGAAAGGAAATGAAATGGGAAAGAGAAGAAAGGAACAAGATAAACCCAGCCAGGATTTAGGAAAGTGCTGGACCATAATTTAAAAAGTGTCTTAGGGGGCATCTGGGTGCTCAGTCAATTGAGTGTCCAATTCTTGGTTTTGGCTCAGGTCATGATCTTGCAGTGGTAGGATTGAGCTCCTCTTTGGGTTCTGTGCTCTTTTTTAAGAAAAAACGTCTTTGGAGGAGGAAAAAGAGGTGTGTGTGTGTGTGTGCGCACATGTGATGAAGAAGATATATGGTAGAAAACTGGATGATTTAGTTTCAGTAGATAATGGTAATGACTCAGTTACAATTGTGCTTGTATTACCTGCCAATAGCATATTAGAGTGAGATAAATAGGTTATGAAGTTAACGCAGAAATTTAGTCTGGGGCAATAAATGCTTGAAAAACGATATAGCAGCTGGAAGTGTCAAGGAGGAAATGAATTCAAGAGATAGTATAGAGATACAATTAAAAAAATAATTGCAAGCCAGTTGAAAGAGGATAAGCTACAGCAGCTATCAAAAATGACTCATGTTTTACATCAGCACAATAGAAGATCCTGATGACAATTACTGAAATAAGAGAGGAAAGAAGCATTTTAAGAGTTAAAAAATTGAGCACCTAGCCAGTTCTAGAAAGATGGAGCAGGAACAAATAGGTACTAGCCTCCTTTCGTAACTCCATTCTCAGTCCCAGTCACCTCTGCCACACTGAGGAATTGTTAGACTGCATGCAGGATGTGGAAAGTGTTAGCAAGGCCTAGGATTAGATGGGGGAGCAAGTACATGCAATTTTTTGCTGTCTGAGCCTGTGAGTTACAACAGAACTCTCAGGTATGAGAACTAGAATGAATTGCATCCTGAAGAAGGCTCAGCTTATGGACATCCTTGGGTCACCTTCACCTGCCTCCCAAAGAAAAACAACCTCTCCCCCCGCTGACCACTGACAGGAAATGACTGTACTAGCTTGGACCTGAGGGGAAGCTGAACAGGTAGGCTCCCTACTCTGCAGGCTGCAGAAACCCTAACTTTGCCAGGGAGAGAGGAGAAATGAAGATTTTCCTCCCAGGTAGCAAACTGACAGATTGGCTTTTGGGGATGCCCTGTGAAAGCAGACTGCTTCTGTTTAGGGTATCTAAGCTCTGAATGTGAGATCTGAGAGTGAGTCAAAAGTTGGCAAAGAAAACTAGGGGATCTAGCAATGATAGAGGAAGAGCAGAATAAACTATATGTAGTTCATAAAATGTGTGTGTGTGTGTGTGTAAGTGTTAAGTGTAAGTGTGCTGGGGCAACTGAAAAAAACTTGAACAAAAATTTCCAAGAGAACTTGAGGTTCAAATATAGTTTAAAATCTCTCAAATTCTGGGAATTAAAAACTCATAATTTTTGAATTAATAAAATCAATACATAAATTGAAAGAGAAGAATTGAATTTGAATTCCAAAATTGAATTTGGAATCAGTGGCTTGGAAAATTAAATGGAACCCCCCCCCCCCCAAACTCCTAAGAATAAAAATAGAAAGAGAAAACAGGAGGGAAAAGGTGAGTGATTTTTGATGATGGGTACAGGGCACTCAAAATACAAATATAATAGAAATTCTATGAGGAGAAATAGGAATCACTGGAGAAGGAGCAATAATTACACATATAATAGAAGGCCATTACCCTGTGTTGAAGGAAGATTTGAGCCAGAGATTCAAAGGACTCACTGAACTCCAAGCATGATGGTCAAGAAAAAGCAATCTAGGCCTCGTCTGATAATTTCTCTGAGCTCAAAGGATAAAAGGAAGATTATATAGACTTTCAGAGAGAAGGAACAAACTGTTTTCAAAAAGAGTAAGAATCAAACTAGCAATCAGACCTCTCATACACAACACTGGAAAATAAGAGACAATTGGATGATACCTAAAGATTACCAAGAGAGGGCAGCCCTGGTGGCGCAGTGGTTTAGTGCCATCTGCAGCCAGGGGTGTGATCCTGGAGACCTGGGATCGAGTCCCACGTTGGGCTCCCAGCGTGGAGCCTGCTTCTCCCTCTGCCTGTGTCTCTGCCTCTCTCTCTCTCTTTCTCTCTCTCTGTCTGTCTCAATAAATAAAAATCTTAAAAAAAAAAAAAAAAAGATTACCAAGAGAAAACTAGGCAATCCAAGAATCCTAAATCTAGCCAAACTACTCCTCACTTGCTTGGACAGAAGAAAAATATTTGAGGATGCATAAGAATTCAGAGAATGCATTATCTACATACTGAATCTGGGGAGAATATTCAAGAAAACCTCAAACAAACTGGGTTAATCATTCATTGAAAGAACTCTGAAAGTTAGACATTTAAAAACAAAAATAAAAATTCTAAATGTGATTGATTGGGGGCACCTAGGTCACTCAATGTATTAAGCATCTGCCTTTGGCTTAGGTCATGATCCCAAACTCTCTGCTCAGTAGGGAGTCTGTTTTACCCTCTCCCATTCCCTCTGCTTGAGTTCTCTCTCTGTGTCAAATAAATAAAATCTTTAAAAGTGAAAAAAAAAAAAAACAAAAAAAACAATAATAAAACAATAATTGAATGAAAAAGATATATATGTGTAAGTGTTCGTGTGTGTATATGAATGGATGATGTTAGCGTGATGGGGACATGTAATATAAATGCTACGTAAAGATTATTTTTTTAAATTCAAATTCAATTTGCCAACATATAGTATAACATCTAGTGCTCATCTCATCATATGTAAGGATTCTTGAGATAGAAATAATATGACTTGACTTAATGATGCCAACTTTAGGATTTTGGTGTGACATAGTGAGATGGTGAAGAAGGTAAGTAAAAGTGCTCTAATGTATAATGACTTGATCTAATCAACATTGTTTCTGTTTTGTTTGTAATTTTGATGTTTTGTTCATTATTGATTTTTTTTGGCATTTAATTTTGATTTAAAAAAAGTGCATTAAAATATCATTTGATTACCAAGTTTTTTGACAGTCCCTTAAATTTTGTGCCCAAGGCAAGTGCCTCATCTGCCTTACCCTGGTCCTGGTCCTCCCAGGAAAATAAAGAAATGGAAAGAGAGAAAACAGCATAGTCATAAAGCTAAGTAAGAAGAAAGTCTTAAGAAGGGCATCAAAAGACGTAGCATAGGAAAGGGTCCGAGTAGAGGTCATTGGGTCTGGTGCTAGGCAAACTATGGTAACAGTATCAGTAGTCTAGTAGAGGCAAAGTCTGAATGGGAGGTTAGAGAGTAGAGGTCACATATGTAGACAGTGATTAAGTAAGGTATTGCTTTTATAAATGGCAAAGCCAGTTATTAACATTTTCAATAAGCTTTTGTTCTTGAGGATGACATGAAAATTTCCTATGAAATCACTTGGAGTTAGAGTATCACCAAAAGCAAATAGCTCCCACTCATCTTTGACTATTGAGGCAGCTCTGAGATGAAGATGGTCTTTAAAAGGAACTTTCTAAGAAGTCTATGACTCCTTAGATGTCTCATAGCCAGGAATACAATATAGGCTTTCAAAAATCATTGTTATCTCACTCTCACATAGGTAGCCACCACTATGGAAAATGATGTGTTCTCCTTTCTTGTACATCCTTCGTTACACACATGCACTTCTGAAGGAATAAAAATAGGGAACTCCAACTCTTTTTTAAGGCCTTCTTCAGACCAGACTCCATTTAGGACCTGCTCTTCCTGTAAATACTCTGAGAAGGGTTGCCAAGGAAACCTGAAACAAAGGCGACTTCATGCACTCAAAGCAGGAAAATGCATCAGCACCTCAAATCTTTATACATTACTGCAGATTGACAGTCTCCTTCCTTTCTCTAACTGGAGTTTTAAAGAACAGCCTTAAAACACTTCACTTAAAAAAAAAAAAAAACAGGGATACAGTAGATAGGGAGTTTTTCCTCCTATCTTCTGGCTATCTTTCAAGTTTTTTGCCATTATCTCACAGTTTATGTATTTAAAGGTAAACATTATTATAATAGCAACTTTTCATTTGAAAAAATGAAAGGCTTAAATAAGGAAAATGTAGTTTTCATTTCATATTGACTTCTATAGCACCACCTTAAGAACTATTGCTATGTCTTGTATGTTGATTTTAGAACTCCTAAGACTAAGTGTTGATATCAGTAGAACAGATCTTCTGTTGCTAGTCATCAGAGTATATATCCCAGTAACCTGCTAACACCTCAAAATCTTTTGTATGCAAATTGACCGGTTGCAGGATTAACTCTCATAAATAAATAAGGGTCATTTCAACATTGCAAATTGATATATTTGATTTAATCCATTAAGTTGTCTTTTGCATCATGGCTTTAGAATAGGAAAAATGCACTATATTAAGCAAGAGCCATTGAGGGAAAATAAAATCCTGATACTTGGCTAGTTGCATGGGAAACACATGGCTAATTAAAAACAAACAGGGTTTTCATTTAAAGAAGTTACTGGTTTTTATAAGCAGAGGGTGTTTGAGTAGCAAGGACCTGGTAAAAGTTTAGGAGGAATGACGGCATATAAAGCTAGAATGACCATTTGGGGTTTGGTAAAGATGGTCACTGACATGGCATCAAAATGTATGTGTGTGTGTGTGTGTATTTTCCAAAAAACGAAGTTTAACTTTTCCTGTGATCATCTTGTTCTGAAGGGCACCATTTTTTTTCCCTGTGTCTTGCCCCAAGGTCTATTTTTGAGAAACTACACAACCTCCTGGGAAGGCATGATGTGATATTGTGAGAAGCAAAGGGACTGGATACCAGCCACCTGAGTCAGATGGAGTCAGCTCAGAGAGGTAGCACTTCAGGAGGTGTGGCAGCTATCATGTGATAATCATATCCTTGGAGAATCACAGATTCAGAGCAGTACCTCTTGCCTTACAATACCCTAGGGTGTGATTATCTTATGATAACCATCTTAAAGATGTCTTTTTTGCTCAATTAACACATACTTCCATGAAAATTAGCTATCAAGATGAGTTACAAAATATAGATATTTAACATGACATGTTAAAATAGTGCAGATGTCTTCATCCAATTATTACAATTTGCACTCTGGACAAGGAAAACTACTTGGATGAGTGATTCAACTTGCTAACATGTACAGGTTTTGAAATTGTATATGATTACCAGATTTCTTCATATTGGGCAAACTGTATTTTCACTGACAGAGCTGTATTTTTGAAAGGCAGACCTAGGAAGGTTTACATAAGTGTCTTCGGCTCTCCTCAATTTGTTCTGTTTGGACCTGCCCTTTTACAAAACTTCCCTAGGGATTCCAATACGTTTTCTCATCCATTCTGTGGCATGCATCGAGAAACAGCCAGGCCATTTGCTTTTTGAGTGTTTGCTGGCAGAGAGTAAAACACACTTGTCATAAGTGCACATGGACTGGGAATATTTCTTGAGAATAAATGGAGCAGCAATATGAGGAAAAGTTTGTGCATTGTAGAACAAGTCAGTATTGATCTGAATTCCTCCTTGTTCCTGGCAGAGCACTAAAATACCTCTGAGGCCTCTGGGTTCCTTATCTGAAAGTGAGTGAATTTGTTCAGATAATCTCTTTCTTTCCACTTTAGCAGTCTGTGCTTCTGTTACACGCAAGTCCTGATAGGTGGAGATGTGAAATGGCTAGATGTTTCCTAAACTATGTGTCTAGGGTAGTAGTTTTCAGCCAGAGGTGGAACAGTTGACAGTGTCTGGGGACATTTTTGGTTGTAACATTGATGGGGATCCATCCAATGGATAGAGGCCAGGAATCCTGCTAAAGAGCCTACAATGCATAGGACGGCTCCCCAACCCACCCTTCCAAACCCAGCAAAGAATTATCTAGGTCCAAGTATCCAGTGTTTAGATTGAGGGACTGTGGTCAATGGTCTTTAGTTTCCTCATCTATAAGATGGAGATGCTAATATCAGCCTAAGTGAGTTTCTGTGAAGATCTACTGATGTAATGCATGTAAAGCAACTAGCACTGCCTGGCACATGTAATAAAGACTTGTTAAGTGTTAGTAATAATCATTATTGTTAGAATATATTTTAAATATATATTGGCTATACACTTGGAAGAAAAATTCTTTCAATTTTCAGTCAGTATTTAATCAACTATGCCAACAACTTGAGAGACTTTTTAGACCTCTGAAACAGTCTATCAGAGTGGTTCTCATGATGTAGTCTCTGAACCTGCAGCATCAGCATCACTTGGGAACATGAGAAATGCAAATTCTTGAGCCCCATCTCAGATCTGTTGAATCAAAGACTCTGATGGTGGGGCCTAGGTAGTTAACAAACACTCTAGGTGATTCTGATCCAAGCTAGAGTTTGAGAGCCACTGCTCTAATATATACCTCAGAAATAATTCCTCAAAGTGGAAACTGGGTCTCATCCTTTTAATTACTCCAAACACCTGGTTGAGTGCCTTGTATGTGGTAGGTACTTGGTAACATGATTGAATGATGAAAAAAAAAGCTAATTCATGAGCAGGACCTGATCTTACATTTTCAACAATTGTCCCCGCAGCTTGGCATTGACTGATGTTGACAGACACAATTGAGTTACACCCACAGGACCTAATCTCTCCTATCTATCTGTACCAGGTGTAAGGCAGCATGCTGTGGGCTAAAGAGGCCACTTGTGCTTGCAAGTTGAGACCTGCCGGCATAGCTCAAGTGATCCTACACCTTAGTTAGGGCCAAACAAAGGGAGGGGTTTCATTAGAAATAATTAAACTCAAATGAAACAAACCCAGGAATTCAACATAACTGCAGCTGTGGCTGTCATCAAATCATTCTTCTATTGTTTTTAGTCAGGAGATTCTGGAACTCATGGACAAGTGTTTTGGGGATGTTTGTATGTATATTTGAATTAATGATGTAAATGTCATTTTCTGAGTCTCCTTTTCAGTATTCAAAATTGAATCACCCTGGAAATATAAATCATAGTGTAGAAATATAGAACCAAGAAGAAAACATGTTAATTTGAACTTAAAGTCATCCTCTACTATAGTTGCATAAATTTAAAAGAGGGATTCAGATTGTTAATCATAGTAATACTTACTACAGCCTTAGCATAGATAGGTCAACATGTCTGGTAATAGGTTTTAAAATTATAAATGTGGCAAGAAAATAGGAAGGAGTCAGCATATTTGGGAGATCATTTTTAAGAGCCTATTTAAAAAATATTTGCTATGTAAGCATATTTGGGAGATCATTTTTAAGAGCCTATTTAAAAAATATTTGCTATGTAAAAATATATATTATGTGCAATTTATAAAGCATGAGTATAAACTAGATGCCCAATACACTTAAACAGTGGAATATTACCAGTATTATTGAGGCTCCATCTAGGTTATTTGTTCATTGCAAACCTCTGGCTGCTCTCCACTCTTCACCCAGGTAACCACTATCTTGAATTGTTCTTAAAAAATAATTTTAATATGTGTATATTTATCTATAACTTATTTTTAGAGTCTGCTTGTTTTTGAATTTTGTTATAAGTGGTATCATACTGTCTTTATTCTGTGATCTATTTTTTCATTCACTGTTATTCACATAGTTATGAATTCTTTAATTCTTTGCTGAATTATAGTCCAGTTATCACTACATTACATTTCATACATTCTCCAGTTTGGGGTTTATTTGCTTAGTCTTATATTTTTGATGGAATGATACCAATTGGAAAAGCTCCCTTGCATGTGAATATAACCCAACATCTTTACCTGGGAAACAGAGTAGTTTAACCAGTCCTTAAACCTTGGAGTCCAAGGTGCCTTCTAGTTCTTGTTTTTTGATGATCTATGATCTTTACATTTGTCTGTTTTATCTACTACATCGTGAGTTCTTTGTGGGCAGAAATACATCTATTTCATTTCTCTTTCAGTAATACCTACAATGGTGCTTGACCCATAGTAGATACATTAGTGAGAATGGTGGTAAGTGACAGAAAACCAACTCAAACCAGATTCTTTTCTTCTCTTTTTAAGGGAGCATATTGATTTACTTGAAAATCTCAGGGTTTACTCCATGAAACCTCAGATTCCTACCATCACAGCATTCAGCCCTTAAGTTGAACAGAGACTATAACTGCAGAAGTTCTTAGATAAGCTCTTCCTGAATTGGTTCATTTGCTCATCCCTGTACTAGTGATTGTGGTTCCAGATTATGACATGTTATAATTGCCTTATGCGCAGGTTATGTATTCTACCCCTGGAACTCCATCCAAACTGCTTCTGTTAAGAGTAGGAATTAAATTATTCTCTCAAAGCAAAATTAGAGGGCCTTTCCAAAGAGCCTTTCCTTTCTTCCAAAGAGAATAAATAGATGTAAAAGCAATAAATATATCTTACAATAGATGTTAAATTCTAGTTGAATAAAAATTAAAGTGTAAACATAGAAAAGTAACTTAAAAAATCACACAAATAGGAACTGATCAAGGATAATAGGGCATGAGCAAGAATTTAATTTATAAAAGAATTCAGCAGACCCGTTAAAATGAAATCTCTTTCTGATGGTAAAAAGGGGTAAAGGGAAGGGGAAAATATAAGAGTTATGGTTATTTCAGCATAAATTCTGTGGTCTGAGTACTTTAGAGATGCTGGAGGTAATGAGTTAATGAAAACAAGTAGTTTGGGATGACAGACATTGGTGGGTTTGGAGAGAGGTTAATAGGAAGAAGCCCATATAATGGTATCAATTTTAATGTCAGAAAAATGGTTGAATATGTGGAAGGAAGAAGATGGGGAGAATGCAGGGGCTACCAATGCCAGTTTGGAGTTGGCATTGTTTGGAGTATATAATTTACTTTCCTTGAAAAAAGGATTTTTTCTCAATTTCAGGTTCCTTTAATTGTATAGACTCTGATCTGGGAACATTCCTAATATCAAAAAGGTAGAAGGTTTAAATATAGGAAATACTTTCTTCTTGAAAGGTTATATGCAATGACTGTAAAAACAGATGCATGTAAGGCATATATAGTTACCTCTCTAGATATTGTTATCATCATCATCATCATCATCATCAATATCATTTGGTAATAAACTCAAGTCAGAGCAGAGAGAGAGCTCTCTATGTCCTTAAGCGTAAGAGATGCTTCTATAATTTAGTTTTCATAGGTTCAGGATTTGAACCTGAAACCAACCTAAGTTTTGCCTTCAGGGAAGATATTTATAACTTCTATTCAGTGAAAAAACCATGAAAAGTATATCAACTTAGGGAAGAATATTTGTCTTTTTCTCAAAGCTATGAAATCTCAGGTGGGTTTGTTTCCACAGGAAATAAGATGGTGGTAAAGAATCGATACCTGTCAGGCAGGGATGACTCCTCATGTGATGTGTCCTTTTCTCATGCCCTTGGTGCCTGCCTACTTTTGAATAGTTTCTTTTTCTTTCTTACTCTTTTCCAGGGTTCTTATCTATTCTTGTTTCTTTTTTTTTTTTAAGATTTTATTTATTTATTCATTAGAGACATGAGAGAGAGGCAGAGACATAGGCAGATAGAGAAGCAGGGTCCTTGCAGGGAACCTGATGTGGGACTCAATCCCAGGAACCTGGGATCAAGACCTGAGCCAAAGGCAGACACTCAACCACTGAGCCATCCAGGCATTCCTATTCTTGTTTCTTTAACTATTATCTCTATGCAGATAATTTCAGATTATTATGTCCTGATACATTATTTTATGTTCCAGTGGGGATGTCCTCTGGATACCTTAAACTCCTCATATCTAAAGACAAGTTGGTCATCATCACTGCATGAGAGTTTCTTATCCTGACTTTCCTATTTTATTTAATGACATCAGAGTCTCCTAGATGTAAAACAGAGTCATCAGGGTACTTGGGTGGCCCAGTTGGTTGAGTGTCTGACTCTTGGTTTCAGCTCAGGTCATGATCTCAGGCTCATGAGATCAAGTCCTGCACCAGGCTCCATGCTCAGCCCAGAGTTGGTTTGAGATTCTCTCTCGCTCTGCCCCTCTTCCTGCTCTCTCTCTCTCTCCCAAATAAAGCTTAAAAAAAAAGAGTCATCAGTAATCTTTAAACAATTCTCTCTGAGGGGCCCCTAGGTGGCTCAGTAGTTGAGCGTCTGTTTGCGCGGCTCAGGTCATGATCCTGGGGTCCTGGGATTGAATTCCGCATCAGGCTCCTTATGGGGAGCCTGCTTCTCTCTGTGAGTCTCTCATGAATAAATATATGAAATATTAAAAAAATCTCCCTGATATCTAAGTTTTTACATTTTTATCATGAACAGATGAGAGAATCTGTTTTCTCTTTTCCATCCCTACTGCCACTATCCTAGCTTAGTCTCTCATTACTTCTGGTCAGCTATACAATAGCTTTTCCTCACATCTTGTCTTTCCCACCACTAATCCATCCTTTGCACTAAGGCCAGATTAATCCCCCTAAAATGCAACTCTAATTTAACTTGGCCCTCAGGTTAAAAGCAAAAACAAAAAGAAATTCAAAACTTCATTGGCTTCCTATTTCCTGCACAATTTAGGATAAACTTTTCTGGCATTTGCTGATCTTTACAATAGACTATCAATTTATTTTCTAGTTTTTTTCTCTTACTACTCTATTTATGCCATCCCCTTCAGCCAATTATTCATCATTCTGTACACAGTTTGTTTTAACTATGCCTTTGCTTTGCACAGAATGATAATGACTAACTCTTTACAGGACTTAATATGTTGCAGGCAATAATCTAAGCACTTTGTTTATAATAACTTATGACAATTTTCTCAAGAGGTATGTATTATTACTGGCTCCATTTTATAATAAGGAAATCAAAGCGAGAGAGTTTAAATGACTTGCCCTAAATTGCATAGCTGATTGATAGTAGAACCTGAATTGGAATCCAGGCAGAGCCCATGCTCTTTGTCACTATGTTCTTTTGCTTCTCCTTTTGTCAAATTCCTAACCATGCATCGGTGCCCATCAAAATCCTCACTATCCATCAGGGCCCATATAAGTGCTGCCTTCAATGATGCCTATTTTGGTCTTCACAAATAGTGGTGATTTTCTCCTGCTTTGAACAGCATAGTAATTTGTTTTCTGCATTTCTCCCACTATATATATACCATGCATGGTAATTTAGTTTCTCTACTATTTTTATTCCTCAACTAAATAAATAAGGCCCTATTCTTACTCTCAAGGAGATCATGGTCCTATGTCTTGAAGTATCTAGGAGACATGTCCAATATTTAATTAATGTTTATTGGAATTAATTAATGTTATTGAAAACAGTAAGAAGCCATTTCCAAACCTAGAAACCAAGTCAGATAAACTAAAATATTTAATGCACTTTTTAAAAAACTCTAAATTATTTGTGATAGACTATAGTTGCCATATTTTAAGAAAATATTTTAGTATTACTTTACATTGGACTTCATTGTATTTTTTTTTCATTGTATGTTTTGATTTTTAATTCTGTAACAGAGTATTTAACAGTTCAAAATTTTGAGTAAAATAACAGGGGGATTTGATAACCCTTGTGAAACTTTACCTCTTCATTTGTACTTCAAATAAAGCATCCTGGAAACCCTTACAGGAAAAGCTGGCTATTTAAACATTTCACTTCTTCTTTGCTTCACGGTGTTACATTCCTTTGCTTCATAATGCTTACCCACATTCCTGTTCATATCTTCTAGTCCCTTGAAATGAACATTTTTAAAAAGGAGTTCAGTGCAACGTATGTGCACTTGTTTTAAATTTATTTTTCTATTTCAGGTATCTCCATTAATATATTAAATGCCTACAAACCCATTACCAATCTGGGTTGCAAGTCTTTAAGTTTCAGTTTAAGCCCTCAGCCTGGGACAAAGAGAAAATGGCAGAGAAACAGGAATGAGTTCTTCAGAAGAGAACTCCTACTAATCTCCCAAAGGGTAAGCCTTCATTTTGTGGGATTTGCCCCAAACAGATCTTCATCCTGTCTGCCCATGTTTTCCTTGTATTTCTCTTATTATGAAAATTATCAAATTATCTTCCTGGAACTGTTTTCCCAGGTAACCAGAATGTATGTATGTATATATACACACATACACATATATATGTCCAATGTCCATATATATATGCATATTTATCACATCATCTACAGTGAAAGTGGCAAATTTTGGGATATTGCCAGATTCAGTGAGATTGTTTCCTCAGTCCCATGTTCCACTTTGGGGATCATGAGGTTAGCTTAGAGGCATGGTGAGCCAAGAAGATAGTCACGAATGTACGATGTGCAGTCATGCAAATAAGATCTCTACTAACATGAGTTGAAGTTTATATTTCAGCACATTATCAATAAGGTAAGAAGCAATCAAGCAGCATCTACTTGAGATCAATTGCTAGAGGCTTTGGGCACCTAGTAGAATTATATTCTTTTATCAATGGCTTTTAATTTCTAATTTAAAAAAATCCTTTTGCATAGCAGAATGTATATATGTACTGTGGCTATAGTGTGAATTAGGCAACATTCATTATAGAGTACTTCCTAAAAGTTGTGTTAAATAAACAGCTTTAAATAAGATAGAATATTGTCTTATAGTTTCTCAGCTACGGAAATTTTTGTCTGAAATTGTATTGATTTCTGTATTGGCAGGAGAGGGGAGAGAGACCTTTAAAGATCAAGACCTATAAGAGATAGAATCAAGAAGTAAACTTATGGCCAGGAATAATTTTTTGTTGAATAATCCACCTGACTGGAAGCAGTCATCCTTACAGTGGAGTCCATTGATAGCAGTGTGATAACCATATAATTTTGGGTAAAGGACTCCTTTTGGCCAGCTAGGTCAGTAGAATCATATTAGATCATCAGTAGGTGACAAATGTCATACCTGGTTCAGAATGCTACTTGGTTGATGATCAGAATACTATTTTAATATTTGAATACTTTAAATAGATATTCCATTTCATTCAAGTCAATTTAACAATACTTACTGAGTTCCAACTAAGTGTAAGAGAGTATATTAATTAGGTCTGTGATGGTGAGCAAGTAAGATGTAGTCTGCTGTCCGCAACTTTGCAGTAGTGGGAGAGACAGACATTTGCAAACCATAGCAGCTATGCATGAGGAATTTGTTTTCAGTGTATATAATTTAAGTGAATATTCATTAGTCTCTGAGCCCCCTTAATAATGGAGGGGGCTTTAGTAGTCATCATTGTAGCCAATATAGGGTTTAGGACATGGCTGGTTCTTGGTGTTTGCCAAATGATTTGCCAAATGAGAGAATGAACAAATGTTGATTACCCCGTGGATGTATTTAGCTTTAGTCATTTGTAAAGCCAAAAATCATCATTGTGAACCCTGAAACTTTATAGAAAAATAAACACAATAGTTGTTATTTAAATGGTGTTCACCCAATGCAAGGCACTATTGTTACAGCTTTACATGTATAGTCTTATTTAATCTTCACAATAACCATGAAACACAGATGTTATTTTTCACATGATAAGATTTAGGAAAGTCTAGTAACTTGTCTAAAATCCCATAGCAAGGAGATCCCTGGGTGGCTCAGTGGTTTAGCGCCTGCCTTCAGCCCAGGGCGTGATCCTGGAGTCCCAGGATCGAGTCCCACATCAGGCTCCCTGCATGGAGCCTGCTTCTCCCTCTGCCTGTGTCTTTGCCTCCCTCTCTCTGTCTCTCTCTCTCTCTCTCCCTCACTGTGTGTGTGTATGTGTCTCTCATGAATAAATAAATAAAATCTTAAAAAAATAAATAAAATCCCATAGCAAGTGAATGGAAGATTTAAGATTGAAATCCAGGGTTGTCAAACTCCAAAGCCAATTCTCTTGACTGTACACAGAATAGTGAATAAGACTCTTTTAAAAAGGCCAGTAACCTTAAAGAAACAGTTTATTAAGTTTCAGAGTTTTACTTGTGTAATAAAAAAATTACTAAGAATAATGTTGAAAGTATTTTAGTTTGTGGTACAAAATAGTATTGGTGTTGACAGAGACTCTCAACCCATCTGGTCAGACAGGACAGTCTGTGGTCTCGTTCCCACAGTGCTGGACAGGAGTGTAAATTTAACTGGGGAACAGAGGAGTTGTGGTGGGGGTGGTGAGCTCAGGCACACTGCTGAGAAGCAGGGCTCATTGTAGGCAGTCAGGTCTGTGTGGAGACATGAGATCTCTGTTAGCATAATGAAGACAATTGCTTTTCTTTTTTTAAACTTTCTCCCAGCCTTGTCATATCTTTTCCTCTTGCCATACGTCTTCAAGTGAGCCCCCTCCGCATCTGGAGATGCTGATAGGGCCTTAGAATTTCATGGGGGAGGTGATAAAGGGAGGTGGTGGGTGGATGCTGGTTGAAGGGTTATTTCTTTCCTTGTATACTTGCATCTTTAGCATCATTAGGAGAAGCCCAACAAGACATTGTAGGATTGTTGTGAAATATGGTCATACCCAAAGACTTGTCCTTGGGGTGTAACTCTAAGGCAATGAATAACCAAATCAGTAGCATTCTCTACTTTCTTTCATAATGGGATGCCCCCAACTTGAATTAATATGGTTTAGTAAAAATGCTCCAAAGGTCAGGAGGCTTTGTTTTCTAGGACTTTATGACTGCCTGATCAATAACTTTGGATTAGTCACCTCTGTAAGGCTCAGTTTCTTCGTATCTGACATGTGGGAATTGGATTAAATGATTCCTAAAATCCCTCGTGGCCATTAGAAAGATAAATAGCATGTGGAAACAAATTTGACTTAAAGCAATTTCCAGTGACCTTACCACTTTATTAGCTGTGTAAATCAGGGCAATAATTATAGAAACACACATGTAATATTAGAATATGAATCCTACTTTCTCTACCTTATAGCGTTGTGATAATCAAATTGAAACAATATTTATGAAAGTGTTTTATAAACTGTGAGGTGCTATGAAAATTAAGAGGCCATTAAAGTTTTACATTTATTCTAACCATGTATTCATATTTTTGTAGAATATTTACTTAGAGTGAATATATAAGTAGGAGGAGGGGCAGAGGGAGAGGGAGTGAATCAAGCACACTCCACACTGAGCTTAGAACCCGATGTGGAGCTCAATCTTAGGACCTTGTGATGCTGACCTGAACTGAATTCAAGAGTTGGGCACTTAACTGATTGAGCCATGTAAGCACATCATAATCATTTTATTGTGTAACTGAAACGTGATGTTGGATAATTTTTGAGAAGCTAAGATTTAACTATTCTCACTGTATCATATGTTTAGTTTAAAACAAGTTCATGGACATATTAGGGTGTCAAGCAGCCCCCCTTCAAAATAGCAAAATACCACTCCATAAGGTGCAGTAAATCCATTTAAAGGCTATGAAAGAGATTTAAAGAACTTCTGAGGGTTTAACAGTGGTATTTTGTTTACCTTTGGAAATCATAAAAGAATGTCCATTTTAAAAATAAGGCGTTATGTTAGAGGAAGGAGAAGTAAAAAATTAAAATAATTTGTGTAGGTTGACAGAATAAGTTAGATTGGCAGCTCAACTCACTTGCAACTGAGGCATTTGCAGATGATCTTTTCTTATTTCTTTCATTGTGTTGCACATATTCTTGATTTTATATTTGTTCAATAATATTTTTATTTACTCACCTTTATCATAAATTTGTATGTTATTTTTTTAACGCATTAAAGTTAATTATCCTGATAGCCCATGTCTGTGAACATGTTTAAATAGCAGGTCTCAGATTCTTGGCCATCTGCCATAGAATCTGCTATCTTCTTTTCTACAAGGATTTACATTGCCCTGAGGAATAGTCAGAGTGCAGTCACCCAGAATGTGGACATAATAATGGAGGTCAGCAATTAGAGACTGATTATCAACTCCCTCCGAGCTTTTGATGGAGACAAGGCATTATGATGCTGAGAAACATGGCCTCGAGATAAAACCTGAGCAAGATTCTAGGCCTCAGTTTTCACATCCATATAATGAGGAAGTCATTGTTCCAAGAAGTCTTTGAATTTGATTAGGAAATGGGGTAAAAAGAGAGACTGTCATGTCAGTGGTGTGAGTGAGGTGGATGTTGGGGTTGATTGGGGTTGAGGTTCGGAAGCCTACTGGATTTGAATCCTGGCTCTACCCACTTATAGCAGTGGGAACTCATTAACTTCTTAACTTTTCTTCCCTCACCTTAACAAAGAGATAAAGCAATAATTCTTTCACAAAGTTGTGGTATTAGTAAAGTAAATAAATCAGCTCTGTAAACCATTTCGTTCTCAACAAGTAGAAGCAATTATTGTTGTATAACCTTGAACAACTTGTTTAACCCTGCTAGGTTTCAGTTACTTAAGTCATGAAATGGGAACAACCTGGGTACTGACCTAAAATGGTTGTTTTAGATACTTGTAAAGAATTTAAAACAATGCCTGGCACTTAATAAAATCGACAAATATTAGAGGAAGAAGCGAGAAACTAATTGGCAGCATCAGGTAGATGAAATTAAAGAATAAGGATTCTGACAGATTGAAAAAACAAAAAAGGACATTCAACACACCAGGAAAGAGTACCAGCAAAAGAATTCCATGAAAATGCATGGCATGTTTTATGACCCTTATATTTTCATGTGGTGGGAGCATAGTATTTATGAGCACATGCAGTAGGAGATGAGGTTGCAAACAGAGCTTGACAGTAGTGGGGGAAGATTTTGAGAGTCATGCTTTTAGGTTAGCACATTATGAACTCTCTCTAGTTTAGGTAGTTTGATTTCCAGCCTTATCATAAGATGTTGGGTAGCATCTTTTCAGTGAAGTGTCTTCTGTCTTCTCCCTTTGAAGATAGCTCTTCTTCTGTGTACCGTTGATACACTGTACATAGAATTTTTAATTTATAGAATTATCTGGAATTGTAATAGAGTATTTTAGTTATTTGTATTACTGAATCTTTCTCCTCCACGAGACTGTAGGTGCTTTAGGTGCAGGAACTACCACTGAGTCATATTTGTATAGATAGCACAAAACCAACACCTGGATTAATGCTTACTATTGAGTAAACAACTGCTTTCTTGAAGTTGTTCCTTGTTATTCTTTAGCTTCATCTAAAGAATCCTCATTATTCTTTAACTTTATTTAAATGCCGCCCTACCTCTCAGCAAGACCTCTGTGCTGACTGAAACCTTGTTCTGCTTTGGAAGATTTCAACGGAAGACTATGTGAGCTAGGTCTTCCATGTTTGATCTTTACATAGGGAATAAACACATTTTAAATTGATTGGGACATGCCTGATCTATACCTACATAGTCTTACTGCTTAATATTCCTTCAAATATTTCCTTAATTTAAAAAATCTATGCCTTATTCATTAAGAGGAATATTAGTTTCTTAGATGCAAAAATATAAAAAGTTATTGAAAATATGCTCTCTATCTAGTCTCCACTGATATTTAAGAATAATACAAGTTGTAGATGTACATGTTTAGAAATTTCAGAGTGATCAAAGAGGTACAAAATAAAAAGTGACAGCCTTCTTCCCAATCATTTCTTCCCAAATTAACTATTAATTTTTTGGTGGTGATTTACTTTAAACCATAATGTACAAGGTGTATAATTTATATTTCAATAATATGGCTTCTGTTATTTTAGCAAATAAGGATTCTGTTATTTTAACAAATAACTTTTTTTTCTAGATAAAATGCACTCAAAATTAAAGTGTGTGTGCCTCTAGTTGGAGGAAAAGCATATCCATCAATGTACATAAGTTGTTTTTACTGATGAGCACTTGCATGCCATTACTTGGATTGAAAGATTAGTCTCAGTTGGAAACAAGTGTCTTCAGTGCTTGCCTTGTAAATCTAGACTATTCACTAGGTACAGTAGACCTCTTTCTAAAAACCCTTATTACTCTGCTTAAACTGGCTTTAAAAATAACATGTGAGATTTGAGTTAAATATGACTTTTATACATGTAAACAAGTTAGAAATATTGAGGACTCTATCTTGAACCAAATCATAATGGCCAAGTTTAAGCAGGTGAATTTCCCTGGAGGTGACTACAGGTGATTGCTGCTGATAGGGGCAGCAGAGAGTTATAGAGCCCAGGAGGCTTGGGAAAACCTTCTTCACATGGGAAGGTAGCTAGTTAGTAATCTAGGGAAGCCAAAAGGAGAGAAATGAGAAGAACCAGAGTTCAGAGAAAGATGTCACCATAAAATTTCCAAACCAAGTAAGTCTGTATTCTAGAAATCAACACAAGCAAGGAGATAGGACAGAAGTGGAAGAACTGTTGCTGAAGCTGGTGGCCAGGTGAACCCTTTTTGGCAGTGGCTCAGGCCTCTCAGGAACCTCAGAACAATTAGCCTTGTTCCTGTGGATCTGGGCTCTGACAGAATTTTCAGTTAAATCTTTATTCTTTCATCACTTCTTGTCATTCTCTTCAGTTAATCCTTAAGTGCCAGGTTGGGCCCAAAGAGAAATATCTGAGTTCTATCTTTAAGAAATTTAAGGTTTTTAAATTATTGATAGAAAAAAGAGTAACAACAAAGGAATAAGTGGAACATAGTAGAGATATACTCTGGTAATGATGCATTATTTCATGGATTCGTTCATACCAAGCATGGGGAAACAATGGGTCTCCAATCTAGGGGGTAGAGAGCTATTAATAATTATTAACCAGAGAAATATGACATTAGATACTTAATATTGTGAAGAAACAGTTTGCAACTCTGTAAACATATGTCGATGAGATCGAATCTAGGCTGATGAATCAGGGAAGGCTTCTCAGAGAAAGTTGATATTGTTTACATTTCTTAACTTATGCAAATGTTCAACATAAACCCACATTTGATAATTACTTTGTAAATCATAGTGCTATAAGACAGCAGTGTGCATTATGATAAATGCAAGTAAGTACAAAATCAAAGTAATCTAGGAGTTAATCCTGAGAAGAATGTTTTCCATTAATATAACATTATTTTTTTAAGTTTTTATTTAAATTCCAGTTAGCTAAGATACAGGGTAATATTAGTTTCCGGTGAAGAATTTATTGATTCAACACTTACAAAACCTGGTGCTCACCACAGTAAGTGTACTCCTCAAAGCTCCAAAGCTCCATCCAACCTACCCCTCTGGCAACCATAAGTTTGTTCTCTAGTTAAGAGTCTGTTCTTGGTTTTCTCTTTTTTCCCTCTATGATCATTTGTTTTGTTTCCTAAATTCTACATATCAGTGAAATCATATGATATTTGTCTTTCTTTGACTGACTCATTTTGCTTAACATAATACTCTCTAGCTCCATCTATGTCATTGCAAATGGCAAGATTTCATTCTTTTTATGGCTGAGTAACATTTCATTTTCTATATATATATATATCTCATTTCTTCTTTATCCATTCACCAATCTATGGACACTTGGGCTATTCTATAATTTGGCCATTGTAGATAATACTGCTATAAACATTGGGGCACATGTATACCTTCAAATTAGTATTTTTGCATTCTTTGGGTAAATAGTAGTACAATTGCTGAGTCATAAGATATTTCTATTTTTAAGTCTTTGAGTAATCTCCACACTGTTTTCCAGAGTAGCTGCACTAGTTTGCATTTTCACCAGCAGTTTAAAAAAGTGTTCTACCTCCACATCCTTGTCAACACCTATTGTTTCATGTGTTGTTGATTTTAGCCATCATGACAAGTTTGAGATGATATCTCATTGTAGTTTTGAATTGTATTTCCCCGATGATCATTGATGTTGAGCATCTTTTCATGTGTCTGTTGGCCATTTGTATGTCTTCTTTGGAAAAATGTCTATCCATATCTTCTGTACATTTTTAATTGGATTATTTCTTTTTTAGGAGTTGGATTTTATAAGTTTATATATTTTGGATACTAGCCCCTTATCAGGTATGCCATTTGCAAATATCTTCTCCCATTCAGGAGGTTGCCTTTTAGTTTTTTTATTATTTCATTCACTGTGCAGAAACTTTTTATTTTAAGGAAGTCCCAATAGTTTATTTTAGCCTTTTTTCCCCCTTTGTCTCAGGAGACATATCTAGTAAGAATTTGCTAGTGCTGAGGTCAAAAAAGATACCACCTGTGTTCTCCTTTAGGATTTTAATGGTTTCATGTCTCACATTTACGTCATTCATCTATTTTGAGCTTATTTTTGTGTATGGTGTAAGAAAGTAGTCCAGTTTCATTCTTTTGCATGTTTCTGTTCAATTTTCCCACTACCATTTGTTGAAGAGACTGTCTTTTTTTCCACTGGATATTCTTTCTTAGCTCTGTTGAAGATTAATTGATCATATAATTGTGGGTTCATTTCTGGGTGTTTGGTACTCTTGATCTCTAATGTCTATTTTTGTGCTAGTGCTATACTGTTATGATCATTACAGCTTCGTAGTATAGCTTGAAGTCTGGAATTTTGATGCCTCCAGCTTTGCTTTGCTTTTCCTTTTCAAGGTTGCTTTGGCTATTCAGAGTCCTTTGTGCTTCTATACCAATTTTAGGATTGTTTGATCTAGCTCTGTGAAAAATACTGTTGGTATTTTGATAGGGATTGCATTAAATGTGCAGATTGTCTTGGGTAATGTGGACATTTTTACAATATTTGTTTTTCCAAGCATGAGCATGGAATGTTTTTGCATTTTTTTGTGTCATCTTCGATTTCTTTTGTTAGTGTTCTATAGTTTTCAGAGTATAGATCTTTTACCTCTTTGGTTAGGCTTATTCCTAGGTATCTTTTGGTTTTTGATGCAATTATAAATAGGTATGATTCCTTGATTTCTCTTTCTGCTGCATCATTATTGGTGTGTAGAAATACAGCAGATTTCTATATACTGAATTTACATCCTGTGACTTTACTCAATTTGTGTAACAGTTTAGCAAGTTTTTGGTGGTGGAGTTTTGGATTTTCTGTATAGAATATCATGTCATCTGCAAATATTCCTCCTTGCCAGTTTGGATGCTTTTTATTTCTTTTTGCTGTCTGATTGCTATAGCTAGGACTTCTAGTCCTATTATAAATAATAGTAGTGAGAGTAGAGATCCCAGTCTTGTTGCTGACTGCAGAGGAAAAGCTCTTATTTTTTTTCCCATTGAAGGGGATATTAACTGTAGTTTTTTCATATATGGCCTTTATTATGTTGAGGTATGTTCCCTTGAACCCTACTTTGTTGAGGGTTTTTATCATGAATGGATGCTGTTGCTTTGTCAAATGCTTTTTCTGGATCTGTTGTAAGGATCATATGATTCTTATCCTTTCTGTTATTAATATGATGTATCACATTGATTTATTTGCAACTATTGAACAACCCTTGCAGCCCAGGAATAAATACCACTTGACTGTGGTGAATGATTCTTTTAATGTACTATTGGATTCAATTTGCTAGTATTTTATTGGGGATTTTTGCATTTATGTTCATCAGGGATATCAGTCGATAGTTCTCCTTTTTAGTGAAGTCTTTATCTGGTTTTGGTATTAGGATATTGCTGGTCTCATAAAATGAATTTGGAAATTTCCCTTCCTTTTCTATTTTTTTGGAATAGTTTGAGAAGAGTAGGTGTTAACTCTTCTTTAAATGTTTGGTAAAATTCCCGTGTGAAGCCATCTGGCCCTGGACTTTTGTTTTTTGAAAGATTTTTGATTACTGATTGAATTTCTTTGCTGGTTATTGATCTGTTCAAGTTCTCTATTACCTTCTCTTTCAGTTTTAGTAGTTTATATCTTTATAGTAATTTATACATTTCCTCCAGGGTGTCCCAATTTTTTGGCTTTTCATAATAATCACTTATAATTGCTTGTATTTTGGTGGTGTTGGTTATTATTTATCCTCTCTAATTTATGATTTTATTTGGGCCCTTTCTCTTTTCTTTTTTGATAAGTTTGACTAGGAGTTTATAAATTTTATTAATTTTTTTCAAAGAAGCAGCTCCTGGTTTCATCAATTTGTTCTGTTTTCTTTTATTAAGCTTCTATATCATTTATTTCTGCTCTAATCTTTATTATTTCCCTCCTCCTGGCTTTAGGCTTCATTTGTTTTTCTTTTTCTACCTCCTTTAGGTGTAAGGTTAGGGTGCTTATTTGAGATTTTCATGCTTGTTGAGATAGGCCCATATTGCTATGTACTTCCCTCTCAGGGCTACTTTTGCTGCATCGCAAAAGTTTTGGACTACTGTGTTTTCATTTTCATTTGTTTACATGTATTCTTATTTCTTCTTTGATTTCTTGATTGAGCCATTCATTGTTTAGTAGCATGTTGTTTAACCTCCATGTATTTGTAGTCCTTCCAGATATTTTCTTATGGTTGACTTCAGGTTTCATAGTGTTATGGTCAGAAAATATGCATGATATGATCTCAGTCTTTTTGTACTTGAGGCCTGATTTGTGACCTAGTATGCTATCTATTGTGGAGAATGTTCCATGTCCTGGTGAAAAAAAAATGTGTCTTCTATTGCTTTAAGTTGAAATGTTCTGAATATTTCTATTAAGTCCGTCAGGTTCAGTATGTCATTTAAAACCATTGTTTCCTTGTTGATTTTCTGTTTAGATGGTCTGTCAACTGATGTAAATGGGGTGTTAAAGTTCCCTACTATTATTGTATTATTATCAATAAGTTCTATGTTTGTTACTGATTGTTTTATGTATTTCTGTGCTCCCATGTTGGGTGTATAAACATTTACAATTATTAGATATTTTTGTTGGATTGTCCCTTTTATTCTGATATACTGCTCTTTTTCATCTCTTGTTATACTCTTTGGTTTAAAGTCTAGTCTGTCTGTTACAGATATTGCTACTCCAGCTTTCTTTTGACATCTGTGTGCAAGATAAATGTTTCTCTGTCCCCTCACTTTACATCTGCAGGTGCCTCTAGGTCTAATATAAGTCTCTTGTAGGCAATATATAGATAGATCTTGCTTTTTTTCAATCCATTCTATTTTTTTATTGGAGTGTTTAGTTCATTTATATTCAGAGTAATTACTGATAGGTAGGTATTAAGTGACATTTTATTACTCATTTTGTAATTTTTCTGGAGATTTTCTCTGTTCCTTTCTTTCTTTCTTTCTTTTTTTTTTTCATTTTTGTCTTTCCTTCCACTCAAAGAATCCCCTTTAATATTTCTTATAGGGCTTGTTTAATGGTCATGAACTCCTTTTGTTTTTGTTTGTCTGAGAAGCTCTTTATCTATCCTCCTCTTCTGGTTGATAACCTGTATAGAGTATTCTTGGCTACAGAGTTTTCCCATTCAGTACTTTGAATATGCCACTCTCTTCTGATGTACCAAGTTTCTGTTGAAAATTCTATAGCTAGCCTTATGGGTCTTCCTTGTAAAAAGTTAAGGACTTCTTTTGTCATGGTGCCTTTTAAGAATTTTCCTCTATCTCTATATTTTGCAAATTTAATTATAATATGTCTTGGTGTTGGCTTGCTTTTGTTTATGTTGATGTGAATCTTCTGTCCCTCCTGAATCTAGATGTTTGTTTCCTTTCCCAGATTAGGGAAATTTTCAGCTATTATTTCCTCAGATAAATTTTCTGCCTCTTTCCCTCTCTCCTTCTTCTGGGACTCCTATGATATGAATGTTATTATATTTGGTGCAGTCACTGAGTTTCCTAAGTCTATTCTTGTTAGGTATAATTCTTTCTGTCTTTTGTTCAGCTTCATTATTTTCCATTGTTTTGTGTCCTGTATCACTTATTTGTTCCTCTGCTTCACCCAGCCTTATGTTCATTGCATCAAACCTGCTTTCAATCTCAGTTATTACATTTTTTATTTCTGATTCTTTTAAAATTTTACCTCTGTTGTAAAGATCTCCCTGATGTCTTCCATTCTTTCCTCAAGTCCAGCGAGGATCCTTATAATTGTTGCTTTAAATTGTCTATCAGGCAAGTTACTTATGTCTGTTTGCTTAGATCTCATGACCTTACCTAGTTTTTTCATTTGGGATGAATTCCCTTATCATGGCATTTTTGTCTAAGTCTCTGCCTTTTTCTATATGTTAGAAAAGCCTCTTATGTTTTCTGCCCCTGAGAGTAATGGTTTTATGAAGAAGAGATCATACATTGTCCAAGGTCTGGTGCTTCAGGGAATGTCTCTGGTGTGTGCTGTGTGCACTCTGCTGTTATGCTTTGGTTGCTCTGTCCTTTAAGTCAGTCATCTGCAGATGCTATCCTTACTTGCAGTGGGGAGTGTTTAGTCCTTGGTCAGAATGTGGTGAATTTTAACTGGGTGTGGTTCGGTCTGCTTATTAAAAGAGAACTGAACTGAACTGAAGCCCTATAGAACTCTCTGGTCAGGCGATGTGGTATGGGCAGGGGTTTGTGCTCATCTTCTGGGGAAGGGGCCCACCACACTGGGATTGAGGCAAGCTTGATTGAAAGGGGCAGTCCTGCCAGAGTTCAGGTGTATGGGACTTGATGTAAGCAGGTTAGGCAGCCAGTGTTGATGCTGTGCTGCTTACTGCAGGTGGCTCTGTGTTTATCCTGATGTACAGGGGAGGGAAAGAGCAGGAGTCGACTCCTTTCTTCCTAGAGAGACCTCTCCCTGAACATTGACTCTTACGGAAGCCCTCTGAGAAAAGCAAATAATCTCCCCACTGTGTGCCCCAGGCATTCTTCAGATCAGTGTTTTTACACATCTGCCCCCAGGTTGTTGCCTGCCTTTTCTCCAGGAGCAAGGTGATGTCCTCTGAGCCCTATCCCAGCCAAGCCTGCTGACCTTTAAAATTCTAGTCTTTAAGCTCCTCTGGTTGCAAGAATTCATTAAGATCAGCCCTTCTTATTTTTCCAGCCAATGGCTTTGGGGAAATGTTCTTTTTGTGCACTTCCCAATGCACTCCTCTCTCTCTCTCTCTCTCTCTTTCTCTTTCCCTTTATCTTGTTCCTTTCTCTATGACCATGTCTCCTTCACCTCCACAGCACCCACAATCCATTTCTCCCCCAAACCACAGCTCTACACTTCCTACCTCCTTGATGTGACTTCTTCTTTCCCTTTAGTTGTGTTGTTTGTTTTGTCAATCTTCAGGTTGATTTATGGAGTATTTAAAATGATATGATAGTTATCTACCTGTATTTGAGGTACAAGACAAGCCTAGGGTAGGGTCTTCCTACTCTGCCACTATCTTAGCTTCCCAACTCATATTAAATTGTTTAAATAATTCCATTAAGTGAAAAGGTTTTTTTATGATAGAGATAATTAAATGTTGGAAAGCAAGTAAACTGTTTAACTTTAAAGGAAAAAATTGTGCTGATTTCTGAAAAAATTAAATAACACTACTTAATGGAGAATAAAAAATATTTAAAATGGAAAGACAATATAATAAAGTAGTTATTTGAATTAATCCTTAGAAAATTTTCACATCAGCCTAAAAACCTTATGTATCCTTGTTTTGTAACTTGAAAGTTACGAATTTAATCATTGGAAATTTTATAGTTATGTTCTTTAATGCTCTCAATTTACAAATAATAAAACTGGAAGGGTGAAGATTTTAACAGTTATATTTCTAGCAATAACACAAATCTAAAAGTTTTTCAGAAAAAATAAATGATGAGTCATTTAACAATTTATTTCCTGCACAGCAAAGGAATTCATCAACAAAATGAAAAAGCAGCCTATTGAGTGGGAGAAAATATTTGCATATCACATATCCAATAAGGGATTAATATCCAAAATATATAAGTAACTCAGATAATCCATAAAAACATCATGGGTAGAAGATCTAAATTGACATTTTTCCAAAAAAGGCATACAGATGGCCAACAGGTACATGAGAAGATGTTTAATATCACTGATCATCAGGGAAATGTAAAATCGATCACAGTGAGACATCACCTCACCCTTTTAGAATAGCTAGTATCAAAAAGACAAATAATTAATGTTGATGAGGAAGTAGAGCAAAAGGAAACCTCATGTACTGCTGGTGGGAATGTAAGTTGGTACAGCCTTTATAGAAAATGGTATGGAAGTTCCTCAAAAAATTAAAAATAAAACTATCTGATCCAGGAATTTCACTTTTGGGTATTTATCTGAAGAAAATTAAAACACTAATTTGAAAAGATATATGTGCCACTATGTTTATTATAGCATTATTTATTATAGTAAAGACATAGAAACAATTTAAATGTCCATTGATGGATTAATGGATAAAGAAAATGTGCAATATATATGCACTGGGATAGTACTCAGCCATTAAAAAGAATGAAATCTTGCCATTTGTGACAACATGGGTGGATCTTGAGGGAATTATGCTAAGTAAATAAGTCAGACAGAGTAAGACAAATATTGTATGATCTCACTTATGTATAGAAAATTCAAGCATGGGGCATCTGGATGGCTCAGTCATTGAGCATCTGCTTTCGGCTCAGGTTGTGATCCCAGGGTCCTATAGGATTGAGTCCTGCATTGGGCTCCCCACAGGAAGCCTGCTTTTGCCTCTGCCTATGTCTCTGCCTCTTTTTCTGTGTCTCTCATGAATAAATAAATAAAATCTAAAAAAAAAAATTAACGCTCATAGATATAGAGAACAGATGTGTGTGGTTGCCAAAGATGGAATAAGGGGAGTGGGCATTATAGGTGAAAGGGATCAAAAGGTACAGACTTCCAGTTATAAAATAAATCAGTCATGGGGTAAAATACACATCATGATGACTCTAGTTAATAATACATTATTGCATATTTAAATAAGTTCCTGAGAATAGTCCGTATCATAAGAAAAAAGATTTTTGTAACTGTGTATGGTGACTGATGATAATTATAATGATTATCATGATCATTTTGCAATGTATTACAAATATCAGATTATTATATTGTACACCTGAAAATAATATAATGCTATATAGCAATATATTACAAATATCAGATTATTATGTTGTACACCTGAAAATAATATAATGCTATATATCAATTGTGCCTAGTTAAAAAAAAAACTACTAATTTAGATAAAAAAAAAAAACCTTTGTCTTTTAAAGATGTGTAGAGGTTGAGTTCTAGTTTTTCATTAAAAGTAAGGGGACTTAGTTTTCAAGAAAGCTTTCATTTATCTAGCTTGAAAATTAAAAAAAAACTTTCCTGCGTTAATCAGAGAATCACTGATTATACATATATGGGAGGGAAGAAGTTGATTTCTTCAACAACATTTGGTAGATATACATGAAAAAAGCTTGGTATGTTTTAGAGAAATAAACAATAATCTTTTTGCCTAAGCTGTTGCATTTTCTAAAGCACCATATTTACTCATAGGTTCTCACAGAGAGGTAGGAGAAATCAGGTAGGAGAATCAATTTGCAAAAGAGTGATGTTCAGAGTAGACCCAAGAATGAAAGGGACATCCAGGACTGTGTTATAAGATTCATTTCCATATACTTTTCCTAATAACCCAATAAACTGTTTCTGTTATATATCTACATGAATATTGTGGAATTTGGAATACTAACAGTTTAAGACTATAAAAATTGGAAAGTATTTAGTCATATTTATAAACCATGAAGATTTGCTTTCAAGATCTCAAAAAATGCGTGTTGTGAACATAATATTTGGCCAGGAAGACATTGGTAACCAACAGCTAATATCATACTTAATTGTGAAAGACTAAATGCTTTTCCCCAAGGTTAGGAACAAGACACAGATGTCTGCTCTTGTTATTCTCTTCAACATTGTTCTGGAATTTCTAGCCAGGGGAATTAGCCAGGACAATGAAATAGGAGACATCTAAATTGGAAAGAAAAAAGTAAAACAATTTCTATTTGCAGATGATATGATCTTGTATATGGAAAATCCTAAGGAATTCACAGAACTATTAGGACTAATAAGCAATCTCAGTAAGGTTACAGGATACAAGATCAATATATAAAGTCAATTGTATTTGTATACACTTGCAATAAATAATCTGAAAATAAAATCGAAAAAGCAGTACCATTTTTAATGGCATCAAAAAAGTAAGTATTTACAAATAAATTTAACAAAATAAGTGCAAAACTAAATTCTGAGAACCACAAATCACTGTTGAGAGAAATTAAGGGATATTTAAATAAATGGAAAGATATCCCATGTTCATAGATTGGAAGATTTAATATTGTTAAGATGGCAATATTCTCTAGGTTGATTTACAGGTTCAACACAATTATCATCAAAATCCCAGTTCAGCTCTTAACAGAAATTGAGAAAGTGACCTTAAAATTCCTTTTGGAAATTTAAGGAATGTAGAACAGCCAAACACTATTGAAAAAGAATATCAAAATTATAGGATTCATACTTCTTAATTTCAAGACTTACTACAAAGTTAAAATAATCAAAGTAAGTATGATACTGGCATAAAGATAGATCTATATATTAGTGGAATAGAATTAGAAATCCAGAAACAAATACTCACATTTATGGTCAAATGACTTTTGACAGGGATACCAAAACAGTCCAACATGGGAAAGAATAGTTGCCTTAACAAGTACTGTTAGGCAACTGAATATCTACATGCAAAAGAATGAAGTTGGATCCCTACCTCCATGTAAAAAAATTAACTCAAAATGGATAAAAGACCTAAATATCAGCTAAAACTATAAAATATTTAGAAGAAAATATAGGGAAATCTTTGTGATCTTGGTTTTGGCAAAGTTTTCTTAAATAAGACTCCAAAAGCACAAGCAACCAAAAAGAAATAGATAAATCAGACTTCATCAAAATTAAAACCTTTTTTTCTTCAGAGGACACCATCAAGAAAGTGAAAAGAGAACTCAGTGATTGGGAGAAAATATTTAGAAATCATTTATTAGATAAGGGATTTGTAGCTAGAATATACAAGGAATTCTTAACAACTTGACAACAAAAAGACAACCCAATTAAAAAATAGCCAAAGTATCTGAATAAATATTTCTTTAAAAATGATAAACAAATGGCCAATAAACACTTGAGGATATTCTCAACATCATTAGTCATCAGGGAAATGCAAATAAAACCCAGTGAGATACCACTTCACACACACTAGGAAGATTATATTTTAAAAACAAACAGAAGATAACAAACACTGTGGAGCAATGGGAGCTTTCTTGATTTTTGGAGAGAATGTAAAATGGTGCCTCCACTTTGAAAAATAGTCTTGGCTGTTTAAAAATAGAATTATTGTGTAACCCAGTAATTCTACTCCTAGATATATACTGAAGAGAAATGAAGGCATATATCCACACAAAAACTAGTACTTAAATGTTCATAGCATCATTATTCATAATAGCCAAAAGTGGAAACAATCCAAATGTCCATCATGTGATGAACAGATAAATAAAATGTGGCATATCCATACTATGGGTGATTGTTGCTCAATAAAAAGGAAGGAAGTACTGACACATGTTACAACATGGATGAGCTATGAAACATAATGCTAAGAGAAAGAAACCAGTTACTAAATTATATACCGTATAATTCAATTTATATGAAATGTCTAGAATGATCATATCTATAGAAAGTTAGTGTTTGCCCTAGACTGTGTGCAGTTAGTGGTGAGAGGAAAAATGGAAAGTGACTGCTAATGGGTATGGCATTTGTTTTAGGGGTGATGAAAATGTTCTAAAATTAATTGTGATGATGGCTGCACAACTCTGTGAATACACTAAAAACCGTTCAATTGTATGCTTTAAATGGATGAATTGCCTGTTCTGCAAACTATATCTCAAGCTGTTACTAAGAGAAAAAAAGACGACAACATTGGACCTTTCTACCATTGATAAATAGAGCCTTAGTCATAGAAGGAAGTGTAAAGTTTAAGCAGTATTTCAGTGGATCGAGTCTTGGATCCTGATTGCTTTCTGGTATTGGGAGGCCACTGACAGTGCCTTCTTTGAAATTTTCTCCTTTAGGGCAGCCTCGGTGGCTCAGCAGTTTAGCACTGCCTTCGGCCCAGAGCGCAGTCCTGGAGCCCTGGGATCGAGTCCCACATTTGGCTCCCTGCATGGAGCCTGCTTCTCCCTCTGCCTATGTCTCTGCCTCTCTCCCTGTCTCTCATGAATAAATGAGTAAAATCTCTTTTAAAAAAAGAAATTTTCTCCTTTCTTCCCTCTTCTTTTGCTTGAGTTCTTTGGATGCAGGACAGGAACCAATTTAAATTGGCTCAAGAGAAAAGAGGGAACATCATAAAGATATAGATGTATCCTGCAGTACCCCAAAGAAGGGTTACATTTGGGTTTCAGAAAGAGCTATGAAACAGCTATGAAACTTGGAAAACCATTAGGGTTCTAGGAAACTTATATGTATATTTATATATATCTCTGGTGTGATTTTCTCTGTTCTCAGTCCACAGGCTGAAATTTAGACATCTTTTAGCTCTTTTCTTAGCCCAGTATCATTATAGCTACACACAGAAATGAACAGGCTTCTCCTCTAGTCCAATTAACAATGGTCTCGGAATGGGATCATGTCTTCTGGATGTCCACTTTAATTAGTCTGAGAGCATCTTGGGAAAAGGTAATGACTTGAAGCTTGAGCAGATATTCAGAAGATCTAGCATGCATAGGCAACACTAATAAGGATAACAATGATAATAGTTCATGTTATGGAGGATTTGCCTCTCTTAGCAGTGTGTTAGTTGCTTAACAGCCTATAGTTCGTTAAATCTTCATAATCTTTTGAGGTTGTACTATTAGTCCCATTTTATAGATGAGGAAATTGGTACTTGGGGAGGTTAAATAACTTGTTCAAGATTTCTCAAGACTGGTTCTAGTCCTCTATACCATGCTGCCAGTTCTTAATAGCCCTGTTATTCTAGCTTAGTCTAGTTCAGCCCAGCTTCTATTTTTCTCGCATACTTTTGTGATGACCCGGGGAAATGGAGAAGACAGCATTGCTAATAGTTATTCTAGTTATCTAATTCCAACCACTCCAAAACTTAGTGGCATATAATAATAATTTATTATGTTCTCAAAGTTCTGAGAATTGATTAGGCTCAGCTATGGTCTAATTTGGGGATTTCTTGGGTGATTGCCATCAGATGGTGGCTAGGAATGGAGTCATCTGAAGACTTGACAGAGTTAATGTCCAAAATGTTTTTTGTTTTTACTTAACTTGTCTGTGCCTCAGTGCTTTTCCATGTGGTCTGTCTCACAGAGGACCCTAGACTTCTTACATGGTGGCTGAGTGCTTGATGAAGTAGTGCCCCAAAAGTGAGCATTCTAAGAGAGAGAATGAGGAATTTGCCAGTCCTTCTAAAGGCTAGAAACTGGCACAGCATCACTTATTCTATATCTTGAGGTCAAAATAGTTGCAGGCAACCCAGATACTAGAGATCATATCAACATAGGAGGAAGAATGGAATTGTGGAAACCATCTTTGGACTCGTTACCATACTGTTAAGTGATAAGATAGATGTAGAATCAGCATATTAATTAGTAGGTAACTAATGGGTGTGACAGAGTAGGATCTTTCAAGATAAACATAGTCTTACACAAGGGGCCTGTTTATACATTTCCCTTGGCATAACCAGGGAAATACATTTCCAAGAAAACCTTAAAAAAAAAAAGATTGATATTTATTTATTTATTTATTTATTTATTTATTTATTTATTTATTTATTTATTTATAAGAGAGAGAGACACAGACAGACAGACAGACGGCATCCCAGCATACAGGGAGGGGCAGAGGGAGAGGGAGAAAGAGTCTTAGGCAGATTCAGCGCTGTGTGTGGAGCCCAGAATGGGCTGGATCCCAGAACCCTGAGATCATGACCTGAGCCAAAACCAAAGTTGGATGCTTAGCTAACTAGGCCACCCAGATGCCCCCCTACAAGAAAACCATTTTAAAGACACAGTTCCCCCAACTATCCTTTTATAATATTTCGTGTTAGCAAGACATGATCCTTTAGGTTTAGATACTAGTTTTATCCTCTGATTTGCAGCCTGCTCCTCATCTGTCCTATGGGAAAAAATGTCCCAAGAGTATATAAAACTAGAGCTATAAGAGCTGGAATCACTTAGTTCTTCTGCCTGCAAGTAAACCAAAACAAAGTCACAACTAAAGCATTTCAGTAAGGGTTCCACCTAGTTTTAAAGAGTTGAAGAAGTTTCCATAAAACCCTTAGAAAACCCTTTCTGAGATATAGTCATTCTTTATGTGTGACCTAAGTCCTCCATGTCATGTGTCAGTCACCTCCCAGAATGTAATTCTCTCTGCCTGGTAAACAAAGCACTAATTTACTTCAGAAGGAAGTTATTTGGATGAACCAATGAATGGGTACAAAGGGCTTTGAAAATATAAATTGCGACAAAAATACTTAATGCCTATATAAATACCTTTGCTTCAGCCTGAAGAGGGCTCAGGCTTTTTGAAAGATTTCAACCTTATGGAATACCTGAATAACAAAGACAAAGCTCTTGCTAAGTGAGGATAAAATGATTCTTGCCTCTATTATGTATATTATTTATTGCAAAGGCTTTTCTAAAATAGAAACATGGCAAGTTTTGGAGAGGGAAAAAAAGTATTTTATGGTTCCCTTATACTCCTTAAGCTCTTTCAATGAGATCTGTGTTCAGTACACACTTTAAAAAGTATATATATAATTCACAGATATTATTGGTGTTAAGAAATAATGTACAAGTGCTTTCTTGCATGTGATTATTTTGGGGGGAATGGAGAAATGGAAAGAAAATCAGCATTGTATTTTTACATGATTTCCCCCTTCTTTTTCCATTTTTAAGGCATTATTTTAATATGGAGATGATTTGGAACATGCCTTATCAAAAAATTATTTAATACTTAGAAATTAGAAAAAATGTTTAGGGATTGCATTAGATAATATCTGCTTCTTTAAACAAATTATTATTTTTTTATCTTTTTAAAAACAAATTATTTTGCCTATCCCTTTCTGCTAATGAGGGTTAGAGGAAGAAAAGGATCTATCGCACATACATCTGGGGCTTTTAGCTGTTCTACATCTCTGCTTCATGGTCTCCTTTCCCTGGAATTATTAGTAGGTCAATAAAGATAAAGAATTATTTAGGATCTCTGTCTTGTGTAGGAAAAGACGAAAGAAGCATCCTTATGAGGGCAGCATGCTGCTCTCATTATACCTTACCAATTGGTAGAGGATACTTTGAGCTCCATGAAAAAGTAAAAGCAGCAAAGACAGAGGAATGGATTCTCCCTGAGGTTGAAACTGAACACTAGAGATCTTCATATCCTTTAAGATTCTGTCTGAGGAAAGAGAGCCTGATAAATCTTTGCTTAATCTTTTTATCCTTTTATACCTTCCATAGTTGAGCCTTGAGTAGCTACAATCCAAGATGGTGGGCAGAATAAATTAAATGAACTGTTGCAGCTGCAATCAGATGAACAGTGTACTGTCTGTAGGAACTATTTTGGAGAGCTGTTTAGTAATTAACCTGCAAATGACATATTCAGATTTGATTAATCTCATGTGGTCAGTAGATAAACTTGAGTTGAAGGTTACTGTTTTTTGAAATCAACAATAGGCCCTTCTTTATGATATGTTTGTAGGAGAATAGAATGTTTAAATAATAGAAGTGGCCAAATGTTGATCAATGCCAAGGTCAGAGATTTTGCTTAGTTTCATACATAAAATGTATAAACTGTCTCACTATATTCCATATTCAGAAATTGATTTAGGTTCATGTTTATGCATTATGAAGTCATACCTTTATACATAAATGTATATTATGTGAAGATTTTATAGATATGTGTGTGTATATACATAGTGGTACATATATACACATTTATGATAGAAAGTCATATAATTATTTAGCCAGAAGGATTTAGCATTTGTCTCTAACTTGTTATTTAAATTGATATATATATGTGTATATATATATGTACTTATATTGCATACATATATTACATATGTACACACACAATCGGTATACATTTTATATATATAGTTTTAGATTATATCCTAGTGCATTGGTAGATCACAACTCAAACCTAAAGATTAAGAATTTAATTTTCTCTTATTCTTAATGAAATAACCAGACAGTAGCTCCCTGTGGTGGGAAATGAAAAGTAGTGTATAGATACCTACTAAAACATTTGCAGACCTCCTCAGTTTTCTGTTTTTAATGTGATGAAAATTTGTGCAAATAACAAAGAAAGAATGTCATGGTAATGAAAACATTTCCTATACATGTATTTTAGAGGGAAGCTAAATCAAAGGTCTTCAAAGAATTACTAGGGTTCTTTCTAGGAGGTTATTGACAAATATGTAGTTTGTCTCTGGAGTTTGTGCCTCTTTCACAGATTGGTGTATTTGTGATCCCACCGGCAGAATAAGTGTCTGTAATTCATTTCTCCTTGTTAACTAGTGTGCCTTTGTGTGTAGGATGATTGGCAGCAAACTCGGCTGAGTCCCAACGGATGAGCTTGTTAGCAAAACCCTAGCATCCTATCTCTAATAAAGCATATCAGCAGTACATTTTGTCCTATCTATTAGCCTCTCTGTTTCTTTTTTTGTGAAAAGCTGAGTGTCCCTTTGAAGCAATGACAAATAAACCCCTGAACTGAAGTGCTAGGCTGCCTTACGGACAGCTGGATAGTAAATGTCACACCGTGTAGAGAATGCCTATTATCAGAGTGAGCCATTTGTTCCCGGCCTTTCAGTATCTTAATGTAATACAAAATTGCTAAATCAAGCCCCATGTCTGTGACAGAACATAATTAATGAGAAAGCAGGAGCCAATTCAACACTCTTTATTGGGACCTAATTGGCTCAGGCAACAGAGTTGTCACTCAACAAGAGACTTCCTTTAAAGCAATTTTGTTCTTGGTTGTATTACAGAGCCTATTAAATTGTCCCCTCCTTGATCACACAAAGAAGTATCTGCATGCAATAATTAGCTTTTCCAGGGGGAATTTTTTTTAACTCATGCAATACTGGATCATTTTTAAACTGTCTGAGAAAACACCCAGGCCGTGAGGATGTGCTGCCATAGTGAGCAGCACTGTAGGCTGTTTTCCAGTCTGCGGAGGCACCAGGAAGCTGTGCTGCAGAAAGAAGAAAAAGAGCCCCAAGGAAAAGAGAAACGTGTTCAAATGTGGAGAGTGGGAGGATGAGAGAGGGAGTGGGTAGAGGAAATGACTTTGATGGGTAATCATAGCTTATTTCAGAATCTGCAGTTTTAAAGTAACAAAAAAAAAAATGAATACCTATGTGTACATATTTAAATGTATAGTTGTGGGTTTTTTTGTTTTGTTTTGTTTTGTTTTGTTTTGTTTTGTTTTGTTTTGTTTTCTAGGCATGCCCAATGAAATGAAAATTATTACAAAGCTATGGCAGGGGATAGAGGTTAAATATTATAGGATTGTTTGGAGCAACATTAGTTTCATTCGACCATATCTCAGAGTTTTGTGGGTTGTGCTATTTTCAAAACCAGTACAAATATTTAATAATATGCAATTATTTATTACAATCTAAAATTTTACTTTTGGGGATTATGTTCCATCCCTCCCCCCCTTATTTAACAAACTGCAAGATAAGTTTATTGCTGGTATTTATATTATTGTCTCAAAACTGTTTTTTTTTTTTCTTGTCACAATATCATAGACTTCAAATAAATTTGCACCTTCTCCTGATTACGTTTTAAGACAATGTGGCATTCGATGACTAGAGACTGCAAAGAACTGAGCTTACAGTCTACCCTGGCATTTGCCTGGCTTTGGGCAAAAAGGACACAGCTGGCTAAGCTTGAGGTAAAGCAAATGGGAAAGTTGTAGAGGATGTACTGAAAAACACTCAGAATTAGGCAGTAAAGAGTATAAGTTTGAAAAATGCAACAGTTGATTTTAGAAAAAAATTATTAAAGGTTGATTTCAGTGACAACACTGAGTAGTCTAAATAAAGGCAAGTACGTGGTCCCTTTCTTGAAATAGCTGTCAATATCTCCCTTCTGTGCCTTCAGAAACGACACAGACTGTCTAGTTTGCATGGCAGCAGCATTTGGTTGGATTTAGAGAGAGCCGTTTTCCTCGGCATTGTTACTTTCCTCAATGTGAAGTGCCAGATATTAGGAAAGGAAAGAAGGCAAACCTCTGAAATAGGGTAAAGCTGTGCTGCTGTCACTGTACTGTGCAGTTTAGAGAATATTTGCAGCTGCTGAAATCCCGGGACTGTGCCACAGCGAGGACGGTATTATGCGGCAGGCACTCAGGGTCTCGTATTTTAGATTTTCTAGCATTTGCCGACATATTAGCTGTATCGGTTAATTGTAATTTACTCGAGTAGTAGAGAAATTGCTGAGTTCTCCCCTCCCAAACCTCCCTCTAAATAGTGAGCAAAGTCAGACTCCTGAATGTACTCTAAATGTTTGAAAAATATTAGTTGTTATTCCATAGGGTAATAGAATATAAGACTAACAGCAATACAAAATATTAGTCAATAATGTCCTTTCCCAGGTGACTTTTGAACCTCGTGAAGGCACACATTCTCAACAAAGATTTATTAGTCGACTTGGGGAACACATGATAATGATAGCAAGAACTGCCAGAATCTAATTTGCTTTAATTAATCATTTGCTTCATAACACGGCAATTCGTCCCCCTCCCCCCGCTTTTTTTTTAACTGTCTAGATTATTTTAAAACATTAGATATTACACTGTGGATGGCTGATGAAACTGAAAGCCACAAAAGTTAGATTAAAAATTCACTTAACAGGATAAACATTTGAGAGTGCAGAATGGTGCCGATTAGGTCAAGTGAGTATGGAGTGATAAAACAGTCATGGAGTTGAGAGAAAAAATATTGTCAGAGGGCACTCAAACAGCTGAATTTAGTCTAATTTAAATGTTATAGCAGACAAAAAAAAAAACATTGACTAGCAATCCTATTATAATTATTCTTTGGTATTTTAGCAACACAGACTGGTAAGAAGTCAGAGTCTAGGTTTAAAAACATTTATTCATTTCACTGTACAAACAAGCTTTGATTCTGAGTGGAATTAGTTCCCATGGTTAGGGCCAAGAGCCCTCATTGGAGCACTGAGGCTGAGTCAAAGGTCACATTGCCTGGCTCTCTGTGGAGAATTAAGTGGACTATCTTAGATTCCCAGGAGAGCCAAGCCTCCAGATATTCATTGTGTTCTTCTAAGCAAACATTTGTGTTCAGAAATCTTTCAGGCTTACTCTATTTTGTTGATGCCTCGGTGGACAATTTCAGCATTTAATTCTTACCTTTGTCTTTGTAAGTCTACCCCCATTAGTTAGTTGGCTGTTGAGGTGGTATTTGGCTCAAATAAATGTTTAGAATTCCTAAGAGTTCCCATCATCTACATGATAATCCTAACCTCTTTTGGGTGTCACTCAAGACCCTCAATGACCTGGCCCTTTTATCTATATATTACATTATAGGTAGATAGATAGATAAAATATGTATGCAGCCTCATTCTGGCTCCCATTGCATTTATTCAATACCCAGCACTTTACTTACCATTTATGATCTATTATTTGTATTTCTCAATTATGTACCACCAACTCAAGTCACCATGCCTCAGCTTGAATGTTACTCCTCAGATAACTCTTCTTGCCTCTTTCATATGCATAATGCTGACCTTATATTAGTTGCTATGAGTATTAAATACATTAATTTATTTAGTATGAGCCTGACACATAGAAAGCACTATGTAAATGTTAGCTGTTATTACTCACCATTCTCTACACTTTGTAGAATTCTCCCATACCAGCTGCATTATGATATTGTTTGTTTCCATGGCTTTCTTCTCACTATATTATAATCCTCTTGATATATATTGATCATGTGTGGATCTCCAGCATAACATAATGTCTGGCTGTCATGTAGTAGGTGCACAGTCAATATGTCTTGCATGTTTTAAACTATTCTGCAGTCTGGTCACTGGCCAATTTTTAATAAGTGTATAAGACCTTAAATGAGTATGTTTCAAGCAACCAGACATTTTGTGTGGGTGTAAACCATTTTTTCTCAAGCAAGTTTTCATACTGCTTTCAGAATCATTTCTAAAACCACATTAGAAAATTAGCACTAGAATATTATAATCCCATCTCTTTTTTTCCAAATAAAAATGATATTCTTTAGGACAATTGATTCATTACCTAATTAATTAATAATAATGATCAATGAATTAAAAATGTTTCAGAAAATCCATCCTCTATGTATGAAAACTTGGCTCTCATGAAAATATTCAAAGACCTCTCCCAAAATGAATTCAATAGTGACAGCTGGCATGGAATGAATTTGTGTTCTTTCATTGTGGTCCCTTGATGGAGACTGTAGTCCAATTAAAATTCTGAGTTCTAGAATATCCTTAAAATAAACAAACTGTTTCCTTGCCTACTCCATAGACTTCACCTGAAATACAAGTACAATTGTAATTGTAGATTGACACATCATAGCCCATTAAGATGAAAAAGTGAGAGAGGTAAGACCCTTATTCTTATCCTGAAGGGTATTTCAGACTAGGAGAATCACCTAATTTGGGACTTTGTAAGGAGAGGAACATGGGCATCTCCTGCTTCATCAGTAGTAGAAAGCCCCATAGACTCATAGGCTCTTAGGTTAAAAAAATCCATGAAGTCCTATAGTTCTTTTTCAAGCGCATACCCTGAGAAGTTGGAATGTCAACTGCAGCTCAAGGCACTTCTTCACAATAGTCTAGCAAGTTTTGTGCCAAGAAGCAAGGCAGAATCAGAATTGTGTGTCTTCATGCAGTTTTCTCCTCTAAAAAACAAGGGGGAAATGATAAAGTGGTATTGATTTGATTACTTTTGAATCTCACTGAAGTGATCCAACCAGAAAGGAACACAGTGTCACTTGCTTGGTTCAGAATTTCTTAACATGAAGAATGGGGGCTGGGGAACGGTGAGTAACTCTTGTGGTCCCACAGGGATCATTGTAATCAAGGAGAGCTCTGTACAGTGTCAGAAGGGTCTTTACATCCCCTCTAGCTCCCTGCAATATGCACTTGCAGAATTGGTTAAATGAGCCACCATGTTCTGGTCAATATGAATAGGCTTGTAGGATGCTCAGTTTGATTTAATGGCCACCCATGGATACTTCTATATGCAGAAGTTCAGTCTGAATAAAGCCCTAAAAAATCAACTATTCCATTTGGCATTGTAGCTGTATTTTAATGTCCTCTTCAGAATTCTCCGTTATAGTAACATCTCTGCAATCAGTCTCGCATAAAAAGACCTGTTTATAATAAATTGGTCAGCCCTTATGTGTCTAAATTTCCTGATGGGATAGAAAACTATAAGATTATTCCTTGTAGACTAGGCTATAAGATTTTCAATATTACTAGTTGTATCTCTCCATTTGCCCAAATGATTTATTTCAGGCTTTATTTCTGTTTTGAGTCTTTGTTTTCATTTTATTTCATAATTGTCCTGAGGGAGGAGGAGGCAAATGGATTCTCCTTGTGAAATATAGGTCTCTGAGAGCCATTTAAGTGAGATATAGTTTATGAAGAACCCAGTAAGTGAAAAATAAAATTGTTCAGTCTTTTGTCATTCTTTCAATACAGAGACCTACATGACAGTTGTGAACTATAGTTCGCTGGACAGGAAATGGTGGTAGAGGTAGAAGTGTACCATTGATTTATGTGAATATTCTGAGGTGGAATAATCACATTGCCTTGTTAGTACATAATAATCACCCAGTGCACAAGACCCTAGACCTTTGGAATCACTCAAAGTTTTCATTAGAGAATCAGCAGTCTTTTAGACTCACTACGGTGTACCTCAATGTTGAAATTGCATATTACAGGTTATGCTCCTGTAAATAAAGGACATTTTGTTATGCCCACACTCAGCTGTGTTTCCTACTGTGATTCCTTTACCAGACCCTGCTGTGACCTATTGCCAAATACAGTGCAATATTGGTGAGCCTTTTTTGCCTGAACTTGATGTCTGTCCAGAAGACAAAAACACTGATTAGGTAGAAGGAGGATGAAAGTCCTTCAGGAACAGAGTGACTCTGGACTTCAGCTATAAACTGCAGCTAATTCATAAATGTCAAGAGCCAAAAGGTGAGGACTAGTACATCCTGTCCTCAGGGGTGCCTTCCCATCCATCTCTGGGAAACATGATTTCCTTATGAATTGAAGTTTAATGGGAAATGACCAAACATGACTGCTGGGCTGAATCTGTGGAGGCCACTCTGTGTCAGCTTTATTTTATTTAATTTTCTTTATTTTTTTCTGATTCAGTTTTAAAAGAGAATCAATTCTGAGGCTTTCTTTTGCCTTTATTTCTTTTGGAGGGTTCTATCAGGGACTCAAGGATGGCTTACTTTCAGGAATACTGTTGGGGTTATTAAAGAGTAAGCAGTTTCCCTAGACCTTGTTCTCATTTCTCAGTGCTTCTTCTCTCTACTCAGAGTGCTCAGAATAATAATCTCTTTAATACATTCAAGACACACTGGTATTCTAAGTTATTGTGTAGATGAGGAAGCTTCTTGTCCTCCAAGAAATTTCTTTTCCATGGTCATTTATTGGCTTGTTGGTATAGAACTCTACTAGTGAAAGGTGACTTTTGAGGGGCTTTGATTATGAACTTTTTTGATGAGGTCAATAAATATTCATAATGATATCAACAGTTTAGTTTCATTTATTGGAAGTCCCTTTATAAACATTCTCATGTTATCTATACTTGGCAGATAAGGAAACGAAGTTCAGTAACTTGGCAAAAGCCTCTTTGTTGACAGTAGTTGAGAGCAAGCTTTTGAGTTAGATAATCCTGGTTCTGCCACTTAATAGCTTCATGAGCTAGTTGCTATTATTCTTCATCTGGATTCGGGTTCGGGTTCGGTGTTTCTTCCATTTTACTGTACTACCAACCTCAAATCGTTATGTTACAAATTACCTAAATAGAAGGGTAATGTATTTTCTTAAATACTTAGCTCAGGCAGTGAATTTTAGACCTTGTTTTGCAAAGAATGGTAGAAATTATAACCAGTTTTTTTCAAAGCAAGAAAAGTTGCTTGAAAGACAGGCAGTTGTTCTGCTGGTGTTTTCTGCTGGCTGGGGGTGAAAATCTTATCCTTTTACTCTACCAAAAGAGAAAGGCACTGCTTTATACCTCCTGTATGTGAGTCATAAGGGGGTAGTGATGTTTCTATTCAAGTCAACACTAGGCCGCCTGGGTGACTCAGTCAGTTAAGCATCTGAGACTCGATTTTGGCTCAGGGCATGATCTCAGAGTCATGGCATCAAGCCCTACATCGGGCTCCATGCTGGGCATGGAGCCTGCTTAAGATTCTTTCTACCCCTCCCCTATGCACCATCTCTCTAAAAATAAGAGTCAACACTGTCTAGAAGAAGAGTTTGAAGATGGCCATTTTAGACAATCATGCTTTATACACAGAGCATGGGCTTTAGAATGATAAGCATTTTTCTCTTTTTGTTTTATGGCAGGTCTCTGATTAAAGGCCAGGAAAACTGTTGAATTGTGAAGTAAGTAAAGATTAAGAAATTGACTCTGACCAGTGTATCCAGCTGTACCTTAATGGACATATACACACTCAACATGCACATGCACACACACATGCAAAAACAAGCAAAACAAAGAGCAGTTGACTTTCAGTTCTATTCATTAAAAAGATCCGTTTATAATTGTACATGTGCAGAAGGGCTGCGAGACTGAAGTGATACCTGAGAGAGGCCTGGGAATATGTTTGCACCACATTACTTGGACTGCATGATAATTGAGAGCCATTGTGGCTGAACACTTTATGAGTTTGTTTAATTTGTCACAGTAAATAAAGCTTTTTTGATGCAAGTTAATTAGCTCGCTTGTGTTACTGCACATCAAATGTAATTAACAACCAACTGCCAGTGTGGGGTTGCCCTTGTGTAACATGGTAATGGGGGGAAAAACTTAACTGGGGCTGGAGTAAGTAAAAGATACACTGTTGAATCAATCACCTTCCTGCCTGCTTAAATTTGGATGGACTAGAATCTAAGGGACAATACTAGGACTCATAAAATATCAGCTCTTTAACAGGATTTCCTGAATATCTCATGTATTATTCCAGGCTCACATTTGCTGCCACATTAATACATTTGGCTAAGTAAAATTCCTTCTACTTCTCAAAGTCCACTTTCACCTTGATTGGCATTGCCTGTATATCCACTCTGCTTGGATCTTTCATTTCCAGCCATTCACCTTTTTTAGCTTTGGCATTTTATCTGCCCTGTGATAAGTGCTGCTCTAGCTAATGCAGAAGAAGGGCTATTAAATAATAACTGAGAAGGAATTTGTTTGAACAGGTAGAAGAAGATAGTTGAAGAACTTATTCAAAGAGGGGGTCATTACTTCCAAATTCATAATGGTATTCTCCTTTAGTTTATATTTTGAGTAAGTATTCTGCCTTTTTCACTTTTTTTCCTAGGCAACATTAACACAAAGACATCAAAGAGCCTTGGTTTAACCCTATTTTTGATCATGTATCAAAAGAAAGGTGGAAAGGCAGAAACATCTTTAAAAGGACACAGTAATAGTTGAGATGCTCTAATTGTCTACTATTTGCTTTGTAAATATTCACTGGGAAAAAACAACAATATGGGTTAAGATGAAGTAAACTTACAAACGTATATAGTTTTACTGGAGTAAACTTTTCCCTCTTACCACCACTGTCACTTCCTTCATAGGGAAGGAAGAATCTATGCCAATTTCTCTAAGTAATAACAGTCTTTTTGGGAATAACAACCTGGGTAGGAAGGGAAATTGAACTGAAGTGGAAGACCTGAGTTAAGTCCTGACTGCCACTACCCAGTGATGAGACCACCTGGAGTGACTCACCTTTTCTGGGACTCAGTTTCCACATAGAAATAGGAGTTAGATTGGACAGTTTCACCTTTGTCTTCTAGCTCTAAAGTTCTCTGACTGTATACTCTCTCTCATGCTGTTCCAGGAGATCCTCTGGATTCATTTCTTTTTACTTGCCCACCATATATCTTTGCTGTCTGGTTTTGGCAATAGACAACACTTAAGTCCAGCTACTCAGAAATTTAAAGAAGTGTGTTCGACAGTCAAGACTCTGCCTTCACTCATTCATTCAACAAATATTTATTGAATAATTTCTGTAGACTAGGTTCTGGGAATCTGAGGATGGAAATGATCTGGATAACCCTTCATATATTTAATTGAAAAGTAGAAAACAGCTTAAAAAATAAGATCTTTCTTATTTTTCATATTGAATTACTTAAAAATATCCCTATGTGTTTTATATAGATCTATCTTCCCTGGTTTTTTTATTTCCATGCTATACATATTCAATACACTGAAACAAGCTAGTAGGCCTAAACTAAGGCAGAGGGAGGAAAATAAAGCTCCTTTTGTACCTGAGCATTTTATCTTGAGACAGCTCTCTTTACTAAGAGTTGGTAAGAATATACGGTTTATTTTCTTTTACTTAATTCGAGATTTAGTATGAAGAGTTATATTACATTTGAATTCATTTTTATCTTTCAAAAATAACTTTTTATTAATTATAAAATTAATACATGCTCACTGTAAAAACAAACTATTTCAAAAACTTATGATGGAGAAAAAATTTAAAGGATGCCATTGTTCCACTTCCCAGGGATAATCACTATTAAAATATTGGTTCATATTATCTCTCTCCCTCTCTCTCAACATACTAGTAAAAATATATTATTGCGTTTTTTCCACACAGATAGAATAATACTATTAATACCAAAACTTGAGTTTTTCAAAGTGTATCTTGGCTCTACTTCCATATTGTTTGATTTTTTTTTTTTTTTAAGGACTATGTTGTAGTCCAATGAATGAACCTAATCTTAACTACTAAGTACCGCAATTGATAGATGGGTTGTTTCCAGATCTTTGCAATTATAAATGATGCTGCATAATATTTATAATAATATTATCATCACTACAAAGAATAATAAACACCTCTTAAGTACTTATGAGGTGCCAGGCATTTTGTGACACAGTTTATAGACATCATTTCATTTAATTATCAAATAATCCTGTAGTTAAAGGCAGTGAAATCTAGATGTGCTATGTAACTTCCCCAAGATCACATAGCTAGGAAGTACTGGAGCTATGATTCCAACCCAAGTCTGTCTGATTCCAGATTAAGCTCAACACTTGCTTAGCAATTATTTTTGTGCATATGTCTTAGTGTGTGTGCAAAGGTGCATTTATAAAGATTAAATTGCTGAGTCATAGGATATGCAGTATTTGAACTTAAACATGTATTTTCAAATTGACTTCTAAGAAGTTTGACCATTTAAAGAAAATAAAAATAAAAAGTTTGCTCATTAGCACATCCAATTGCAGCAAATAAGAGCAATAGTTTCTCCATACTCTTGCCACTGTTTGCATAGTATCTTTTCTCTCCCAATGATAGGCAAAATAATTACATCTTAGTGTTTCAATTTGCATTTCTTTATTAATTTCACCCTTTTGGTAATAAAATGTATATATTTAAATACTGTTTTTGTCATTATTTGTCGAATTGTGGCTCCTATGCCTATAATCACTCTGTTTTAGAGAAAGTGCATAAAATTCTCAGTTAAGTTTTATTTTTCATTGTTATACATTGTTCATTTTCTCTATCACTATATATATCCAAACTCCTTCATTTGTTTCTATCCCTAATGCCTTTGGAATTCCTTTCTGGGCTGAATATAACCAGGTGCCATGCTAGCAGCAAGCTCAAATTATTCAATACAATAATCAATCAAGGTCGCGGTCAACTTGGGCAAGTTGACTGACAAGAGAAGGATGGGAATAGACCATTTAAAGGTGACTTTTTCTCATAAAAATGATGGTAGTTATGGGAAGAGAGAATAATGACTTTTTAAAAAATAACATGATATTTTAAAAAGAGGAGGGCTGAAGGCGAAAGCTAAGAAAAATAGCATTAAGAGAATAGATGGTCAAATAGTTTTCTTAAATAAAAAATTTTAAGAATTCTTTAGAAAATGTAAACTTGTACTTAGAACTTCTCTGAAACCTCAAGATTAATACAGTACAGATATTTGAAATGATGAATTTGTGGCTGCAGGATTAGATCAAGATGCATATAGTCACTTACACTTGACTTTTTAGAAGAGCACATATTACTTAAGGTTTTTCTAATTGAGACATATTTTGGAGGAATGACAAAGGGCACATTTATTTGAGTTCACTAATAAAAATAGGTTAATATTTTATTTTTTCTATTTGAAAGCCACCTCTGTCAGACATGTACTTGTGGAGTCAAGAGTTTGTTTTCTGTAAAATTTTAATTTCTCATGAGTTTAACCAAAAAGCAATAAAACAGTTACTTTATCATGTTCTTTACTTGAGACCTTAAAAATGTAGACAGAAAGATGGCTAGTGAGACAATCAGGTTATACTGGTTATCCTTAAGGAATCTAAGACTAAGACCAAGACAAGAAGGGATAAGGAGGTATGCAATGAGAGCATGAGACAGTGAAAGGTAAGTGGAATGTGCTGTATTGTTGGGCTCAGAATGGAAAGGGATGACTTTTTACAGATTATCCCTTTGTCCAAAAGCTCTTGCAGGAAAGCAGACTTAAAAATGTATTATCCACTAAAACCTACATCTTGAAGAAAGTGATTAATGCAATTTGGCCAGTCTATAACAGAGCCATATTATATGTTGAAAGGGACCTGCTGAGGCAAAATGTAATGTTGAAAATGTGCTGTTTCTTAGTAATAATAGAGGCTACCAAAGTAAGCCTTAAAAAAGAGTAGGCCTGGCCAATGATTAAGCTGATATTAAAACCTTCTCCTACTTGCAAAGACTCCAACTTTCTCCAAGAGCCTTTAAACTTTTTTTTTCATGATGTTTTGTCTGGTTTGGATATTTCATATTCTGAAAGGTATTTTGAAAACAAATAAGGAGTGAAGAGCGGGAAGAAAATCTTGGAGAGGGGCACCTGGGTGGCCCAGTGGTTGAGCATCTGCCTTTGGTTCAGGTCATGATCCCAGGGTCCTGGGTTCGAGTCCCACATCAGTCTCCCTGTAGGGAGTCTGCTTTTCCCTCTGCCTATGTCTCTGCCTCTCTCTGTGTGTTTTTCATGAATAAATAAAATCTTTAAAAAAAATCTTGTACAAACAGAAGCAGGAAATTGGATTTTGTTTTGCTTTCAGTAATCCTATTTTCTTTAAGTAGAAATATCTTGTATATAAAATCCTGTCATATATCATGTTTTAGGATATGGCACAGTTAACATCTACACAGTGGGGTTGAATAAGAGGAACAGAAGTTTGGAAATAGGCTGCCTGTTGGCTATGTGAAGTTCTAGATGGGAATCCTGATGCATATGTAGGTAATAATTTAGCCTGGCTAGCAGAGGTTTCTGAAGTTATAACAGCCAACAGGTGGTAATTCAAGTGAGAAGTATGTGTTGGGGAGGGTATTTGTTATGAAACCTGGTGAAATCCTGGCAAAATGAGACATTGGGAAATTCTCCATGCATTTGGAAGCCCATTTGGTGTAGGTAGTGTGAAGGTAGGGAGTGCCAGTGCTTAGTCATCCAACTGAAGATAAAGTCCTGAAGGGGCTGAAACCCTCAGTAGAGAAACTTGCATGAGATCACCCTTGCCCCATGGGATATTATTTTCCTGGCACTGATAAGATTCCGGTTTGGATAGCGGCTAAATAGTTACCAAAGAAGGAAAACAAGGAAGCGAGCATGAATTGTTGATTTTTCTGAAGTGGGTAGCAAAACAGCAATAGCAGGTTGAAGTTGCAAACTCTCATCTCTAATGTAACAGTGCACAATTCCCTTGACAAGAGACAAAGCAACTGCTAGGTTTAATATGTCTTTACATGAGCAAATGATCTCGCATAATAATATTGCACCGTGCTGACAATCCTTTATGAATACAGCAGTGTAATGCCGACAGTTAGCTAACAACAGAGCTGCCTGCCCAGATAGAAGGTTTGGAACTACACAGGAGGGACATATTCAACTCAAGGTACTTCTGGGGAAATGTGGAAAGGCTGACATCTGGACTGTCATGCAAGCAGACACATTCTCAAACGCAAGAGAAATGCCGTCTGAGAGGTCTTAGTGAGGCTTCCAAATTGTCATCAAGAGGCTGTTAAATTTTCATAATTTTAATATAGAAACAAAAAATATCGCTGTAGAGAAGTAGTGGGAGGGACCATTGCTTGAGATGGATGCATTTATTCATTTACTAAATATTTCTTGACTGCTTTCTGTAGTCCAGGTACCATGCTGGGTGACAGAGAGATACAGACATGAGTAAGGTTATCCGTGCCCTCAAGAGCATTATTATCTACACTTGGACGGGGAAGTAAGCAAACAATTACAATGTACTGTGATAAGCAGGAATTAAGTCAAGGTTGTTATGGGAGCTGAGATAGAGTATCTAACTCTCTGTGTGTGTGTGTGTGTGTGTGTGTGTGTGTGTGTGTGTGTGTGTGTGTGAAGGGTGGTATTGGTCAAAGCAAGCTTCCAGGAGAAAAAGATATTTGGATTAAATGTTGTAGGATGAGTAAGGGTGAATCAGAGGAATGAGTGAGTGGATGGAAGGATGAGCATTCTAGTTGGAGAGAATATGGCAAAAACTTAAATTCATAAAAGGAACACTCACAGAGTACATGGTATAAATAGCACTGGGAGATAAAGTGAAGACAGAGCAACCAAGAACCACCGAATACCTTGTTCAGTGGTACCTTTGGATCTGTAGTAATAATAGAATATTGAGAACTGAGAGGTAAAGTTCTTTCATGGCGAGACAGAATCAGAGTACATATAAAGCATTTATTTCATGGTACAAAAGTGGTTCGACCTTAGAGGAAGTTATGGGAGAAGATTAAGAGATTTCCTTCTCTAAAAAGTATGGCGTAGAAAGTAAGAAAACAAATCAAGATTCTTTCAATTTTGGAATTTTTCTATATTTCCAAAATTGCTTAAAAGGAATAGGAAGGATTAATGAAGGGAAGGTTGCAGCATGGAATGCAGTGACAAAGTGCTACAAAATATTAGTGGCAGGCAAGCATTCTAGGATCTTATGAAGGGGTATTTCAGTGTTAAGGTAATGATTGTAGCACAATGAACTAAAATTATTTAATAACTCTAAAGCATTTGAATTATCTACAGTAAATTCTAACATGTTATCTTTGCAACCTTTAGAAGCAAGAACTCACTCAGGTCAGGAGACTGTACATTAAGAAAGCCTAGATTATTATGGATATTTAGTTGGTCTTTAGTGATAGGTACTGACTTCCAATACTATCCCTGTCTTATTATAGATTGTTTTCAACTATTTGTGATCTGGAGAGCTCAGATCGGACCTATGTGTGGTAGTCCATTAACTAATGTGATGGCCAAGTTCATATCTACTTCTCAGTGTAACCCAACTACTTGTGTGTTAACTTTATCAAACTCTTGCTTTGACATTTACATCTTGCAAATTGCATACAAAGTGTAAACAGAAATTTTCCTGTTTGAAATAGAAATGTTTTCAAAGCACATTTCTCCATTTCTTCTTTGTGTGTTACATCCCATCGATATTAGGAGAACCAATGCTAGCAGAGTTGACAGCAGAGCTGGCTGAAAAGAGAATGCCATTCAGTGTCATTTCATCTGGCAACTGGGGGAAAGCATAGGTAATTTCATAGAAATTATCAAATGTTAGAGTTGGGAAGGACACTGGATGTCATATTGTTCTACATCCTCAGTTGACACATGGGGAAACTGTGCTTGCACAGAGCCCCGTGATGACAACAGAATAGAATTTAGATTTTTCTATATGCCAGGCCAACATTTCCTTCTAACCTATAGCATTTCCACTTTCATCCTAAAGTATATAGCAGAATACCTCTTTTCTGTTATGGGTCAACTAGTTTAGAAAACACTTGGAAAATGCAAATGCCATAGAAGTGTGTTATTTAAAAATTTTGTATAATAAGATTTACACTCACAGGTCTCAGCAATACTTTTTTGGAGCTATCTCCTCAGGCAAGGGAAATAAAAGCAAAAATAAGCAATTGGGATTACATCAAATTAAAAAATTTTGGACAGCAAAGGAAACCATCAACAAAACAAAAAGGCAACCTACTTAATGGGATAAGATGTTTGCAAATGATATATCTGTAAAGAGTTAATATCCAAAATATATAAAGAACTCATACAACTCAATAGCAAAAAAACCAAACAATTCAATTAAAAAGTGGGCAGAGGACCTAACTAGACATTTTCCCAAAAACATACATATAGATGGCTGACAGACATATGAAAAAAATGTTCAAATCACTTATCATCAGGGAAATGCAAATAAAAACCACATTGAGATATCACCTCATACCTGTCAGTATGGCTAAAATAAAAAACACAAGAAACAACGAGTGTTGATGAGGATTTGGAGAAGGAGGAGCCCTTGCGCACTATTGGTGGGAATGCAAACTGGTGCAGCCCCTCTGGAAGACCTATGGAAGTTCTTCACAAAACTACAAATAGAACTGCCTTATAATCCAGTAATCATGCTACCGAATATTTACCCAAAGAATATAAAAACACTAATTTGAAAAGATATATGTGCTGCTATGTTTATTGCAGCATTATTTTCAATAGCCAAATTATGGCAACAGCCCAAGTGTTCATCAATAGATGAATGCATAAGGAAGATGTGGTGTATGTATACAATGGACTACTGCTCAGCCATAAAAAAGAGTGAAATCTTGCTATTTGTGGCAACATGGATGGACCTAAAGGGTATTATACTAAGTGAAATAAATCAGAGAAAGACAGATACCATATGATTTTACTTATATGTGGAACCTAAAAAACAAACAAACAAACAAAATAGAAACAGACTCATTACAGAGAACAAACCTGGCATTTGCCAGGGGAAGGGGAGTTAAGGGGTCGGTGAAACAGATAAAGGGGATAAAGAGGTATAGAATTCCAGTTATGTCATGGTGATGTAAAGCACAGCATATGGAATATTGTCAATAATTTGTGGTAACTTTGTATGTTAGCATAGTAACTATACTTATAGTGGTGATAACTTTGTAATCTATATGGTGTATACCTGGAACTAATATAATATTGTATGTCAACTATACTTCAGTTAAAAAAAAAGCTAATCTAATTAGGACAGCTAATTTTACAGTTATTAAAACTTCACATATTTGGTTGCTTTTTTTTTCCACACAAAGCTCCCAAAGTTCAACAGACTTTTATGTGTTTTTGTTTTTTTTCACCTCACACGATCCCATCTGAAAGCTAGCAACCTGGCTAGCAATTCACCAACTTGGTTGGCAAAGGCAGTCGAGCAAATCTGCACATTAATTATTTAAGCACATTGCAGATTACAGAATGATTCCATCTATTTCTTGCTTTGCCCATGTAATAACCTTAAGAGACATACAAGAAAGTATTAATTTTCCCATCATAGAGATAAGAAAGCAATGTCTTAGAGTAATTAAGTGATTTGTGCAAAGCCATGGAGCAGGTACATAGCAGAGCTGAGCTAGTACCTAGGCATTCTCACTTTGGGTTATGTGCTCCTTACACTATACCAAATTATCATTACATTATTATGATCACCACCACCACCATCATTATCATCACCATTATCATTGATTTTCTTCTTCTGAGTATTGTAACTTTTCTAAGACCAGCAGATCTCAATGTATAACCACATCTTTCTTACTGTACTATATCCCAATCCAATATATTGCTTTTATATTCCCCAAACTTGCCTCTTGATTGCCTAGCTAATTTAGTTATGAGGCTTCAAGGAAGACAGCTATACCTAACTATATTTTAGGGACCCCATCCTACTGTAACTATTCAGTAGTAGTGAGCAGTAGGATTGACATTTTAGTGAGTCCCCAGATCATACTTTCTAGAACATTTGAAGAAACTACTAACATTTTTTGTTCCTCAAAACAATGAAAATTTTGGTGGCAAAATTAACAACTTAAAGCAACCAGTCTTAAGCAACTATAGCACTACCTCTGATAGTTTTTCAAGGGGACCCATCACTTACTCCTTATACTGTGTCTCATATTGCCCTCTACACTTATGAACAGCTTCACAACCACTGGTCTTACCCATTTTCTGTGGCATACCTTTAGGCTCTCTCCTTGTTATTTTACAACTAACTGGTACTCATGGAAAAGCACTAGAAGAAAAGGCTTTTCTGCCCAAATCAGGGCCTTTAATTGTCCTACTCAAATCAGGGTCACTAAGGACAGAATTCTCACACTTTTATTATTTACCCCATTAGTGATTCCAGTAGCAAGAGAAATATATGGAGAAGTTAGAAACTTTTATAACCTTCATATCACCAGTATCCACAGATCTGCAATAGTCAGGCTGACTACAGACAACATATTAAGCAGGAACACATGGGAAGCAACCATTGACTTAATCAAATTAACTCTTTTCCCTTCCCTTCCTTTCAATACATATTTACTGAGAATCTGTTCTGAAGATAGCATATATGAAGATGATAGGGAGCTAACAACTTATTTTTTTTTAATTTTTTTTTAAATTTTATTTATTTTATGATAGGCACACAGTGAGAGAGAGAGAAGCAGAGACATAGGCAGAGGGAGAAGCAGGCTCCATGCACCGGGAGCCCGACGTGGGATTCGATCCTGGGTCTCCAGGATCGCGCCCCGGGCCAAAGGCAGGCGCCAAACCGCTGCGCCACCCAGGGATCCCGGGAGCTAACAACTTAGAAGTCGTACACACTGGGATAGGGTCAGGATATAGGAGAACAGCATTTTGTTATTAAATAAGTTTGGGCATGTTAAGTTAGCAGGGATTCTAAACTTAGATGCCTTCAGAAGCCAGGGGTGGTTATATCAATATATTGTAGTGTGAAGACATTAGGGAGACAGATCTGCATCTGCAGGCTGCAAATTTGCCTAAGTTAAAAAAAAAAAAAAGGAGCATTAATATTCTGAGACAAAGAATTGTATAAATGTTGTTATAGAAAGTGGGGAGTCATTGGAGAGTTTTGAGATGGATCATTAAATGGTCCCATATTTTGAGGGACATTGAAAAAAAACAGGTGTCAGTGTGAATTAAATATAGGGAGACAGTGTATTCCAGATAGCATAGGATAGTCCTGGTTTAGGCCCATAAGCCATAATAGTGTGCCCTTTTGCTCTCATGGGTGTCCTGATGTGGAGAGTAAGTAACACCTAATCAGTGGGTTACATTGATCATCTCTTCAGTGAATAGAACCCCATTTTCTGGGTTCCATCTGGTTTCTGTGAACACTTAAGATCTTTTTTAGTAGGAGGGCCTTTATCTAGTCATGGCATATCGTAGTTGAGGTGTGGATAGAGAGAGTGCTCACACACAAGAGAACAACAGAAGTTGACATTTCCAAGGTACTTTGTTGCTGCTGTGATGGTGGTGTGGCTGACAAGTGTAGATATTAGTATAATTGTTGAAAAATATGGGAAAAGACAACTATCAAACAAGGGGTACTGATTTTTTTCAGGGGAAGTGGATTGAATGGGGGGGAAAGGGAAGACTGCATTTTCCTTTATATATTTCTATGTTGGTTGAATTTGTAAAATTCAATTATATCTTAAATTTTAAAATTAATAAAAATTTTTAATAAAATTGAATTGGTAAAATTGGTTTAAAAAAGACACAAAAGACTCAATAAAATTATTTTGTAAATATTAGGGAAAATGCTAAATTGGTTTTAGATCTGGTGATATACTGACAGATTTACACATATGTCAGTATGTGAACAGATGTAGATCTTATCTTCTTGTGATCTTAGCTGCTTTATGAAGAGCTCATGTTTTTCGTATCTAGTAAGTGATAAACCTTTTTGCTTCATTATACTTAATTTTTAGTTCTTAAAGAGTAAAGAAATGGATTTCTGTATCAAAGATTACTGAACAATGAGGGGACTTCAGTATTTAGATAACAAAAATAGTAGTTTTTATTATTATTTTAATAGTTCTCACCATCTGTGAGATACTGTATCAGATGACATCTCTATGCCCTGGCATAGTTCTGCAAGGTAGTTATTTGCATCATCATTTTACAGATGAAGAAATGGTTTCAGAAGGGCTCAGTAACTAGTCCAAGGACACATAGTAAGTGTCAACTGGAATTCCTACTTAGGTCTGTTGGTTTCAAAATACATACAATTGTAAGTAAACAATAGAAGACATATGTAGCAATATTAGATTTTAGAACTCTCAAACTTTGGATCGGAAGTACAGCTCTTAGTCATTCCAGCAGGTTACATGGGGTAATATTAAAAATAGTTTCAAAACTTCTCTTTTGAGATTGTTCTCTAAGAAAACCTACATTTTTTTAAACTTTTATTTGCATTTATTTTATGCAGAATTTACACCCAGGCCACTAGTTTTTGTTTCTTTAGTTTTTTTCCAGGGTATCTTTATCTTCTGTGCAACCTCCTCTTCTGGCTTAGGGACAGTCTGCTCTTTTTCAGTAAGGATCATCTCAGTGTGGCAGAGAGAGCTCATGTATGGGTGAATCCGACCATGAGCCCTATAAGTTCTATGCCGCATCTTGGGGGCTTTGGTCACCTGGATGTGCTTAATGACCAGAGAATCTACATCTAAACCCTTAAGTTCCACATTACTCTCTGTATTTTTAAGCATGTGCAGTACAGATTCAGCCACCAATTCCTCCACTGTTGGGCCTAGGCACACCTATCAACTCCACCATTATAGTGGTAGAATGGCACACATTGCTTCTGCAAAATGACATCCTTCAGATACTTGGTGGCTTTTCGAATATGTGTACCCTTGATGGCCTGGGCAGGTTCCATGTGTGTTTTTAAAGTGAACATGAATATTTGAACCTCTTGATTTGCATGATTTTGTAGGGTTTTCTGCATCAGGTGAATAGCGAATCATTTTCAGAGATCATCTCAGGCTGCTTATTGGGAAGAGCAGGACCTATAGTCTTGGCATAAGGTAGATAGGTGGTAGACTACATATGACAGCATTTAGTTACTGTCATAACAAAATGATCATTTAATGAAATAGTTGTATTGGGACAGGATGAACATTTATATATTTTTTCTTGTTATTAATATCTCAAAGCTCGTGGCTATTAACGTGCCTATTAAGTAATTCTCATACCAGATAGTTTTAAGATAATTTTGGAGGGGCACCTGGGTGGCTCAGTCGTTTAAGTGTCTGGCTTTTGATTTTGGCTCAGGTCATGATCCCATTGTTGTGGGATCAAGCCCCACATGGGGCTCCATGCTCAGCAGGGAGTCTGCTTGAGATTTGGTCTGTCTCTTCTCCTTCTGCCTCTCCCCCAGCTCATGCACATTCTCTATCTCTAGAATAAATATATAAATCCTTTTTTTAAAAAAAGATAATGTTTGATAACATTACTGTACAATCCCAGACTACTGTACAATCCCAGATGTAGCCGTCTTTCCTAATATTTCATTGAATGCAAAGCCTGTCATTCAGAGTCAAAGTCCATGGACTCTTCATGATCACACATGACTATGAAACTCCAGTAACTTGTATTCTTGGTTTGTCTACCTGGGTAACTATAGGAAAGTCACTTTTATTTTTGAGGAACTTACATTTGAGGAACTATAGCCCTTCAAAAACTTCTTCTCTTCCAACTGTTTCTGGGAACCCCCAGGAGAAGTCCCATTTGCTTGTGAATCAGCCTGGACCACAGTTTGCTTTTTATCTCTTTTTATGTATTTTAATAGCTGGAACTCTGATGCTACTATTACCTCTCCTCAAGTCTCTGTTCCTATTGCTGATGTTTCTCCCTACCCAGAACCTTTTTTTTTTTCACCCTGTGTCAAGGCTCCCTGCTTGTCATAATGGAATAGTCTATGTGAATGGCTCCCTTAGGATTGTGAAGTATGTAACTTGTGCAATATATGACAAAGTCCTGGTTAAGCCTAACCCACTAGTTTACTAAACATACCCAGAGATATCTGAATCTCCTACTGAGAGAGCAGAAGCAATGAATATTTCCAACATATAGAAATATAAGTTGTTACTATTCTAAATATTAATCTGTGACAATTCAAAAAGAGACATTGAGTCTTATACCCTGGGTGAGGAGAAAGTCTTGTCATATGTGGTATAAGTCACATGGTAGGTAGGTAAAAAACCTTTCGGTGCCTTCTAACAACCTTGGACTCTGTGATTATAAAGTTACACATGGATCCACATATGTAACCCAAGAAGGCTATGGACCTAAAAAGGTTGTCTCTACAAAAATAGCATTGCAGTTCCATTTTCAGTATTCTGAGACTGAGAAAGTTTAAGTTCAATGGCAGAAATTAGAAGAGAGCAAAAGAATAGAAAAACATGGTAATTATTTCATATTTTACATATGTGTATATATAAATGTACACATACATATATAAAGATTAACTCTAGAGTCTGCTCTAAAGAACTAAAGAGTTATTGCTGCTTTTAAAAATAAGAACAAAAAAGCAAATGTGAAAACTTTTAAATTAAATTTCAACATTTTCAAACAAGTGCTGCCTGGGAGATCACACAAAGCATCCAAAGCCTAAATTGAATGTATGTTGGCAAGAGCATCTTCACATCTCTCTAAATAACTAGCTAATACAGTCAGTATTTTGCACCTCATCGAGGCCTGGCACTTATTTGCAAAATGTTCCAGTCAATTGTCAACTAAAAAGAACGTAGAATTTCAATACTTTTTTGGTGTGGGGGTTGGGGAGACTGGCAAAAGTTTTCTATTCTCCCAAAGAACGTTGCATTTCAGAGACTGAAAATCCTTAGGGTCTGCCAAGACTGCTGTCAGGTGTAATCTACCCCATCAACATTTTTAGGAGGAAGACAGAATCAACACAAAAACAAAAGATGAAGCCATTTAAAAAGGAGATGTAGAAGCACCACCCATCTTTAACCTGCTATAATTGTTTTATCTATTCTAGTGGAGAACAAAAAATATACTCTAAATTACTTCTCTTTTCCTTATTCTTTTGCCTGGCCTCTATATATCTGACCACAACAAAAAGATTCATCAATCATTTGGCCTTTTATTTAATTGTTTATTTACTTAAAAGCAAGGCAAGTGATAGCAAAGAAGTATTGATTGCACAGCTTAACAGTCAAGGAATGTATATCTAATGGGGGAAGAGACATATACTGAAACTGTTATAATACAGAACAGAAAACAAAAGGCATCATGAAAGAATATAAAGAGGCTGTTAGCCTCCAAAAGAAAGATGCATTGGATGGAGATTGGTGTCTTTCAGTTTTGAAACCCACCTTCATTATAGGTATTATGGTTAGTGTTCTATGCACTAAATCCTCTAACAACCCTATGTGATCTGTATTATCCCCATTTTACAGATGAGGAAATTGAGATGTAGAAGTTAATATATTTGATTAGATTTCCATGATAGATGGTAGGGCTAAAACTAGAATCCTCAGATACCTCTAACTCCAATTTCTGGCAGGAAGGCTTTAGGAAATACTTCACAGATGTAGTGTGTTTGCACAGATTCTTGAGAATTAGGGGAATTTGAATAGTGTGCAATTTGGGAAATGTTCATTTCATGTAAAAGAAATAGTGTAGGCCTGGAGGTTAAAGTTCGATTGGAGCCTAGGGAAGGAGCAGTTTCTCTATTGAGTTGGGGCTTATAGCTAGATTGTAAGTTGAAAACTTGATGAAAGTAAGGGAAATAGTTTTTTAAAAAAACAACATATGCATGCCTTTATTTTAATAAAAAATGTACAAGTGTGTATTTATTTGTCAACCATCTCTTGAGGAACCAAATCATTTTCTTGGTATATGAATCTGCCTGAGTTGATATAAACCACTTTGGTTTATTTAAAATGGAGCAAACCTGGGAGACACAACCTGAGTATGGTATCCTGGATTTTTATTACTTTTTTTCCTCAATTTGTTATTGCTTTCTTGTCCATTCCTGGTTTGACATCATTCTTTTATTGGCTTATTGTTGTTGTTGTTTTTTTTAATCAAGCGTATAACTTAGTGTTCATAGAAACAATTTTCTTTCTGTACTTGTACTTTATCAGTTTTCATATTTAATTAAATGACATAATTGCAAGAACAAGTAAAACTGGCATAAATAGGTTTGGACAAGCATACAGCTAATTGGTGGGAGAAGGGCACAGATTTACTGTATAGCTTGCTAGCCTGGAGTGTTTAATCATCCATGTTTTACAGAGGGAATGGAGAACATTGATCTGATGAGTCAATTAAACAGAAATGTGTTAAAAGAACTGCTGTTGCAATGGAAAAATGGGAGATAATATATATTAGGGTCAGGTCTTTCAGGGCCTTGAATGCCAAGCTAAGTAGCTTAGTCATCATTGATTAGCCATTATTGCCATCCCCACAATTGTGGGATCATTGTGCTCAGAGCTGTGATAAGCATGATTAATTTAAACACTGCCTGAGAGATTTGTTAAAGAAAATAGTGAAAGGGAATAGTGTGTGGCAAGTGAAAAAGGAGAAGAGGGGATGGATATGAAAGATACTTTGACTATAGGGTAAGTAGGACATGACAGTGGACCAGATATGAGTGTGGTATTCAATATACCTTTCTCATAAAAGTGATTAGGTAGGAATTTGCTACCTTGACATTGTATGAAATCCCAGGGACTTTACTAGTGTTTTTGACTTCTTGTTTCCACTTAGCTTTAGTCATTATGCACACCATCCCAATGGTTGCAATAATATCTATTGCAGTAGCCCTCTGCCCATCACTGTGTGTACAGATACTAAGATGCACTTTTTTCCCCCCTCATTTTAGCATCTCTAAAATCAGAATTCATCTTAAAATGTCAGGACATCTTGACGGATGATGATGTGTCAAAACTTAATTGGTTGCATGTTTTTCCTTCCTTATGGTTCAAAAAATAGCTGTGTTTTATAACATATAGTATCTTTCCTCCACTGCCAGGTTATAAATTCTAGGGCCAATTCTCAGACCCCTTTTCTTCTGCATCCTTTTTAATGCCTCATACAGTACCGGCCACATAGTTTACTGTTAGTAAATATTTGTTGACTTATTTTTTTTTAATTTTTATTTATTTATGATAGTCACAGAGAGAGAGAGAGAGGCAGAGACGCAGGCGGAGGAAGAAGCAGGCTCCATGCACCAGGAGCCTGATGTGGGATTCGATTCCGGGTCTCCAGGATCGCGCCCCGGGCCAAAGGCAGGCGCCAAACCGCTGCGCCACCCAGGGATCCCTGTTGACTTATTGTTAACTTGAGTTAGAGTCATGATATGTCAGTTCATGAGTAAGGCATTGTATAAGTATTTGGAAACTATAGTATTCTGAGCTTCAAGGAAATTTCCACAATCTCTTAAGAAATGAAGAATAAGAAATGAAGAAATATAGAAATATAGATATTTTCTCAGAGATCACAATGTCAGCATTAATTACCTTGGTTGGCTTGATATTTAAAAAATACTTGTTGCTGATTAGCTCTCATGACAACAAGGGAATTTTTGAAGGGGGCTATTTGATTTTTCTTTTGTTTGTATTCTTCCTTGTGAATGTATTAATTATTGGACAAGAAAAAGTGAAGAGAGAAGGAAAGATTCAGGTAATAAAGCCATCTAGTCTCTATAAGATAAAAATATTTTTGATTAAGTTGACTGTTTCCAAGATTTGTCTTAGCTCAAAAAACCTGAAAGGAGCCAGATGTCTGAATATACTATGTTTGAAGGCACAGTGGCATTTAGACAAAGGAAACAGGCTAGTTTAGAAGTATTCTAAGGAAAATGATCAAAATAAATGTGCATTATGTGATGATTTCTTCAATTTTCCAATGAGAATGTAGAAATTGCTTTTCTTAGAAAAATTAATGAGTGATGGAAGTATACTTTCAAATGCTCTGCTGATATAAATCATTAATGAAATAACAGAAGTTTTGAATGAAAAGATGTTTGCATTAACTACAAATAGAAGGTGAAAAATGAGGGTTTAGTGCAACCTTTCCAGGTGGGAGTGAGGTTTTTTGGAGTCTGAAGATAAAAGTAAGAGATTACAATGGATATGATGTAAGTCTTCCTCTCTTACATCATAGAACCTTAGCAACTTTGGAAAACCAAACCACATTTACATAGTGCAGTCTTCCTGGAAAAATCCATTCCTTGTACGGAATGAATACACCTTTCCCCATGAGTAGAGTCTATGCCAGCCCTGTTAGGAAAATGGCAGTAGAAATAAAACTATAAAAATAAAATGTTTAATGAGAAAATGTTTAGTGAGGCCCTGGTATGGCATTGATTTATAATAATGTTAAGAAAAGAATAGATGCTTTATACTATTTATCCTGACAGCTTCCTTTTGAATTTACATTCCTAGGGTTGTTAAAGATTAAATAACACTAAGAAATTAAAACATTGCCAACTCTTGATTATTGGTATGAAGAGGTAGTTTACTGTCATACAATTAATAACAAATTTTGACTTTCAATATATACTGTAATGATTCCCAAACCTTGATGCACATTGGAATTACTTGGGAATCTTTAAAAAATATTGTGTTTGGCTTCCAGCCCCAGACATTCTAATTTCATTGGTGTGGAGTATGACCTGAGCATCAGATTTTTTAAAAGCTTACTGGGTCATTCTAATATGCAGCAAAATTTAGGAATCACTGTATTACCAGTGAAAATAAGTATTGCCTATTTTTTGTTTTGCTGACACAGAACTCCCGCCATTAATTGCTTTTATTATCAAAGTAGTTTGTATAGAGGGACACTTTTACCTGAGGGAGCAATAAGCGATGGACTAAAGGGAAAGTATTCTGAACATAGAAGATTATGGGAAAGAGTTAAAGGTTCTGCACATGATAAGGAAAAGGGATATTTCTCCATTTCACCTGAGTTTGGACTTAATGAGGCCTCATTAATTTGCTTATATTAATTTTCTATAAAATATATATTCATATTCAAATGTCAGTTCAAAATATATTAAAAAGATAAAATTTGATGATTTACTTTTCTGAATTATTTAAGCCTTTGGGAATAATCAGAGGTCTATTTTCTGAGAGGGAAAAACACTTCAGATTGTTGATCATTGCAATCACGACTCTAGGTAGATACATATTATATCTTTGTTGTCTTTAATTTCAATGATTCCCTGAACTAAAACTTGTTGTAATACTACCCTTCATAATGGCCCTAACTATTCTTTGGCTAGTTCTGAGATATAAAGAGCAAGATAGTAATTTCAAGATGTATTTCCTATATGACTCTGCTTTTGTGACTTTATCGATCCCAACATTATCTGAACTCTTTCCCTCCTAGTTTTGGGATATCAGATGAGAAGGAGTTATTTTAACTATCTCTTGGAAAATAACATCGATGAACTATTTTCGTCCAGTGCAGCATAAATTGTTTTTGTCCACAGTGGATTCCACCCAAAGAAGGCAGACTCTGATTACTGGTTATTAAGCTTTTTTCCCCCCAGCCATATGCCTGAATGGAAACGTGGCAGATTTTCCTTTGGGTTTCAACAAAGTGTTTTCTCAGTCTGCAATGAAATGAGTTGATTGAAATGCCATAATAACAGTGGTGGTAGTAGATTGTTGCTACTTCTTGATAAAACAGAGAAATGGGGCTATTTGAAATCAGGGTAACTTTTGAGTGAAAGGATAAGGCTTGGAAACCAAAGATCAAATATTCTAGCTAATAATGAAGAACATTTTGCTTGTTTGGAATCTCTGCACACAGGGTATTAGTTCTTTATCTCCTGAGACATATAAGAAATACCTCAGAATGAAAAAAAAAAAATACCTCAGAATGAAGAATAAAATGCAAGAGCAGCAATCATGTTGGGTGATGTTTGTGTTGGGTGTACTTATGCAGGAGGAAATGTCTTTTTTTTTTTTCTTGTTCAGTAGTATTTGTATTTCTAATCCATTTGGGATGATATTTTTTTTCCCCTATTCCCTAAGGTTTCTTTTTCTTTTCTTTTCTTTTTAAGATTTTTATTTATTTATTCATGAGAGACACACACAGAGAGAGGCAGAGACACAGGCAGAGGAAGAAGCAGGCTTCCTGTGGGGAACCTGATGCGGGACTCGATCCCAGAACCCCGGGATCATGCCCTGAGCCAAAGGCAGATGCTCAACCACTGAGCCACCCAGGCGTCCCTGGGATGATATTTAATGGGACTGCTCATCAGCCCAGAAATGTATAAGGGAAAATGGATTAGCCACAATTTGTCTTTATAATGCTCTCTTTGCTGGTACAGATATGGATATATTCTACAGAAGATCGCCTTGCTATAAGTACTGATCACAGTGCTCTTTTTTTTAAAGATTTATTTATTTATTTATTTATTTATGAGAGAGAGAGAGAGAGAGAGAGAGAGAGAGAGAGGCAGAGACACAGGAAGAGGGAGAAGCAGGCTCCATGCTGGGAGCCTGACGTGGGACTCGATCCCGGGACTCCAGGATCGTGCCCCGGGCCAAAGGCAGGTGCTAAACCACTGAGCCACCCAGAGATCCTCCTCACAGTGCTCTTATTAGACTTCCTGAGTCACTGAAGTGGACACTTTTGTTAATAACATGATGTAATTATTTCATTCTCAAGTCTGAAGCCAAAAGAGTTTGTCTAAGATTATTGAGGGACTTTTTGATAAAATAATATTTAAAATCAAAGTCTTAAGAGTTTCAGGCCTCATGCAAACTGAAAGTAAAACAAAATATATTATTTGACCAAGTGCCATAAATTAAAGACAAGGGTCATTTTTTTTTTTTTAACCTCCATGTATTGAGTTGTTTCTGCATTTTCTTTTTTCATTTGTCCCCTCCCCCAGTTTTTATTGGCCATTTATAGTTGTCTTTTTAAATTGTGATAAAATATGCATCACATAAAATTTACCATTTTAGCCATTTTTAAGTGTACAATTCTACGGCATTAAGTACATTAACATTGTTATGCAACCATCACCACCATCCATCTCCAGAAGAAATTTTGTCATCCCAAACTGACACTCTATATCCACTAAATAATAACTTCCCATTCTCCTTTCCCTTTGCTCCCTGATAATCACCATTCTGCTTTCTGTCCCTCTGAATTTGATTAGTCTTGGTACCTCATGTAAGTAGAATCATATAATATTTGTCCTTTTATGTTATAAATTCTTTCTTAAGCATCTGGTTTCATAAAGTCATACAGTCATCACAATTCAAATGAGAAAGAGATCAATAATGGCAACCTACTTCCATGGAACATAAAGACTCCTAACTCGGGGAAACGAACTAGGGGTGGTGGAAGGGGAGGAGGGCGGGTGTTGGAGGGGAATGGGTGACGGGCACTGAGGTGGACACTTGACGGGATGAGCACTGGGTGTTTTTCTGTATGTTGGTAAATTAAACACCAATAAAAGTTAATTAAAAAAAAAAAAAAAAGAGCTGATAAATAAAAGTTAGCTAATTTGCTCTGCTGACTTCTAAAAACATTATATCCAGTTTAAAATACTTCATTAAAACATTACCTGTGCCTCTATTCACTTTCATGACATTTGTGCTAAGAAATTATTTAATATCTTTCTTCCATCATCTCTCTTCTGACTCCATATTTAGTTTTCACTAAATGAATTAATAATATTAATTGTAATGATGATGAAAAATAGGTACTGTTTATTGTGTGCTTACTATTTGACAAGCTTAACACTAAGTATTATATATGTATTGATCTCACTAAGCCTACACAACATTTTAAATACTCCGGTTATCCTCATTTATAGGTGAAGAAACTGAGGCATGAAAGATGAGGTTGCCCCCACCAGGTTGTACAGCTTGTAAATGGTAGAGCCAGGACACTGAATACTACTACCTGGTCAATATTTAACAATTTAAAATCAGTGTGTTAAAATGAACCAAGTTTGGGCAGTCTATTAAAATTAAGGAAAGCTCTGAAATTTCTGTTTCTTTACTTTTGTCAATTATTTTACTTTCATTGATATTTCAATTCCTTTATACATGAAATGCTCACCCATTTAGCAGAATCAAAGATAATGCTAAGTTGGTTATAACAGACCTTGCAATAATAGGCTCCTGTATAAACTACTTTTAAAAAGAACTGTCTTTGTATCATATATATATGCTATATATATATATATATATATGATATATATATATGTAAATATTATTACACCTATATGTTAGGCATTAAAGAAATTAGTGACAATAAGACCTATGAGGGAGGGATAATACCAAGTTAACCACCAATCTGGGTACTCTGATGATTCATTTAGCATACAGGAATTTAAGTTTCTGTATGTAAGTCCACTTTCTTTCATAGGTCAGCAGCACCTGCAGGCTAGGATTTTCTGTTTACTTTATACTGGACTTAGTCTTGATTTGCTCTTCAGTAGAAACCAAATCTGTCTTCTGTGTCTCCGTCTTATGGTTCTTTCATTCTGATGTAACAGTTCTAATAGGATGGGCCTGTGAAATACCTGGCCAGTCAGGAGTCCATAGCTGAATAATTCCCAGCCAGAAGGTTGTGGGTTATTAAGTGATTGACACTATTTTTTAAAACAATATTTTATTTATTTATTCATGAGAGACACAGAGAGAGAGAGGCAGAGACATAGGCAGAGGGAGAAGCAGGCTCCACACAGGAAGCCTGACGCGGGACTCGATCCTGGATCTCCAGGATCATGCCCTGGGCCAAAGGCAGGCACCAAACCGCTAAGCCACCCAGGGATCCCCTGACACTATTTTTTTTATACAGAGTCAAATAATGGCTTATTTCTGTCTTCCACATCACAGCAATTAATAATTAGAATTCCATTAGTCACTTCTTCTCTCTGGTAGCTCCACTACATACACAGCATCCTCAAATACTCACCATAGATGCATCCTTTATTGCAGGTAGTTGGAGTGGCTCCAACAAATGATCTTTGAATTTGGAGAAAAAGTCTTTTAACTTCTGATATTGAGGTAAAGGTTTTTTTTTTTTCTTTGTTGTTGTTGTTGTTGTTGTTGTTTTTTGCCTTACTCTAAACATTTGCTTTTAGACTGGATCAGTGGGATGCCTGGGTGGCTCAGCAGTTGAGCATATGCCTTCGACTCAGGTTGTGATCCCGGGATCCAAAATCGAGTCCCTCATCGGGCTCTCTGTGAGGAACCTGCTTCTCCCTCTGCCTATGTTTCTGCCTCTCTCTCTCTCTCTCAGTCTGTGTCTATCATGAATAAATAAATAATTATTAAAAAAAAAAAGACTGGATCAGTCCAGGTCCAGAGGGAAGACATAATGTTTACTCCAGAAATTAGCCTAATGCCTTAAACAGATGATCATTGGATAGAACTTTTAGATTCTCAGTTTCTACTGCCTACTTTCATTCTATTACTCATGGTTATGTCACCTATCTCTACCCCCAAGCATGCCTCTATCTCCTACTTTGTAATTACTTTATTCAAAGTATTCTTGCCTGATGATTACATCCCCCACTTAGTCATCATAAGTTTTGTATAATGTATATATTGTTTGTAATGTGTCATTTTCCTTTATATTGTTACATTGTAAACATGCTGTGTTAAAATATGTTAAATTGGTTTAAACAAGTTTCCTTTTTAGATGCCTTTAATTTAGCTCAGATTGGTCTAAATCTATGAAGAACCATATATTAAACACTCTTGAATAGCTTCTATGAAAAGAAACTTAATTTATGATGTTTAGTATTATACATTATACAGTTTCTTTATTTTTCACTCAGTTCATCATGCTGTGAAAATTCATGAATATTTAACTATTAAATGAAATGCAAAATTTTCATTATCATTTTATTGAAAACTTGACATCTTAAAATACCATACATACCATTAGTATTCTAATGCATTGTCACCTTATTGAAAAATGCTGCTAAAAAACAATACAGCCATTCAGAAAAAAAAATTTTGTCCGCCCAAGGCTATTAACTATAGTTCTACACATACATTAGTGACAAATAAGTGAAGCAGCCAATGCTCACAAAAGATGTCACTAAAATGCTAGGAAACAACTGTAACCATAGAAACCATCTCACACTGCAATCTGAACATCTTTTGTCAGTGTGTGACTAGAAATGAGATGCTTAAAATCATTAGACTATCAAAAATCTGAACATCTCTCCATTGAAATTTACATATTTAAATATTTTGAAACCTGCAAAAACTTCAACATGATACTTCTATAAAATATTGTTTCAGCTCCTAGCCCTCAACTATCAGTTTAGATATAACAACAAAAATTATACATGAAGACTTACAATTTTTTCCCCTCTATCTTTAGGCTATATGCATTGTCTAAGGAGCCTAAACAAACACCCCAGAGAACAGAGGTTAGCTCCGAGGGCTGTCTACCTTCCTGCTCTAAATCTTCACAATGGTGCCATTCTTCACCTTTCCTTTCTCTTTTGAACAATCAGTGGCTTAAATTGTACCTGCTCCAGCAAGACAGGTTTGCAGGTTTCATAAGCCTTCATGACAGTAAGTACAAAATTGTCTTAGATAATGAGATATTTAAATAAAGGATTTGACAAACCAGTGTAGGAGAGCGTGAGTTTGGATGAATGTGAAACAGCCTTTGCAACCTTGGATATGGAACTGACTTTTTTCCCTTGCCTTCATCTTCTCAGAAACTCCTGAAAGGTCTGGTTATTTAGCTGAATGCTCTGCATTTACAGGGCAGTGGGAGCCGTTTTCCTTGAAACCTCCATTTGAAACTAAAGGTTAAGAAGCATCTATAGCAGCCTGGATTATTGAGACTTTACTACTTCTATATCATTCTCCCTGCCTGCTTCAGACATCATTCGAAAGGCGCTCATAATGTGCAGGCACCGTTCTAGGCACATGGCACACATTAATGAACAAAGCTATGTTGACTTCCTTGCGGCGTATGTGTTTTATTTTAGCAGGAGGAGACAGGTAATAAACAATCCACAGAACAAGTACTAAATCTATAATATGGTCTATAGACTTGATGTTTTTTGAGCACCTACCTCATACCAGGGACCATTGTAGGCTTTTGAGATCCAGCACTGGACAAGATCGGCACAACCCCGGCTCTCTTGGAGCTTTCATTCTGAAAGTATCTTAAGGAAGGATTTAGTAAAGGCTGCTTAATCTTTGAGGCCTTATCTTTGGGATCACCCAGGGTGGCTCCAGCCATCTATATTATAGGTAATTCACATAAATAAGTTCTGTGGAATAATTCTTAGTGATTGATCATGTATCTAAAATACAGGGTGCTTAGTTCTCTATTCATTTCTTCTGTTCATACTTCTTTTTTCTTATGGCTAAATCCTCTTTCTAAGAAAATGAAAACCCTATCCTTCATGAATGGTTTCTATTTTCCTACTGCCAAATAATAATGATCTTTTCCCATAAATCTCTATAAATCAAGCTTACCAAAGATTTAATAATAAACATATAACGTGAAATATATATTGATATACTGATACACAGACAGTCCCTGATTTGTTTAACTTGGTTTAACTTAATGATTTTTTGACTTTATGGTGAGGGAAAAGTGTATGAATTCAGTAGAAAATGTGGTTTGAATTTTGATCTTTTCCTGGGCTAGTGAGATGTGGTGTGATCTTCTCTCATGGTGCTAGAGAGGGGCAGGTGCTGTAGCTCCCAGTTAGCCTCATCATCATGAACACAAGCAACTGGTACACTTACAACCATTCTGTACCCATAAAACTATTCTATTTTAGGTAGGCTAAGCTATGAGGTTCAGTAGCTTAGGGGTATGAAACGCATTTTTGACTTAGTATTTTCAACTTACAATGGGTTTATCAAGATGTAACTCCATTGTAAGAAATGTATATGTGGAATATACATACATACATACAGTTTTTTTGAATACTTATTATGAGCTGGGAACTATATTAAAAACATCATCTATATTCTCATTTAAACATTAAAGGAGCTTGTAGTGGGCAATATGACTTTTATTATTTGTGGAAGGAAAACAGAGGACTAGAACAGTATAGTAACCGGACAAAGGATACATAGCTAGTGACTGGTATTGCTAAGACTTGAACATTAACCCATCACACTTTGGTGTGTGCTTTCAACTCTCCCTGTTGAGTCAGGGAGAAAGGCAGACCCTACTTCCTCACCTACCATGTGCCCCAAATGGGCTCTCCTGAAGGACATGGCCTTTACTTTGTCATAGTGGTCCTGAAGCCTCTCCAACTCTCCTGTGGGTGGATCCTTTCTACTCTCTGCATTCCAGCATCTTCTCTGCACAGCTGCATGATCTCCACTAACCACAGTGTCCACGATGTTCCTTCACAACTGCATATGCAGTGGTAGCATTAGGGATCAGATCAAAGAAGAGTTTCTTGTGATTGCTTAATAATGACCTTCTGTACACAAATATTTAGAAATCTTAAAGTTGTAAAGGACCATGAGGATATCTAACTCTCTCATTTTATTGATGACTAAATGGAGATTTAGAGTTGACATGAATTGTCTAATTACTTCACTAGCCAGTTAGCAGTGGAACCAGGTCTGAATCCATAAATTCTGTCTCTTTTAATAATAAATTAGCTCTTACACATATCTGTTGTTTGTGTGTGTGCATACAAATATGCAGATAACCAACAAAATACACACATATATGTGCACTCCATATATTGAGAATTTTGTTTGCTTAAATTTGATTTCCATTTTAAATGTTACTCTGAAATATCACCTTTGTTTCTCATCTAATTTTTTTATGATTGTTTTAAACTGCCACCTGTAAAGTCACAAGTAACCTTGATTCAGGCAGGGCATTGGAGGAGAAACTAGAGAAGTGATGTGAGTCTCACTCATCAAGCCTCCAAATCCCCACCTCCTCAGTGCCTCCCACAGAGCCCACAAGGTAGTCACATCTTGCACCACTCGAAATCCCTGTGTCAAGTATGAATTCATTAGTGTTTTACAAACTATATATTATATATATGCATACATGTGTATGTATATAGAGAATATATACATCCAATAAGAAGGCCCATACATGAAATTTTCTTTTTCTTTACAAGTATAAATGTGTTATTAGTTACTATACCTTTTCAGATAATAGGGAAGACAATGCTTCTGAGTTTTAAAAAGTCTTTAATGATAAATGAACAAATTAATAAAAATTTGATAAAAATGGCACAGCAGCTTAATCTTTGCCATGCTAAGTCAAGTGTGAGCTTTGATTCCATTCCTCAATCACCAGAATGATATCGAATCTAAAATGTAAGTGATTTCTGTCCACACTGCAATGTAATATCCAGCTGTTTGCTTTTCTTCCGGCACCCTGCTGCCCACCCCGTCTCTAACCAAGGGCAAGAAGCACTATTAATCATTCTTTTGCTCATTATTGAACTGGATTCTTCTCAAAGTCACTGGCCCCCCAGGGCATGGGGAAACCTGCTTAGGCAGACCACCCAGGATTCCATAGAAAAGTGGTCATTCTAAAGGCAGGTGGTTGGTCTCCTGCTCAGGTTTCTGTTAAGACCCATTAACTCTGCCTTGATGGGCACTTGAGAGTATTAACTCCTTCATTCCCAAGGCTTCTAGGCACTAAAGTTTTTGAATATTTCAGGAGAATTATTGCTACTCAGAGTCCTGCACACCAGCAACTCCAGTTCTGTTAAGAGAACACCACCCCAGGAAAATTAGAGTAGAATCCAAATCAGAGCCAGGAAATTCCAGCAGGTACCTCTTAGAAAACTGAGAATGTTCTGTACTATGGAATTGAAGATACAGCTGTTTTTCAGGGAGTTTGGGAAGACTCTCTTGATATCTGAATACCTTCCTCCATTAGATTTCCAGTGATTGAAAATTTACCATTAAGGCTTCATTCCTTTTCACTTAAGATTTTCCCACTTGTAAAAAATGCAAATATGCTTGGGAGAGTCATCATACTAAGCTTTGTGAATGAAATGAACATTTTAATGAGAGAACTGACCAGAGTCATCCTAAGTACAGGCTTTGATAGAAGCCGATGACAATACTAAGAGGAGAGGGTGGGAGTAAGGGCAAGTGGAGGTGCCAACACAGGAGGAAAGGAAGAAGGAAGGGAGACTAGATTTGCTGAAAACATTTCCTAATGTTAGTAAAGGCTATCAGGATTAAAGGATTATAGGAAAAAGGAAAGAAAGGTGGAGGGGTGAAGGAGAGGAGATGGGGGTGGAAGAGGAGTGAGTGTGTCTAGGAAGTCAGAAACTAATGATGGGCTAGTAAAGCAAAAGATTAATTTTTTAAGATTTCATTTATTTATTTAAGAGACAGAGAGAGAGATCATGTGCAGTGTGAGGGGGCAGAGGGAGAAGCCGACTCCCTGGTGAACAGGAAGCCTGATGCAGGGCTTGATACCAGACTCCAGGATGATGACCTGAGCCAAAGGCAGCCACTTAACCAACTGAGCCACCCAGGCACCCAAGATTAATTTACTTTAAATATACACATCAGGCAGAAAAGAGGTAATTTTTGTAGAGCAGACACTACGAGAGCAAAGAAGTTAATGTCATCATCGTAGTAAACTGGTTAGTAGTACAGGTAGAAATCAATACTCTGTTTTAAAATCATCCAATTTCTTTGTTGGTATCTTTTACTTTTTTCCACTAAAGTCTTCAAGGATGTACATGAAGCATGGAAACCTAGTAAATATTTATTGTATTGAATTGAAGCTGAAATGCTGCGTAACAGTTTTTCTTAAGCCTGCTCCGTATCACTACCCTGGCAAATAGACCTGGAAAACTCTGAAACCAGAATTGAATAAAAGTGAACCTCTTTGCACTGGGTTTAACCACCTGTCAGTTGTCGGTGCTTTCTCCCTGACACAGATCATGGTTGCCATTGCAGGGGAGGAAAAATGCCTTTTTCATTTACCTTCAAGTTCTTGGCTAGGGCCCTGTTAACCAAAGACATATTATCAAGAGAAAAGCATACACATGTATTTAATGTAACTTTTATGTGCCATGTGAGTCTCCGTAAGGAAATGATAATCCAAAGAAGCATTTAAACCTGAGTGTTCTTTTGCTGGGCTCATGAAGCTTGGAGGGTTATGGAAAAATGTGATAGGACAAAAATGCTATGAGCTAAGAGTAGTAAACCGGAGGAAACTTTAAAGGCCTGTTCATTTAGATTCCTTTTGGCGTCCCTAAGAGATAAGGCTGCCCCTTTCCTCTGAATATAGGAGAGATATGTCTTACATGAGGGTCTAATAACAGGCTTCCTAGGAAGGTCAGAAAATCTTTCAGGTACTTGCTATTTTTCAGATTCCTTCAACTCAAAATATTCATTGTGCCAAGGTAGTGTATTTGAGGGTGGCCTGTACTGAACCCCATCACTTCATCTTCTGTATAGTTTCTCTATGTCTCACTTATGAATATTTATATATATGCTGTGTCACATGAAGCCCTTTCTCTTCTGGCCTTCACATTTGCTTTTCAGATTTAATATCCTCTATTGGACTTTTCTTAATTGACAAAACTAATTTGTCGTCACTGAGCTCTGCACCTTCCTTTTGGCTTCTACATGCAACAGTCTTGACTACAGAACCTTAACATATGCTGAATAGGACTTTGATACTTAAAGATCTAACAGATAATGTGTGGATGGTGAGGAGGATATGTGGATACTAATTCCATAGTAACTGTTGAAATAGTACTATAAAATATGACAGGAGCTATTGCTAAAATAATGATTCTAAGCTCTAAATTATGGTTCTAGTGTAATCCATAGGAATGATTCCAAAAACTCTAGGGACAAATGGTCATATTTCTTTTTTTTTTTTCAGTAAGACGTATATTTCTCCTTTTTGTGCACTCTTTGGAGGTTTAAACAGATCAGTTGTGGTATAGGTATGAATATCTAATTAGGATTAATTTGGAGTTTGGTTCCTATGATGCTATACAGTGTGGTTAATAATGAGCCCTGCAGAGACCACAATAGTGCTAATCTTTAGCAGCTAAGTCCTATCACTAGCTCTCATGGTCCTTGGAGAGAAGATGGTCATCCTGGAGAAAGGCTGGAGGGAAGATGGAGGGAGAATGCCTAAACTTAGTTAAAGATGCTCTACATAAAGATGCCCGTACATAGGTCCCTCCAAGGCATTCACAACTCCAGGCACACTGAATCACAGATAATCTAATTAGCCACTCCTGCATAGGGCTTGAAATACCTGCTATGTGGATCTGTCCTCCAGTTGTTGGATAATTTTTCTTTCTTTCTTTTTTTTTTAAGATTTTATTTATTTGAGAGACAGAGCAAGAGAGAAAGAGAGCATGAGCAGGGGCTATGGATAGAGGGAGAAGAAGACTCTCTGCTGAGCAGGGAACCCAATGAAGGACTCAATCCCAGGACCTTGGGTTCATGATCCAAGCTGATGGCAGACTCTAAACCTACTGAGCCACCCAGGCACCTAAGGATAATTTTTCCTTCTCAACCCTTGAAACACTAGAAGTCTCCTTACATCCTTTTTCTTGACAATAAAACCATCCATCCAATTTCTAAGAGTGGTTCCAATTTTACCCATCTTTGCCATTTCTTTAGATGGTAGGGCGGAGATAAATTTTTGTGTATCAGAGGTGAATTATCCTCATAAGAATCTTTAAGAAGATTTTTCAGTATCTCTTTCTCACTACAGCTTAGAAAAGAAGTCCAATTTTAAATAGACTACCCATCTACTTTAGGTATCTCCCGGAGTAATTTTGTTAGTACTACCTTGAAATTCTTCTGGTGGCATTTGAGTATATATCATATTTAAAATGCTTCTGGAGGCATGGTGTGAGGAAGAGTTTCTCAATTTCAATGTCTCTTAGAAGAATGGTTGATAGCGTTTTTTTAGTTGGCAAACACTTAGAGATTATCCAATTCAGGGCAGCAATTAGACTTCAGAGTGACTCCAGTTTCCTCTCTCATGTCATATATCACTGATAGAACTCTTTCTCAGTGAACCTTTTTTCAGCACCACAGTCCTTCCCAATTTAACACTCTAGGAAGACACTCCCAATTGGTCAGAATTGATAAGCAACATGAAACCTATTTGCCACCTAGATCTAGCTTCATCTTCTTTGTATATGATAGAGCAAGGAAAGGAAAGAGGGAAGGGGGAGGGTCAGAAGGAAGAGAGAAAGGGAGAATCTTGCTGAGATCATGTACGTTTTTTGGTATCATTGAGAGAACAATTTGTATTGTGCCATCCTTTAACATTTTAATTAATGTTAATAGTTTTTGCTTCACAAAGCTCATATTATAGAATTAATTCCCTTAGAAAGCAGCCCCATGAGATAAGTTATAGTACTGTACAATGTAGAGGATCTGAACATCATTAGAATAAGGGACTTTGTAGCCTTTTAATTTCCAAGCAACTTCGGTATCATTGAGAATATAGCTAATAATCCCAAGCTGAGAAGTGATGGTATGATTGGGTTGCAGTTCTTTAATGAGTGCCTAACTGCCAAATGGACTAAAATCTAAACTTCCTGCTGTCACTCTCAACAGGGAGACTGAAAGCAAGGTCAAGGGTGTGGGCTCATCCTTCAGTTATTTTGGAATTAATGGTCCTCTTAGGTTGGATCTATATAATGCCACATCAATTCATTGAAAATGAAAAATTAGGTCAATCACTTAGCTATTTTGATATCCAAAGAAAAGTAATTGATGTGTCCATTCTGAGTTTTAGGCATAAATCATTGAGATCCATTATTTGTAGTATGGATAGACAACAAATACTATTAGGTTATGTGACCCAATAAAATAGATGATATTTAATATATTTTATATCCAGGCCTAATGCTAAGAACTGGTAGTTTAAACATATTATTTTATTTAACCTTCACAATAGCCCTCTAAGGCATATACTATTTTCCCTGCTTCAGAAATGAGTAGTCAGAAGCATATTTATCTTTCTTTTTTATTAAAATGTGGATTCTATATTTATTTAATTAAAACAAATATTGTTTTATTCTGTGGTTAATTGTAGGCCTAAGGAGTTTCTATTAAAATGGATCAAATAATAGGGTCTAAGTACTGCCATTTTTTTGGTTTCTAGAATTCTTCACAGTAAAAAGTGAATTTAGGAAAACACCTTGGATATCTGGAATGTTGAGGCCTTTCAGGAGAATTGCGACCTTGGTAGGGGTAGGACTTTTTATTTTCAGTTTTCTCTTTCCTCACAATGCACAATGGATTGAGGTCACAGTGACAGAATTTAAATCCTGTTTGCATTCACCCAGCCCCCACTTAGAGGAACTGTATCATATTGGTGCCAAGGAAGAATACTGAGAGAGGTGATCTAGATATTCCATTTGCCAAGATCATCCATAAAAAAGTACATGGTCCTAGAAAGTTATGCTACATATTGCCAACCCTTCAACATTTTTTTAAATATACATCAAATGACTGAAGTAAACAAGGAGAGAAGCCTTAAGGGAAAAAGAAGTCAAAAGTAGCCAATAAATAAGAGGAGGGACATGGAAGGTAGATATGAAAGTATTAGCATTTTGCCTTGGTAATGATAGAGGAGTTGGTGAGTCAGTTGTGGGTATGTATATGAGTCCTACATCATTTCAATACCCGTGGGTAAACTCCCTCTTTTACCTCAATCAGTTACCTCCTTGAGTTAATAATAAGTTCTCATAGATGAGGCTTCCTTCAAACTTTGGAGCTCATATAATAGCTGAATACACTTTTCCCCTTTTTCAACTGTACACTTTGGATATAGATAGATCTACATGCCAGGTTTCTTCCTTGGTAGGACATGGGACAGTGCTCTGATTAGAGACATGTGTTAGCATACAAGACTTATCCGAGATGGCATATAAAAGCCATCTCTCCAGGCCTATGCCTTGTACAGGGGAGTGAGGATGGTGGTTAAGTGTGTGCATGTGTGGAAAAATTCTCAAAGGCAGAAGATATAATTGAAAGAGAAGTAGGAATAGGTATGCAGCATAGGAAAGGGAAATATCACAGGAAGCAGGAAGTAGAAAAGACTCTTTGACACTGAAGTTGATACCTAAGAAATATTTAGTTGGCAGAACTGTTTGGTTAGGGGAAATGGTATCTGACCAGGGTTGACAATGTTTGGCCAGGAGAAATAAGCAAAAAGCCTTCTTTTCCCTTCTGGATCAAACCCAACTCCCTAGCACTCTGAAAGATGCAGAAGATACTGCCTACAGTATGGGGTTATTTGGAGTTTTGGGAAATCTCATCTTCTATTTATGTAGCACGGAAAAGTCAGGGACCAAAATGTATTAGCATGATAAAAATGATGATATTTACAGATGTTTAAAACTCACATGCAGATTATTATATTGATGCCCATTAATCATACTGCAGTTTAGAGAGGGCTGCTAACTTTAGCCTGTTCAAAGAATTATACCTCAGCAGCCAGTTTGTCTCAGATTTAGCCCCTGGCTAAAGGACAGGAACAGACAGGAAGTACAAGTAAGTTACCAAATAAAAATATTTCAGTGCTTTTTTGCTTAAAAAGTAGCTCAGCAATCTATAAATTGACTGAACTTGGCTTGGTTTAACTTTGCCAAATATTGTCATCATCTTTGACTCATTGATGCTATACGAAGCTGCAGTTTTTCCATCATGGGTGCATGTTCTTTTGGTAGAGTTAGATGTTCTTTTTTGGTACTCTTTATCAGTTCCCTTTTCTCTAGCCTTTCTGCTCACTGTTTTTCTAGGCATTAAGTTCAATCACTGGAAATTGCACTGACATCTAACTGCAATCATAGTCTTTGGAGGATGGAAATAATTAAAATAGATTATATTCACATTTCATATCTTTTTATAACTTCATATACTTTAATACACCCACAACGACAGGTAAAAGTGAGTCAAGATTTCCATAAAGAGACATTTCACCTTGTGTCTAATTGAAAATGCAAAATAAGAAGTGAGTTTTAGAAATAAAGCCACATTGGAACAGAGGCTTTGGCATATGAATGAGTTAGTGCCTCAGAAAAATGCGTAAGCAAACCTATTGTTTAAATATAAAAATCTTTCTACTTTCATTTTTGTTGGGAGAAAGAAAGGGGTTGAATATTTACTAGACATGAGCCTGGAAAAATTTCTCAATATTCTGGGCTTGAGTTTTCCCATCTGTGAAATGAGGAGATTGAATTAGATTTAGTATTTCCTCTAGTTTTCAATTTCATGTTTCAGATTTGAAAATCATAAAAAAGTTCTACATAAAAGGTGAGTTCTCTGGGGAGGAAGCAAAGTCTTCAGAAGATGCCCCAACTTAATTGTGATTTTAAAATTTTCCTTGTCTGTTATTGTGACTGGAATGTCCATGTCTAAGAAGAACAGAATCATTCTCCCTTGGGCAGAGCTTGATAAAGTTCTTGTCCTTTATATTAGTTTTCTAAGCTGCATTGTACAGGACATGTCAGAAAATTTTAGCTTTCTTTGTTTTCCAAAGGGCCCCTTTGGTCCCCTTAGTGTGTGTTCTTGAGCAAATGGAATGAGCAGGAGTGAGTTTAGAGAGCTCAGCAAAAAGCAAGGCCAACTCACAAAAAGTCTTATATGCTTTAAGAAAGGCTTGGCCTTCTCAGCATGTTATTAGAAAGATGATGAAAAAGCGTCAATAGCTTTTAAAATTTTAGTTGTTTTGTGTATGTGGAAGGTCAGGAAAAGAGGGACATTGATGGCCCTTTGGTTTCTGTCTTGGAAAACTGGGAAGATGGTGGATGTTTGGGTAGAGAAAGTAATGGGCTCAATTTTATGCATGGTGAATGAAATTATAGCAGGAATGGTTGGTTGTGAGAGAGGAGTGGAGGCAGGAGGGGGAATGTTGACTTTGGAGCAGAAGGAGAAAATGGAACCCAACAAGAAAAGGTGGAAGCCTTATTGGCACAGCTGTGGGCCTCACAATACTGGGGCCTCTTGTCACCTGCTGCCCTTGGCTTGCTCAACTTATTAAACAAACACTCTATACCTCAGGGGACCCGTGGTATGGGAGAGACAAACAGAGAAACAATTACAACACCATTGGATGAGCTGGCATCATGCTGCTTTCTGTATTCCTAATGCTAAGCATGATGCCTGATGAATAGTGAGCCACTTTATGCTTATTGAATAAATGGATAAATTAATTAATGAAGTTCTGTAATAAAAGTATATAGAACATGATATGGGATTATCAAAGAAACAATAAGTTATTTTTAAGTGGAGAGTAAAAGTCGGATAATATTTAACAGAGAAGGTTCATTTAATCTGGGATTTACTCAAGGCAGCAAATGGCTGAGAAACAGTTGAGGTAAAATAATGACATTTGTAAAGTCATGTTAGTACTAAAGCGAATCTATTCCTTATTTTGAGCACTTGCCTTTTGAGACAGTGGTGTTGAGCTCTATTTTATGGATTATCACAGAGGGATTTATTTTTTAATTCTTAGAAAAAGACATTCGCTGTTGAAAATATGCTTCTATTTCATGGTTTTTAAGATTGCTAAACTATTATGCTTTGTGCATAAAATAAACAGAAATGGTGTGCACGTTTTCCCCCACTTAAATAAAACCAAGAAAATAATTCAACTAAGCTATTCCCTCAATCAGTGAGTGAATGATGTAATGATGCTTTTATGTGAACAACAGCATCAATATTGATGAGTAAACTCTGACAATATTCAAAGACTTTAGTTTTGGAATGAATAAGTGTGGACTGAATTAGGTTTAAAAACTACTATTACTTTTTTCAATAAACTGTAGAGCTGAAGAGTCATAAATATTCATGTTTCCAGTCTTCCTCCTTTCAATCTTCACAGACTATAGTCTAGAACCTTGTTCTAAGATATCAGCATTCTGATATATTGTTGTAATTTATGCAAAATAAGAGAAGATTTCCTAGACTATTTGTCACATATATTTCCTTCCTTAATCAAGAGAAATATTCTGGTTTCTGAGGATATGGCAGATCAGGAAGAGAAACAAAATTTACCTAAATGAAAAATAAAAGGCAACCAATAACCAAAATTTGATTCTGATTATTAAAGTTCAGTAGAATTCCCAAAGAAATAAATTCTCTTTTTAGCTATTTGCCTTGTTGCATGTTGGTAACAAATAGCTTGATATTCACAACAGCCTAGTGTACCTCTGAGAAATTTATATTTCACCTTCTGCTCCTGGATCTCTACTTATATTCTGGTATTTTTTCCAAAAAAATTACTTTTATGAACACATTCAGTAGGCAAATAAACATTCAGCACAATTTTATTAAATGCTTCCATGTATACGCGTCACCTTCACAGTTATGTTGGAGGATTCTGGGATGAAAAAGACATAACCCCTGTCCTCCACATGCTTTATTTGCTAATGGGAAGAGTGGGAGTAGGTTGGGAGTTAGATAAGTACTCAGATGACTCTGCTTCAGGCAGAGTAAGAATCATGGAGAAAGAACTCAAAATGCTGTAAGTGAAAGTAACTGCCTCTCAAAGTATCAGAAAAAATAATCATGAAAACCTTCTATGTGTCAAATGCTATGGGAAATAAAAAGGCAGAAGACATGGGTCTCAAAGTCTTCATAGAAATAAAACTGCAAAAATGGGATTCAGTAAATATTACTTGAATGGTAAACCCCCAAGATAATTCATTATAGATAAGGAAACTGAGACTGAGAGAGGTAAAACAGATTATTCACAGTCACATATGTGGAAGAGGGAAGTTTTTGCAGAGGGAAGTTTTGTCTGATAATGTGGTAGATTATTATAATAATGTCCCCCAGTGAATCACACCTCCCTATGTCCATGTGCCTTTGCAAGTGAAGTTGTTGTTCCTCCCAGGAGAGAGAGTCTATTTCTCTATCTCAGATCTGTCCTGGCCATATGGTGGATGTGACATTATGTGAGTTCTGGAGCCTAGGTTTTAACACACTATGCAGCTTCTATTCTTTATGGTGTTGTAACCTTGAGACTACCATGTTGTGAAGAGATCCAGTGTAGCTCCATGGAGAATGAGGGGCCATGTAGAGAGAAGCCGAGCTTCTGCAACTGACAGCCAACACCAATTTCACTACATGTAAATGAGACTGTTTTGGACCTACCAGCCATAGTCAAGCTATCAGATGACTACAGCCACCTGAGTGAACTCCTGCCAGACCAGCAGAAGAATTGCCCAACAAATCCTCAGAAATGTAAGAAATAAGAAGTGACTGAGTTTTGTGGTTGTTTGTTATGCCTCAGGGCATAACACTGAAACAAATCAAAGCTCTTGCTTTTAACCACTTTTCTAGAGAGCAAAATATATAGTATATTGCTTGGAACATGGTACATATTCATTAAATGGTAATTTATTATTATTATTAGATTAGGAGGCAAAGCATACACATTCAGATATTTCACTAATAGCAGTGATGATAGATAGCAGTGTGTTAAACAGATGCTGTGGGAATTTAGGTGACATTCAGTCTGGAATGGAAGGGTTGAATAGCATTGCCACTAGATCTTGAAGCTTGTAGGCACTTGATAAACCTGTAGAAATCCCACTGTACTCGAAAACTTTGCCTGGATCAGCTTATGGTCACTAAACTTATAACCACTGCCCACTTCTTTTTACTGTTTTTATGTTATTAAGGTGGAAGAATATGAGCCCCTGCTAGCACTTCACAAGTCAAAGAATTCTATTAAAAACAAGAGAATTCTAATAAAAACAACTGCCGCAGAAAAAGAAAGTTTAAATAGGCAATAGGCAATTACCTGAGACCTGTTCCCTGATTCCCCTTGGGCAGTTTTCTGGAAGGTGCTGGCATATGAGTCAGTGCACAATTTCATGACTGGGAGGGGGGTTATCAGAGCAGGATATTCCTTTTTTTAGGGAAAAAATAAGGCATATCAACATAAAAGTCTTTTAAACTTTCTTGATAACCAAAATGATCTTGAATTTTTAAGACATCTTGAAATACTTTAGAAGGCATTTCAAGTCATCACTGTTTTGATATTGCCAAGAGGTTAGTCTAAGTGTCATTGCCCTTGAAAGCAATTTTTTTTAACCAAAAGATAATTTAATCATTAAATGGCAATTTGGCCCAATAAGCAGGAGTAAGCCAGTATCAGCATGAATTTCAAAAACCTGCTAAGAGCTATAAATATAGCCTGCAATATTTTGCAATATCTAAAGTGTTTGGCCTAATGTTGAACATGCTCCATTGTTCAAACCAGCTGTGTTCTTTCACTCTTTCATTTCTATAAAACTAGGATAAAGGCTGTCAAAGCAAATGCGGCAGCAGCAGCAGCAGCAGACTTTCTTGCTGAAAAGTTCTGTGTACATAGTACATAGCAATCTCGACGGAACTTTGAATGTTTCAAACCAGAACAAAATCTTCATCTAATTATAAGTGAACTATATTAAGCACAAAAGGCAATTTCAAATTATACTGAACAAAGTTACATTTTACTCTTTGCTTTCAAAATGCATTTATCGCAATTTCACAAACTAATTGCAAATTCATTTTGCTTAATTTTCTTAGGTTATTTCTTTTATTGCTTTCAAGTGCTCTGCATATTTCTGAACCATCGAAATCCATAAGGAAGATTTAGAGGAGCCTTTTTTTGTTGTTGTTAATTTGTATTTAAAATTGTAGAATAGAAAATGAATCATTCTTTTCGTTTCTAATTCTTGGATTAATGTGGTGACCACTAAAGCAGTTCCAGTTAATACAGTCACTTATACAGTCATTCAATGTAGAGGAAGAAAAAGTTACCAGTGATTTGAAAAACTAGATTTAGAGAAATACATTACATTTTTAGAGACAAACTTAAATGGAGCTGTATGTAACTGACTTCCATTTATACCTATATGATTGCAGGTCTTTGTATAAAGACCTGCATGGTTTCTTAAACAGAGGCGGCTCTCCATTTTCTACCAAGGCTGATTATCTACTGTATAGATTAACTGTGGCAAATGATTCATTTAAGGCTGTTTAATTCCAGTTTGTCTTCCCCAATTACATGCTGTGTCTAGGATAAAACAATTCTTGACTCTAAAACTCCTGCATTCCAAAGTTAAACACACGTTGAAATTGTTTTGTTATTATATTTGTGGTCTGCGTTCCTTTTGCACCATTAGTAGGGATGGTGGATCATCCAGGGCCAGTGTGCAGCGTGTAAAATTTTGTTTCAGTTTCACAGACAAAGCTTGTTTTTATAAGGAATAAATTCATATTTTCACATGGCCTTTATTCATAGCTGACCTAAGGGAAGTGTCAGTTCCTAAAGAGTCTGCATTATTTCTTAGGTGTGTTGTGTGTGTGTGTGCGTGTGTGTGTGTGTGTGTGTGTGTGTGTGTGTGTGTCTGTTTGTCTGTCTGTGGAGGATCCTTGGGTGGAGAGTAGGGTCCAGTTCTGTGTTTTCTCCCCTGCGATGGCACAGATAACTACTAGAATTGGATTTCTAGGCCCACATGTTTAATAGTATTACTCTATCTTCCTGTGACTAAGTAAATTGTTTATGTGCTTGTTAATTAATTGCCCCCAAATAACAAGTGTGTATGTTCTTTTCTGCATATTGTAGATTTTAGCAGTTTTTGCTTGAGGGGAATGTCATAAAATTGTAATAATAACTTACATTTACATAGCACCTTCAATACTTTCATACTAAAGGAACCTAAAATACTTTGAAATTTCCCTGAAGAGTTTTAAGAGCTATAGATATCTTTCCTTAAATGTCCTGAAATATCATCTTGCCTTTAATTAAAATACAGTCATTCTTAAGACATAGCCATAGAAAATGAGAGGTATTATCTTCTTGGATGGAATTGGGACTAATCGAGGATTTTGGATCTAAGGAGCCTGTTTAAGGATACAGAGATCTAATTCATGATCATTTTGATCTCAGCTCTGTTCTTACTTGGTTCACTTTCTTAGGATCCTAAAGTCTACCCCAAACCCTAGGAAAGAGTCCTTTCCTCCTTTTTGTATGCCTCCCCTTCATCTAATTGCCTCCTCTTCCTCCTTTGTCTTCCTTAATATGGTGACCTGATCCTTCCTTCTACTTAGTTGATAACCAAAATTTATGGTGCTATTCTTAATTAGCAACTATTGGCTTTTCATATTCTTGCTGAAATCATAATCTCAAGTTTTCTATTGCCCAATTCTTACTAAACTTTTAGCTGAAAGAAATAGTTGTCTCATGGTATGCCCTGAAGGATTTCCAGATGGCTTTTTTCTCCCCAGATATTTAAATATTTACCCTTAAGATCATTTCAAACCTGGGATCATTTCAAACCAAACAAGAGACCTGGGTAGGTTAAGCATTTTATTTTACTCTCTCAGGAAATTATTTTTTCCTGAATTTTATTTAGTAATTTATTTTTATTTTCAAGAATGATTTTGGATAGGTGCTTTAAAAAACAACAACAACAAGTGCTTTTATTTAAGTTTTTCTTTTTTAAATTTATTTGAGAGAGAGAGGGAGAGCATACACACAAGCAGGGGTAGGGGCAGAGGGAGAAGGAGAACCAGGCTCCCTACTGAGCAGGGAGCCCAACGCTGAGCTTGATCCCAGGACCCCAGGATCATAATCTGAGCTGAAGGCAGATACTTAATCAACTGCACCGTCCACACACCCCTGGACAGGTGTGTTTATTGAGCTGTGCTTTACTGTTGTGCAATCCTCTAGATTAAGGAGAGTTGGGAAACAAGATCACTTGAAAGTTGTTCTGTTTGTCCCAGGAGTGTTACTACAAAGTGCATGGCAATCACACAAAGTTCTCTTTATGTTGGATCTGAGAGAGACATTTCTCTCTAGTCTCAGTACTGGGACAGGCTTGACTTCTTTATAGCAACTGTGTTATTTTTATATTATAGACACTACCAATCAAATCTTATTTTTCCTTGGCTGCTCACAAGCTCACAGCCAAATTTGTAACCCACTTCTAGGAGCTATGCAAACTTTGTAGCCTACATTTCTCTGTGCTACTCTTTCCCCTGGCTTTATTTTCCTTCTCTCTCTCTCTCTCTCTCTCTCTCTCTTAACCCACCTCTTATTATTTCAACATGATTTACTGTATGTATTTTTTATTCTGTCTTATATCCTTTGCAAATTAGAGAGCAGTAGATATAAACAAGCAAATAAATAGCAAGGAGGAGCATTCTGTGGGACCCCAGGGGTGCCTGGATTATTTCACATATAGCTGCAACACATGCCCTCACTCTGTTGCCAGGCTATGTGACATTCCCAAGCTGCATCTCTGGGGACCTGGGCCTTTAGACATTGTAGCAGAATATTCTACTCCGGTTTCTAAGAGGAAAAGGTGCTCTGAGCCCAAGTGAAAATTCTAGTCTTTAGTATTTTTTTTCCCTTTCCATGTTAGATATCAAAATTCTTAAGGTATGTAATAGGATATTTGAAGTGAATTCCAACTCCATAAATATCCCAATGAAGAGATCATAGGAAGCTCAGAACTGGCTGTCTTTATAACTTATGGCTCAGGTATTCCATATGGAAGGGAATACTTGGGCAGTAGGGATGAAACAAAGCCAGACACTAGATGCCCATACTTGGTTCGAACAGCCCCCAAGTTGAAAGAGTGAGTGGTGTGCTGACTGATGGAAGAGAAAGCTGAATGGTCATCATACTGTCTCCAGGGACTCTTTTTCATGGATTAGGCAAAACAGTTGCCATCAGGGTTCTTAGAAGTGTCAGAGGTGCAAGGAAGTGATCCAGGGACCAGCCATATAGGGCAGGACATTTTAGAGGGCAGAGATCTCAGATAGTTGGCAGGTTGGTCAGTCAGTTTTAGGACCACTGACCTTGGATTCAGGGAAATGATTCCATTTTCTCCTTTGCTTGCCTGGCAAACAGTTAAGCCTTTTGCACCAATGCAAGTCAATGTATGCAGTTGTTGGCTTGTTGGGGAAGGCAGGAGTAATGATGCCAAATGGCAAATTTGAGTCCAGAATGTTACCCTGGCACTGCTCATGTCCTAGTTCCTGCCCTGTACTAGGATTCTGGCAGAAACTAATTGGAAATTTGTTTTGTTTTGGTTTTGGTTTTGTTTTTTTTTTTTTTTTGGAGTATGGAAAATGGGAGGTAGTTCAGGTAAACAAAAAGGAGCCTAGATGAAGTTTTATTTCTTTACAGTGACTCTGTTCCCAGCTGTGAAATTTTGTCCATCTTTGAGATCTAATTTTACTTGAAAAAATAAGGACAGGAAAAGAAGATAACTGCACACCATCTCTCACTCTCTTACCAGCTTTTGCAGAGGTAAAAGATAGAACATTTTATAGATAAGAGTGACTTGCTGGAGCTTCCCCAAGAAGTAGAGCAGTTGGGATTGGGACACATGAGAAACATTTTGAATTTTCTGAAAGAAGGTGATAAGGTAATAAAAGCTGAGATCAATTTAGAAAATCTGACTAGAATTGAGGATCTCATTGCCTAGCCTGAGCAGCCACACTTTTCAGTCTTTGTATGAATTTCAAGTGACAGCAGGGAAAAGAGTCATCTGCTCTCCAAACACCATGCAGTTGTGGTAGTTGTAATGGCAGAGCCCATAGATAATATCATGCCAACTGGAGGTCAGTGAGAGGTGAATACAGGTCTGTAGTCTGCACACCTGGGGCTGGCTTAAGGCCTTTGGCACTCTCCCCTGTTTACATGAGTCAGCCCTCAGAGATCCTTTGGCTTCCTGTCTGATTTTTAAGGCATAGCCAGATTGGAGAGGCCAACTAAACTGAGCTCTCTGGACTACACCAGACAAAGGAGACCTTTGGTTTTGACTGTGGTCCCAGATCTCCTTGGGCCCAACCTTCTTCTAGCAGCATCATTCTACTTAACTGTTTATAACAAGATGTCACTTAAACCAGCTCCCCTAGTTGCTTGAGATAAATAGCACAGAGGGAGAGAGAGAACTGAGGGAGAGTAATATAAAAATGTGTGCTTTTAGCTGAGATTTTCAGCTACTCATTTTGATTTTCAAAATAGCCCCCATTTCTGAATTCTGAGTTTCTGGGAGAAAGATGTGAAATCTAATGATTGTCATTTAGGTTTTCCAGTGGTTCCTTGGTACTGGAAAGTAAGAATTGGAAGAGCAGACACAGGATTGCAGCTGGTCAATTTTGGTTTTCCTTCTCCCTATATTGTCATCACAATGGTACTATTTTGTATAGGTGTGTATCTTCTCCATCTTCATGCCCTGCTTTAAACTCTGGCAAGGGATATATGAAAAATTTCTCCCTAAAGGGAGAAACACTAGTTGTAAACTACTGTTAAAAAATTATTTCAGTACAGAGTACCGTAACCCCCCATTGTATAGTCTTCCATTCAACAGATAATTGAGAACCCACTTTACATAAAACACTGTCATATGAACCTTAAAAGGTAAGTGGAATGGTCTTTGCCTTACAATTAAACAAGGAAACTATGATATATATTCAACTATCTTTTTTTAAAATAGATTTTATCTATCCATTTATGGGAGACACACAGAGAGAGGCAAAGACATAGGCAGAGGGAGAAGCAGGCTCCATGCAGGGGAGCCTGATGTAGGACTCTATCCTGGGACCCTGAAACCACACCCTGAGCCAAAGACAGACACTCAACCACTGAGCCACCCAGACATCCCTATATTCAATTACCTGTAATACTTGGCTTGCTATGACACATGCATTGGAAAAGTTGGAAGGAAAGCTCTCTGGATAGTCAGAGAAGCTGGAGGAAATTTTCTTTCATTCTTTTTTTTTAAGTAGTTTATTTATTTATTCATGAGAGACACAGAGAGAGAGGCAGAGACATAGAGGGAGAAGCAGGCTCCATGCAGGAGCCTGATATGGGACTAAATCCTGGGGCTCCAGGATCATGCCCTGAGCTGAAGGCAGATGCTCAACCACTGAGCCACCCAGGTGTCCTGAGGAAATTTTATGTTAAAAAATTTTTTATTTAAAACCCTTTTGGCTTTTAAAGTTTTATTTAATTCCAGTTAGTTATATTAGTTCCAAGTATATAATATAGTGATTTAGTAATTCCATACATTACCTGGTGCTCATCATGACAAGTGCTGTCCTTAATCCCCATCACCTATTTAACCCATCCCCCCTTCTAGTAACCTTCATAGCTTGTTCTATATAATGAAGAGTCTGTTTCTTGATTTCTCTCTCTCTTTTATTCCCCTTTGTTCCTTTGTTTTGTTTCTTATATTCCACACATGACTGAAATCATATGTGTTTGTCTTTCTCTGACTGACTTATTTCACTTAGCATAATACTCTCTAGCTCCATCCATGTTATTGCAAATGGCAAGATTTCTTTCTTTTTTATGGCTGAGTAATATTCCTTTACATATATATATGTATATATATATATGCCCTTCTTTATTCATTTATCAATTGACAAACACTTAGGCTGCTTTCATAATTTAGGTATTGTTAAATAATGCTGCAATAAACATAGGAGTACAAGTATCCCTTCATGTTAGTGTTTTTGTATTCTTTTGGTAAATACCCAGTAGTGAGATCACTGGATCATAAGGTAAGTTCTATATTTAGTTTTTTGAGGGTCTTCCATACCATTTTCCATAGTGGCTGCACCAGTTTGCATTCCCACCAACAGTGCATAAGTGTTCCTCTTTCTTCACATCCTTGTCAATACCTGTTGTTTCTCATGTTGTGGATTTTAGCCATTCTGACAGGTGTGAGGTATTATCTCATGAGATAGCACAGTGAAGTTTTGAAATACATATCTCTGTTGGTAGGTGTAGATGAACATTTTTTTTCATATGTCTCTTGGCCATATGAATGTCTTCTTTGGAGAAATGTCTGTTTATGTCTTCTTCCCATTTTTTAATTGGATTACCTATTGTTTGGATGTTGAGTTTTAGAAGTTATTTATAGATTTCAGATATGAACCCTTTATCAGATATGTCATTTGCAAATATCTTCTCCAATTCAGTAGGTTACCTTTTAATTTTCTTCGTTGTTTCCTTCATTGCGCAGAAGCTTTGTATTTTGATGTAGTCCCAATAGTTTATGTTTGCTTTTGTTTCCCTTGCCTCAGAAGACCTATCTATAAAAAAGTTGTATGGCTGATATCTAGGAAGTTACTGCCTGTGTTGTCTTCTAGGATTTTTATGGTGTCATGTCTCACATTTAGGTCTTCCATCCATTTTAAATTTATTTTTGGGTATGATGTAAGGAAGTGGTCAAAAAAAAATAAAAAATGGAAGTGGCCCAGTTTCATTCTTTTGCAGGTTGCTGTCCAGTTTCCCCAGAAGAAATTTTCATTAAAAGATCAGAAAATGTTTTTGTAAGACTGTAGCTTTTATGGCCAAGACTTGAGAGATAGATATTATAGAATTCTAGAGTTAGAAATGAGGAGGGAAAGCATTATAGTAACATGGATGACATGGGCTATAAGGCCAAGGGTGGTTCAGGGAACAGACACTGGCCCAAGTATAGGCTATATAATAATATACCTTAATAATAGCTTATCTTTAGAAAATTTTATGGTCTCCACATCTTTCCCCTATATTTTATCTGATTTCATCTTTATAACAACTCCACAGGGTGGGCCTCCATTGAGGACCAAGTTAATGATTTTTTTCCTCTTCACTGGGCAATAGGGAGCCACAAAAGATTATATCTGAGATGGGCTTAGTGAAGGGCAAACCATCTAGGAGGATTTTTTTCTAGGCTAGATTGGAATGGGAAAGTCTGAAGTTGAGGAGACCAATTCTGACACTATGGTGGTTGTGTAAGTTGGGAATGAGAGCATAGAAAGAGAGGAATAAGGAGAGGATACATTCCCAAAGTAGAATTGCAGATCAATTGGAAGTGGTTTGAATACTTCAAGAGGGACTAAAAAGCCAATATATTATGAAATTCTCTGCTGTGACCATTCATCAGTTAGTTAATTTTTCTTTGTATTCTCAGAAGATTCTGATAACTTTAGCAGTTCTTTCTGCCTCATTTTATTGTTATTTACATATTTCATACTCTTACTAGGTTGTAAGCTTCTGCCAGATAAGAATAATGCTATTCATCTTTGTCTTTCCTGGGAGGAAGCATATAACTTGGTCACTTGCACATAAGTAGTATTTAATAAACACTTGCCATACTTAACTAGTTTGGCAGTGAACGACCAAAGGAAAGCTTAAAACAGCAGAGTTGCAGGAAAGGGGTTATTTATTTTAAGAAGCAAGTGAGATACAGTGGAAAGGATATCCAAGGTGGAGTCAAACTTTGTTTAAATCCTGGCACTACCTATTTGTTTTCTAAATGACCTTGGCCAGGTCACTTAATGTTTTTAAGCATTATTTTCCATTATATAACATGCCAACAATGAAATCAACCTTTTGAAGTTGCTGTGAGGACTAAATGAAACATTATGTGTCTAACACAGTGTCTGGCATGTTAGTTCATATCCAGGCCTGCTCCAGCCCCCTGACTTGAGTATATTCCTAGACAGATGGGGAGAAGATTAAGAAATGGAAAACATAAGAGAAAGGAGAAATTACAGATCAAGTTTCCATAAGATGGAGCAGGCAGAGGAAGCATTTCTGAAAAGACAAGACAGATACCACTTCCCTTTAAATAGGCAGAAAGAAGAGAAGAAATAGTGAAAATTTTAAGAAATTCTGTCAAGTAAAGAATAGGGGTTCCAGGAACACCAATCTCAGGAAAGTTAGAAGATTATCTTCTAGAGGTAAGAGATGTGGGGGAGGGGATTATAAATGGAGTTGAGTACTAGAGAGTAAATAATATCTGGAACAACTGCTATGTGTATTGGTGCAGGGAATCAAAACAAAACAAAAGAAGAAGGATTGCTTGAAAGTAATGAAGGTCAGTAAAGCCAGGATGGCATGAGCTTGCTATTGACACAATCAGCAATGCATTAAAAGCATGCATCCAAGGTTTACTGGTCATTTCCACTTATGGAGCACTTAGTGCTGTGTAGGGCATTGGACTAGTAAAAATGGGCTCTCAACTGGGGAGGAGGACAGAGCTGGAAAGATGGAAGGATGTGTGTGTGTATGTGTGTGTGTGTGTGTATTCTGCAAAAAAAGGTTATACTGATATATTCTGTTGAAGAAACAGAATAGCTTGCCCAATCCACTGTTATATCTGGAAAAGACTTTAGAAATTATGTAGTTCAATCTAAACTTAGGTATGGGAACTGAGTGTGACTTGCCAGAAATTATTTTACTGGAAGATAGCGTGGTATAATGGTTAAGAGGATGGTCTAGAATTTGACTTCTGCATTTGAATCCCAGTTGTGTGATCTTGGACAAGGTTCCTAGCCTTTATAAAACTTATCCAATGTCTAGGATACAATAGTCACTCCATGAATGTTATCTAGATCAGGGTTCTTGATTGTTGTCCACTGTTCTGTCTGCCATATGGTGCTGCCTTGTTGACTGAAGCAACTCCCTGAGAATTGACCATGGATAACCTACTTCAGTCTCTTTTGGTGTAATTCTCTCTTTTTTTAACCGTATGAGATATATTGGACCCATGTTTCATATGAATTTGTATCCTTAACTCTTGATACACTAAATTTCTTTTCATTGTTTCTACTGAATTTATACAGTCCCTTCACAATAAGGATGATCTTACTTGAAATACTTGTAATAAATAATCTTTGTATATAACTTATGAAACTGTCTCGTTTCTTTCAACCATATAGCTTTTACGATCACTCACTTTTGAAGACTAATCTCAATTTTCTTAATCAGAATCCTGTTAAAAAGAGAACCTTATTGAACAGATTTTTTAGACAAGGAAACCAAGGAACAGGAGTGTCAGTGAGTTTCCTGAGGCCAAACAGTGCCAGAAATGCGGGTCATGAAGCATGAATTATCTGTAACTTGACATATGAATGTGGCTTCTCTTTCAATTATAACCTCAAACCAACATGAGCTGATCCAGAGACCTGATGCATTGTGTAGATACTTAAGATAGACCATAAGGCGCTAAGCTCCCTTTTTTAGAATGCAGAAATGATGATTTCTTTCCCCTACTTCTCTGACTTCCATTTTTGTGGTAATGGAGGATGAGTTAAAAATCAGGCCTAGTTAATATTATTTGGGCCTCAGGAAACAAGTCAATTGTTTGTGTTTCCTTCACTCCAGAGATATTCTGAGGGTTGGTACACACCAGCCTAGAAGAGAGAAGGATCCATGGACCATCTCATTTCTGACTCAGTCAGCCAGCTGGGTGTTGAGACTATTTCCATGGCTTCCAATCCGTCAGTGCTTGAAAACATTTACTACAGAAAGGATCGCTGGCTGAGGGAAGACATTTGTCTAATTCGGCAACAGCACTTTACACTGCATTTCCAGATTATGCTTCTCCTTGAAAATGATCTATTACAGGAGCAGTTTATAAAATTAAACACTTGTCATTATGCAATGTAAAATTCATGAAGCAACCAAATGTCAGGGATCTACATATTTAAAAGATGGGAGTTTTAGCATTTCTTCCCTGGCAGGGATTCTGAGCAGAAAAAGGCCCCGAGAAAAACATAGCTAATCACAAAGCTGTTTTGGAACAGACCAAACAACTCCTTTTTGGAACTGTTAGTCCAAAGGGACCCTATTTTCCTAATGAAAAAAGTAATTATTTCTTTAATAAATATTTACTGAATGTCTACTATGTGCCAATCACTATGCAAAGTATGGGGGCAACATTAGTGAATATAAGCAATGTTCCGGCTCTCAGGGAGCATACATTCTAGTATGGGGTGGGATATAGAGAGGTAGACAATACACAAGTAAACAAATGAACACATGCGTTTCCTTCCTTAACCATATACATTAATTTTTTTCTGTTTGAGAGAAAGGAGATCTATCTCTTTAAACTACAGCAACTTTTTTTTTTGAATTGCCAGGGCCAAATCACTCATGTGAACAGTTAACACTAAGCAATTATGGGGTGCAGAATCCCACACTAGATTCAGAAATGATGGAATACTGTAAGGTAAGACATAAACTAGCTGTCTGTAAGGAACTTTTGTTTGAAGAAATATAAACTTTCTTTATCACACTCTATAAAACTGAAGATCATACTGTTAGGGCCCTCTAAGCCACCCTGTCTCCCAGTACAACTTTGCTTCTAGCTCTGCAGGAAAGGAATAATAAACATTTATCCCCAACTTTGGCCTATGATAGATGCGGGAGTGTTAGGCAACTTAAACTCTTCTTAGGGTTCCAATTACCTATCCATTTTATGCTCATGAAGAACATTCCCTCTCAGAGCCACCAGTAACCTACAAGTCTTCCTCTAATGACTTCTTCATAGGGAACCACACCTACTGGCTATGGTTTCCTTAGGGTGTTTGTTGTACCAGCTTAAGACCTATAAATATGCTAAAGCCTTCTCCTCAGAGCTCTGTTGTCAGCTCTCATATCACATCATCAGCTCACCTCCAAGGCCAATTGTGTCATGACACCAAGACCCGACTGCTTTGGTACATGCCAGGAATTTTCAACATGGAATCATGGCTTTGACATAATATTTTAACTTCTGGCTTTTAATGTTTTAAAATATGCATCATGGTGAGAGTTAAAGGTGTAGTAAGAGTCAGGGATGTTGGTTTCACATGTCAATTAGTAATGACACAACAAAGAAAACAGTGATTTTATACATTGAAAGTGCCATTTTTGATGTCAAAACAGTTACATCAAAATGATTATGTTAAAGTGGTTGCATCAAATCACAGTGTCAAAGTTGTTGGATTGCCCTCTTACTTCATCTTCATTACTCATCTAGGGCATGATGGGAACCTATTCCAAGAAACTCTTTAATTTGAAAGCAACGTGAGTGTCCGGCATCAGTAACAAACCACACTAAGCAGACATCATGCAGCATTCCTGCTAGGGCATAATAACACCATGCACCTATGCGAGAAAGCAGGGACCAGCTTTTGTGGTGATGAACCCATCAGGCCATAGCCCATTGTCCTGCTTTTTATGAGCATCTATATTTCTCTTAAAGTGAGACCACTTGAGGAAGAATCTCAGCATAGAGATTAGAGATAGGTGTGATCTGCCTTGGATTGCTCTCAGGGGGCAAGTGTATTTTGAGAAGTTAATAGTAACTAGTTTTTTGGAAGGAGTGAATGAGGCCTTCAGTGGGAAAAGACTGCTGTGTGCAAAATATTCCTGTATAGGTGATGCCAGAGAGACAAGTTTGACTGGAACTGGGGACATGTGTTCAGGGAACATATGTTCAGAGAAAGTGGGATGTAATTGGCAAAAGGCCTTGAGTATGTGAAGCTACAGAAATTTGATGTAGTATTGAGAGGCAATAAGAAACTATTACGGGTTTTAACAGGTGACTTATTTAATAGCAAAGTGGTTGAAAGACTACCTAAGCTTTTTTTAATAAAATGAACTGATATGGGAGTGGAATTAGAGGCCAAAAGAGCTTCCCTGAAGTTTACTCTACAACCCAGGTATAAGGTAATGAGGGTTTAAGTCCATTTGCAAAGGCCACAGAAATAGAAATGAAGATGCATATGTGAAATAAATCAAGAAGGAATTTGCAAGACTGAGAAGAGATTAAATATTGGAGATAAAAAAAGATAAATTCAAAATAAATAAAAGGTACTAAATTGAGTTGGAAATTTGGCATATTATTGTCATTGATAGAAATGGACATAATTGGGAAGCCTTTCTGTTTAGGAGCAAGAGTCAGAGCCCAGAGTGAACTTATTATAGTGTTGATGGGACAACCAAGAACTATGCTGTTGCAAAGGTAAGTGGTGATATGGACATGGAGAGAGCCTGAAAAATCATAGTGGAAATGGAGGACTTGGTAACTATCTGTGAAGAAGTGGTGGCAAAACTCACGTGAGCAAATGGTCACCAGTCACCATCACTATCATGAAACATTGTATAAGAATACAGTGGAAGTACGTAAATACATTTGTAAAGTCACAAACATATATCTTGATAAAACCCAAGTTTGATAAAGTCTCCATAAAGGAAGACAAGAAATCAATGAAAAAATGAAAACAATAAAGTATTTGAAAAACAGAATGAGCAAAGTAAAGAAGAATGCTTCAAGAAAAGAGAGCAGTTAGGGTGCTGTGATGAAGCAGTGAATTCATGAAGGGGGAACAGAATTTGACCATTTGACTTTCTGGAGAGGCTAACTTCCTTTTTTGGAAAGTAGTGAGTTTACAGATAGAGTCAAGAAAGGAGTAGCTGGCAAAGACAGAAGATTGTAACAGAAGTCAGTTTGAAAAAGACAGAATAAAAGTTGAAAGGAACATACACATCATCTAATGTGACTTCCTCTTTATTTCAGGAATCACTTTCAGGATCTGTGGCCCTAACAGTCATTCAGCCCACCTTGTTGGAAGGGCACTCCCTAATTTGTCAGGCAGTGGGCTCCATTATTTGAAAAATGGATTAATGGGTCAGTGGATTCTTCATTTCACTGAGATTAAATTTTAAAAAGCTTGAAGAGATACAAGCGCAGAAAGTAGACATTTTTTGGTAGCAGGACAGTACAGCAGTACAGCATAATCAAATGAAGCCCCAAATTTATTTTAACTAGAAGAGAGGCTTGTATACTGTCAAAGGACAAGAAAAAAAAAAACACATTAGGAAAGGATGAAAGAATCTAGAAAGAGAGAGAAGATAAGGTCTCTTAGACGGCAGAGGCAGGAAGTGATCAGAGACACAGATGGAAAGGTTATTTTTTTATTTATCCACCCATCAACCAGTACTTGATACAGTGCTTTTAGCATAGCATGTGTGCAATAGGGAGACATGCTGATTGGGGAGAAGAAAGATATTTTTGAAATACAGGAATAGATAAAGGGGGGGAGTCAAAAGCAGATCTAGGATCTAACTAATGATACAAATCTGTGAGCTAAAGAGCAAAAGAAAATTCAGAAGCATTACTTTTGGCTACTTAAAAGAAAATGGCTGCTGTTTCAGTCAATTTTAAAGATAATGATTAAAAAAAAACCCTGACTCCTTTGTACCTTCTCTCAAAACTGAAGTAATAGACAAGGCATTCAGATCAAATCATCCCTCCTGGAAGATGAGACATGCCAACAGAACCTCAGCCAGATGGGAGCTGTGGAAAGAGTCTCAGAGGGACATTTTGTTGCCCAGTCAGTTTGGATTTAAACCAGGTGCCTCCAGGGTAGAAGGCCAGAGCTTTGCCAGGCAAGAGCAGGGATGTAAGCTGCCGTTGTGTGAAAACAAGTTAACTTGCTTGGTTCCAGGAAATATGATCCAAGTGTCATAAATGCATCTGTTTAATAATGCATATCAGTAGCAGTTCCAGAATTTGAGCTCCTTGAGCTGCCTTTGTTTCCTCATTTCTAGAAACATGAACAAGCCCGTGTCTTAACAAAAGCACTAGATGGCAGCATAGGACATCTATTTGACTATCTCTCTCCACAGGCTGCTGGAATTTTGACAGCTACAAAACGGTACCTGTGGTTTTGTGTATAAAACTGGTATAACTGTTTGTACATTTAAAAAATGTAACAATAAATTAAACATAAGGGAAATGGGTTGCTAATAAATACAGTGTTAGACTGCATTTTTGTGTACCAGGTGACAAGCTTGGGCATTCAAACCTGATTTGTGCAAGGGGATAGGCAGGATGGGAAGCAAGTTGAAGGAGCTGCAAAATGTACATGCTGGGTGGTTATAGCTTCCTTGAGGGTTGTTGTTGATTTACCCATATGTCTGTATGTATTACACAGAGGTGAAAATCTAGGAAAATGAAGGGTACGATATGTCTGAAAGTCTGGTAACGAAGGATTCTAGAAGGAAAGCACTGTTCTGCGAATCCCTAAATCGCTGTTTGGATGGGTGGAAACTGAAAGTGTGAGCTCATTATATATGTTTTCCTTAAAAGGGATACAAATCATGCCTTTCCATTCTCTTAGATCCATGCATCATTTAGAAAATGGGCCTCTTAAACCTGCACACATCCTAGTTTATAGGATTGGGCTTAGTATGCACTCTCATCTTGTTCTCTGCCATCTAGGCTTATTCAATTTTTTTGGTTAGAAAAAACTGTAGTCTGAGATGGGCATGGGTTTGATTCCACTAAAGGCCAGTTGGTTTGCTGCAGAGAGGTTGAAAACAAAAATATTCTAAGGCTGTATATTGTAAACCTTGTTCAACCAACCAGTCCTTGAAAAAGAATTCAGAGCACAAGTTCTGTCAAGATGGTGAGGAACATTGTCTTTTTATTCTTTCTTTCAACAAACATTTATTATCTACTAAGTGCCAGGCATTGTGCTGGGCAATGAAAGAGATCTAAAACAAAAACAAAAAACCCAAAGCATGATATAACATAATATATATCTTCTTTATTACACAGACAATAATAAGAGTTACTATTGGTATAATGGTTTAAAGCTTATGACATATAAATCCACCATATCTTATTTAGGTCTCACAATTGCCCTATTGTTTGGATCTTTTTACAGATAGGAAGCTGAAGTTTAGAATAATTAGTAATTTGCCTAAGATCATAGCTAATAAGTGGTAGGAATGGCATTTGAAGCTACACTTTTGACTCCACTTCTTGAACTCTTTCCACTATACCATACAACTATAAAGAAAATGCTTCATATTTTTCATAATTTCAAGCCTTGAAAACATTTTTATCTCAGAAATGCATAAAATTTAGATAAAAGATTTGAATTCAAGTGCTGTGTGATTATTTGTTTAGTAAATAATGTTAGAAATAAGGAGTCTACTAACTGTGGAATAAAAAAATGTAAGGCACGGAGGAGCATTCCACCTTGGTTTGTTGTTCTATTGCTTGTTTATAACTAGGACAAATGTTATTTTCAATAGCAGTCTTTTTTTTTATAGAGTGGACATACATATTTCTTCTGCTGAAGGAGTGTTTTCCATATATCATTTCTTTATTTCATATACCTTTTTCTTTCGTTTCCTTTATTGTTTCCCCTAGGTTTCTGTGTTATGCTCCATACCATATACTTAGCACCTTGCAGACTGCTTGGCATGTAGTGATTCCTCATTTATTTGTTGAATGAATGGAATGAATAAAAATAAAGAGTTTCTGGGGCACCTGGGGGTGGCTCATTTTGTTAAGCTTCCAACTCTTGATTTTGGCTTAGGTCATGATCTCAGGGCCAGGAAATTGAGTCCCTTATTGGGCTCCACACTGGGTGTGGAGCCTGCTTGAAATTCTCTCTCTCCTTTCCTCTCTACTCCTCCTCCCCTCTCAAAAAAAAAAAAAAAAGTCTCCATTTATTGTCTTCACTTGGTCTAGCCCAAGCCAGACTTCTGCCTCTTTCCTGAGGATCCATTTTAAAATCAGAACTTACCTCAAATCTTATCTACTAATCAAAGCTGTCCCTATGTTTCTCTAACAGTGTATAGTCTATTGCCACACAGTCTAGCCCTTGTTTTTTAGGTTTTCTTGCACTGTTCAGTAGTTGTCTCATGCGAGAGGGTCATGTTCCCCAACTAGAGTATAAGGAGAGCAGTGCTTGTCATCACATAATATCAGTTTACTTGCTTCTCACAACATTTTGCCTATTTAAATCTGTAAATTCTGTGTGGTCAGGCCTTTCTGTGGTGGCACATTCCAGTCTAATCCTATCTAGAGGCACTTGAGCATGAGCAGGGAGGTGGAGATGCTATCTTTTGGAGGGGAGGCTGCACCAGGTGAAATCATCCCGTTTCAATGTGGGCATTCAAACCAACAAAGAGGCCGTGTTGCTTTATACCTGCAGCTTGCTGATTGCCCATTTTAGTGATCTAGGTCCATCATCTGTCTTTTAGCTAGTCACAAAGGGCCAGTTGTAAACAACCACTGCCCAAATTGTATCACATTACTCATGAGATGAGCAAATGCCAGGAATAGCCTCAGTTAGAGTCTGGAGGGCTTGAAACTTATAGCCTGTGATATAAATTCAGAAGCAAAGACCATAAAAAAGTAGGTTGATTTCCTCTTACTTAGCATTCAGTGGAATGAATCATTTAAATACTCAGTGATTTTTTTAAATAAGCTTTTGCCATGGAGATTAATGACATTTCCCTCTCCTACACTTTCTGTGGGCATAAGCCCATAGTTGGCTTATCCATAGGTAATATGTTGCTATGTATACGGTAGGACCTGAAGTACACTACAAATTCCCCTAATTTTCCCCTGCTTGCCTACTTGGTATAACCTTTAACGTCATTTATTTATTGGATAAGGCGTCCAAATTTCTATGAACATTACCTGGCAGAGATGTTAGAAATTACTAACAAAGAGTAATTCATTTAATTTTCACTAGCATCAGCACTGCCCCCCTTTACTGCCCTGCCCCGTGCTCAGTTCTGTCCCTTACCACATAGAATAAGTAGAAGGGCAGAAAAGTGAAAACTGATCACTCGGGTATAAAATTCTAAAGTAATCTGTATACATTTTATAATTAAAATTAGAGTCAATCAAAATTTGGAAACACCAAAAGGAAATTTTTGATCTTGTGAGAGTATTTACAATATTAATTTCTGCCCTTCTATGTTACTGTTATAATTCTCAACAGGAAATGATTCAGAAATTCTCCTAAGCCTTATGGATGGCCACAGAGAGGTGAAAATCCTTCTGCTTTCCACAGTAATCAGAGACTTAGAAATCCAAGTCAGTGATAAGAGACATAGAGATCTAGGTCAGGCATTGGTGATCCCTGCTCAGGGATGCAGGATCCCCATAGACTGTCCCCAGCAAGCTGTGTGCAAGATCTCTTTCATGTTCCTATTTAGGACATTTGTCCTCTTTAAATCTCAGATACCTTTTAAATCTCACATTCCAACAGGTGACACAGACATCTCTGCAAATGAACCCGATGGTAGAAGAGAGAGAGCAAGTGTGCATGAGCCCACAGGAAACGGGCATAGGGAGTCTCCCACAGAATAAGTGAGATCAAACCTGACTACAAATTAATGACACTGTAAAAAGATTGTACCTGAAGCTCACATTTAAGGCTTTAGTAACTGATTTTTGGTCAAAGAACATTTTTTTGAGACCAGAGGTAAAAGGATAAAAAGTCTGAAAAAAAACAGGAATATATATTTTTTATTTTGTGGGTGTTGGAGAAGAGGAAGGGCAGGATCCCAATTCCACATTTTTGGTCAATGTGCACCCAGGTCCATCTGAGGATTGAGGTACAGGTTTGCTCCATCTTAGGCCTCAAGAACACTTCTGAATTTACTGATAAATGGCTCTCCTATCATATCCCCCTAAACCCTTCTATAACTACTCTTGCCTTTAAGGATGGGTCTTTCTGAAGCTTCATGATGACTCATCTCTTACCTTGCCAGAGGCCCAGAGAAATACATATTTTTGTGGGAACTATGCCCAGGAAAAGACACAGCAATCAGAGTGGGAGTAAGAGGAGGGTCTGCAGCCTGGGTCCAGCATCCCAGGTTTTATAGGCCCTTGTCATATTTGCCCGTATTTCATCATTTTGTGTTTGTAAGAATAGCCATGGAAAATCTTATAATTTCTTTGTAGGTACCACATCTATAGAATTAAGAGGTCTGTGGAGCCAATTAAATAGTGAATATTTAAGGTACCAGATCACTCAAAGTGACTCCGGCTAAACTACCTTAGCTGCCAAATAATCAGCTTTGCTTTTGGTGATGTGCCGGGATGAGAAGAGGGAGAATCAAAAGATTGTGTTTGTTTGTGTGTGTATGGTGTGGTTTGGTGAAGGTGGCAGTGGTGATGTGTGTATGGAGTATGTCACATTGCGTGTGTACACGCAACCTCTCCCACACATTGAGAGTGTACGTGCATTGCGTGTGTGTGCACTTCAATGTGTGTGTATTGAATCTTATATTACATTGCTTAGTGGAGTTAATGGAAATATTTTTGTATGGTTTTAGGCAAGTTGTTCACTTATGTTATTGGCATTTCTAAGTATCTACAGTTGGGCTAAATGAAAGCTGGGCTATACCATACCTTCAGGTAATTTACTTTGCTATGTAGTTCTACTACGCAGCTCAAATATTGATAGAACAATATATGGTCCAGATAAGACAATGGACAAGACAGAGAAGAAATAATCTGGTATGATCCACTCTTAAATGAAAGAATTTGAGCAGCCATTGCCTAGAAGATTTTTGAGTTCTCTCTGGTTTTTCAATTATCCATGAATTCTTTACTACTATTGGCAAGGGCTCCTAGAGAGAAGCTCATGAAAACTTTACACAAGAACCACTATTATTGCAGGGAGGCAAGGGTCAAGTATAACATATGGAATTAAATATGAGTGCTTCAGCTGGGTATAATAATACATACCTGATACTACTTAAATTCTGATGTCCTAGTAGCAGTCGCTAACAACTTTTAAGCAAAGAAAGCATGGAATATTTGCATAACTAATTCCAAGTTTAGGAATTTGCTTGATTATTGTTAATAATAAAAATAAGAAAAACTCTATAATTGGTGGAATCCATTAAATGCTCTTGATTTCATACTTTCATTTGTTCATTCATTCATCTGTCCATCCTACTGTCCTTCCTATACTGCTAAAGGTCATGGTGGGAGAGTGAGATAAGAGGAAGAATTGGGAGAGGTTGTTATGTCACAAGTAGGCCAGTCTGTTTCTGCTAGTCTCTGTCATGATGACAACTGAGAAAATATTTCTAATAGCCCCCATGTCTCCATTTTACCTGCTACCAACGTCACACTGTCATAACACTGGAGTACCATGGGCCAGTCCTCACACAATAGAAAGTGCTGTAACTTAGCTTCTATTTACCAGCAGTAGACAGCCTGAGTACTGTGGGCACGCTTCCCATATGGCATATATGTGGGTTTTGTCAAAACATTGGTGACCTTATATACATCCACAAAAGTCAAATAAAGTCAGTTTCTGGGGCCTGAAACAGTTTAACACTAATAACAGCTCTTTCTCTTCTAGTTTTTATAAACCTACTTCTGTCACTCTTTCAGAGTCCATTAAGATGGGGCTCTAGAGGGATCCCTGGGTGGCGCAGCGGTTTAGCGCCTGCCTTTGGCCCAGGGCGCGATCCTGGAGACCCGGGATCGAATCCCACATCGGGCTCCCGGTGCATGGAGCCTGCTTCTTCCTCCGCCTGTGGCTCTGCCTCTCTCTCTCTCTGTGACTATCATAAATAAATAAAAAATTAAAAAAAAAATTGTGTTTTAAAAAAAAAAAAAAAAAAAAAAGATGGGGCTCTAGAGCTAAAAGGCAAAGCCATAGGGCCTTTGGTGCATACAAAGAGGGTCACATACCTGCCATGGGATGAATGGTAAAATGGCTCCAATTTCTCAATGGTGGTAGTAATACTTCTAAGAAACATAACTTCATTTACTTTTAGTGGCGAAGCTAGTTGCCATGTGCCAACTTCTACCAGAATCCAGTGCAGGGCCTGGAGGAGTAAAGTGGATATAAAAGGATTACTACTGGCTTTCTGCTTCTCTGATGATTTCCAAATGGCCAATGTAGCCTCTCTATTATTACAAAATCTGAGACAAAGAACTGAAGAGGCTGGCTTAAATTTCTATGTCCCAGAGCTCCAGTTGCTTTTGAAGAAAGCAATGCCAGTGAGGTGATTATCATCATGTACAATAGAAAGGCTCAAAAATGGAAATGATTCGTCTATGATAACTTAGTTGAATTTACTTTTTTGGGAGATAAAATGGAAAAGATCAAGGCTTTAATGTCTGTCTATTCCTCATCTTTCCCATCCTTAACCCCCACCCTTATCTTTCCAGAAAGCTGATGTTTACAAGGTTTTTAAAGTATACAGAAGCACCCACATCTGTTTGAGAGCCTCAAAAGTATTATCTCAAGAGTCATTTATCAGAACCACAGAGATTTCCACTAAGGAGAACAGTATCATATTCCTGGGTCAAACAATAGGCAAATTCCTGGGGTACTGGGTGGCTCATTTGGTTAAGCAGCTGCCTTTGGCTCAGGTCATGATCCCGTGGTCCTGGGAATGAGCCCTGAGTCAGGCACCCTGTGGGGGAGATCTGCTTCTCCTTCTCCCTCTCCCTTTGACCCTCCCCGCTGCTTGTGCTCTAGCTCATTCTCACTGTATCTCTCAAATGAATAATAATAAAAAAAAGGCAAATTCCTTTACTTATAGGCTATACTGAGCAAAATGTATAGAGGATCCCTCTCTGTTATTTATCAAATGCTTTATGGGTTATAGATATATCATCCCATGAAATAAAGAAGATAGAGGTCAATATGTTTTAGTTTATATGCAATTTGTAGTGGGAGAATGATTGCCTACTGTCTGCAGGCAATGTAGCCTGACAGATCCACAATGACTGTCTCTGGAGCCCTCCAAACAAGGGAGGACTTTTTCTGGTACTCCATAATCCTAACTGGGGCAGCATTATTTTACTTGTAAATTTATTGAAGTCTGCAGTGCTGAGTTAGGTATTTTTTTCCAGGATTTAGAAAATAGTAGCCTATTTTCTATTTAGAATATTAGAAATAGTCTATTTCTATTCTATTTAGAAAGAGATTACTTAATGACAAATCTTGGTCACTTCTTGATTGGACTGTTTGAGTTGATTAATTAGGTCAAGGGAAACCTAAGGTTTTTAAGACCAATGTAAGTTAGTTTGCTATAGCGTAGAGAAAAATACCATTCACACAAACTGCCACAAAAATCTCAACAGATCCTCTTATTTAGCCAAGCGTCTTGCAAATACATACTACCAATCACAGGAGGAATTAGGGGAATAATACAAATACGTGCAATAATGCAGTACATGTGTCAGCCAGCATAGGTGAAGCACTGTAACATAAACTTTCCAACTCAGTGACGTAACACAATGAAGTTTTACTCGCGCATCTCATAGTCTGATGCAAGTTGGTGGAGGGGATGGAGGGTTGTCCACATAAGCTGCTTTCATCTTCTAGGGCCTGGAAGTACTTCATTGGATTATCTGAAATCAGCTGACTAATGAAAGAAAAGATGGAGAAAGCACACCCATGCTAAACTGCCTTGACATAGAGGTGACACATACTGCTTCTTCTCAGGTTTTATTGTGAGAACAAGTCACATGACCTTGTCTAATTGCAGTGGGTCTGGGAAATGTGACTGACCATTCACCAAAGAAAAGAACACAGAAAATGATGAGCACTGGCTGTCCATCACAGTGTAACTCTCCGCTTTGGCAATAGCAATATCTTTGTAAACATAGGACAAGCTTTTTTTTTTTTTTTTTAAATGGGGCCTAGCTAGGGCATACTGCCAGTATTTCATGTAATAGTTTGTAAAAGAATTGCAGACACAATAGGATGACTGTTAAATTTTCTTTTTGTATTACCTTATACATCCTACCAGTGAATATTGTAGCTGGGGATCAGTATTTCAGGGTGACAGTAGTGGATTCACTACCAGTCAGAACTTGTCAAGTGATCACACACCACAGGCCCTCGATCTGAGCTTGGGCAGCTGGTTAAGAGAGTTGTAAATTTCAAGACAGTGCCATTCTCAACTGCAGTAGTACCTAATGTTTCATTTCCAGCTCCTTGGTGAGAGTGTCTCCTCCCATTGGCATGACATTTAAATTGTTTTAGTGGCTCTTAAGATGGGTGTGAGGAGAATGGAAAAACGCCTTTGAATTGTAATCAGTCTGTCTCCAGACATAATGCTAGCAAAGATGCTTAAACAGCACTCTGTAAAGATGTTAAGAAAATATTTGTAGTGCTTCACACACACCTATAGACAAAAAACAGTTCTTGTTGCTGTAGAAGCAGCAACACTGTACAGCCTTAATTAAAGCATCATCTGACCTGTTTTTTTTTTGTTGTTGTTGTTGTTTTGTTTTTTGGGTTTTTTTTTTTTTTTAATGCTACAGTTGCAGAATCCTGCTGAAGAAAAGGATTAATTACAGATGAGCTGTGTGTCATGATAATTAACTATTGCAGCTTCCCTTATTTGCCACATTCTGGTACTTTTTCTGTGTTAGTAGATTCAAGGAATGAGAATTTTTATCACATCCCCTGCCTGCAGTCCCTGATGGATTTGTCACACATAAATTTACACGGCATACACAAAATATTGAGCCATCAGCATTTTTTTTTATCCCTATGCACATTGGAACAGACAGCAAAGTCAAGCTTGTAGTAAGGAAAAAGGGTCCAGGTATAGAGATAAGAAAGGGATCATAAGATGTGGGAAAACAGATTGAGAAGGGATCTTGAAGTGAAATTGACATAAGCTAGCTTTGGAAATACTGAGCACGTGTTGATGGTGGGGGGGGTGGGGTGGGATAGGGTGGGTGAATAAATTGAATCCAAAGGATCATGAGGAGATGACAAGATCATCTGGCTCTGATCTGATTAAGACTTGGGATTTTTCACTTAATACAATACAAGCTTATGTACTGCCAAGGTCACATTAGGTTGTAATTTTCCACAAGATGTAGAACTCCTAAAAGCACCCATGGAAAGTGGTGCCATAATCCTCAAAAATGCATAATTTTCTCTACCTGAAAGGATTCTATTAGCATTACTATTTGATTTTCTAATCAAAGTGGCTAAAAGTGTATCCATCAGCACTTTGCAATTCTCTTCTATATTGATTTGTGTTTAACTCAGTAGAGAATTGTGAGTAGTTAACAAAAATATTCAGCAATGGTTTTCTTCAACTTTGAGGCTTCTAAGAATCATTCATTTGGTGCTATAGATAGCTCAGCTTCTGGTGATCACCTCCCTTGTAGAATTTCTGAAACTAGCCTTCTTCATTCCTCCAGCCCTTTTAATAGTTGTGTAAGTGTATAATTCTCTGTATTTATTTCTGTCCAAATAGCTAGGGCAACTTCAGTTTTCCTAATTAAATCCTGATTAAAGATATATTTTCTAAGATATATCTAGATATATATATTTTATACAAGATAAATTTTCTAATTCTGCATCTTACCAATTTCTCAAAAACTATGTATAACAGAAATGTTTACAATTTAAATGTAAATAGTCAAAATTTGAATTTGTTTGAAGTGAATTATTTTGTAATATATATTTTAAAACGTAAATTATTTCACCCCTCCTTTCAAAATGACTTGCACATAGACTGTAATGTTAGCTACTGTAAATGCCAAAGACATCAATCTAAGTATACAGGCAGAGTGATCCTATCTCAGATTCATCACATATTACTTTTAGAACCAAGGACAGTTGTAAATAAATAATGAATAAAGTACATTTTGTTTTTCTAATGGATGATTTAATTCTACTAAGTTATGCCTAATGGAAAAGAGAGGTGGGAAATGTGGATTCTGTCAATGTTTAGTTATATCACCATCTGCATTTAGAATTGTATCTCCCATACACAAAATTCTGAAAGTCTATTTGGTGCCTTATCCAAGTTCAAACATGTCTCAAATGTATTTGATCACGTAAATATATATATTGAAATAAGACACCAGATACGAACAATTGTAATTTGTGTTAAAGAATTAAAATCTGTAAAAGATAAGGTCTGTCTGATCTCAAAAGTTAGGGTTCTGACTGATTTTGTCGTATAAATAGCAGATGTTCTGCTTTGCTGGACAAACTGAAATTCACACTCACATACATTCTTCTTTTTCTTTCTTTCTTTCTTTTCTTTTTTTTTTTTTTTTTTAGAGAGAGAGAGAGAGAGAGCAGGGGAGAGGGGTAGAGAGAGAGAATCTTAAGCAGGTTCCATGCCCAGCCTATTTTGGGACTTGATACCATGACCCTGAGATCGTGATCTTAGCGAAATCAAGAGTCATACCTCTAACTGACTGAACCACACGGGTGCCCGCAACAAAGATACATTCTTGCATATATGCATTCTGTAGTTAAGACAACTGATGGTGGTGATGATTTAGAAATAACAATAGTTAACATTTATTTATTCTTTGCAAAATTTAATTGTAGGCTAACTTCTTCAGTTAAATTTAGTTAAACATATGGTGAATACACTTACATTAGACATAATGGAGGAAAATGGAATTCTTCTCCAAAGTGAAACAAACATGAATACATGACATTAACATTCTTTCTCAGGTATGCTTAAATAAAAATATAAGATACTAAATAATTTTGGGAGAGGAATTAAGAATGATGATGTGAACTATAAAAACATTATTATAACCCTATAAGGCAAGAGTTCTATTCATACAGCATTTTTATTTTTTATTGTTTATTTCTTGAAAACATTTAAAATTTATTATCTAATTTCAAAATTCCCATTTTATGGGTGAACAAACTGGACTGAGAGAGGTCAAATAAATAACTTATTTGCTCAAAATTATACAGGTAGATTTAAACCCATATCTGTACAACTCAAAACCCTCTTTATTAATCATCTTACATTGTCCTCTTTCTTGACTTCCAGAACCGCAGCAGATCTCACTCTCCTATAAATTACTATAGCATCTATATTTTTGCATTCATTTGGTATTTATATTTATTTTTTTGTACCATTGGCTTTTCTTTTATATGTAATCTTATTATAACATGGTACAGTTTGATGTAGCTATAGGATTGACTGTATCTTCCTTGAATTTCTTTTTTTTTATTGGGGTTTTCTTATATTTGTTTAAGTTTTTTTTTAGTTTATTATAATAGTTATTTCGATCTTGATTGCAGTTCATTTCTTTGGGCCAATGTCATTTTAGTTTCCTTTTTTTACAAAAGGAAATTATCCAAAAAAAAAAAAAAAAAGAAATTATCCTCATTTTATAGTTGAGGAAACTGGGGCTTACATAGGCTAAATTATTTATCTGGACTATGCCAATTAGATAAGAGGTAGGGTAGGTTTACTAACATCTTATTCAGTGTTCTTCCCACCACACTGTGCCCCTATTTCCTTCTATATAGAAGGGAATGAAGCTTTGTTGCTTCTAATTTTACCCCCTTGCTTCACTGGTCACAGAGTGAGGTTTGGCTAGGCTAGGGACTAGACCAGGTCAACAGACTAATGTATGATCAAGGTGATAAATGGGATACGGAAGATAGATAGTAAGAAGTCTGTAAACTAGGACAAAATGAAGAGACAAAAAGAAAAATGGTGTAATGACCACAAAGAAGGTTCATGTCTCCAGTTGCTAGCTTCAGGAAGAATAATTGGTGCCTCAGCTGCTATACTCTAAAATCCATCACTATCTTCACCCTGAAGGCACGTTTTGGACATGTTATTTCCAGACAATAAGAGAGTACTCGCAGGATTACTAAGGTAAGTCTTGGTATAGGCCTGTTTCTGGAAAGTACAGGACTCCGCTGACTGGCAGCTTTAGCTAGATGAATTCCCGATTGGCTTATGTCAGGTGGTGGCAGTGGAGACGGAGAAAAGTAGCTGAATTCTGTATATATTTTAAAGGTAGGACCGATAGAAGTCACTGACAGTTTGGATATGGGAATATGAGGAAAACATGGATGTCAAGGATGACTCCAAAGCTTTTGACCTGAGCAATTTGAAAGCTAGATTGTCATCAACTAAGATGGAAAAAGGCTTCTGATGGAGCATATTTCAGCGGGGAGGAGGGAGAGAAGATCAGATGCTCAGTAGGTTTGTAACATTGAGTTGGGAATGACTGCTAGATATCCAAGCATATATGTTAGGTAGATAATTTGATGTATGAGTCTGGAGCTCAGAAAAGAAGTCTAGTCATATGTTTGGAAATCATTAGCACATAAACGGAACTGAATAAAATCATTGATGAAGTAAGTGAGGACAGGAGCCAACTGGTCTAAGGACTGAACCAGGGAAATCAGGGAGAAAAGGAAGAACTGACAAAGAAGCCTAAGAAGGAGTAACCAGTAAGATAGGAGGAAAAGTGAAGGAGTATGGTACCCTCGCTGTCTCTGAGACATACACAAGAAGTTGGGAAGATCAGAGTTACAGACCTGAGTATGATTTATAAGAATAGGATGAGCTAGTGTTCTTCTACACAAGGGCTTTTGAATTAATTGTGATATTGGGAACATGACCAACATTATGAAGCTTTGAACTATTAGTTATGGGCTATGAATTACTAGAAATACTTCTGGTTTCAAAGACTGGAAAATGCAACTCAAACCAATACAGGAAATTTTTGGCTTGCGTATCTAAAATGTTCAATAGTATGGTGAAGTTCAGGTGAGGCTTTATCTGGTTGCTGAGTGATATGAGTTATTTGTCTCTGCATTTAATTTTCCACAGTGCTGGCTTCATTCTAAAGCTGGCTTCTTTCATAGTTTCTAAGCTGCTGTCAGCATCATCCAGGTTGGTGCTTAATGCTGCATATTTATTTTTGGTGGAACAAAAGTTAGTTCCTCCCATTATACAGAAAGAGTGAGAGAGAGAGAGAGAGAGAAAGAGAGAAGCTCCTCTAAGAAGCCTCCAAAAATATTTCATTACATTTGCTCAAATTAAGTTCATATTCATCCTTGTGGCCAAGAAGACAGGATGCACAGATTGCCTTGACTCATTCAGTACCTTCCCCCATAACAGTGCCAGAGCTAGAGATGGGTCAGCCTGACTATGATACTAGAAGGAAGGAAGGAATGGAAGCTGAGGACATCTACTATGATCTGTAAGATGGCTAAACTTTTTGCTATTAAATACACTATGTGATTAAGGATGTGGAATTTGGAGGAGTGGTCCTTTTGGAACACCATGAAAAAATTCAATCAGGTAACTACAAGACTCATTAGTATAATTGGATGAAGAAAATAAGTTAAATATTCCTCCCCCCTCCCCCCAAATACTCTCCAAGGGTAATTCTTAAACCTGGACTATGCCTCAGAATTACCAGATTCCCAAGCCTTATCCCAAGACTTTCTGAGTCAAAATAATTCAGAAATGAGACTTAGGATTTATGTTTAGCATGCATGACAGATGGCTCTCGTGTAGCTAAATGGGAGGCTTTGGGAACCGATATCTAAGGCTTAGGCAAAGCCCACCTTGAATAATAAACAGTATCAAAACTCTGGATTGTTATATCAATACTAAAGATGTCCTGTGGCTTGGAAGTTCAAGCTCCATTAATTGTGAATGAAGAGAAGGAATGTTAATACTTAATGGCCTATAACTTCCATGGCAGATAATACATACATGCAGATTCTACTGGAAATATATGTTCCTGCCTTCCCTACCACATTCTTTTTAGGCTATGAATGACATGGTTTGATTCATGCACCTAAGTAAGCTGCACTTCAGAGCCAAACAATTCATTAAGCGTGAGTTGCAGTAGCCCTACTTCCAAATGTAGTTCTCCAATTAAATAAAACTCAAAATTCCTCACAGCTGTTTTCTCTAGAATTCTTACTATGTACCAAACCTTGTTCTAAGGTTTGATATGTATTAACTCATTTAATCTTCAGCACAACCCTCTGTTGTCTCTATTGTATAAATGAATAAACTGAGGCACAAAGAACTCAAATAGCTTTACTACACTGACTCAGCTAGTAAGTGCCAGTTAGTTCTAGGGCTGCCATTATGGATTAACGTTAGGAAGTAGGGAGCCTGAGTTCAGTAATGCTGTTAGTAATATCAAACATGGAGGCCATCTGCTCATGAAATGACACAGTGTCATGATTAATTCTGGACAACAGGGATCTATCTTAAGATCATTTGAGTTATTAGCACATTAAATAGTGGCCTAATTAAAACATAGGTAGGAGAGCTTAAGATGGCATACCTAACAATGCTTTTCCTAACTTGACATTCTGTGAACTGACATTCGGTGTAACCAAATTTGGCATCGTGAAGATCCTTCTAATGATGTTTTACTATATTTCAGATAGAGTCATTTTACAAATTTTGTAGGGAGGGAGTGGAAGAAAATTGAAGGTTGAGATTTGATTCTTACCAAAAGAAATGGGGAAGTGGATTGCTAATCAGGTCAGTATATTCCCACTAGAGTGTAGGGCAAGTTTGAGAAGCCAGCAATGTAAGGCAAGCAAAGCTTTGCTAATGCAAATTGATTCCTGGAGGGCTTCCAGGTCACCAAAGGCTGGGTGATTATCTCTGCTGTTGGAATAGCTTTAGATAATGAGTGGTAACCGTGAGACATAGAGTGAAAGTTACTTGCCTTTTGGACACTTCTGCAGCATGTGTTTATGGCATATTTAAATAATGGGCAAAAGTAAAATAGAACTCATTTAATTCAGAGTTGCTTGTTGAAAAATGCCATTCCTAATAGCTGCAACCTTCTTTTTCCAGTGATTTTATCAACAGAGTAACACTGTACTTTATTTCATGCATTATTTGGGCTTCTAATCTAAGGATTGATTGATTCATAGATCCTTCCAATGACTGATTGATTCATCTGTTCATTTACCTAACACATTTACTGAATAAGGGAAAAGACACATAAGTGAAAATGGCTTGGGTAGTTTAACTTTTCCAGGGAAACCATCTATATCAACATCATCCTAAACAACTGGCCAAAAAACCTTTTTTAAATACAGCCGGGAGAATAATGATCATTTATTCCCACGTAACAAGACTGACTATGCTTTTACTGATCAAATCTCATAATTCCTTTAAGTATAACCTTTGTTTTCATGTTTTAACCCAATCATAAACATCTATGGCCTTTTCCATTTAGTTTCCTCAGTTTTCTTTGCCTGTCCTAGAACACCTTCTGCAGAAGGCATCTTGCTTATGTCTTATAAGTACACTGGGGCAACTAAGTAATCATTGGTGCCTATTACATAATAGCTACCATTTAGTAGTATACTAGTGGCACACAAAATGCTTCTCAAACATACTATAATTCTCACTAAAGTTGTGAGTTAGATATTCTCATTTGCATGTAAAAGAAGAAGCACTCAAGGTTTGAAGGATTAAATGACTCGCTTAAAGTCACCCTGCTGGTGAGTGGAAAAGTGGAAGTTTGAAATCTAGGCCTCTGTGGCCCCAAAGCCTTTGTCCTTCTTGCTATGGGGGTGTTTTACCACAAAGACTAGTAATTCATTTCACTTTGTCTTCTTTTAAGGTAGTAGTCATTTTATTTCTGCTGGCCAACTTTCTGCAAATATTTTTTAGGGTAGTGACTCATTGAGAAGTCTCTTTCAAATTTTTTTTTAAAGATTTTATTTATTTGAGAGAGAGAGAGAGAGAGAGAGAGAGAGAGCAAGAGAGCGTGGAAGGGCAGAGGGAGGGGGCAAGAAGCAGACTCCAGATGCAGCTAGACCCCAGTACCCCTGAGGTCATGACCTGAGCCTAAGGCAGACGCTTAACCAACTGAGCTACCCAGGCAACCCTGGAATTTTTTCTTTATAGATGTAAGACTCATGGGCACTGGCCTCCATGCACCCTTACTTGTATTCTAGGGGAGACACATAGTCTTTTCTCTTTATTTTTTACCTTTGTTGACATTTTCAGTGCTGGTCTTTCCTTCTTAACTCCCATTCTCCTCACTTACTTATCATCTCTACTCTTTCATTCTGTAGGATCACAAAGAAATGTTCTAAGAAAAAATAAGAAATGCATTTTAAAAACTATTTTTGGATAAGAATAGGTAGAGAGTTAGTTGGAAAATATATCCATAGGTCAGACTACCTATAGGAAATGCAACTATGTGTATTGTTTTCTATTAGATGATGTTCCCTAAGCTTATGGACATGTCATAGAATCAGACATGGTTTTGTTATATTATCCAGATTTAAAAACTTCATGGAATTCAAGAGCCAGGTGGAAACTTAAATAAATCACTGAGTGCAAGAAATAGTTTCCATCCATCTGGTCTTTGCACTTGATGTTGAAGATATGTACTTCAGAATATTGTATAACTCACAGGCCCAAATAATATTCTAAAAATAGGAAACTTGGTGGCACATCCCATTTAAATGCACAGGCTAAAATGAATGTAAGTAAAACCACTCAACAGCTGGTGCAAGTGTGGTGCTGTAAAAGAGCACACTGTTAAAAGATGCCATTAGAATGCAGGGCTCATCCCAACATACATCACCACATCTCTTGTCATCAGATTTCCTTCTCCTCTTCTTTCCTCATGCTAGATTAGTGTAAATAATCCAATTCTTATTCTTTATATAAATAAACTCTGAAACATAATTTGATTCTGAGATCAGAGAAGTACCTATTCAACTCTAATTCTCCTTTTTGTTGAGAAATAATGACATTTTTAAGGCCATGACATTTCAGTAATGTTCTAGGAATCCTTACTGCTTAATTGGAACATACCAAATAGATGAGAAAGCTCACCCTTTCCTGTTTGGCCAACTCCTGTTGCCTTGCTCTCTCATCAAAATTTTAGAGTCACCTAACCTCCCTTGCCTCTAGTTGTGTCCTTCTTCAACTCATCTTTCATAAGACTTCCCAGTGATCTTAGTCAGCAGCAAATATAATGTCACACTTCTGCTTTAAAAAGGCAATTGCAACCCACCGTCTGTCATATAAAGTTTAAATCTTTAATATAACAAAGTACTTCATAATTTCTCCCCTTCCCCTACAAATTGAAGTATTAGCTCCTGAGGAACCCACTACCTTCTCACCACATCATGCACCCTTTATTTTAGTCAAAGCAGACCACTGGCTATTTCCTGAATACGTTGCATTGTTTGACTGTTCTCATGTTTTGGCACTTGTTATTCCTTGTATAATGAATGACATTTTCTCCATTGTCAGGTAAGCAAGATGCTCATCATTTATATGTGGTCTTTGGCATCCACTTTTCTCTGAAACCTGCTCTAAGGGAATACACAGCAACTTTTATAGCCTCCACTGTTGCATTTACCCCTTCTTTTGTGATTGGGAGAGTTTGTTCATTCATGTGACTGAAAATTCTTTGAAGATGAGTTTGGATTCTTTCACCTTTGAATCTATAAAACCTGACCTATAACAAAGCCTATAACATAAAAAGTACTCAGTAAGTATTTTTTTAATGAAAATAATAATTTTGAACTCATATAGAAGGCAAAATAAACCTATATCAGCATGTTTATGATTTTATGATAATGAATACAGAATTTGAAATAATTCATATGTCCCCAAACACAATTATGAAAATACCTGTCATGTATATACTAGCCTGTATATTTCAACTCAGAACACATAAAAATGGCTGTTTGACTCACTTTTAGTGATACTAAGGTTGATCAGAGGATTCAGAAAGTAATAAACTGAACCTTCCATTTTAAGTTCCTATCGACCTTTTTTCTAATGGTTTCATGTGTTGGTGATTATTGCCTGTTTTAGTTATTTCATTAGTAATTAAAGAATGGCGTTTAAATTTTTTTTCATTCATTTCATGTTTATTTGCCAGAATTCCTTTAAAAATGACAAACAAAAACCTTTTTGTTAATCAAATATGGCTATTTGGTTATCCTGAAATACAGTTCATACCAGAAAAGTAAACTAATATTTACTTATTAATTAGCAAACTGTAGGAAAGAAGAGGTACCTTAGTTACTTTCAGTGGTATCCAGTGTATTCCTTTTATTTAGTATCACAGTGTCATTACCACATAAATTCATGTGCCATCTTCCATTCTGGCCATAAAAATTCTCTGCTTTTGATTCATGTTACTCTTTCAGTATCAGGGAATTGTGTTATGATCTCCAACATAAGTCTGTAATTAATTTCTACTAATCAGCCAATCAAGTGCAGTAAAGTAAAAACTAATGATCTTAGAGCTGACCTAAAATTTCTCCGAGGAAGGGATCAATCTTTGCTTAGGAAAATATCTTGATAAATTTCTTGGGATGGACAAAAGAGAGAAGGTGAAAGAGGAGAGAGAAAGAAGCAAAGTAATATGACAAGAACATGGAACACAAATGGATAAAATTTGATGAGTGACTTTGTTAAAAAACAGGGATATCTAATGTTTAATGTTACATTATTTATAGTGTAAACTATTGCCACCTCTCCCAAAACTTTAGTAAAGCCTACTATGTAACACTTAAGAGCCTGATATAAGGAAATAAAATGTTTAGTGTATTTGAAGGAGAGAGGAAACCAAAGAAAGAGACTAAGTTCCATGTTTGTGTTAATATGATATAAACTTAGACCATACAATTGGAAGAGTGAGATGATAAGTGGAATCAGTCCAACAGAGAAAGGAGTTGAAAGCCATAGATGGCTCTTAGAATTGGGCCTTCTGAAAACTCATAAATTCTCGAGGAATATTTTAGAAATTTCTCAGGAAGTAAATAGGCAAACAGAGGCAATTATATTCAAATCTTAAGCCATAAAGTAACATAAAACAAAGGAAATGGTATTAAATATGTCTTAAAAACTTGTAATAAAATTTATTGATTGTCCTTTCTGTGTTCTTCTACCACAGGTTTAGACTTTTCCTTTTTTCCTCCTGTTCTTGTCCAGTAACGGTATGGTATCCTTAGTTATTCCTTTGCTTCAGTAATACCATTTTAGCTCTGCAATCATCAGTCTATCCTCACTTGAACTTGAGGTTACCTTTCTTCCTAGGCATTTTGATAATGCCAGTTTCCATTCAAAAAAGTTCAGGATGGGGATCCCTGGGTGGCGCAGCGGTTTGGCGCTTGTCTTTGGCCCAGGGCGCGATCCTGGAGACCCGGGATCGAATCCCACATCGGGCTCCCGGTGCATGGAGCCTGCTTCTCCCTCTGCCTGTGTCTCTGCCTCTCTCTCTCTCTCTCTCTGTGACTATCATAAATAAATAAAAAAATTTAAAAAAATTAAAAAAAAAAGTTCAGGATGGCTTCTGTCTCTCACTGAGGATGAAGTCTGAGATTTTAACTTTAAGCTGTTTTGCTCTTTGCAAGCACACACCAGTTTACTGTTTGATCCTTACTGACCAGGCTGTCTGTTCTGACCATTCCATGAATAGTGAGTTGAAAGCCTTGTTTTGGTGTTCATGTTATTCCCACTTTCAGATTTTTAAAAACCAAATCCTTTATGTTCGAAATTTCCTTCTGCCTTCCCCCAATTCCCAAGTAGTCTATTAAAAACATTAAAATAATGAATCTGTATTTGCTTCAATAAGTTTGAAGTAGTCATTTATGTTGAACGTATTACTGTATTCATTATCTATTAATATATAACAAATTAATGAAGAAAAATATCTTTGTATTAAAAGATGGGAAACAAACATATGTTTGTGGATGACAAAGACACAGTAGAGAATAAGATTTTGATGATATAGCATTGAAAAGGGAGAGTTATGGAATTATGTCCTCCTTGAAAGATTGGATTTGTGTACTAGAAGAGGCAAGGCTTTAAATAGGACTGTAGGTAGTTTATTTATAGTAAAAGGTAGGAAAGCAAAGTATATGGTGCAGGTATTGGTAATTGGGAAGGTCTGATGGTGAAATTTGGCTAGTAGGTAGGAAGAGAATGTATGGAAGTTCTTTTATGGTTGCCTCAATTTTCTCAGTGAAATAAGAAACAAAAGTCATCAGGTGAGAATGAGGGTGTGAACAGATATGTTGAAATATCTTTTTTATTTTTTTATTTTTTTAAATATTTTATTTATTCATGAGAGACACAGAGACAGAGAGAGGCAGAGACATGGGCGGAGGGAGAAGCAGGCTCCATGCAGGGAGCCTGATATGGGACTCCATCCCAGGACTCCAGGATCATGCCCTGAGCCTAAGGCAGACGCTTAACCGTTGAGCCACTCACGTGTCCTGATATGTTGAAATATTTGAAAGGAATGAGATAATTATCTGTCAGTAGCAGAACAAAGGAACTTAGGAACTATTGTATGATTGCTGGACCCATCAAAGACCCATTTAAATTTATAGTAACATCATTCAGCCGTGTTCAATTGACCAGGTATATGTTTGAAGTAGACAGAAATTTGGATTTATACAGGCTTGTGATTTGGTCAAATGACTATAATAAATTGATAATGAGGCAAAGGAATTGAAAGCATATATAAGAGAGTTAGTGTCATGATTTCCCATGAAACTTAACAGTGATTTAATAAGGGAAGATAAGACAAAATATGGTAGGATTAATAGATTGGAGATCCAGGTTGGATTGAATGTATTGTAAAAGTTGGGGTTATTAGAGAGAGTGCCCCAACATGATAGTTTGAGGATGAACCATGTGAAATGGAGATCATGGAGAGATTGAAATTGTTAGCAAAGTCTAAGGCATAACCATTGGTGTTAATGGCTAAGGTAGAATATAAGATCATTGGAGGGAAGAATTTCATCTATATGGATATGGAAATTGTCTAGAGTTAAAGCAACAATATTTTGGATAGAGTGACAATGAACCAGATATTTAAACTCTTCAAGAAATGAAAGTGGGTGAACTCTAGGGTAATAATTATAACAGTAAAAAGGAAGAGTGGGTAGTAAAATCCAGTAACATGAGATTTAAAGGACGAATAAGTTGGAGAACATTAAAAAAGAATTAAAAAAATTATTCTTAGTATCCTTAAAGATTTTTTTTAGAAGATTTTATTTATTTATTCATGAGAGACACAGAGAAAGAGGCAGAGACAAAGGCAAAGGGAGAAGCAGGCTTCTCAAGGGGAGCCCGATGTGGGACTACATCCTGGGACTCAGACCATGTCCTGAGCTGAAGGAAGATGCTCAACCACTGAGACACCCAGGTGTCCCTCCTTAAAGATATTTAAGAAGCATTCAAAATTCAAGAATAAGATACTATAAAAAGAGAACAATTTAAGAACAAAAAACGATGTGTGGAAATTTAAAATATCATTGCAAAATTAAATTTGGTAGGTGGGCTATACCACAAAGTGGGCATATACAAAGAACAAACTGGTGGTCTGGAAAACAAAGATGAAAACTTTGCCCATGACAGAGACCAAAATTATAAAGACATGGTATCTATATAAGAGAAGAATTGAGAGACATGAAGAAATAAATTGAGACTTCAAGGAAGTTTCAGAAGGAGGGAATAGAATACTCAAATCATTAGAATACCAAAGATAAAGCAAAACTTCAAATAGTTTTAGAAAGGAATAGACTGTTGTTTACTAAAGAATGAGAAACAGAGTAGCATTAGGCTTTTTTTTAAATCATACATCTACATCATTGCAAGTGGCAAGATATCATTCTTTTTGGTGGCTGAGTAATTGTATATGTATATACCACATCTTCTTTATTCATTCATCAATTGCTGGACATTTGAGCACTTTCTATAATTTGGCTATTGTTGATAATGCTGCTATAAACATTGAGGTGCATGTCCCTTTGAATCAACATTTTTGTATTCTTTGGGCAAATATCTAGTAGTGCAATTGCAGGGTCATAGGGTAGTTCTATTTTTAACTTTTGAGGAACTTCCATACTGTTTTCCAGGGTGGCTGTAAGAGGGTTCCCCTTTTTCCACATTGTCGCCAACATCTGTTGTTTGCTGAATGCTTAATTTTAGCCACTCTGACAGATGTGAGGTGGTATCATTGTGGTTTTGGTTTGTATTTCCCTGATGGTGAATGGTGTTAACCATCTTTTCATATGTTAGCCATCTGTATGTCTTCTTGGGAAAAATGTCTATTCATGTCTTCTACCCATTTCTTAACTGGATTATTTATCTTTTGGTTATGGATGCTATTTAATTATAGGTGTGTTTTAAAAATACAAATATCTGTGATAAAGATGTTAAAGTAATCACTGAATAAAATAAGTAGGCTCTGTAACTTTCAAATGGAAGAAAAGAAATAAAATCGAACAGATCCTGTATATCCGCACTCTTTCTATATATTCAATAAACTTTGCTCTCACTTCCTCTAGGTTGGCATTTGATTTCTATGCTACATGAAGCCAAGGATCCTTTTGGCTGGTCCTGCAGGACCCACTCTGGGTCCTCAGATTCAGGCAGCCTGCATCAATATTACTTCTGTAGTTAAAAAATAAAAATCTATAAAAGAAAAAGCAATTAGCAAGTTATTCCTTCAGTGAGTAAATAGAAATTCGAATGTTCTCTTTTTCTTCTATCCTCATAATATTCCTGTGAGTATCATAGAAGTAAGCATTATTCCAAACTGATGCAATGAGAGACTTGAGTTAAGGACAGATAGGGCTAGGTAGGGAAAGATAAAAGAAAGGCCCAGAGTCAGGCTCCGACAGATCTATGGGCTCCCATAAATCCCAAGGACACTGAGATGCAACAAAAATAGAGATAAGGCAACAAAAACAGAGATGAGGAAGTAAATCTGGCTCCCTGGCTCAAATGTTAGGAGTATCTTCTTTTGACGGCTATCAAGTAAGTAATCACTGAGATTCAAAACAGTCGTATGTGTAGGTTTTCTATAAAAGGCCAGCCAAAAAAGCCCTCAGTGGCAACCCTGTCAGGACCCCTCTCACTTCTGAGAGCTTTCTCTGTATCTTTGCTTAATAAACTTCTATAACTTTACTAACTCTCCTTTGTCCACGAGGTTCATTCTTTGACTCTGTGAGACAAGAACCAAGGTCTCCCTCATCAAACTGAGGTACTGCTACAAAGCAGTTAAAAGACTACATGGCTAACTCATTTTCCTCTTTTGGAGGGCTTACTGGATGAGACTACCTTTCCTCTAAGCACTTGTTTAATAGAAATACATAAAAAAGAATAAATATCAGTTTGTTTATGCAAACAAGTCAGAACCAAGACAGGAGAATATATCTGAAAGTTTTCATATTTAAAATGTAATGCATGGTAATAGTGTGAGCAGAAATCATTTCTTTCAGACATTTTGTTTGGCTAGGACAAATTTTAGCTGCTGATTGAGTTCACTGTGTGCCTCATTCTCTGAGAAGTAAATACAAGGAAATGATGATTCTTAAAAGGTACAAGGCCTTTCATTCTTTAGAAGGAACAAGACATTTCTGTGTTTGGGAAAGCTTGTGATTCCTCATTTTGAGACACACACACAATCTTTAAAAAATAAATATCTTAAGTATTAAAGAGCAGAATGTGCAAAATAGTGAAAGCAATGTTTCTTATTAAAAATGAAATCACATGACTTATTTGGAAACTGAGTTCAGAGTTCAAATTCCTCATTCCATTGCAAAAAAAAAAAAACCCCTAATAGTTACTGTTCAATATTTTTCCCTAGTACCCCTCTTTAGTTGCATTGAGACTTCCTGCAGTATTCAGAATCCTGATTCCTCTCTCCTTCCTTGATTTTCCACCAAGAATCTTAAATTCCTTTCCATTCTAAATACAGAGCAATTAATCTCTTATCAGTACAAACCTCAGGTTTTCAAACCCACACCCAATACTGGCTTAGTAAAACAGTGGTCCTTGCTTGTAAAGGGACCCATCCCCTTTGGAAGGAGCTGGAATTATAAATAACTAGGTCTCAGTAGTTGACAGCTTGTTTTCCAAGGCCTAAAAAAAGGTAGTACACTCTTCTCAAAGGTTAGTAAAAGGAAGATCCTATCCTGGAAACTCTTTGAGTGGCAATAAAATTCAAATATTATATTTTATATTTCCAAATATCCCTGTGCTATGCTATAGAAATGTGATTTCTTTCTCCGGGGTGGTCAAGAAACCCCAGAGAGAGCAGTGAAATCGATTGTAAAAAAAATATTTGCTTCATATGTGTGAGTTGAGCTATCAGAATTTTAAATTAAGCTAATTTAGTAAGTCATTTTTGTACAATCAAGTCATTTTTATGTTTGGCACAGCGTAAAATAAAGGGTAAATGTCTCACTGTATATGGTACTTGAAGTTGGTTTAATTACATTTATTTCAGCACTTGGGCAGTATATAAGTTAGTCATGTGAAAATATGACTCAGCCTATGCTAACAACTGCCTTAGACAATTTTGTCTTTTCAGTGGCAAATGGATTTTGGAAATCTGGGATATTTTCAAGTGCATTCTTGGACTTCTTTATTACCTGGAAACTCCTTACTGAGAATCGGGTCAGGACACATTCGTATATTCTGGAGAAGTTCTGTTAGTACTAGTGAATTCCTTTGAACTTCAGAGTAGATTTCTCTGTTGAGGAACCCATTTTTGGTGGCAAAGAAGTGTTTTAGAGAATTAGAAGGAAATCTATATTGTGATTTAAAATAAACACATATTTGGTCTTGGAAACCTATATTGTGATTTAAAATAAACACATATTTGGTCTTCTGTCCCATTCCTGGCACAGAGCTCCTTGGAATTTCCTAAGTGATGAGAGTGATAAAGGTGTCTTTTGTATGTTAATGCAGCAACTTGTGTAATGCCCCTTGATCACCTAAGGATCTAGACTGGTAGACTAGGGAACCAGCCTTGGGAAGTTGGGACTTTTAGTCTCTTGCCTCTCTCCTCCCCACCGAGGGCAGAGGGACTATAGATTGAGTTTAATCACCAGTGGCCAGTGATTTAATCCATAATGCCTATATAATGAAGTTTCTATAAAAAGCAAAGACGACAGGGTTCTGAGAGGTTCCAGGTTGTAGGATACCCAGCTAATGTGCAAGAATTGCTTAGTGGCATGGGAAAAACTCTTCTACACATTGAAATTGTTGAAGCACAGTTTGAAAACTAAATCTGCAAAAAAGAAAGTTTAAAATCATCAAACTCATTGACAATCCAATAAGATGTGATAATACACTCAATGCAGAGATATGTATGACTACTGGAAGTACTTTAACATCCAAGCAAAAAATCATTAACACTGAGCAGGATTTATTAAACACCCACTTGTGCATAATACCAGTCTAAATTTTGTACACCTATATTGTTTGCACTCCAATTTCTTTGAACTGCATTCTTTGTACCATTTGTTCCTCCTGCGTAACTCAATCCAGTCTTATGATCCTCTCCTTCTCTTCTCTTTACAGCTGCTCCATCTATATTTTTCCAACTGTCCATTCTATCTTTTTCCCAATCTTGTCTTTGTCTTTTTGTTTTTTTAGAAAGAGCATAAGTGGGAGTGGGGATGGAAGGTAGAGGGAGAAGGAGAGAGAAAATCTTAAAGCCAGCTTCATGCTCAGTGTGGAGCCTGACTTGGGACTCCATCTCATGACCCTGAGATCATGACCTGAGCCAAAATCAAGAGTTAGCCGCTTAACTGACTGAGCCCCTCATCCTTGTGCCCTTTGTCTTTGTCTTTTTATTTTTATTTGATTTGAAGGGTGAAGTTGTTGAAGTTTAGAGTGAAGGTTAATTGCATTTGACATCCCCTTTCTGCCACTTTGGTGTTTCAGAATTACCATCCCACACATTTTGTGTAACATTTATTATTATTGCTAGTACAAATCCACAGCTCTGATGAAATCTGAAGGTTAATTGAGGGGCCAGTTGGTCTATGTTCATGGGTGACCAACCTAAAGGTAATGCCTGGATTTAGGATTCAAATAGGTCCAGAAGCTTGAGTTCCATTTTTTTTTTTAAAGATTTATTTATTTATTCATGAGAGACACAGAGAAAGAGGCAGAGACATAAGCAGAGAGAGAAGCAGGCTCCTTGCGTGGAGCCCAATGCAGGACTCAATCCCAGGACCCTGGGATTATGACAAGAGCCAAATGAAAACACTTTACCATTGAGCCACCCAGGTGCCCTTTAGGTTCCATTTAAAAGAGAATATCATGTTTCTCAGCTGTCCCAGCTCTTGGCAATTCCAAACTCATGTTTTTTGTTTTTTTGTTTCTTTTTAAAGTAGCACCTGTTTGCATTATAGCCTGAATTTGTAGCAAATTATTTCTACACAGTTGGAAATAACATCAAATTGGCTCTTTTACCAGGCACGCTGGACGGGCACATTTGGGTTTCATAGATGTTTGTGTGTTCTTGTAGTGTGAAAATGCCTTTATTTAAAACAAATACATTTTCCAGCTCATTATCCCACAGTGTGAAGCCCAATTCTGTTAAAAATAATTACAAAGGCTGAATTATTTTGCTGAGAAAAACAGGTATCCACATGCCACTCTGAATCCAAACTTTTGTTTCCAACAGTCTTGTGATGCATCATCATCCCAAGATACTGTGGATTGAAAGTTTAAACAATGTTCCTCTAAGATTATTGTCATAAATATTTTTACTGATTAAATGATGAAAAATCCTTACCAGTACTCATAAGTCTATTTCACATCCCTCTTAGATTATATTAAAACAAAGTTTCTTTTATTCTATTTTTCTTTTTTTAACCCTTAAAAATATTGGAACCCATTAGATACTGTTGGGAGGAAAATAAAAGGTTCATCTCATGACTTGCTCTGTATATATGAAGGAGTCTGATTAGCTTTGGGACATAAGGGTAAAAATCTGAAGAAGGTAGAACTTTAATGTTGCAAAAATTCCAATTCTCACACAAAGTCTGAGACCTTTGGGTCCATGAACATCTGCCATAAACATCAAATGGATCAACCTCTAAACTCTTTGCCCATATTTATTTTTGTCAGGATTACACAAAGACATTTGCATGTCTTATTCTTTTCTCTATCTTTAATTTGAGGGGAATTAAAGAATAGGCAGATGAGGGAGATGGTGAGGAAGAGAGAATAGAATGCTTTGCTCACCAGGAATTTTTTTCAATGTCTGAACCTTCATATTATTCAAATAATCCAAGTTGATCATTAATTCTTTATAAGCTTCTTAAGGTTAAAGCAGTCATGCTACCCAGGGGCAATGGAAAATTCCTCCAGGCAAATACAATTTTGCAGTAACTATTTTGGTGTGCAAGAAAATTTAGACTACAACTGCACTGGCTCGTTTAAAAAGGACACTGTATGGAGAGACACTCCAGTCCTAAAAGTGCATTTTCCTGGCCCTCAAAGGTGTTCCTTGAATAGAGCTGTCAGATGTTGAGAAATGCTGTTTTACATCCTTGTTGGTGATTCATGTTGTCCTTTAAAATACTTAAAGTTCTAAGAAGTTTCTGCAATAAAATAACTTGTTTAACTTTATTTAACCCAGGTTTCCAAACCTACATGATCATGGTGCCCTTTTTATATGCAACGTTTATTTACATTCTGGGATTCCACAGAAGGAAAGCTATTTTTTACTCAAAAAGCTTTGCAAGGAAGATTTCCAGAATTATCTCCTGATGTACAGGTTATGGTTGGTAAGAAATATCATATGCAGTGATATTGCCAGAAGTATTCTAAAATCATAGAAGATGTGTGAAGGCCCAAGATATAAGGATGTAGCAATGGGTATAAGAAATATGCAATTCAGCCTCAAATGTATTTTTTTCTGGAAGAGTTGTCATTCTAATTTTTTTTCATTATCACAATTTGTTCTTGAGATAATGTTCACAGAAACTATTACATGCATGCAACATTGCTGAAAGTAAGGGACTAGTTAAATGCTGGTAAGAGTTCAATTTTAGGGGAAAAATAGTCCAAAATTTACATTTAAAAACTTTTTATTTAATATATATTCTCTTTAAAGGCAGTAACAAAAATGATTCAGTTTCTCTTCCACCTCTCTTTGTATCTCCCTACCCTTCTTGCATATTTTAAAAGCAATTCTAGGGATCCCTGGGTGGCGCAGCGGTTTGGCGCCTGCCTTTGGCTCAGGGCGCGATCCTGGAGACCCGGGATCGAATCCCACGTCAGGCTCCCGGTGCATGGAGCCTGCTTCTCCCTCCGCCTGTGTCTCTGCCTCTCTCTCTCTCTCTCTCTGTGACTATCATAAATAAATAAAAAAAAAAAATTAAAAAAAATAAAATAAAATAAAAGCAATTCTAAATCATCTTCTATGTACAGGGCAGTATGATAGGTGCCACTGGGGGATAAGAAGAGATAGAAAGCATGACCCCTGTCCTTGAGTAGTTGATCAGAAAAGACTTCCAGTTGGATTTTTACCCTGAGTATGTAGATTGGCTGTGTAGAACCATGAGGAGAGGTGAATTCTGGGAGGGAGGTTGAGCTGAACAAACAATAGCAGCAGAAGGAAACCTGGTCTCACTCCATAGTCAACTAGCACTGGGAAGCAGGAATAACTTATGTTGCCTGGAGGAGGTGGTTACCAGCTCTCAACCAGAAGGGAATAGAGCCTCTCTCTACAGCTGATTTACAGCTGATACCCCTTTATTGCTGATTATATGAATGTATCTTCCTCCCAGTTTAGAAGAGTTTAAGTACAAGAGTTTTGTTGAGGTCTGTGAAGAAACAATTATTTATAAACTGCACTGACATAGGGGAAAAGTCTAAAAGAAATCTGTCCCTCTGATAGATGTAATGATAGCTTTATGTGGGATGATTGAAAGGAGCATTTTCACTGCAGCCATGGTTATGTTAATGAAGAGCCTTTTTCCAGTGGTATTTGTGAGCTCTGAAAGGTGCTCATACTTCTATATAGTGAAGGAAGGAGAATATATTGGACCATGGCTAGAATCCCAGCTACAGGTTTCTCCTAGAAAGTTGATGATGTTTTTCCAATTCTGGAAAGGACAGGATAGGCACATTTTCCACTTTTCTAAATAAACAGGTCTTTTTAATTCTTTTTTGGTAAATTTGGCTGGTTTGGGAAAAGGTATAAGTGGGGAGTAAGCAATAGGAGGAAGAAGTAAGGAAGGTTCGGACTAGTTCATGGCTGTGTGTTTGATGCCAGGTTAAATTGATCATCTTGATCTCTTTTCACCGTCCTCTCCCAAAGTGCAAAAAGGACACGATCAGCTATTTTATAGTGAAAGATTGGAAATATATTGAAAATTGGAATATATTGAAAGATTGGAAAAAGTACACATTAAGAAATATTATTTTTACTAAAAGATTAGTGAAACTCTTCTTTTCTGACTCTGCTACGTACAACCTTTGTTTTTTATGTGCTTGTTATGAGGGACTTTACCTGTGGGCTATAGTTAGTTAACCAATTAACTGGGAGTTACTCTCCAAGAATTAAGTAGGGCTTTGCAGTCCAAAGACAGAAAAACCCCAACAAGAAATGAATAATTTAACTTCTATTGAAATTAAAAAGGCTTTGGAGATTTTCTGTTGTCTTCTGGGATATTGATATGTCTTTTCAAGCACATTCAAATTCTGAATTTGCTATCATTCATAAATTAGTCTGATACAGTGATGTAAATGATCTTTAAATGAAGCAAGAAAGATTTGTTTAATGTTAAAAACCATCATATCTTTTCTTATATGTATAGAACCAGTGCTTTAAAATACAGCCAATAGGTGAGGTATGATGGTCTAATTATTCTAAAGGAATTTTATTTTTATTTATTTTTGTTTATTTTTCTTTTTTTTTTAAATTTATTTATTTTTATTTATTTACGAGAGTCACAGAGAGAGAGAGAGAGGCAGAGACACAGGCAGAGGGAGGAGCAGGCTCCATGCATCGGGAGCCCGATGTGGGACTCGATCCCAGGTCTCCAGGATCGCGCCCTGAGCCAAAGGCAGGCGCCAAACCACTGCGCCACCCAGGGATCCCCTTTTTGTTTATTTTTCTAAAGGAATTTTAAGTTGGCTTAGTGGCACATGTGAAATACAAACCTGGTTACTACAACAAAATAAAAAACATTTGCACAGTGATGGAAACTGTCAACAAAATGAAAAAAAACAACTTTCTGAATGGAAGAAGATATTTGTAAGTGATATATCTAATAAGAGGTTAATATCTGAAATATATGAAGAACTTATATGACTCAATACCAAATAAACAGATAATTTGATTAGAAGTGATCAGGGGACCTTAATAGATATTTTTCCAAAGAGCACATGCAGAAGGCCAGCAGACACATGAAAAGATGCTCAGCATCAATAGTTATCAGGGAAATGCAGATCAAAACAACAATGAGATATCATCTCACACCTGTTAGAATGGCTAGAATCAAAAAGATAAATACAAAGTATTGGTATGGAAGTGGAGAAAAGGGAACATTTGTTCATTGGTGTAGCCACCGGGGAAAATAGTATGGAAGTTCCAAAAAAAAAAAAGAAAAAAAAGAAAAGGAAAGGAAATACTATACAATCTAGTAAACCTGCTACTGCATTTTACCCAAAGAAAATGAAAACTCTAATTCAAAAGATATATGTTCCCCTATGTTTATTGCAGCATTTATTTTTATTTATTTTTATTTTTTATTTTTTAGAGAGGGAGAGAAGAGGCAGGGAGTGGGGAGGGGCAGAGGGAGAGGAAGAAAGAGAATTTTAAGCAGGCTCCACACCCACTGCAGAGTCTGACACAGGACTTCATCTTACAACCCTGAGATCATGACCTGAGCTGAAATCAAGAATCCTATGCTTAACTGACTGAGCCACCCAGACACCCCTATTGCTGCATTATTTACAATAGCCAAGATAGGAAAGGAACGTAAATGTCCATGGATAGACAAATGAATAAGGAAGTTTGGTATATATACACATTGGAATATTATTCAGGCATAAAAAAGAAGGAGATCTTGCCATTTACAACATAGATGGACCTAGAGGTTATTATGCTAACTGAAATAAGTCAGACATAGAAAGACAAATACATATGATTTCACTTAAATGTGAAATCTAAAAAACAAAACAAGCAAAGAATAAAAATAGACCCATAAATACAGAGAACTGATGGTTGTCAGAGGAGAATGCAGTGGGGGAATGGGCAACACTGATGAAGGTGAATGAGAGATACATGCTTCTCGTTATGAATGAATAAGTCTCAAGGATAAAAGAATTATATTGATATTATTGGGAATATAGTCAATGGTATATAATATAATATTATAATAGAGTTGTATGGTGACACATGTAAGCTATACTTATCACGAGCATAAATAATGTATAGACTTGTTGAATCACTATGTTGTATACCTGAAACTAATGTAACATTGTATGTCAACTATACTTCAATAAAAAATAAAATAAAACACAAATCCAAAAAATGCCCTTCAGAAATACCTTACCCAGAAGCATTGAAATTCTGTTGTTACCTTTACAAAGATATCTACAATTCATACAGCACAGTAAGAGAACTAATGGAAGTATAAAGTTTTAGCTGCTTTAACTAGAATCACATCACTGCTTTATTCTTTATGTTATAGCAGCTAAGACTCATTTTAAGACCTAAAATGTGTAAGCAAGTGTAGCATCATGTATTTGCTATCAGTCTCAGTATTAGGGATAACTAAAAAATTTGCCTATTAAGAGTATTTCAGTCTTCAAGAGTAGAATATGCACCCCAAGGTCCACAAAGGCTGGGGTGTAGTTCTTGTAACCAGGAGGCTACTGAACAGCTTCTAGGATGTGGTCTGATTGAGCAGACTCTGATAACTGACCAATAGTTGGCTAAAGAAGCTTATGACTCAGTTCTTGCCTACAGGTGCCAATTACAAAGCAGTATGGGCAGTGCTACACAGAAATAAATACAGGGCACTATAATAGTTCCTTGAGCATCTAGGTGTGTGTGTGGGGGGGAGGTCGGCAAAGGCTTCTTAGAGAGTGATTATTAGTCCATGAAATAGAAATGTGTAACAGGTTATTATCAAAGTGCATAACTAAGTGCCAGTTACTGCAAGTGTTTGTAGATGATTGGATATTTGCAATAAATAATATTAAACCTTTACATGTGCATAGTATATCCAGTTCAATAATGTTTCCATAGCATTATCTCACACCACCTGAATGTTACGTACTTGAATATTTCCTGATCTTCTCTTTTCCAGACACACGATAGGATTATATTTCCTTAATCCCTTGAACTAAGTGTGGTCATCAGACTTGCCTTGACCACAGAAATGTAGTCACTTCTGGGTGGATGTTTTAAAAGCTTACATACAATTCACCATCTCCTCTCCCCTACTGTGATGATCTGGGAAGCCTGTGTTCAGATGAAATGCTCCTCCTTTGGATCTTGAGTCACTACGAGAAGCAGGGTCACCCTGTCAACCACGATGGACGTGTGGTGTGAATGAAAAATAGATTTTTGTTGTCTTGAGCCACTGAGGTCTTTTTTTTAATGGTGTAACTTTATCTTCCATGATGGATATAAACATTAATCCATGATGGCTCCTATGAACTCTCATGGTACCTGGTAAAGAAAATTAATGCTGAGTAAAATACAGAGGCTGCCAGTGCCTTTTTGAAAAAAAAAAAATAGGTCTTATTTTTTAGGTTTTGGTTTCACAGCAAAATCAAGCTTAAAGTACAGAGATTTCCCATGTATCTTCTGTGTCCACGTATGCCTAATGTTCCCCATTATCAACTTACATCACCGGTGTGGCATGTTTTTTGTAACTGATGAACCTACAGTGACACATCAGAATCATCCAGGCTTCATGGCCTACGTTAGTGTTCATTCTTGATGTTGTACATTCTGTGGGTTTGGACAAATATGTAGTGACATGATCCACAAGTGTAGTATCACACGGAGTATTTTCAGCCCAAACATCCCGTGTGTTCTGCCTCTTCTTCCCTCTCTGGCCCTGACCCCCGATAATCACGGATTTTTTTTACGGTCTCCATAGTGTTGCCTTTTTCAGAATGTCATATCGCTGAGCTGTATAATACATAGCCTTTTCAGATTGATTTCCTTCACTCAGAAACATGTAGTTAAGTTTCCTCCGTGTCTTTTCATGATGATAGCCCGTTTCTTTTTAGTACAGAGTAATACTGTGCTGCTGGATGGACCACCATTTACTTATCCATTCACCTACTGAAGGACATCTTGGTTGCCTCCAAGTTTCACAATAATAAATAAATCTGCTATGAACATTCATGTGCAGGTTTGCGTGTGGGAAAAGATGAGTGTTTTTGTTTGTGTATGTGGAAAGAAGGAAGTAAATACTAAGGAACACAATTGCTGTATCATATGGTAAGAGCATGTTTAGTTTCATAAGAAACCACAAAACTATTGTCCAAAGTGACTTCAGCATTTAGCATTTCCACAGCAATGAATGAAAGTGCCTGTCCTACATCATTGCCACATTCAAAGGTGTCAGTATTCTGGATTTTGGCCTTTCTAATAGGCTTCTCTGTCATCTGTATATCTTCTTTGTTGATGTGTTTGTCTTTGGCCCATTTTTGAGTTGGATTGTTTGTTCTTTTATTTTTGAATTTTAAAAGTTCTTTGCAACTTAGGATAACAGACCTTTATAAAATGTGCCTTTTAGAAATATTTTCTCCGAGGTGGTGGCTTATCTTTTCATATTTTGATAGTATCTTTCATAGAGCAGAAGTTTTTAATTTTAGTGTAGTTCAGCTTATTGATTTTTTTCTTTCATGGATTGTGCCTTTGGCATTGCATCTAAAAAGTCATTGCCATACCCAAAGTCATATAATTTGTCTTTTATGTTATCTTTGAGGAATTTTTATAGTTTTGTGTTTTATATTTAGGTCTATGGTGATTTTTGAGTTAATTTTTGTGAAGGACATAAGATTTATATCTCAATTCATTTTATCATGTAGATATCCAGTTTTCCAGCACCATTTGTTGCAAAGACTATTTTTGCTCCATTGTATTGATTTTACTCCTTTTTTTGAGATCAGTTGACTATATTGATGTGCATCTATTTTGGGGCTCTCTGTTCTGTTCCACTGATTTGTCTATTCTTTTTCCAATACACACCATCTTGATTACTGCAGCTTCGTAGTAAGTCTTGAAGTTGGGTAGTGTCAGTCCTTTGATTTTGTTCTTCTCCTCTAATATTGTGTTGGATCTTCGGGGTCTTTTGTGCCTGGCATCTATTATAGTGGTCCCAAAGTCTTTTTATGGATTTCTTTCCTGATCATTGATTGCCAAAAAAACTGAGTTCTGGCTTAGTGAGTTTTTCCTGTAAAAGAGATTGCATTGCCTCCAGACACAATCCAGATGAGCCAGATTCACAGGAAGCATTTTAGTAACAGTAATTCAAGTCCATATGTTATTAATCCAAGAATGAGATGATCATAATTCTGAACACATTTGATAGACCTAAGATCAACTCCTAAATTATAGTTTAAAGTAATCCAATAACCAATTTGTATCAGTGTATTTACTCTCTTGTCAGGTAAAGAACCATGATTTACTTTTCCTATTTTAGATCATGATGGCAGTACCTTCCCAGTAACACAGGCCCAGTTCTCTCTGTCACTCTTCATAACCTAAACAACTGCGAGGCCTATTGTGTCCTGCTCCAAGACCTACCTCATGCTCTATTCATCACTTTCTGGATTACTGTGTCTTTCTCACCCCAACTTCTTAGGCTCTCATCAACCCTGTTTGTTGCTATTGTTTCTTTTCTAAATCAGATCTGGATTTTTAGTAAAAAATGGGAAACAAGGATTCATATTTGATAAATTTTCAATGTTTTACTTTCTGGGCTCATACTTCAGTAATCTGCTGGAATTAGGATTTGAACATCTTATTCCCATCACATAAATGAGTTCATTTAAAAAATTTAGTTTATGTGACATTGTACTATGTGAGAGGTATTCTTTCCCTCGCAGTACTGGCAGCACAGTAACAATAAAACAAAAACTATAGCCTGAAATTCAGGTCAGATTATATTTGTTTATCTTTTTCTCAAAAAACTTATTAGACTCCTTGTTCCCACAGAATATAGGAATTCAAGGATAGCCAGGGTCCATTCTTACCTCACCTACTAGTTTGTTTTTTAAGGTAGAAATTCTTATTATTCCTTCATGCTTTTTATATAATATATGCATAATCCAAAATAAATGTTTTTAGAAATGATTTGTTGAATGAATTGGCTAAAATTGGGTATATGAGAGCCTGGGGTTATTTGATAAATTTGATGACATTTCAATGAACTTTTAATAAAATGCAATGAATATCTTCAGTTTGAAAAGAACAATGGCCTTGATTAGATTAAGGTAATCATTTCAGCACTGAATTTAATGGAGAGTTAGACCAAACTGGTACAGCAACTTCTTTCAAGATAGTAAAGTCCAGTGTAAAAGGCATTAGACATAAATATGGTAGAGCTACTAAATAAATTGGTAAGGGAAGACCATAAACCCAGTATTTACAGAACATGTAAGATCCATCTTAAGTGAGTCCTGGATCTGCCCTTACTGCTGATCAAACAAGACTTATAAACAAGCACCAAAGAGAATACAGTTGTTTGGAAGAAGCTACAGAAAATATCTTGGAAAAGGTGAGATTCAGACAGCCCTTGAAAATTGGGAAAGGTTTAGAAAGGAAACAAACAGAAAAATACTAGGCATAGGAATAAATAATCAAGAAGCCTATCTAATTGGAATTCATGTAAGAGGAGAAAATTGAGGGAGGATTAAGTAGATAAACTAGAATCCAAGAGCCTTGAATAGCAAACTGAGAAATTTGACCTCTGTACTTAGTACCAGTGCTTTTTTGCTAAGGCCAAACTTGGGAGGGGAATAGCAAAACTTCCAGGAGAGCTTCTTAAAAACTTCATTGCCCTCTCAGTACCTCATTTCTAAGTACACTCAGCGGTCCTGCTGTAGTGAACCACTGTTACTGATGGAGTGCTTAAGTTGCTTTTGGCAAGAACAAATATTTGAAAAGTATTGCTGTAGGCAATTAGGAGTCATTGGAAGTTCATGAATAGAAGAGTTTATGCCAAATAGTTATATAATCAGACAATGAGCTTCACATAGCATCCCAAATCCCTCTTGAGCCTCTCTTTAACAAAACTAAAAAAAAAAAAAAAAAAAAAATTGACTTATGGGGGCATTAGAGCCCATGCTTGTCTTTTTTACTTACTATTTATGACATATTATGGAGTTATTAGCAACAGAAGTAATTTTTTAATTATTTTTTTCATATTGCAAACAGAAAATATGAAATTAAATATTCATGTACATTATAAATGCTGGGATCATTTTTACCTCTCAATACGTAGGTGATGTTTTGTACACTTTAAAAGAGAGATTGTTTTTGGTAAGTGTTATAAAATGAACTCTGTCTCAGGGCAAAGGTATGGCCAGTTTATAATTCCCTTTTAAAAATAAACGAAGAGGTGTTTCTTTCCATCTGTTCAAGTGCTGCACCTGAAGTCTGTATCTGACTCTGAAGCCTGCCAACATTTACATGCTGATTAATCCTATAAAATTTGATAGAGTCATTCCACTACAACACCTGGAATAATTGCATAGTTGCTGGCAAAAGAGAGCAGAAGGTACTGTTAAATCTGCCAATCATGGTGTAGTTAATAGTTCCCCAGAAATTGCACTAAATACTAGAGTCCTGACCTTTTTGTTTATTCACGACCCATTTTCTTTGTATTCTTCTTCCTTTGATTTGATTGTTTGTTGCTACATTTAACAACAACAAAAAGAAGAAGCAAGCCACCCACACCCAAATCCTCCCTTCATCCATTAAAATTAAGCATTAATAATAACAGAGGCTGAGAGAACAGTGAAGCTGCTGAATCCTGAGGCACATCAGTAAAATGCAGGATGAGGCTCTTTTACAGCAAGGTTGGGCTGCTTTTTTCCCTGTGTTGGACTCAATCCAAGCTATGGTGCACCCTAGCCTGGGAACAGTTCTTTATGATAAATTATATTCAATTTTTATTATAGAGCACCTTTTAAAAAATGTTTTATTTAAAGTGGCTCCATTCTCATATCAATTCTGAGAGCCAAGAAAAAAAAAGGACACAGGTGTTTTAGTTTTCCCGTGTTATTGATGGAACTAGGACATGAAATGGTTGTAACACTTTTCTGTAGTTAATTCTGGTTGAATAGCCAGATAGCCACCTATGGGGGAAAAAAAAGACAGTGATCTACAGAAAAAGACAGTGGCATAATGGAAAGTATATGAGTTTTGGAATAACAAACCTTGAGAAAGTTACCTGAGCTTGTTGTTACTAATTTTCTCACCCATAAAGCACTATTAATGATTTATACTTAGCATACATTAGTCTTTTCATGATATATTTGCTCAGTTGTTTCATATTCTAAATTTGTAAAGTAGTTGTACAATATGTATTATGTATGAAGTACTAATAACTTATTAATACCTATGCAAACAGTATTTATCTCTTAATAAATACAATTTTTAAAATTAGCAAATGGAAAAATTGGACCATTTATATAGATGAGAGATACCTGAAATTATTTTTAGAAAATATCATAAATAAATCATTTAGAATTAGTGGAGATAAAAATTTTACTAGACTACAGTTTTTGAGCCCATTTAAAAATCATTTATTGTGTTTTTATGATTATAAAAGAATATATATTCATTGTATAATACTTGGAAAATACAGAACACAAAAAGAATTATAGCTCTACATAACAGACTGAAGATACCCTTCTTCTTGAAAATAAATTTCCCAACATGCCAGTAAGCACATTTTAAAAAGTATAGAACCTCAAGGATACACCAAAGGGAAAGAATCTAACAGATAGATATGTTAATAAAATTTTAGAAGATGGGATGCAGATAGATGGGTGCTAAATAACTTAGAAGATTGAGAAAATAGAAATCTAATTACCTACAACAAGGAATGAGGGAGGATTAAAAAAAAACCCTACATAACTGTTTTGAGCATCCAAATTCAGGATTATAAGCATATAAAATATTCAATAGTCTGGGGCAGGATAGGGCCTAAAAAAAGGAAGATTGCTTTCAAAGCTATGTAATGAATATGTAGGTCCTCAATTTCCTCATCACAGGAGAAGACATTTTTCGTGGAGAGAGGTTGAACCAAAAAGACTGCGGATCCAAGATTCAGTTGAGCCATGAGGTAAGATAAGTGAAAATCTGTATTAGGGGATGTCTATTCCTACTTTTTGGGTTACACGTGGAAGGACTGCCCTAGAGTAACATCTTTGACATCTTGCCCTATCCATATCTCACTTTTACTCATGGATAAGGAGAAAATTATCTGGTTGTTGTATTATAACTATTGATCAGTGTTTCGTGACCAGGAGGATCTAATTCATTAGGCTTTTTTCTTCTCTTTCACTGTAGGGCAATAATCATGGGTAAGTGAGTCTGCTGTAAGCCTGAAAGTTCCCTTAGGTATGCTGAGCAAGTATAGACAAGGGCATGGAATTTAAGTAAGCCCATTTGGCCCTCACATCTAAATCACATTCTTTCAACTACTTGAGTGAGGAGGGTGATAGTTGGACTTCCATCAGCCAGAAGGTTTAAAACTTGGGCAGTTTTAAGGCAACACAGGTGTTATTGATTCCCTAAATATCAATCAGTTTGCATCTTGAACGAAAAGAATCACAATCCCCTTTCTCCATTTGACTGTTAGAATATTGGCCACTGGCATGATATACTTGAAACAAAAGATGAATGAGGTCTCTTTGGGGAATTGATCAAAAGTTAAAAAAAAAACCCCACCACAGATATGTGCATTCATGATTTTTTCCAATGAAAGAGCCAGGTTCCTGGATGTTCACCTATGGTAATGCCCACTGGTCAATAAGTCTGTCCAGGCAGAAAGAGTTTTCAGTCATCCTTTAGTGCCTTATTCTTAAATATAAATTCAGTCGAGGAGTTTTGAGGGAAGGCTGTAATATAAAAGGGAAGGCTGTAATAAAATGAAACAAAGGGAAAACAAATAATATATATACTATATGAGAACATTACATTTCATATTTAATATTCTCAAAGAGAAAATAAAGTATTCCGTGAAATAATAGGAGGCTATAAAAACATAATATTCAAGAATAAGGCAAATGTATTAGAAATTGGAAATATGATAGTGTATTGGTTTTCTGTTGCTGCTATAACAAATTGCAATAAATTTAGTGGATAAAACAACACAAATTTATTGTCTTACAGTTCTAAAACTCTGAAGTCTACAACGGGTCTCCCTGGGCTACAGTCAACTTATCAGCAGGACAGAATTTCTTTTGGGAAGCTCTAGGGGGAGATTTCTCTTCTTTACTTTTCCAGCTTCTGGAAATAATACTGAAAACTCAGGTGACTTGGAGATCCAATCATGAAATGGGCAAAAGACATGAACAGAAATTTCACCAAGGAAGACATAGACATGGCCAATAAGCACATGAGAAAATGCTCTGCATCACTGGCCATCAGGGAAATACAAATCAAAACCACAACGAGATACCACCTCACACCAGTGAGAATGGGGAAAATTAACAAGACAGGAAACAACAAATGTTGGAGAGGATGTGGAGAAAGGGGAACCCTCTTGCACTGTTGGTGGGAATGTGAACTGGTGCAGCCTCTCTGGAAAACCATGTGGAGGTTCCTCAAGAGTTAAAAATAGATCTGCCCAGGACCCAGCAATTGCACTGCTGGGGATTTACCCCAAGGATACAGATACAGTGAAATGCCAGGACACCTGCACCCCGATGTTTATAGCAGCAATGTCCACAATAGCCAAACTGTGGAAGGAGCCTCAGTGTCCATCGAAAGATGATGGATAAAGAAGCTGTGGTCTATGTATACAATGGAATATTACTCAGCCATTAGAAATGACAAATACTCACCATTTGCTTTGACATGGATGGAACTGAAGGGTATTATGCTGAGTGAAATAAGTCAATCAGAGAAGACAAACATTATATGGTCTCATTCATTTGGGGAATATAAAAAATAGTGAAAATATAAAAGGGAAAGGAGAGAAAATGAGTGAAAATATCAGTGAGGGTGAAAGAACATGAGAGACACCTAACTCTGGGAAATGACAAGGGAAGGGAGGTGGGCGGGGGGATGGGGTGACTGGGTGACAGGCACTGAGGGGGGCACTTGATGGAATGAGCACCGGGTGTTATGCTATATGTTCGCAAATTGAACTCCAATAAAAAAAGACATGTATTCAAAAAAAAATAACTCTAATATTTAAAAAAAAATACTGAAAGCTCAAAGGAAAGTGATACTTTTTAAATTCTGAGAGAAAATGAATCTATTCTTGAATTCTGATCCTAGATAAATTGTTACTTAAGTGGAAGAATTAAAAGAAATTCACCTTCTATACACACTCAGAAAACATATTAAGGATATGAAAATATAGCAGTGAGGGGCACTTGGGTGGCTCAGTGGTTGAGCATCTGCCTTTGGCTCTGGTTGTGATCCTGGGGTCTTGGGATCAAGTCCCACTTGAGGCTCCTCAGGGGCAGCCTGCTTCTCCCTCTGCCTCTCTTTCTGTGTCTCTCATGAATAAATAAAAATAAAATCTTAAAAAAATACAGCAAGGAAATAAGAAAGGAATAAACAAAGAGTTCAATAGGATAAAGTGGTAATGAGAAATTTCAAATCAACGCTGAAGGGAAGTTCCAAGCTGACTTCTGAGAAGCATATCCAGGTCACAACCAGTCAGAATGGAGTGGAAGGATATCTCCAATAAAATAAAATAAATAAAAGGAAGAAGGATATATTACCTAAGGTATTCTATTTTAATGAGGAGAATGCCTTCAAAAATTTTAAAATCTCCCTCCTTAATATCCATCTCTCGGTTTACTCATCACCTCCTTAGGGAGGTATCATGGAGGCTGAAATTTTTGATAGCCCTCTTATCAAAAGGTAGTATCTATTTTCCCTTCCCTTGAATTTGGGCTGGACTGTGAGTACTTGATCAAAAGACTATGTCAGTGGTGATGCTCTGCTAGTTCCAGGCTTAGCCCTTTAAAGGATTGGCAGCTTCTACCTTCGTCTTTGGAGCCCTAAACTGCCCTGTAAAAAGTCTGACCACTCTAATGCCACTATGCTCTGAGAAGCCCAACAAACAGTCAGGTGTCAGTATTGGTCTGTGTGAACTCAGCTCTGTGCCGGGACAATGGAGGGCTCTCTTGAAGCAGAGGCCAGGATGTCTCCGAGTCCTGAATATCCTCCTTTCTGCCTGGTACCTCTTGTGTGGACCCCTTAGGAGTCCTGATCTCCTAAACCTTCTCTCATCCTCCTAGATAACAGTCATCCCCATTTCTCTATTTCCCAACCAGCCTGACTTCTCTAGTTTTCTGTCTTTTTGGAAGGTCTGGGGCTTTCTAAGCATTGTCTCTGGCAAAATTTTTAAGTCTTTTTCCTTTAAGGGCTTAGACTTTAGATTCTCAAAAAACAAATTCTCGAAGTTCTTAAAAAATTATCATCATTAGAAATATGAAGGATTGTCTCTGCTATGAAATTTTTTAAAAATTAGAAACTCAAAATCTGACTTTTTACTTTTTATTCCTGCCATAATGGACAATGAAAGCCTCTGACTTGGTAGGCTGAGGAAAAGGCTATGGGGTAATGTTATCTACAAAACACAGTCCATCATATTATCATGCTGCAGAACTAGAATATAAACACTGACAGGGTGACTTCAAAAGTTCCATATAACCATTATGTTATAGATCTTTCAAGAATTTATCCTTATTTAAACAAACCCACTTTTCTTCAGTCATGAAAAAGGAGGGGGAATATCCTTGGTTATAGTCTTCCCCTAGTGTATGTATGTTTACATGTGTGGGGGGTTACATTAGGCCTAATTACATGGTGGTGGTGTTACCAGAACAATGGGTCCTTGTGCAAAACTCATGACTAACATTAGCTTTCTCTAAGACTGGACTTTCATCTCTGAAGGCGTGGATAAAAGAGTTTTTAAATATGAATATGGTGGAATCAATAGATTTGAAGTATTTAAATTCAAAAGAAAGATAAATTGATACAACATCCTAGGGTAGTATTTCAGTTCAGTTGTTAGAGTTCTAAATGACTCTAAATTTGTTAGTTACTGTTGGAAGCTTCATGATTCTTCCTAATTCTCAAGAGTATCATACTGTGTAGGAACCGTGTTGACTTGCCGGTTCATATCCTAAAGGCCCAGAAGAGTTAATTAACAGCTTTTGGAGGTGTGTGTCTTATTTATTTAATACTCTCTTACTGGAACATTCAATAAAGTGCTATGCAGAGCAACTAAGACCGACATTTCCCCAAACATTGAAACAGATAGCAGGGATTCACTATCCTTACTTCTTAGATGATTGCTTATTTCTCTCTGAGTCTCATCACTTGTTCTCATTTGACTTCATTCAAATTCTTTCAGGTGAGTTTTTGAAAGAAAAAATGAAGTGAGCATAGCAATTTTATTAATATTAATTTTATTAATAGATGTTAATCATAGATATGGAATGAGGTAGAGACAGAAAGGAAGGAATTGGAAGATTGGCAGCTGGCAGCGTTCATGATATTGCAGGCTTTGAAAAATGTGAGATTAAGAAAGTGGCTGAAAGTTATAGAAACATGTTATGTGAAACTATGGATATTGAGTATTCTGCTGTTATAAACTAGTACGCTGAATTTCATTGCTCAGCTTTCTAAGCTTTGATTCCTCACGAATCTGATAAATGGTATAAAGGTTCAAATCAGGCTGTATGTATCTTGCAAGAAGTTACTGTGGCCAAGTTCAAAAAGGGTGTTGCCTGTGTTCTCCTCGAGGATTTTGATGGACTCTTGTCTCACATTTAGATCTCTCATCCATTTTGAGTTTATCTTTGTGTATGGTGAAAGAGAGTGGTCCAGTTTCATTCTTCTGCATGTGGATGTCCAATTTTCCCAGCACCATTTATTGAAGAGACTGTCTTTCTTCCAATGGATAGTCTTTCCTCCTTTATCGAATATTAGATGACCGTACATTTCAGGGTCCACTTCTGGATTCTCTATTCTGTTCCATTGATCTATGTGTCTGTTTTTGTGCCAGTACCACACTGTCTTGATGACCACGGCTTTGTAGTACAACCTGAAATCTGGCATTGTGATGCCCCCAGCTATGGTTTTCTCTCAGTGCCCATCACCCATTCCCCTCCAACACCCGCCCTCCTCCCCTTCCACCACCCCTAGTTCGTTTCCCCGAGTTAGGAGTCTTTATGTTCTGTCTCCCTTCCTGATATTTCCCAATATTTCTTTTCCCTTCCTTTATATTCCCTTTCACTATTATTCATATTCCCCAAATGAATGAGAACATACACTGTTTGTCCTTCTCCGATTGACTTATTTCACTCAGCATAATACCCTCCAGTTCCATCCACGTTGAAGCAAATGGTGGGTATTTGTCGTTTCTAATTGCTGAGTAATATTCCATTGTATACATAAACCACAGCTTCTTTATCCATTCATCTTTCGATGGACACTTAATGGGATGAGCACTGGGTGTTTTTCTGTATGTTGGTAAATTGAACACCAATAAAAATTAATTTAAAAAAAATAAATAAAAATGAAAATGATGTGGAAAAAAAAAACAAATCAGGCTGTATGGATAAAATAAATTTATTTGGAGAAGTTAGGGTTTCCTGCTGATTTCATTTACTCCTTGAGGCAAAAATGTGCACCAAATACCCATTGTCTAAAATCTACAAAGCTGAAAAAATATTAGCTGGAATAAAACAAGAGCCATTTCACTAAGCTGTAAGGCAGTAGGTCCTTCAGAGAAGTGTTTTGCAGTCTTTGCTTATGTTGCACACTTAGCATAGCATCTTGCATGTAGCAAGTGATCAACAATGTCAATACAGGTTAGTTGAATTAATTAGTTAACCATCAGAGAAAGAAGAACTTGTATTCAATGTAATTATAGACTCAAGCATGAGAATTGTTTTAAGGTTGATAAGTCTTGAAAACATTAGTAATAACTCATTTAATGTGGATAATCAATTTATCTAAGTATTCTGATTTTCAATTGTTTGAAGAAATGGGGGTTTGCTAGGAAAAAAACTTCGTTTTCTGAGAACACTTTATGTAATAGCCAACTATGGATTTATATTCTGTCCTTCAGAGCTCCATTCATTCATACAATATATATTTATTTAGAATGTTATACTTGTTGAGCATTGGGAAGGCATGTGGAAGAGAAACACTCTGCTATTTCAGGATCTTATGATATAGCTGGAGGGATGTGCACATAAATAGGTTAGTAGGTATTTAACTTACATTTGATACTTAGTGACTTTATATATATTTAAGAAAAAAGTACATAAATATAGGAGCCCTTAGAAAGGAAAATTTGATAGTCATAGAAGTCTTTGTAGAGGAGGAGGGGAGATATTTATGCTGTGATAAAATGAGGATGACTTCACTATTTCCCTAGATATGGGGGAATGAAAAAGAAATGGGGGAAGGAAATGGTTATATTATTATGTTATAGGAGTAGGGGGAGATTTTATGAGAATAAGAAAATGTATTTTTCCTTGATTTATTGGACCAGAGGAAGATGCTCCTAAGCTAGTGTTTTCCAGATGGTTTTGACCACAGTTCCACAGCAGAAGAAAACATTTTGCATTGTAACAAAATGCATGCAGATACAAATATCAAAACGAAACTAAAATCTCACAGAACAGTATTTATCCTTACTTTATGCAATATAGTATGATATTTTCTATTCTCATCTACTATGGTTTGTGCTGGTTTTGATCTACTAAATGGATAAGAGGACCCAATCACTGTTGCACAGTTGTGAGTATGGTTCTGGAGTTCATGGTAGGGATAGAGTTTAACATAGAGACTTATGAGTGATCAGCTACAAAAGGAAGCAAAAGTCATAAAAATGCCCACTTTATAAGCACACAGATTCTAGTAGTTGGTGATGACATGTCTCAACGTTTCCCATATTGTTCCAGGAAAGATGTCCTTAGATCCTTAAGGTATATCCTCCCATCCTCATAGAAAAAAGCTTAGGCTTGTAAAGATTCTTTTTTTTTTAAAAAAAAAAAAAGATTTTTATTTATTTGAGAGAGAGAGAGAGCACAGCAGAGGGAGCAGCAAAGGGAGTGGGGCTGCATACCAGGCTCAATCCCAGGACCCTAGGATCATAACCTAGCCAAAAAGGCAGACGCTTAACCAACTAAGCCACCCAGGTGCCCCTGTAAAGATTCTTAATAATGGAGAAATTACTGAATAAACACACTTTCTTGGTTGTTGTTACAATTGACTGTGCCACATAACTTTTTTTTTTTTTTTAAGATTTTATTTATTTATTAATGAGAGACACACAGAGAGAGGCAGAGACATAGGCAGAGGGAGAAGCAGGCTCCCTGCAGGGAGCCTGATGTGGGACTCAACCCCAGGACCTCCGGATCAAGACCAGAGCCAAAGGCAGATGCTCAACAGCTGAGCCACCCAGGTGCCTGCCCTCCCCCGCCCCCACATAACTTTAATATGCTAATGTAGTCTTGAAAACATTTTACCGTTTATGGGAGGCCTTCTTCTGTATTCATGATGTGTTCTTCCTGTGGTAAGGCTCGTGTAATACTAGCCTCTTTCTGTCTGTTCACTTATATCTTACCAGTGAGAAAAGAATGAATTCTATTTGGTGTGTCTGGTAGCTGAACTGGGCCTGTGAGCTCAGTCCTTTTACCCTTTCCCTTTCTTAGGGCATCCACTCTTGTCTTAATCTCCATGTTGTAAAGGAAAGCCTGAGATTCTGGGAGGTAACCTCAATTCAGTGAAATACTAGGATTTGGTGCATTGGCTGAAAACATTGAGAGACTGAAAAAGATTGGCATTTCAGAACAAAATAGTGCCCTGAGATTAAAACTTGTGACAGGACCTTAATCAGGAGGCTTTAAGATTGTGTGATACTTTAAAAATGGGGTTTTTAATTTGGCCGATTGGCCATACAAGTCGTGGTAAATAAGTACAACTGAGGCAAACATGTGGTTATAGGAAGAAGAGAGTTTGTAAAATGTACCTTTTAGACATCTGGAGACAGAGCAATCCTTAGGTGTTTTACTGTATTTTTCTGCAAAATCTGGAGACCAGGACTCAATGCAACTAAGTTCTTTGTTCTAAAATACACTAGTGTCTGTCTTCTAGCTTTGACTTCTATGTGTCAGGCCTCATAAGCAGCATAGAGAGGCTGTTCTGAATCCCATTGTTTTAAATTATGCATTTGGAGCAAAGGGAGGAAACTGAAAGAGATAACTTTAAATTTATGTGGCTTGTCCAGAGTTTTAGGACCTCCTCTTACTATAAGATCTCAGATGGGTTTTGAATTGTTAAAGATATAAAGTCTGACCATGGTGTTAGAATTCAGACATCCAAACTGAGGATTGGCCTGTAAATGTATGGTAGAACTTAATAAAAAATCAACTGCAAGAAATATTGGAACCTTTTTAGAAACAGTAAAAAGCTGTCTTCTTGGGCTCATTGAAATTATTGTGAACCTGAAGGCAATGAAAAAAGTTTGGCATGGAACATGATCTCTAGGGATCATAAAAGAGAAACTGCAGTGGTTTCCAATATATGCTTTAGTCTTACTTACACAATAGGAATAGTGGAAGTATAATAAGCTAGAAGGAGACGCATTTATATAAGAAAAAGATTGAGATATTCAACTAGAGATGAAGAAGAAAAAGAGATATTAAAGGCCAGTATTGACTGTAGGTAAGGTAACTGTGTCTAACTGTCTTTAAGGAGAGCATTATCTAAAGAGAATACATATTTTAGTAGTGACAAGTTGTTACTAAATTAGAAATGGTTAGTAACTGGCAAGATTTTAGAGAGCAGATAGGAATAGACTCTACCAAAGGGAGCCAAACTCTAGGACACTGTGAGTATCACTTGGTATCACAGAGAGTCTGTAGTAAGAGAAACTGAAGTACTGCTACCCCTATAAGAACCAACTATACTAAATGTTGCAAAAATCTGGATAGAATTGAGAGGAGAAAGCCAGAAAAATGTGCACTGTTATTGGAGATACAAAGTAAAGGTATATGGTGTGGCCAGTGGATAATTTTAGCAAGCACAGACCTTACTGATTTCATTTTTCTCATTAGGAACAACCCTTGAATACAAAATTTTGAGTAACATATTAGAATAAAAACTACGTTTAGGTTACAAAGCAAAGAAAATATAAAAGGAAAGAAATTTGGCTCTCAGTTCCAGCTAACAATTCTAGTCTTCATGGATTCGATATGGAAAGAAGTATTTTAAACTATTGGAAACTCAGTTAGGTGTCCTGAAGGGAATTTTAAGATCAGACCTAAGAGGCACATCCAACTACTGGAGATAAAGGAGAAAAAAAAAAAAAAGCTATTCAAAGCTGGGAATAATGAAAAGCTAAGGAAATACTGCATCATGAGGATCCTGTCACATGGGGACTGGTCTGCCCTAGAACATTAGGAGTCCAAGCTTTTAAAACCTTAATGATACTAGCAGTTGAAGAATCTTCTGAGATGTTTCTCCAACTGAAACTAGTATGAGGATGAGTGGCAAAACTTCTCCTTGAAACAGATTTCATAACATAATGTAAAGTTTCTCAATCTTTGTCACTATTGACATTTTGAGCTGAATACTTCTTTGTTATAGGGGTCTGCTTTGTACATTGTAGGTGGTTTAGCAGCATCTTTGGCCTCTATACCCTAGATGCCATTAGCATCGATGTTTCATCCTCCCCCACCAAGTTGTGAAAATAAAAAGTGTCTCAGGACATAATTAAATATCCCCAAGGCAAAATCATTCCTGGTTAAGAACTACTGATTTAAGCAATTTCATAATAAGAGGTAGTAGAAGAAGCCAGTGTGGTATGGAATGGAAATGTCTATACAAGACATTGTTTTTTTTTTTTTTTTTTTTTTATACAAGACATTGTTGATGTTACAAGGTGGAGCTTACCTTTCATTCACCACTGATAGACTAGAAACAGAATCCAAAGGGAAAAGAAAATAAAGAAACTGAATGTGCTGATTCAGAAAGAAAGGCACTCCAGATTAGACCTGAGGTTTAAGGCTACCATTATCACAAATTCCTAAACTTTACAAAAAGGTGAGGTTATCTCTTGCAACTTCTTTGAGAGGTGAAAACATGCAGAAGTGTCACCTTCAACCCCACCATGGATATGATAAATACATAATGCCAAAAGTAACTTCTTAGTAGGAGGATTCTCCCATTATGATGAATTTTAAAGCTGTGGGGACAATGAAATAGGACTGCCTGGCATCCTAAGTGGAAACCAAGATTTTAAAAATATATGTGCCTTCCCTAAAGATATCACTGAGTCTCTACCATGGCCCTTGGAAACACATTCTTAGTCTGTGAATATTATTTTGCCTGGAGGATTTGCTTAGGGGAATGGGGTTTATTTCCTACTCCAAATTTCATGTAATAAATAAAATCTTTAAAAAAAAGCAAAACCTTTCTCTGCCTCTCTCTCTCTCTCTCTCTCTCTTTCTCTGTGTGTCTCTCATGAATAAATAAATAAAATCTTACAAAAAAACCCCAAAACTTTGGGAGAGCCCCGGTGGCTCAGCGGTTTAGTGCCGCCCTCAGCCTGGGGCGTGATCCTAGAGACCCAGGATCAAGTCCCATGTCAGGCTCCCTGCATAGAGCCTGCTTCTCCCTCTGCCTGTGTCTCTGCCTCTCTCTCTCTCTCTCTCTCTGTGTGTGTGTGTGTGTGTGTCATGAATAAATAAATAAAATCTTTAAAAAACCCAAATTTCATGTAAAATAGGGCCAGTGATACTACAGTCTTGTATGTCATAGGAACCCTTTGGAATCTTGAAAAATAAGGGTCATCAGAGATCTTGAAACTGATAGATTCAGATCCACAGGCTCCCAAGGAACTATACCTCATCTATCAGAGAATAGAAACTACACAGCTTGTTGAAAGAATCCCAACTCCACTAAGGCTTCTAATAGAGAATCTCTCTAGCTGAAACTAAGCAGAATAAGAAGCCTGACCTTAATTTAACTTGAGATACTTGTAATTTAACTTTCAATGGCAAGATAATTTTTATTTATGCTTCAATTTTATTGGACTTAATTTGCGAATACTTTAAAAGTGGGGTACGTAAGAGTGTTCAATTTCTTAATTTCCTGAGAAATTAATAATGGGAGAGAGTTTATATTCAAATTTGAGGACTCTTATTGCTGTCATTTTATTATTAGAGTATCTTTGATCTCATTGCAGAACCTTTGATAGCTATGTTAGTTAATGTGACTGGGAAAAAATTGGAATTAGAAATAGAACAGTGAGTGAATGCTAGGCTATAGATAATAGTCTTAGGAATTTTAAACTGTTGCATGGTCTTGATCCATTTTAGAACATTTTGAAGGCAAAACTATGCTGACCTAAAATCTCAAGTGGAGCAATGGTTGCTGTTGGGGCAACAGTCTCTTGAAAATAAGGGTTGGTCTTGTCCTGATAGTGTGCTATGGATCTCATTCCTTGGAGGACACCTTGGTTTCCAGTTTATCACTGGCTTAAGGTTACCTCCAACAGGTTTCAAGAATGAAAAGTTGAGCAAAGTTGGGTGTGGGGACATTTGCTTATCTTTCCTCACATTTCCCTAAATGTGGAGGGAGGCCTATTAGTGCAACACTCTTGGCTTCTCCATTTCCTCCTGGTGCTGGTGCACTGAATTCAGCCTGGCCATTTGACTTTGGAATGTGCAGTTCCAGCCCAGCCCTTTCCTCCAGCCTTTTCTATAGCCAAGTACAAGTGGGAAGTTTGCTTTGAGTTATATTCCTCAGTGCTCTCAGTTTGACAGCAGTAGACTCCCATGTGGAAGGATGGTGATGTTTGGCAGCACCTGTTTTATTCTGAGGTTTTAGTCATGATGCTGGTAGTTATTTCTGACCTACTCCTGTATGTCTCTAAAGTGGCTTAAAATTAAGAACAGAAGAAAAAGCTTCCAATTTATGAACCTCTTCAGATTCCAAAAGAATCTCTTTTCCTTTAAAGGGAAAGAATGAAAGGGTAGGAATTGAAAGCTCCATCTTACCACTCAAGTTTAAGCTTTCCTGGAACAGCTTTCCTGGCTGTCTCCTCCACAGGTATTCTCCAGTTTCCTGAGGATGCTGGATGCTGTCCCACTATCATTGCTGGCCTCTGTATATGTTATCTTTTTTCTGGCCAGAGGTGAAAATGTTTTTTTTGAAAATTAGCAAGGAGAGGTTAGCCCTTTTTTCCAAAGCAGCTTTTACTTAGGGCTAGGAATCTAGGGGCGGGAGGCATCTTTAAAGACACAAACAGGTTAAAATAAATTTCTGATCCTAATAAAAAAGAAACTGATGTTTAGGCAAAATTTACTTTGGCACAGGTCCCTTTTTCTCACTTCATTCCATTTCTTGTAAGTAAATGGATCTTCTAGAAAACAATTCAAACTTCTAAGCTTTTAGATTTATATTAGTACTGTTTCTTAGTCTGATGGGTTTTGAACCCTTTTAGAACTTGCTTCTCTGTCTTCTGTAAGTGAGGTAAGTACAGTTATGGAGGCACATATAGTGCTTTATTCAAGGGGGATGCTCTCCAGTATCCTGTCAGTACAGGTATGATTCCTACCAAACAAAGATCCTCTCCTCAGGCTAGGCTATCTTCCCTCCATAAAGAGGCTGTACATGTCTCCATCATGTCAGTTCTCGGAGCTCTATGTCCTTCAGTGATGGGCTACTTCAGTTTCTCATCCCTTCTTCTCCATTTAATCTAGACCAAGGCCAATTACAACCTTAGGATAATGAGCAAACACCCAATTATGTCCTCCATGGCAAGGATTCTGCTGTTGAGAAAATGGAGGAAGTGCCCTGGCTCTTATCTGTTCTTTCAGGGATTTGTTCTCATATATTTCCACTACTGAGTAACATGCACAAAAGTGTTCAATACAGTAGATCCCATTAAAACACAAGTGTCAGGATATAAGCCAACATGGCCTTTGAGATGCTCCCTAACAGTTGAGTGAGCAAACTAAATAAGTATCCTAGGTGTACCAGGCATAATTTCAGAAGGGGGCCTCACCTGTACCAACTTTCCTATTAGCCAACTGATGACTTAAGGTAGTCACTGAATGACTTTGAGCTTCAGTTTTTCAATATGTTTTTAAAAAAATGATAACATCTATTCGAATATATGATATTAAAGTAATACCACAAATGTAAAAGTGATCGAAAAGTTGAAAGGATTTTAGGAATTTTAGGCATCTGAACTGTAGTATTACATATGGTATTAATTTGATAATGGATGTTTGGTGAATGTGCTTTTTGTGAGTCCTCTGTTGTACTGAGTATAGCACTGGGCACAAAACAGGCACTCTAAAATACCTCTTGGTATGATTATTGCCTTAGCAATATCTAAAGGATCCAGCTTTTCAGGAATCACATATACCTTTTTAAACATGAAGTCATGCTCCTTGGATAAACCTTTTTTGTTAATGTTAATAGTGAGTAGAACAGTCAAAACCATGCTCAGTCATTTTCTCAATCAATCATTTGCTCAATCAATGATTTTGCATAGCTGGACACTGCTTTGACTACCTTTTCTTACAGAGAAGAGTGGGCTCATAACAGGCCTTTCCTTAGGTCAGTATTTCTCAAATTCATTAAAATTTTCATTCAGTAGGTTGAGGTCAGGACCTAAGATAGTGCATTTCTAACAAGCTCCCAGTTGATGTTGATATTGTCAGTCTGCTGACATCACTTTGTGTGGCAAGCCAAGACTATCAGAGGAGATAGGCAGGAATATTATAGTTATCTACAAAGCTTCATGAAAATAATGGAAAAAAACATATTAATTGTTCAGATGTGAAGAATTCTTTGTAAATCTTAGCAGCTGGAAAAAGTTGAACAAATAGGATGCACATTTTCTTGCCTACTGAGGTCAATTAGCTGGTAAATAGGAAGAATTACCTCTTGATACTGTTGTCATTATTAGAGTCAGTGTCTTCATCGTCAAAATATCTCTTTGGGGAACATCATTAACGAATGATTCTGCTATACATCCTATCCAAAGTCTACCATACAGTTTGTGTCAGATAGGCCACATTGTGATACCAACTTTATCTGAGTAGATGATGATCTTTGATCCATTAAAGACAGTTTCTATCCTATATGCATACAACTAGTACAAGAATCAAGAATCAAAGTATTTATTTCCTTTCTGGTGGTAGGTAGGAGAAAGCCAATAGAATCAGAACATTGTCTTTATTTCTTCTCTATTTTCATGATTATAATCAATGATTAATGTGGTATGACCACCAAGGACAAGATGAAATAAAGTGTCCCCAGTATTGAGGGCTTCCCTTTTTGTAACAAAAATAATCACACACACAAAAAAAAACCAAAACAAAACAAAAAAAGAAAATAATCACAATAGGATCTCATTTTAAATGGAGTCAATTGAGATTGGGTGAATTTGAATGAATATACAATATGAAGTATGGCATGTTTTAAAAATATATTACCTTTAAATATCCACAATAACTAGAATGAAGCTCAAGAACATGTTGATAAATAAACAAGAATACAAGTGATTAATCATTTGGTATTATGAATAGATGCTTCTAAAATGTTTGAGGGCATCAGAAAATTCTTCATTAAAGTCACTATTTTATTGCTTTTTTTCACCATTACCATGTATGTAAACATTATGTTTAAAAATAAATTGAGTCAAACTAAAAAAAAAAATCCTAGCCCTTCTATATATGCCATATGATAGAGCTGAAAATAATGAAGTCTTACTGGCATTACAGTTTGCTTTTCTGTTTGGCTAAAGTTCTTTTGGCAGTAGGCTCATGAACATATGCTTTGGTTATATTTTGACCAAGTCAAGAAACCATTTTTAGGTGACATAAGAATATGCATGGTTCACTTTACTTCCATTTAATGCGAGTAAATTTCCATTGCTTTCCTAGTTTTCCAGTGTTGTTTAGAAGCAGGCGATGGTATCCTCCCAGATGCTTGCATTCTGAGGTTCTTGTCTATAGGTGGAGCCGCCTATCTGGGGTTTGATGAAAACTCTTTCACTGATGATTCTATTTTCACATTTTTTTAATAATCTCCCAATTAACTGCTTCAATATGTTTATGAAATTTCTAACCTGATAATACCAACAGGCGTAACATTTGGTGGAGATATTTTGATGTGAGCGGAGCTGGTAGTGGTAATACAGCAATAATTGCCGGCTCATTTACGGACTATTTAGGTCGTGCAGTGAGCCAGATGAGAACAGCTAATGAGCACAGCTTCTTGCTGTAATTAGTCGAACAGTGGTGGCTCACAGATGATTTACAGTTTGCAAAAAAATCTGTGTATTTACTGAAGTGCTTATGTATTCTGTAAAGTTGTGACAAAGTAACAACTTGGGGATGTTGTGCTTTCTGCTCCCACATATTCTTCAGAGAGATTAAACAATAATGCTATCAGCACCCACAGCTTTGGCGGCGAGTGGCACAAGTGATAGGAGGCTTCAGGTTTTCTCTTTGCTGTTTCTCACCCAGTATTTCTTTCACATTCCCACAGTTTCTTTCACATGCCCCTTTAACAATGTGGTAGGTACAAGGAAGCATGTCTACAGCTTTTCCGTAGCTTCAAGTCTGCCATGAAGTGAGATTGTTGAGAGTCTTCTTACGACTTTTCTTTTGGTAGTCAGATTTTTAAAGTCCCGAGCAGCTGGAATAAATACTCTCAAATAGCTGTAGAATATACTAGATTGTCTTTAAAAGTTCAATTCTTCATTTTGGAGATGATTGAGGCCAGAGAGCTATAGCACTCAGAAAGCAAACACCATAGCAAACAGAACGTGAACCAATTGTTATAGATTTTAGAGTGATCACTTTGGAAAATATTCTGTAGGAAAAAAAATTGGTCTGAGACTGCCCTTGGTTTTGGAATTATGCCAGAGGCATGGTTTTAAATTCTTATGAATGATTAGCTCTCAAGAAAAGACAGTTTTGCCACTTTTCTTGGAATTTTTTTCTATAGGTAAAAATATACATATTGTTGTGGGGCTTCTTTTCTTAATATTTTTTCTTAATGTCTCTTCTTGCAATGAGGCTAATTACTTTTTATTCTAGTATTTATACCAATAAAATGTATCAGGTCACACTGAAATGTTGTCACACCATTTGCTAACCACACTCTTTGATCAGTGTGGCAGCCAGAACTGATTGTCTTGTAGAAAAATCCCTCTGAAGGCAAAAGGGTATTTTCTTTTGGAAGCAGTCTGATGGGAATTTAAAAAGGAAGGGAGGGAGGGAGGGAGGGAGGGGGGCAGCCCAGGTGGCTCAGCGGTTTAGCACTGCCTTTAGGCCAGGACATGATCCTGGAGACCAGGGATTGAGTCCCATGTCAGGCTCCCTGCATGGAGCCTGTTTCTCCCTCTGCCCGTGTCTCTGCCTCTCTTTCTCTCTGTGTCTCTCATGAATAAATAAACAAAATCTTTAAAAAAAAGAAAGAAAGAAAAGAAAGGAAAGAAGGAAGAAAGGAACCCAGATCTTATTGAAGCATTTAATAAACTAGAGAATACAATTAGAGGGCATGAAAATCACTTGGCTATCTTTGAATTTGTTTAAAGGTGGATTTTTTTTTGTTCCTTGCAACAAAAACCTTACTAAAGGATACAGTTCCAAAAAGTTATTGTCGTAAATCTGAAACAGCTATATACAAATGACAGCCTACACCATCTCTTGATGATGAACAGTTGATATATTTTGCCCTGACTTAGATTTGTAGTGGAATCAAAAGTAAATAAACGGAGGATTTTGAGCTTGTTTAAAATTAATTGGTAAATACCATTTAAAAGAAACCGCATAACCAGAGAGTATCTCAGGAAGTAATAATAAGAGTTTATTGTCAGGATTGGGTGAAATTAGGAGTAAGAAACTTTGAATGCTGACTACCAGGCCTCTGCTTCTCCACTGTGAATAAGAGGGACTTTCATACTAATGCACAAGCCAACAAAGTCAGTTTTATTCTTTATGCTCTTCTATCCTTATGTAGTTTTGTTGTCTTGATGTCCTTTCTACCTGGTTGCTTGCATTAATTTCTGTTAGTGAATCAACAGGGAAAATCTCTATCCTCACATCATATTCTACCAGAGAGCAGACTATGGTTCTTTTAATAAGTATTAATTTGAGGTGCACCTAGGTGCTCAGTGGCTGAGCGTCTGCCGTGGGCTCAAGTCGTGATCCCAGGGTTCTGGGATCAAGTCCCGCATGGGGCTCCCCATGGGGAGCCTGCTTTTCCCCCTGCCTATGTTTTTACCTCTCTCACTCTCTCATGAATTAAAAAAAAAAAAGTATTAACTTGATAACCAATTTAGGGCAAGTTCATTCTGGAAACTTTACAAGATATATAATGGAATAAATACAGTCAAAAGGATATTAACATTTTCTGTTGGTAAGGACTGTCAGGTACTCCTTTTGATAAAGTGTACTTGTTTTGATGGCCTAATAGCACTTATTTTCTTATTTACAAAGGCAACTTTCTGTCACCTCCCTCCCCCACCCCAGGAAAAAGGAAGCAATAATGCATTGAGATTAAGAAACATTTGAACCAGCTTAACAGAAATATGGCACTACAAGCGGCACCCTAAACTCCAAGAAATGGAAATGTTAGGTAGAAACTAGATGTGAGCAGTGGAGGGAACACTCTTGAGGCAGCGTCCCAAGCCCTTGAAGGTCAAAGATAGAGACTGGAGCTGGAGGCAAGGATGGTGATAAATAAACTACACTTTAAAACCCCTGGGGCAATCATCCTGACCTTGAGGCTTCCAAGACCTTGGACCTGACAGATCAAGAGCCACAGGTGCAGAGCAAGCACCTCCTCTTCCACCTCTGACCTAGGGTAACTCTTAGCCTCATTATAATGCATTTACATTGTGGGTGTAGGCTCTGCCCCTCTTCCATTCCCCTGCTGCCCTGATAGTTCTGGGTCCAAACCCTATAGGGTCAAAACTCCCTCTCCCAACCTGTGGGAGGAATTTCCCAAATGATTGGAAGCAGCCTCTGTTAGAGACTACCCCACTGTTCTTTACAGCTTCTCCCAGACTAGAGAGACCCAACAATATCCAATCCTAAAACAGCATAGGAGCTGGATCCACTTTGCAGAACCAGCCCAGTCTCCCACCTTGACAGTGTACTTTTGTTTTAATAAACTGTGTGTTGCTCGCTACTTTCTTTCTGGTTGTCTTTATTTGAGCACTGGTCCCCACATAGATTTTCTCATGAGGAATACAAGGACCAAGACCTCCATTCATAGAACATAGGTTTCCCACTGGTAACAAATACTGTGCTCAGAGCAGGGAAACTCTCACTTTTTCCTCATCTGTAAGATGTAGACAATACTAGTTATTGTGACAAATCAGAGAAAATTGAGTACCAAGCATAATGCCTAGTGTATAGTAGATATTCAATATAAGGTAACTCTTATTCTCATTAATAATAATTATAATTTATGTAACTTGCTAGAAAAACTAGTCACTTTCAAAAAGTTGCTAAAGTGTACTTTTATGACAATGATGTTCACGTAAGAGTTATTAAATATTCTTCTTTAAAATAAGTTCTTTAACAAAATGCAGGTGGACAGAGGGTACACCATTAGAAAGACATGTTAATTGGTGGCCTCTACGTAAGGAGAAATGTTCACACCTGAGAGACTGTCTACAATTCATAACAGTAATGGTGAAAATGTCTAAGCAAATTTTCTACTACACTAATTTCTCAATACTTTTTTTCCTTCACTTTTGCTAGTCTTTTCTGACATTTTACTTAGAAGTGAATTTAAACTTTACACTATTCTTTTAAAAGTATGCAGTAGCTTTCAACTGTTTATCATCTATCCGTTAGGCTTCTCTTATATACTGCTTATTTCTCTATTGATTTGCATTGTTATCCAGAAAACATAGTACTGTATTAAGATTCTATTGCCCTCATTAATTAGTGTTAATAACTGTTGAAAAAATAACTGTTGAATACGTCTGGCAAAAAATTTGACAGGGAGAGAAGTTTTTCTTTAAAATTATGGTAACTATTAAACTTGATTATAACTCTTATAGTCAGTTACTTATTGAAATTAAACTTAATATGTGAACTTCTTATACCAAATCCCCTTGAACATTCTCAATTGTTGAGTAAGACAAAATTATTTTTCTCTTCATGAGTCTTCTAAAATTCTGAGAGTCCACTGTGTAATCATGTTAAATGTGGCTTCTTGAAGAAATGGCACACACACACACACACACACACAACACAGTAAACACAGTTATGCAGTCTGAGAAAATTAAACTTGTAGAACATGAGACATTAACAAGTTCATTAAAAATGGAAAAATTAATCTTCACATACTGGGATTTTAAAATGATCTCAAAGAGATCATTTTTAAATGCTTGTCAGTGATCATAGAATAGTTAATCTATATGAAAGATAGTTTTTTAAATGGCGGCAATAAAATGTATTTTTTGTGTGTGTGTGTTTTCTTGTGTTCTTTTGTAATTGATCCATCTCTCCTCCCTTGTCTTCCTAGGCAATTGGTGATTTGTTTTCTGTCATTGTAAATTAGGTAACATTTAATGAAATTTTATTTAAAGATAGTTATATAGTATATACTCACTGTCTCACTTATATCACTTAGTATAATTATTTTAAGATTCACCCATGTTATGTGTATCAAGAGTTTATTCCTTTTTATTACTGAGTAGTATTCCATTGTATGGCTATTCCACAATTTGTTTTCATTTGATAGTTGACATTTGAGTGTTGTTTCTTTATTCTTAATTCTTTTTTATTTTTTTGAAGCTGAGCTATGTAAAGCTGTTCTGAATACTGGAATACAAATCTTTATATTGACATGTTTTCATTTCTTGGATAAATACATCATGGTTGAATGAATAGATCATAATGTAATGTATTGTAACCCACCCCCCCCCAGTTTTATTAGAACATAACTGATATGCATTGCTGTATAAGTTTAAGGCTTACAACATGATAGTTTAATATCCATATGTTGTGAAATGATTATCACAAAAGGTTCAGCTAACATTCATCATTTCTGTTGATACCATAAAAAGAAAACAAAGAGAAAAGAAAAAAATCTGCTTGTGATGGGAAGTCTTAGAATTTACTCTTTTTTTAAAATATTTTATTTGAGAGAGAAAGAGATAGGGAGAGAAAGCATGAGCAGGGGTGAAGGGGAGGGGGCAGGAGGAGAGGGAGAAGTAGGCTCGCCACTGAGCAGGGAGCCTGATGTGGGGCTTGATCCCAGGACCCTGGGATCATGACCTGACATTAAGGCAGATGCTTAACCCACTAAGCCACCCAGGTACCCCAGGATCTACTCTTTTAACAACTTTCCTATTATATTTTACAGCAGTGTTAGCTATAGTCATCATGTTGTACATTACATGTACATTATCTTATAACTGGAAATTTATATTTGTTGACCCATCTTGCTCCAATTCCCCTTTCCCCACCCCCACCCTCAGCCTCTGGTAACCATGTGTTTGGTCTCTTCTAACATGAGTTTGGTTTTGTATTCATTCATTCACTCATTCATTCATTCATTTTTTTAGATTACACAGGTAAGTGATATCATACAGTACTTGTCTTTCTTCACCTGACTTATTTCATTTAGCATAATACTTTCACAAATGATAGGATATCCTCATTTTGTATGGCTGAATTCCAGTGTGAGTGTGTTTGTGCGTGTATGTGTGTGTGTTTATACAACTTCTTTATCCATTCATCCATCAGTGGCAGATTGTTTCCAAATCTTGGCTATTATAAATAATGCTGCTATGAACATGGAGGTGCAAATATCTTTTTGAGTTAGTGGTTTTTTTTCTTTGGATATATTTCCAGCAGTGGAATTGTTGGATCATATTGTAGTTCTCCATTTAGTTTTTTGAGGCTCCTCCATACTGTTTTCTGTAGTGGCTATAGCAATTTACAGTCCTGCCAACAGTGCACAAAGGGGCTCCTATATCCATGCTCACATTTGTTATCTCTCATCTTTTTGATGATGGTCATTCCAAAAGGCATAAAGTGATTCTATTGTGGTTTTAATCTCCATTTTTTCTAATGACTACTGATGCCACGCATTTTTTTAATGTACATTTTTTAATGTACATTTTTTAATGTACTTGTTGCCTTTTTGTATATCTTTTTTAGAGAAAGGTTGATTCAGGTGTTTTGACCCCCTTCTTTTTGGGTTATTTGTGTGTGTGGTTTTTTTGTGTGTGTGTGTGTGTTTTGTTTTTGTTTTTGTTTTTGTTTTTGTTTTGCTATTGAGTTGTATGAGTTCTTCATATGTTTCACATATTAACTCCATATCAAATATGTGGTTTGCAGATATTTTTTCATTCTGTAGGTTGTCTTTGTACTTTATTGATGGTTTCCTTTGCTGTACAAAAGAGCTTTTTAGTTTGATTAATCCCAATTGTTTATTTTTTATTTTGTTGCTTGTGTTTCAGGTGTCATATTCAAAAAAATCATTTCCAGACCTGTGTCAAGGAGCTTTATTCTTATGTTTTCTAGGAGTTTCATGATTTCAGACATACATTTAAGTCTTTGATCTATTTTAAGTTAATCTTTGTGAGTTTGTAAGGTAGGGGTCCAGTTTCATTCTTTTCTATGTGAGTATCCAGTTATCCCAGCACCATTTATTAAAGAGACTATCTTTTCTCCACTGAGTATTTTTGGCTCCCTTGTCAAATATTGGGCGTATATCTTGGGTTTATTTCTGGCTTCTCATTCCTGTTCCCTTGGTCTGTGTGTCTGTTTTTATGCCAATGCCATCTGTTTTGATTGCTATAGCTTTATAGTATAGCATGAGGTCAGGGAATGTGATGTCTTCTGCTTTGTTCTTTCTCATGATTTCTTTGACTATCCAGGGTCTTTTGTTCCATATATATTTTAGGAGTTTTTTTTTTTTGTTGTTGTTGTTTGTTTGTTTTGTAAAAAATTCCATTAGAATCTTGATAGAGATTGCATTGAATCAGTAGATAGTGTTTGGTAGTATTAACATTTTAACAATATTAATTCTTCCATTTTTTTTTATCAATGTCTTACAGTTTTAAGACTAGAGATCTTTCACCTCCTCAGTTAAATTTATTCCTAACTATTTTGTTGTTTTTGATGCTATTGTGAATGGAATTGATTTCTTTATTTTTCAAAAAACTCATTGTTAATGTATAGAAATACTATTGACTTTTATATGTTAATTTTGTATCCTTCAGATTTACTGAATTTACTGATCAGATCTAACAATTATTTGGTTGAATTTTTAGGATTTTCTATAAATTAAATCATGTCATCTGCAAATGGAGATCATTTTACTTCTTCTTTTCCAATTCTGATACATTTTATTCCTTCCCTTCTCTTCCCTTCCCTTCCCTTCCCTTCCCTTCCCTTTCCTTTTTCCTTTCCTTCTCTTCTGATTACTCTAGTTAGAACTTTCAGTACTAATTTAAGTCAGGAGTGGTTAGAGTGGGCACCTTTATCTTGTTACTGATCTTAGAGGAAAAACTTTCAGTTCTTCACCATTAAGTATAATATTAGCTATGGGCTTGTCATATCTGATTTTTATTATGTTGACAGATATTTTTCTGTTTATCAATTTGTTAAGAGTTTTCATGAATGGATGCTGAATTTTGTCAGATAATCATGATTATCTTTCATTCTATTAATGGATATATCACATAGATTGATCTGTGTATGTTGAGCCATTTTTGCATCCTAGGAATAAATTCCACTTGATCATGATGAATGATTATTTTAGTTTGCTACTGAATTTGATTTGCTAGTATTTTATTTAAAATTTTTGCATCTATTTTCATCAGGAATATTGGCCTGTAGTTTTCTTTTCTAGTAGTGTCTTTTTCTAGTTTTGGTGCAAGGTAATGCTGCCTCATAAAATGAGTTTGGGAGTGTTTCTTCCTCTTTGATTTTTTGGGAGAGTGTCAAGACTGCTGTTAATTCTTCTTTAAATGTTTGGTAAAATATACCAGTGAAAACATCTAGTCCTGGCTTTTCTTCATTGGGATATTTTTGGTTTCTGATTTAACCCTTTTTCTAGTCATTGATCTACTCATATATTCTATTTTTTCCTGATTCCATCTTGTAAGTTGTATGTTTTAAATAATTTTTCGATTTCTTGTAGATAGTACAGTTTGTTGGCATCTAGTTGTCCATAGATGTCTCTTATGATCCTTCGTCCATCTATGGTATCAGTTTTAATGTCTCCTTTTTCATTTATAATTTTGTTGATTTGAGTTTTCTCTCTTTTTTCCTTGGCTAGTCTAGCTAAGGATTTGTCAATTTTGTCTTTTCAAAGAACCAACTCTTAGTTTGGTAATGCTTTCTATTGTTTTTCAGTTCTCTATTTCACTTATTTTGCTCTAATCTGCATTATTTCCTGTCTTTTGTTAACTTGGGGTTGGCTTGTTCTTGTTTTAATTCCTTAAGGCATAGAGTTAGGTTGCTGTTTATTTGGAATCTTTCTTACTTCCTTTTTGAAAAAAAAATAAGTTCCATGTGTGTAGCTTTGTAATTTAACATCTGTATACGTACACTACAAAGTGAATAACACAAGTCTAGTTACCATCTGTCATCATACAGTTGATCCCCTTCACCCATTTTTCCCACTCCTCAAACCCCTTCCCTTCTGGTAGCCACTAGTCTGTAACTATGAATTTTTTGGTTTTCATTTATGTTTATTTGTTCTGCTTATTAAAGATATGAGTGAAATCATATGGCATTTGTCTATCTCTGTCTGATATATTTTGCTTTGTATAATATCCTCAAGGCCCAACCATAATTTTGCAAATGAAATATTTCATATCTTTTATGGCTAATATTTTGCTGTATAAATATACCATATCTTCTTTATCCATTCATCTATCAGAGGACAGTTGTTTCAATAGCTTGGTCATTGTCAATAATGCTGTGATGAACATCAGAGTGCACATATTTTTTCAAATTAGTGTTTTCATATTCTTTGGATAAATACCCAGAAGTAGAACAGGTGGGTCATATAGTAGTTCTATTCTTAATTTTTTTGAGGAATTGCTATACTGTTTTCCATAGTAGTTTCCAATCCCACCAACAGTGTACAGGAGTTCCCTTTTCTCCACATCCTCTCCAACACGTGTCTTTGTGTGTCTTTTTCATGATAGCCATTCTAATGAGTGCTAGGTGGTATCTTGTGGTTTTGATTTGCATTTCCCTAATAATTAGTGATGTTGAAGCATCCTTTCATGTACCTGTTGGCTGTATGTGTGTCTTCCTTGGAGAAATGTATATTTAGATCCTCTGCTCATTTTTTAATCATGCTTGTTTTTTTTTGTTGTTGAGTTATATGAATTCTTTATGTGTTATGGGTATATATGGTTTGCAAATATCTTCTCCCATTCAGCAAATTCCCTTTCATTTTGGCAGTGGTTCCCATTGCCATGCAGAAGCTTTTTAGTTTAATATAGTCCCAATCATCCATTTTTGCTTTTGTTTCCTTGCCTTTTGAGTTGGATCCATAAAGACATTGCTGAGATCAATGATGAAGAGCTTACTGCCTATGTTTTCTTTTTAGAGTTTTATGGTTTCAGGTCTTACTTTCAAGTCTTTAATCTATTTGAGTTAATTTTTGTGTATTATGTAAGATAGTAGTCTAGTTTCTTTTGCATGTAGCTGTCCAGTTCTCCCAATATCATTTGTTGAATAGACTGTTTTTTCTTCATTTTATATTCTTGGTTCCTTTGTTATAGATTAATTGCCCAAATATGTGGGGTTTATTTCTGGGCTCTTACTTCTTTTCCATTAATCTGTGTGTCTGGTTTTATACCAATACTTTACTGTTTTGATTATTATAGCTGTGTATTATAGTTTGAAATTGGAGCTGACACCTCTAGCTTTGTTCTTCATTCTTAAGATTGCTTTGACTATTTAGGATCTTTTGTGGCTCCATACAAATCCTCAAATTATTTGTTCTTGTTCTGCAAAGTATGCCATTGGAATTTGATAGGTATTGCATTGAATCTGTTCATTGCTTTAGGTATTATGGGCATTTTAACAATTTTGATTCTTCCAATCCATGAGCACGAAAGATCTTTCCATTTATTTTGTATCTTCAGTTTCTTTCATCAGTGTCTTATAATTTTCAGTGTACAGGTCTTTTTGCTCATTTGGTTAAATTTATTCCTAGGTATTTTATTCTTTTGATATAATTGCAAGTGCCATTATTTTCTTAATTTCTCTTTCTGATGCTTCATTGATAGTGTATAGAAATGCCACAGATGGGATCCCTGGGTGGCGCAGTGGTTTAGCGCCTGTCTTTGGCCCAGGGCGTGATCCTGGAGACCCGGGATCGAATCCCACGTCGGGCTCCCGGTGCATGGAGCCTGCTTCTCCCTCTGCCTGTGTCTCTGCCTCTCTCTCTCTCTCTGACTATCATAAATAAATAAAGTTAAAAAAAATTAAAAAAAAAAGAAATGCCACAGATTTCTGTATATTGTTTTTGTACCCTGAAACTTACTAAATTAATTTATTAGTTCTAACAACTTTTTTGGTGGAGTCTTTAGGGTTTTCTGTCTATAGTATCAGGTCATCTATAAATAGTGATAATTTTACTTCTTTCTTACCAATTTGGATGCCTTTTATTTCTTTTTCTTGCCTAATTGCTGTGACTAGGACTTCCAAAACTATGTTGAATAAAAGTGGCAAGAATGGGTATCCTGGTCTTGTTCCTGATCTCAGATGAAAAGCTTTCAACTTTTCACCATTGAGTATTATATTAGTTGTTGGATTGTCATATGTGGTTGAGATGTATTTCCTTTATATTCCCTTTGTTGAGAGTTTTGATTATAAACGGTGCAATTTTGCTGAATTCTTTTTTTCTGCATCTGATGAGATGATCATGTGATTTTTATCCTTCATTTTGTAGCGTGATTTATTACATTGACTGATCTGTGGGTGTGAAATCATCCTTTTCTACCTGGAATAAACCCCACTTAATCATGGTATATGAGCTTTTTAATGATTCTTATTATTGGTTTGCTAATGTTTTGTTGAGGATTTTTGCATGTTTATTGGGGTACTGGCCTGTAATTTTCTCTTTTTTTGGTGTCTTTCTCTGGTTTTATTATCAGGGTAATGCTGGCCTCATAAAAATAAGTTTAGAAGTACTCTGTCTTATATTTTTTGGAAGAGTTTGAGAAGGATGGGTATTAAATCTTTGAATGTTTGATAGAATTCACTCATACAGTCATCTGGTTTTGGGCTATTTTGGGGGGGGGTAGATTTTTCATTACTGATTTAATCTCCTTACTAGTAATCAGTCTATTCAGATTTTTTATCTCATTGTGATCCAGTCTTGGAAGCTTATATGTTTCTAGGAATTTATTAATTTCATCCAGCTTTTTAAATTTATTGGTGTATAATTGTTCATAATAGTGTCTTGTGATCCTTTGTATTTATATGGCATTAATTGTAACTTATTTCATTTCTGATTTCATTAATTTGAGTGCTCTTTTTTTTCCTTGGTGAGTTTAGCTAAAGGTTTGTCAATATTGTTCATTTTTCCCAAAGAAACAGCTCTTAGTTCCATTGATCTTTTCTTATTGTCTTTTTAGTCTCTATTTTGATTATTTCAGCTCTGATCTTTCATATTTCCTTCATTTTACTAAGTAGGCTATGCATGTGTTTTTTTCTAGTTATTTTATATGTAATAGCTAGCTTGCTTATTTGAGATTTTTCTTGTTTTCTGAAATACGCCTATATCACTAAGTATTTTTCTCTTAGAGTTACTTTTGCTCCATCCTATAGATTTTGGTATGTTGCATTTTCATTTTCATTTGTCTCAAAGTATTTGTTTTTTCATTTTTAAATTTTTTTTCTCAACCCATTAGTTGGTCAATAGGATGCTGTTTGACCGAAACACATATTTGTGATTTTTCTAGTTTACTTCTTATAATGGTTTTTTCAGTTTTAGATCATTGTGGTCAGAAAAGATGTTTGATCTGATTTCAGTCTTCTCAAATCTTTGAGACTTGTTATGTGGCCTAAAAATGATCTATTTTGGAGAATGTTTCATACACACTTGAGAAGTTTGTGTATTCTGCTGCTTTTGAATGGAATGTTCTATATATATCAATTAAATCTATCTGGCCTAATGTGTCATGTAAGGCTGATATTCCCTTATTTATTTTCTATCTGGAACTATCTCAATGATGTGAGTGGGGTGTTAAAGTCCCTATTATTACTGTATTGCTGTCAATTTCTCCTTTTAAGTCTATTAATACTTGCTTCACATGTTTTGATTCTCCTACACTTGATGAATAAATATTCATAAATATTATATCCACTTATTGGATTGACCCCTTTATCATTATTTAATGCCTTATTTTGTCTTTTTACAGTCTTTGTTTTAGACTTTAAAATCCAGATTGTCTGATATGAGTACAGCTCCCCACGTTTCCTTTTGTTTCCATTTGCATGAAACATCTTTTTCTATCTCTTCACTCTCAGTCTATGTGTGTCCTTATATCCTAAGTGAGTCTCTTATAGGCAGCATATAGATGTGCCTTGTTTTTCTTATCCATTCAGCCACTCTATGTCTTTTGATTAGAGACATTAAACTGTTTACATTTGAAAGTAGTTATTGATAGGTATGTACTTATTGCCATCTATTAATTGTTTCCCAGCTGTTTTTGTAGTTTCTTCCTTCTTCTCTTGTTCAATTCCCTTGTAATTTAAGGTTATACATACATATATATATATATATTTTTAAATGATAGCATCTTAACATTTGAACTCATTCTAAAGCTCTTCATTTTTACTCCTCTCCATGATGTTTTCTTTTTGATGTCACATTTTACATCTTTTTATTTTCTTTATTCCTTAACTGATTATTGTAATTATAGTTAACTGTATTACTTTTGTCTTTTAAGCTTCATATTAGCCTTGTAAATGATTAATCCATTACCGTTATATTTACCATTAGTAGTGAGATTTTTACTTTCATATGTTTTCTTATTACTAATTATGCCTTTTCCTTTCAGCTTGACAAAGTCCCTTTATCATTTCTTGTAAGGCTCCTTTAGTAGGGATGAACTTCTTTAGCTTTTGCGTGTCTGGAAAACTCTGTCTCCTTCAATTTTGAATGAATTGCTGGACCAACTATTCTTGGTTGGAAGCTTTTTCCTTTTAGCACTTTGAATATATCATGCCACTCTCTTCTGATCAGCAAGTTTTGCTTAAAAATATGCTGGTATTCTTATGGGGGTTTCCTTATACATTGCAATTTTTTTTTTCTCTTGGTGCTTTTGAAATTCTCTCTTTATCTTTCACTTTTGACATTTAATTATGATATGTCTTGCTGTGGATTTCTTTGAACTCATCTTATTTGGAACTTTCTGAGCTCCTTGGACCTAAGTGTCTTGTTTCCTTTCCCAGGTTATGGAAACTTTCAGCCATTATTTCTTTAAATATGTTTTCTGGCCCTTTCTCTTTCTCCTCTGTTTCTGGGACCCCAAATTGCAAGTGTTATTCATCTCAATGTTCATGAGTCCTTTAAGCTATCTTCACTTTTAAAAAAAACTTTTTTTCTTGTTCCTGCTCTGTTTGGGTGAGTTCTACTGCCCTGTCTTCCAGGTCACTGATCTGTTCTTCTGCTTCATACAGTTTTCTGTTGAACCCCTCTAGTGTATATTTTTTCAGTTCAGCTATTATATTCTTTTTAGCTTATTCTTTATATTGGCCATTATAGAAAACCCAGCAACTTTTAATATGCTTTTATACTTACATGCTTCATCCTACTCTTGTAGTTTTGAAAAGGAATATTCTCTTATTCTCTGCCTAGTAAATTTCTGTATAAGAGGACAGGGTATTGTATATTCTGCATTGACCCTTATTCTCTTAATCGGTAAATATTTGAAAGCTAACATTTATTGTGTGAATAATATGTTCTAAGCATCATGGTTAAGTACTTTATGTGAATTACTTCAACTAAAATCTATAGGTATTCTATAAAGTACATTGTATTCTATAGGGCTGCTGTATAAAATTACCACAGACTGAGAGGCTCAAAACAATAGGATTTTATTCTCAAGGTTCAGGACAGAAGTACAAATCAAGATGTACTTCTTGAACCATCAAGAGTTGGTTCCATTTTGGGGACTCAGAGGGATGATCTATATCATGCCTCTCTCTTAGCTTGTGATGGTTGCCAGCAGTTTTTTATGTTCTTGGGCTTGCAACTTCCTAATCCCAATCTCTGTTTCTGTCATCACATGGCCACTTCCCTCTCTGTGTCTTCACTTGATATTCTCTTCTTATAAGGACACTAAGCCTTTTAGATTAAGGGCCCACCCTACTTCAATATGACCTCATCTGAATTAATTACATCTACAATAGCCCTATTTCCAAATAAGCTTTCCTCACATTCTGAGGTTTGGAAAGGAAATGAATCTTTGAGGGATAATATTCAATCCAGCATATAAATATTATTATTCTCCTTTGAAGTGACGAGGAAACAGGAGCAGTTAAATAATTTACCTAGGGTTACATGTGTTGTGGGAAGTCAAGATTCAAACTCAGATCTGTTGACAAAGTCCACTCTTTTTAACACTAAGATGAGAAGTATGAGAAACCTTTCCATCTTTCAGTAAACTTACAGTCCAACTAGGGAGATAAGACATGAAAATTTAAATAATAGCAAAAAAGGGAAAACTTCAAAGAAATTATGGAAGCTAAGCTACCAAGTATCCTACTAATTATCTTACCAAACAAAATATCACACAGATATAACATAGTTTCATTTTCTCCTTTCCTTTAAAGAAAATGATGTAGAGAGAAATAGAAACAACAAAAGTACAAACATGATTATTTTACCTGTAGGTGTCTTACTTTAATACAAGTTAAAATCAAAGCCCTGTACTAAATTCTGAGCCTCTTACAGTTTGTTGTAACTCTCCTTATATATAATCTGCATCTTTAATTCATCTGTGCGAGGCCAAGACTTTGGCCCCAGAGTCTTCTGTTTTCTTCAAATCAAATTAGGTAGTATCTATAAATAACTTCTCTGTCTCTATAAACTCATTGTGATATTTTGGGTCTCATGGGAGTAGTTGGGCATGCTAAAGGAAGCTGAAGATGATAGGGGTAGACTTTATTTATACTTCTTGGTCTTAGGCTTAAAGAAGAGCAAACATTATGTGGGTCAAAGCTAGAACTAAGTTGGACCAGCCCAGTCTGGGGCTTGCAGCATTGGAGGAATCATGATAATTTATAGTACTGGGATACTGATACACAGTGGCTGACTAAAAAGGACTTGCTGATGATTGTCTTAGTATCGTTAAATCTCTAACATCTGATTTATATCAGTGACAAAGCTTGGGACAGGAATAAGCTAAGTTGCTCCTGTTATGTAATGTATGTGGAAGGGATGCACAGAAAGACACAGGGATTCAATGGCTCAGCTCATGTTACATTGACACTTTTGGGCTTCAAAGCCCATTCTTTTAATCACTGCCTTGCTCATTCTTTCAGGGAAAGTGGTATTAGGTGTAAATAATATTTATATAGTTCTTTGGGAAAGAAAAATAACAATCATTAATCGTGTAAAATGTGTGAGGAATCTTTTTAAGTTTAACATATGTCATCTCATTTAATTCTTACCACATTTTTATTTGTTCCTCAAGATAATGTGGTCAGGAGGTATTGTTATCTTTGTAGTACAGTAGGAAGAATGAGACTTTGAGAAGCTAAGGGCTTCTATAAAACACTAAGCTAAGAAGCGCTGTGAGGAAAGGGACCATGTCTGGACATTTTTATTGTTTACTATGTGTCTTTGTTTTTATCATGGTAAACTTCAACTCAGCACAGTGCATCAGAAGGCATGTTGGCATCAGTGCCAGTATGTGTTCATATTAATTTTAGCTCACTTCTTTCTCTGTGTTATTTAGAAAATGTGGTTGAGCTAGTTTGTGGCCATCAAATAACCATATGTTCCTTACACTTTCCATTCTTCCTTCCTGTGAAGTTGGCTTTATATAACTAGTTGCAGCCAATGGCTACTAAATAAAAGGTATATATATATATATCACTGCTGGTCATTTATGACCTGCAGTGCCTCTCCACCTGTCTCTTTCCTTCCTGTGGTTAACCTTGGAAGGCAAGAGTTTCAGATAGAATAGCTATAAGATGTAGGCTGCTCGCATTGCTGAGTCAACACTTGGAGAGCAGCTCGATAGGAGAGCGGTACAACTCACATATAAAGTGTAAATGTAAACTTTTACTACGTTATCTCTTTGATATTTGGGGATTGTTGGTTACTGCAGCATAGTCTGTCCTATTCTTACTATCACAGACAAATATCTTTTGTTGATTGATTTATTTATTTATTTATTTATTTTTTTGTTGATTTTTTTTTTTTAATAACCTCTTCCTCCTAAGATACTTTCCTTCTCTTTTATATAGTACTTCCTAGAAAAAGAATGATATGCTTTTAGGAGGGGGCACTTTGTCCACGAGTGTGATCAAGTACATCTTTCAGCTTAGTTATGTTCAATACACAGTGAGAATTTCATTACTGTTAGGTTTAATGACTTTGTCAGAAACAAAAAATTCCACTATTGAATACGTCTTACAAATTGCTGTATGCACTGTGATATTTGTGTACAATTGATGAAATTTGATAAGAAACATAATATTTGTCATGAAAGTCTTTTCTTTATTTCATCATAACTGTTACTCAGTTCAGGCCACAGCAGACAATTCTAATTATGGGCACATAATCTGACATTTTTAGCATTTGAAAAATGTTAATTTGAACCTAATTATTGAACAGACAGCCTAAAAGGTGCTACTTTTGTTTTTATTGACCCAAAGTTTACAGAGAAAATTAAATAATTCACTACAAGCCTATAAGGAAGATTTTCTTTTATTTTTTGCCAGCAGAGAAGTAATAGATCCAGCAGTTTTGAGGCAAAAAGTAAGGTATTCATTGAGGCTGCCTTCAGTTGCTTGGACACACAGACCATCTGGCCATGACAGGAGATGGAGGCCTATATGCCCTTTGTTAATAAAGTGCTTGCCACTGGGAGGAATAATTCTTCCTTTAATTGTATACCTATTTGAGAAGAGAGAGCAAATGAAGGGTCTGCCTTCTCAGATGAAAATGATGAATGACCTCGAAGACTCAGCACTAGTCATCCTTGGAAAGCTGCATTCTCATCAACTCTGCTCATTATGAGTCCAGTCTGAGTGTACACAAAGCACCTATTGACTTCAGTGGGAGTTCTAAGGCACAGTCAGTCCTGAGAGAGGTGATGTTTTTAAATCACGCTTCCTATCTCACTGAAAGGCTAGAAAATGAAGGCAGAAAACACAGACACCTCAATTATGAGCTTTAAAATAAGATTAACCATACAATGTAGATTTCACAGTAGTATCAACAATTAACTGCAACCACTACTTGCAAATGGGAGCTTGTGGTGCTTGGTGTCCCCGAGTCACCAATACTGTGAAGGGGAGAGAGAAATGTAAGAGAATTTTCCCAGAAACAAATATTTAGTTGACAATTTATCTGAGAGTAGTGTAAGTGAAAAAGAAATGCCAGAAATAATGGAACCTAGATTTTATTGATCAGTATTAATTTTTATAATTTAATGATTTTATTTTTTAAAACAATAGTGGGGATCTCTGGGTGGTGCAGCAGTTTAGAGCCTGCCTTTGGCCCAGGGCGCAATACTGGAGACCCGGGATCGAATCCCACATCGGGCTCCCGGTGCATGGAGCCTGCTTCTCCCTCTGCCTATATCTCTGCCTCTCTCTCTCTCTCTCTCTCTCTCTGTGACTATCATAAATAAATTTTAAAAAATTAAAAAAATTGAAAAATTAAAACAATACTGAAGCAAACTTAATTGTGCTCAGTTCTCTGTTACAGAAGTTATCTAGCAGTTGTTTGATAAATCCATTTAATTATTGTTGAGGACATTGATGGCAATTATTATGATGACATGAATGTAGAGAGGTAAGACAGAAAGGAACACTCTGGCATGGGCTCTCCTCTCACAGACTTCATGGAGTATGAATATTGTAATCTGATGACCTTCATCATATTTTACTAAAGTTATTAATCAGGATTATGGCTTCAATTCCATCTGTACCATTGAGGAAAATTTCTATGTTTACCAAAAATCAGATGCTTCAAGATTGTGTTGATCCATCCCACTGAGGAGGCAAGTGGGAGATAACTGGAGTGGAATGAAGGTATTCCTGACACGTTATTATTCATTGTTGATCAAATAGTTTGAAATCTTAAGTGTTGGGAATAAAGAGTGTGAGGAGTAAAAAGTCATATTTAAAAGCTACAAGGTTAATACTCCTTTCTTATGATCAGAACATACTTTAAGTTCTTTACTTTGGTCTCATAAAAACTAATTTTAAAATCATCCAGGGTAAAGTCCAAAAACCCAAGCTTAAAGTGATATATTGACAATTAGGAATAATATATCACTACTTATCACAGTGCATTAGTATTTTTAATCTTTTATGTATTTATTTGAGAGAGAAGGAGAGTGCACGTGTGCAGGCAAGGAGGGGAATAAGGGAGGAGAGGCAGAGGGGATGGGAGAGAGAGTCTTGAGCAGACTCCTGGCTGAGCACAGAGCCAATATGGGGCCAATCTCACAACCCTGAGATTGTGACCTGAACTGAAACCAAGGCTTGGAAGCTTAACTGACTGAGCTACCCAGGTGCCCCAATAATTTTTAATGAGATTTTAGTGACATATAAACCTCACTAATCTTTTTACCAGGATAGGTACATTGTAAGCTATCAACAAATGTGTTTGAATAGGCTCTCACTGTGTGCCAGTTAAGTACATACAAAGACCTGTTCTTCAGCAGGTTTCTGTTTTATTGTACTTTTTATCTTCAGTCATCTTCCCTCACCTACAGAGTGACAGAATCTTTACATGAGTCATGCACACCTTCTAGCACACTGCAGGTTTTTCATAACAGTTAAACAACAACTCTAATTACTATGCATAATTGAAGAGTAATTTTCTACAGTACAGGTGCAGTTACCTGAAATTTATTCTCCTACAAAGTACTTCACTCTTTTCCCCATGTTAGTTTTGCAAAGAAATGAGGTATCTTTTAGTAACCTTTTTTTTCTATTTAGAAGAAGAATTGGGCTTTTCTTTCTTCAGAACAGAAATATTCGCATATCAGTTTATTTCTATCAGCACAGTTTGCTCAGAGAAAGTTTTCTATTGAGAAGGGTATGGGCTTTTGTCCATTTACTAGAATTGGCTAACATTTAGTTCAACAGTAATTATTAACCTTTATTTCTCCTGGACAGAAACTATTAATGCTCTTTACTAAGAATTTAAGTACTACTTCAATTTGATGTATCATATAGAAATGAGCTCTGTCAAAGGAAGACCCTATCAGTTTTGTACTCTTTGTAGCATTAAGTCAGATGTGTGGTGATGGGAGGGGGCAGGTAATTGGGAGGGGGCAGGATAGGAAATGGAAGGTCTCCTCCACAAAGAAAGATTTTTTTTTCTTGACTTTTTGGAAGTCTGATGTAAACAAAATAGTATTTTCTTTGGCATACTATAAACTCCAACTTCATCAGTTTCCTCAACCTATAAAAAGTTTGTGTGCAGTTTATACACACATTTAAAAATATGCTTTACTAGAGAATTTACTCTGTCTTCAGTTTAATAATTAGTAATGTAGCCTTCAGTTTCAGGTAATATTTAATCTGTTAAGGGAACACTAATGAAGAGAAGGAAGAGTAAAATAGGAGTATTGCTTTACAGCTTAAAGACAGCCAGAAATAGCTGCCTTGTGAACTGATGACATCCCAAAGCCTAAGGAGAAGTGATGGCTTCCATCCTAAGGTATCTCTTGTCTTCATGGGTGGGACTGAGAAAATTAAATTCTATTCTGGAATTTCATGACATACCAGCTTTTTTGTCTCATGTTAACTTTGACTTAATAAGTATTCTAAAGCTGTTGTTGTTGTTTCTTAAGGAGGTTCGATACACTTTCTAGGACAGTCTGAAAGTATGTATTTCTTGAAAACAAAATAGCAATGACCAGAAAAAGTTTGGTATTTTATGCTGTAACATGATACTTCCCCAACAGCACAAATTTAATGTGCCATAAGAGAGGATTCTTCAGTTCACACACACACACACACACACACACACACACACACATGCACACACACACATGAACACACGCGCACATACACAGAGTTATTAACAGTCTTGCAGGACTTTGCAGGGCAGATTCTATGCCTGAGTTTGCTGATTAATTTGTGTAATTCTTTTACAAGTGTTACACACTAGGCTTCTTCAGTATACATTAATACAGTAGACTTAAAGTCACATATGCACAACAAAACAAATCATAAATAATGAGATACTAAAAACCAACTGTCACTGAGGTAGCAATTATTGGTGTCTCTTTTTCACTTCAGTGACTTTTTCCTTTTACCCTGAGACATGCAAACAGAACAAACAATTAGTGAAATAATTGATGATCAGTAACTTCAAAGTTTGTGGTGACCTGGTTTATGCTTTATAAGCTTAATAATGAGAACACCTCTTATTACTGATTAGTGTACTGCCTGGTGCTATCTGATGCTGCTTGGAAGGTACATCTGTATAAGACAAAAGGTTTTTATCTGCCCTTTACAGTTAGTTGGTCCCTAATGAACTGAGCTTTTTGTCCCTTGCTGTTTTTAGATTCCAATTAAACTTGTTTATAGAATAGGCAAATAATTAAAGATGTACTGTTTTCCACGACTTAATATTGTCTTCCAATAGGGTTGTGTTGAAGTTGGTGGCAATTAACATATATAGTAATGTTTTTAATCATTTACGTATTAAAACACATGCAAAATGTGCCCATGTTTTCTTAGGCTTCTTTGTGCTTGTCAACCCATTCTCTTAACTTGCTTTGGGTATGCTAATTACCCTCTGTCAAGCTGGGGTAATTCATCTTTTCCAAGAAAAAAACCCCTCAGTTTTCATTTTTATGCTTGAGAAAGTCAAAGAATGGCAATTTATTCTGGAGCTTTCAGAACCAGAAAAGAATGCTGTAAGGTTATGACAAACTGATTTTGTGTTGTGCACAGCAAGAAATATTAAACACATAAATAGCATGTCATGTTAGAAATTTTATGTTAAAGTAGAATTTCTTACCTCTTTTGTTGTATTTTCTATCAACCTTCATCCTGTATTAGGTCTTTAAGCAAAACACCTGTATAAAGTATTTCTTGGCCACAAAAACATGGAGAATGAAATAGCAAATGTTTTGGTAGCCATGCTTTTCCCAGTAAATTAAAAATTCCCACAATCCCTAGAGACAGTGGAATTGTTAGTTCTTTTGTAATCTGTAGAGAAATACTCAAAATGATCATCTCAAGGGCCCATTTTCAGTTTTTAAACAAAGATTTTAAATATGGTCATGGCTTACTAATGAGATGGGCAACTCTTTAAAGTGACTGCCTCTAGGATTTCCAGGAAATGTGTGACATGAGCTAGCACTCCCATATCCCAAATACTATTTTTCCCACGTGTAAACCCTCAGCAAATGTCTGTTAATGGGTTCATTTCTCCATCTTCATCCATTTGGTGTATCTCTTTTTGAGTGAAGTATTAGTGAAAAAGCCATGCCCTGGAAGTCTAAGGACTTTGTATGAACAGGGAAACTACTAGGAGGTATAATAGGGAAAGCTGAACTTTTTGTTTCCTTGAAACATCCAGAGTATCTTGCACAGATACTGCAATGGAAAGAAAAACTTACACAATCTGACACCTTTTGAAAGTTACGATGTATTTGTGGTCTTTAACTTATTAGGACAACAAGTAAAAATTTAAAAATGGTCTTTATTCTCTAAACCTGAAGGAATGATGGAAACATAATTCTAGTTGTATTCTAATTCCTTTCCCTCTTCGTTCTGGAACATTATAATACTCTTGGACATTTTAGATGGCTACATTTTAGATAGCTAGTAGTTCTTCAGACACTAAAACCTACCACCTACTACGTAATATAAATAGCTTGGATGATACTTAAAAATGTATATTTCCAGCCATGTCTCCGAATCTTTAAGTTAGTGCTAAGTAGGCATTAATCAGGTCTTTCCATTCCTTCAGCAGAACGTGCTGACAGATGACCATGACACATGGAGTGCTGTAGGCTACTTACTTGCTAGGGATCCCACATGCTTTTGCTCCTACCAGATGAGTTGCATGCTTACCACAAGTTAGTTGTTTTTGTTTCCAAGCCTATGTATGTCATTTATATTTGTTATATTAACCACATAAAATTAGTTATGATCTTAGCAGCATTTTATATCCATGAAATATGAGTGCAAAATAGAAAGCTGCATTTCTGTGACAACTAAGTTGAATGCTTTGGAAAAACATGTTGAAGTCAACTTATTTTAAAGAAGTGTTGTAGAATTAGATTTGAGTGAGACAAAGAAATACATATAAATTGATATGGACACCATGCTCAGATCGTTGTATAAATTCTATTAGTTGAAGAAACCACAACCAGTACTCCTAGAAAATACATTATGGATGTGGTTTATGCAAGAAAGATGAAAGGAAATGCCAATAAACGGACAAACCCACACTCAGTGAAAAGGTCCATGCAGAAATGAAAATTTCTTTGTTCCTCATTATAATATTGGTGAAATAATACAGTTATATGGTTTAATTTAAAATACTTAAGATGGGCAGCCAGGTGGCTCAGCAGTTTAGCGCCACCTTCAGCCCAGGGTGTGATCCTGGAGACCCAGGATTGAGTCCCACGTTGGGCTCCCTGCATGGAGCCTGCTTCTCCCTTTGCCTTTGTCTCTGCCTCTCTCTTTGTGTCTCTCATGAATAAATAAAAATAAAATCTTAAAAAAAAAAATAAAATACTTAGGATATATATTCTTTTAACTATCTCCCACATTAACTTCCTTTTTTGGTTAATTTGACGACTAGTATTTCCATTTGCTTTGATCAGAGAGAATCTATTATAGCAAATAGGTGGAATCTTCCTATAACCAATAACTTTGGGTAATTCATTAACTAAATATTTTTGGTTGGGAGCCCAGACTCATACTCATTTTCTTGAATTTTGCTCTATGGTGATGTTGGAGTGAAATAACTCTAGAGTATGAAAAAAAATGTCATTGTCCCAATTTTAAGCATGATGGGGAACTAAATTATGGCTAAGCCAAGTGACTCATTTAGGATCACATCCTTTATAAAGTGGATTGCCTGGATTATCTCCACTAGTTTACTCTTTAAAACATGAATCCTGTACATTTATTTCTGGAAATATAATTTCTTCAAACAGTAGCTGTTTTCATTTGCTGAATAGTAGGCTATCTGGATTTTGGCAGCATGTTTCAGGATTTCTCCCATTTATATGCATATCTAGTGCAGAGTATGTGAGAACTAGGCCCTGGGTAACTGACACATTTGCATGTGTGAAAATAGCTCAATTAACACAGGTAGAATGTGAGAATGTCCATTAATTCCTCAGGAAACAATGGCTCATAGTGCTAGGACCAATGCAGGGTCTTGCAGATGGTGTCAAACCAACTGTGTTTGCTAAGACACAATGCAGCATCTGGAGGGCTGGCAAAATCCAACAACTTCAGAGACAGCAAGTCAAATTTGATCAGAGAGACCAACACTTGACCACATGAGTGTCTCAGCTTCCTGGGATGTGTTCCAAAATCCATCCATCTCATCCAGCATGACAGTCGAAAAAGTCACACTTCACATCTCTGCATCAAGCCATGTCTCTGACTGTCACACAACGCGGCCTGCCTGACAGAATAAATTTATGGCATCTTCCAATGGCTTCCTCACCTTTTTTTAAATGCATAACCTTTTCTTCCCCTTAAGTAAAATAATATGCATAATAGACACACTGAGCTACAAATGCAATTTTCTATGGACAAAAAGAACAAGGATTTTAATACTTTAATTGATTTTAGAAAATTCTTCTTCCCTCACCAATTGTCACCTAGTAGAAATCAGGGCACCAGACAATATAACCACCTGAGCATGTGTGTGCTATTTAGGAGAAGAGGCTCTTGAGTCTGACTTTCTGAGTGTGAATAACATTGTCTATTTTCTAGCTGTGTGCCCTTGGGCAAGACAGTGAACATTCCTGTGCTTAGTTTTATACATTTCTTTATTGGAGGAGGGGGAATAGCAATAAAAATATCTGTCTCTGGAATGTCATGAGGCAGTGTCATGATTCATGCAGAATATTTGGGATATTATCAGGCATATAACTCAAAGCTAATATATGTTAAGCATGTATTAGTTTTAAGCATTAGCTATATGTTAAGGTTATAACTGAGTCATTATAGAGAGAATGGAGGGTGGGGCCTATGGAAAAGGGAGTGGGAGATGGTTTTCCAGCTCTGGTCTAGGCTTATGGTAGAGTATAAAAAATGGAAACCCTCTGATGGGTACTGTAAAGTTTGCCAGGGTAGGAGACTATCATAAAGTAGACATTTGCCTGGAGTTCCCCCCATGTCATGTGATTGTATTATCATGAATTAGTGGCAGCAGGTGGCGGTTAGGTGAGGTTTTGGGGATTCAGGACTCTGGCCATGTCACCATCTGTTGTGACTAAGAAATAATAACAGTGACAATACAGACACACTATTCACATTTATTTTAGTGCCAGACACTAAGCACTTTTCATAAATGGACTCATTTATTCCTCTCAACTACCCTACAAGGTTTTATTCCCATGTTGCAGAGGAAGAAACTGAGGCACAGTAGTAAAGTAAGTGTTAAAGCTAGAATTTGAACTCAGGCAATCTAGATCTGATGTCTGAGCCATAGACCAAGATATTAAGAATAGATATGTGTTTTTATTATAATCTGAACCATTTTATTGCACCATGCCTTTTAACTCTTCCATCACTTTTATTCCCTCCAAAAGTGAGAATTCCAGGAATTATTAGAACTTGTAAATAATAAATTCTTTAGGAGTAGTTATAGTAACATAATTCACTAATACTAGAAGGGCACTTGCAGCCTTTATTATTGCAATTCTGTAAGTTTTCCTAGGGAAAACTAATTGAGAGGCATTTTCTATTGAGCAATGATTTTGTGTTTAATTAATGGCCCTATTAGTATGATGAAATCAGAGCCTAGTTTTTTTTATCTGAGTTGGATCAGGAAAACAGAAACAAATAGGATATTTTGGTTAGAAATTAGAATTTCCTCTATACGGTATCAGAGGCTTATATGATTTTTGGAAATTGTGAGAAGATGAAGTCAGGAAATACTTTTTAGGAAATATTTGAAGACATCCAATGATAGGGTTTTCAGGGAAGCTTAAGTTAAAATTCTGCACTGCATGTATCTCCTTAGTGGCTGATTCTTGTAGAAATCCTAAAGAAGTCAAAGACAGGCCACATCTGACCCAATCTAAACTTCCAGCCTGCAACTGTCACTAAGGAATGAGCTTCAGTGGGAGTGCTTCTCAGAGGCACTAAGGGCCATGAGAAGGTCAGGGACTTATGGGAAATGTAGTTCCAGACTTGCCTCCTGTGGTGCAGATAGGGGTGACATCAATGCTGCACTCAATGTGGACCCTGCAGCACACTGAGATACAGTTTCAAGAAGTCAGCTCAGTCATTCTTTTCTTGACAAGATTTTGTCAGCCATACCAGGACAGTTATTTTCAAAACACATGAGGGAGTTCATTATTTTACTGTGATAGCAAAATGGTATAATAGAGTGTTCATTTATTATAGATATTTACTGGCCTCCTTCTTTATTCAGAACACCACATTAGTGACTCCCTCATTACACAGATGCAGGCTTCACATAGAGTGATCAATGAAGACTTTATGAATGAATAATTTAATTGTATTCATAAAGGTACTAAGATACTTTATTGCCTCCTAGCAAATACCGTAATCATTATGTGTCATGAGTAGGACAGATAAATGCTAGATGAGTTCTGAAGAGGAATCAGCTGTTTTTCACTTTTGTGGCCAAGGAAGACCTTATTAAACACATGGAATTTGAGCAAGGCCCTAAAGGGAAAATGACCAGGCACTGCCTTAAGTGATTAATCACATCAGAAACAGCCTAGATCTCTGAAAGGGTGGGTAATATTCCTATTTCCATTGTACATTGGTGGTAGCCATGGCTCAGAGGCTCAGAGGGAATGTGTCCCTAATTTCAGTTGCCTATATCACAGTGGCAGAAATTGTCAGAGGTGGACCTCAAATCCAAGTTAGTGAGATTTCAAAACCTTTTTCAACCCTATCACACTTAGTACCAACTACATTTTAAGTTCTAAATATAAACTGAAGGGCAGCCTGAATGGCTCAGCAGTTTAGCACTGCCTTCAGCCCAGGGTGTGATCCTGGAGGCCCGGGATCAAGTCCTACGTCGGGCTCCCTGCATGGAGCCTGCTTCTCCCTCTGACTGTGTCTCTGCCCCCTACCTCCATAATGAATGAATGAATGGATGAATGAATGAATGAATGAATAAATAATCATGAATAAATAAATAAAATCTTTAAAAATAAATAAATAAAAATAAATATAAACTGAGACAAACAGAGCTCCTAATGTAAGTTTATATAGATATCAGTAAAACTACAGGAGACCCAAGTTTCACATAGAAAGACATAAATATATATTGAAATAAATATGTTTAATATAAGCCTATTTGGTATCCTCAGAGATCCATTGGTACAATTGTGAATTAGAATACTATAAACTCTTTCACAGTCAACCTTTGTTTTTTTAAGTTAATCACTTTGCTGTGTTATAGTAATGGTCCAGTTTAAGAGAAGAATTTTTATTCATTCATTTATGAGGCAAGCTAAGCTTTGTGATTAAGAATGGGAACTCTGGAGATATACTGCCCTGGTTTGAATCCTGCCCCTGTTATTTACTAAGTACATGAGCCCAAAATTCTCATCTGAATAGTGGGAATAATCATAATCATAACCATAATAATACTGTATTAATCATCTACTACTGACATATAACAATCACAAAACTGAGTCAGTAATCCAGGTATGGCTTAGCTGGGTACCTCTGCTTCAAGGTCTCCCTCTCCCTCTCTCTCTCTCTCTTTTAAGATTATATTTATTCATGAGAGATACAGAGAAAGAGGCAGAGACACAGGCAGAGGAACATGCAGGCTCCCTGTGGGGAGCCTAATATGGGACTTGACCCCAGGATCTTGCGATCACGACCTTAGCCAAAGGCCGATGCTCAACCATTGAGCCACTCACTCAGGTGCCCCTCATGGTCTCTCTTAAGGCTGTATTTAGAATGTCAGCAAGGGCTGTGGTCTCACCTGAAGGCTTGACTGGGTGATGATCTACTTCCAAGCTCACATGATTCTTAGCAGGATTCAGTGCTTTGTGGACTATCAGATTGAGATCCTCAGGTTTACTCTGTCTGTTGGCCAACAGCTTCTCACATTTCCCTGCCATGTGAGCCTTTTTGTCACACAGCTCCCAGTGTGGCAACTGGCTTCCCTCAAGCAAATGAACAAAGAGGGAGCACAAAATGGAAGCCATAGTTTTTTTGTAACCTAACTTCAGAGTGACATCGCATCACTTTCACCATATATGTTCGTTAGAAACAAGTTGCTTTGTCTAGCTCATACTCAACAAGAGTTTATTATAGACAGGTGTGAACATTAGGGGACAAGGATCATTGCAGGCCCATCTTAAAGGCTACCTACCACATCTACATAACAGGTTTGTTGTATGGGTTGAGTTAATATATGTAGATCTTAGAATAATGCCTGGAAAAAAGTAAGTGATGTCTGTGTTGGCTATGACTTTTACTATATGCAAATAACTAGAGTGCTTAATAAATAAGACTCAGTTTCTACTTTCAAGGCAATGTTAATCTAAAATAGTAATATGGCAGAAAATAAAAAGTACCATAATGGAGGTAAAAATAAAGAGCTGTGTTTATTGAGAGGAGAGTTTGATCACAAAGAGGTGAAAGATCAGCAAAGTTTTGGTTAATGAAGCAATATTTGCTCTGAGCTCCAGAATATGAGTAAGATTTTGATGGGGCCAGGGGAGGGGAAGTTTTAGGGGCTGGGGTGAACAGGGAGATGCTAAAGGCAGAAATGCAAAGTAGTTAAGGTTGTCCAGGGTAGCTGGGCATTATCTAGGAAACCATGGTATTCCAGGCTAACTGGAGCATCCAAAATGCAGCACTAAACTGAGAATTAGGATGAAAAGCATTTACACTTGGTTGTTGAAAATACTGAAAGAAAGTCAGATGTATTTGGACTTAATTCAGTCAGGAGTGTAAAGATGAGGAACATGAAGCTGAACTTCAGAAAGTTCTTTCTGGCAGCTGGCGGTAAAAATGGATTGGTGCAAGAAAATCCTGTAGGAGAGCCCAGTTAGGTCATTATTATAATGGTTAAGGTGATTAGGGATGAAGATCTATCTGACTAGAGCAGTGTCAGTGAGGAAGTAGATGAATCTGAGAGAGGAACAGACTCAGGTGATGGTTTGTTTTCTTTAATTAAGGCATGGGATTTCAGTTGACTGTCTTTGAGGACAGACCTAGGGACAAATCCTGACAACTGTTAGGTGTATCACCTTGAGCAAAGTGTTATAAACTTTTTGAACCTTAGTTTCTTTGTGGCAAAAGGATTAAATGAGCCAATGTGTATAAATATATATTAAAGACTCAACAGAGTGTCTAGCACAGTAAATGCAAAATAAATACTATTTCCTAACTCTAAAGGGATTATTATTTACAAATAGAACTGTAAATACAATTTTATATCATTATTTTAGAATTAGCCCCACTTGAAAGGGTCTAAGATTTAACTGTTTTATATATATAAAGAGATAACAGATATACATACATACATATATAATATTATAATTGTATATATTACATATATATATAATAGCAACAATAGCTAGTTTTTGTTAAATTATTATGCCCAGCATTGTGCTGAGCACTATATATGCATGATTCTATTTATTTATTTATTTATTTATTTATTTTTAAAAAAATTTTTTTTTTCTTTTCTTATTTATGATAGTCACACAGAGAGAGAGAGAGGGCCAGAGACACAGGCAGAGGGAGAAGCAGGCTCCATGCACCAGGAGCCCGATGTGGGATTCGATCCCGGGTCTCCAGGATCGCGCCCTGGGCCAAAGGCAGGCACCAAACCGCTGTGCCACCCAGGGATCCCCGCATGATTCTATTTAGTCCTGCCATCTGTCATATGAAATATGTGTTTCATCACCTGCATTTTACAGTTGAGAAAACTGAGGCTTGGAGAAAATTTCTTTTTTAAAATTTATTTTCTTTTTTAAATATTTTATTTGTTTATTTATTTGATAGAGAAAGAGAGAGAGAGAGCGCACAAGCAGGAGGAGTGGCAGGCAGAATGAGGGAGAAGCAGGCTCCCTGAAAAGGAGGGAGCCCAATATGGGGCTGGATCCCAGGACCCTGGGATCATGACCTGAGCTGAAGGCAGAGCTTAACTAACTGAGCCACCCAGACACCATTTTTTTTCTTTTTTACAGATTTATTTGATCTGTGGTGCACACACGTGGGGGTGAGGGGGGTGAGGGGACGTGGGAGGATGCAGAAGGAAAGGAAGAGAGGGAATCTCAAGCAGATTCTCTACTGAGTGTGGAGCCCAGCTTGGGGTTCAATTTCACCATCCTGAGATCATGACCTGAGCCAATATCAAGAGTCAGTTGTTTAACCGACTGAGCCAACCAGGCTTCCTAAGAAACTTTCTTAATGTCCAAAAGCTGATGAGTGACAGAGCCCATGTTTGAACAGATTTTTGCTGATTCCAAGCCTTGCTCTTAGCTATTGAGCTGCCTTTCTAAAATATAAGTGAGTCTGCATAAATATTTCTCTTTCGGGGATCCCTGGGTGGCGCAGCGGTTTGGCGCCTGCCTTTGGCTCAGGGCGCGATCCTGGAGACCCGGGATCGAGTCCCACGTCGGGCTCCCGGTGCATGGAGCCTGCTTCTCCCTCCGCCTGTGTCTCTGCCTCTCTCTCTCTCTCTCTCTCTCTGTGACTATCATAAATAAATAAAAAAAAAAATTAAAAAAAAAATATTTCTCTTTCTGTATATGTCTCACCTGGTATACCATTTGTATAGTGGGAGTTGCTAAATCAATACATGCTTGTTGATAAAGACCCATCACTCATGTTCCAATTGAGATGATGTGGCTGCTGTTTTTCTGGCTTCAGACTCTCCTGGCACTTCACCTCCTGAGTGATGAATGTGGTTTTACTCCTTACTGTTTTGGCACTGCTCAAGTGCTTTAAAATGTTCCCTTCCTGACTTCGAGAGGTGATTTACCAAAATGTCAGTCAGAATTAATTTGAATGATATTCATTGCAGTTCCCCAAGGGCTGGAGTTACTGGCATGTTGTTTTTGGATGTCATATTTTGATGGGAGATAACATTTAACTGGAGTGGGAAGGGCACAATTTTGGATGAGTCAAGCAGTAAGTCACCAGGGACTATATTCATAACTGTATTACTGTTCTGCTTTACAGGAATTGTCTAATCACAGTGATTCCAAGCCATTAAAAAGTTCCAGCACCCTATCTTTTATTTCATTTTGCAAAAGTCTTTCTCAGATTATTCCATACCATGCTTTTCTTGAAGAGATTTCAAATTGAGTTTGTTTTGATGATTTTAATAAGCCAAAACCAGTAGGATAATTGGGCCATTCCAGGAGGCTGGAGGCTGCAATGCCAGAATTTGGAATTGTTGATTCCCTGACTCCAAATTTCAGCTCTGTTTATTCAGATAAACTTGGAGAATCCAAACTTCTTTCTTCTCTTCCTACCCTTCCTCCTCTTCTTCCTTCTTTTCCTCCTCCTCTTCTTCTCCTTTTTTGGAAGAGACTCTTTTAAAACTTTATTGAGGGAGGCCTGGGTGGCTAAGTTGGTTAAGCATCCGACTCAATTTCAGCTCAGGTCATGATCTCAGGGTTGTGAGATAGAGCCCTGCATCAGGCTCTGCACTGAGCATGGAGTCTGCTTAAGATTCTCTCCCTGCCCCTCACCCCATTCATGCTCTCTTTCTAAAAAAATAATTAAAAATTAAACTTTTTGAGATATTTTTAACATATAGAAATAATATATATTTAAGGTATACTACTTGATATAGGGAAATATATATATATAATATTGAAACAATCACCACAATCAAGCTGAATAACTTATCCATCACCTCTACGTAATTACTATTATGTGTGTGTATATTGAGGAGGTCTGCCTTAAGATCTATCTTCTTAGAAAAATAAAAGTATACAATACATTATTGTTAATTATCATTACCATGTTGTACTTTAGATGTCTAGAATTTATTCATCCCACATAACTGAACCTTTGTACCTTTGATGAACATCTTCCCATTGCTCCCATTGCCCCCAGCCTCTGGCAACTACCATTCTACTCTCTGATTTTATGAGTTTGACATTTTTAGATCCAAATATAGGTGAGATTATGCGGTATTTTTCTTTCTGTGTCTGGCTTATTCACATAACTCCAGGGTCATGTTATTGCAAATGGGAGGATTTCCTTTGAAGAGGTTATTTCTAGGTACAAAAGCAGGAGAACAATGTTTGTTATCTTTTGGGATCAGTGAGAGCAGAATCTCAAACTCATATAATGCTGGAGTTGCAGAGATTTTAGAGATCATCTTATTCATGCCTTGTCTTTTAGGAACAAGAAAATTAAGATTCAGGGGGGTTGAGCTAATTCATCCACTGTCACAAAATTGCTTAGTGATGAAAATAGAAATGAAATTTAGGACTCTTGGCACCTAATCCATATTAATGTTAAATTAACTTAGCAAGTGCTTACCTCTTCAGAGGTGCCTTGCTTAGGTGTTCAATAAAAGCGATGAAGTAGCTTAACCATAATCCTTGAGAATACATTACTGTTTGTTACTGAAGATAACATCTACCTCTCTACATATCACCCTCTGAATTATTGCTAACTGGCTAGCAACTTCATTTTGACTTTAGCACACAGTGTTGCCCATATGTTTCTTTATCACATTTTAGAAATACATTGATTAAAAGAGATGATTCTATCAAACCAAATGATTTTCCTAAGGTATATTTGAAATAAGATCTTCTAATATTAGCATTGGACAATATTTATTAGGCACTTATTTATACCCGGTATAGTTTAGGCATTGTACAGACTAAGACAAACAGATATATTCTGATTTTTCTATCTCTGTGGTATGATTGTTAAAGGGAATGGCATTAATGGAATGGTACCCAGTAAATTTACTTAAATAAATAACATGTTAAGATACATATATCTAAAGGGTTGCATTGCAAAGAGGTTAGCAAAGATGGGTCAAGTCAATTGTTTAGATCAGTGATTCCCAGATTTTTTAATTTCAAAGACCAGGGAAATTTCTCTCCAAAATGTTGAAAATCAAATATGATAAAGCCCTGCTTGTAAACGAATTTTGATAGCCAAGTTTTATTTTGACAGATAATGAAAAAATGCTTAAAGAAACTTTAACTACCATTGCTATTATTATGTAAGAAAAAGGATGTTTTAATATTTAAAAAGCTTAAGAACATAATTTCAGAATGAAGAATAAGCCTTCCCAAGAAAAGGTAGTTTGACACCTTTCTACCAGTAGGGGTGTATGGTATGTGTGTGTGTGTGTGTGTGTGTGTGTGTGTGTGTGTGTGTATACACCTTATGTTTCTCACTTTCTACAGATGGTACAAACTCTGTAATAGCAGTGGTCCAAGGACTGGTATTTAGGAACAATTAATTTTTTGTTATGTAGAACCAGTAGATCTTTGCTTCCTGTCCTAAAGCTAGAAAGGATTCTAGGAAAAGGAGAAATTGCAGGAGTATTTTTAAAACTAAGATACCAGAGGTGAGAGCCAAGTACATTTTCAGGTACATGGGTATAGTCTGGAGGAAGTCTCAGCCATAGAAATGTAATTATTCAATGAAGAAATCAACTGGTAAATATATCAGAGGAAAGTAGAACCTGCATAGGGAAGGAGATGGAAAAAGAAGAGGTTGAGGATAACTTTCGAGCCATTTAATTAATTTAAATTTGTGGACGTTTATTACTTTTCTTCTATTTTTTTATCATGGCCAAAGTAATAATGAAGTGCACTGATTAAAGAAGAGAAGGGAAAAGCATTGATAGAATGGCTGTTCTTAATAAATAACTACAAGTATTTCCCTTTGAAAATGCCCTACCTGAAATGAATACATTACCTGTCAAACTTCCAGGTAAACCCACTAACTCTCTTTTACTGTAGTTTGTCCTTTAAAAACACACCTTTCCTGCTAAGGAAATGTTATTTTAAATCCATAATATAGAAAATAGCAAATAGTCATTACAAGCAAATCCTGAAACATTGCCTAGGAACAGCAAGGCCAGGCTATGCCAGGAGCAGAGGTTCACCCTGTAAGCCAGGAAAATTATTTCCAAATTGCCTTCCCTCCAACCTGTGGCTGTTGGGTTGTGGAGAGTTTTTGTCTCTTCGGGTGCTCTGATTTAGAGGATGACAACTTGGAAAATCATGATTGGAGATGGATCCCTTCTCCCTGAGCGGTCATTACTTTCTTCAGCAGTATTATGGAACCCCTGTGTTAACCTGTGTTTGGAATACCAAAGTAGAATTTGGGAATCCATTTTCTCTCCAAAAACAATGTTTTTAATGGTACAATGAGTTACATAATGATATGAGTTACATACTAGGATGAAGTAGAAAGGATCGTTTAACTCCTCATGTATCCTCAGTGTCAGGTCTAATAATTTATTGAGCACCTACCAGGTGCCAGTTACAATTCTGGATCAACAGTGGGCCTTCCCTAACTATATTTTAAGTCCTGTAATTGTGGCTTATGATTATCTGTTAAAATGTGCTATGGCCTGTTTTATATATTCTCCACTAAGATTCCTCTAAGTAGTCCCATTTGTACCCTTACTGTAAATGAGTGTGACCAATTAGTGATATTTCTCTCTTTCTGAAATAACAATTACTAAAAAAAAATGAATATTCTATATACCCAGGTCCGATTGCATGAGATTCCATATTCAACAGATTTTCACTTTTCTCTTGGAAAATATGACCTCTTTTTTCCTTTATTTCAGGTAATGAAACTAGGGATTTTTACTACAACCCAAAATACAATTCAAGGAAAATAGTATAATGGAGATGCCTTAATTAATTAATGAGAGGGAGAAAAGGTTGTCTGGACCAAATATTTCTCTTTTTTGCATCAGGAGATCCTCTGGTAGCCTGACTGATGCTTGCTCTGGAAGATATTCCTGGATCGGGCAGTTGGGGAGCAGTTGAAGAAATGCAAGGTAGACTCTTCTGTTACAGAAAACATCTTTACCATCCTCTCTATTCGTAACTTGTTTTTGATTTTAAAGAGAAATCTTCTGGGTCTTAAAAATGGTGTAATTTAATATAAGGTAACAGTTAAGGGAGGCAGTGAGGTGAGATGGGACCAAGTTACATGTAAAATATGAAGCGTGAACAATAAATTGCCTTTCTTTGTGCATAATGGATGTTACGTGTCCATACTCTGTGCCATATTTTCTGGGTTTGAATCCCAGCTGTATCACTTCCTAGTTGTGTAAGCATAAGCAAATTACTAAACTCTTCCAAACTCCAGATCCCTCATCTGCAAATAGAGATAATAACTGCACCCCCTTGGGAGAGTTGTTAGGAGGATCAAGTAAGTTAATGTATCTAAAGCTCTTGGAATGAGATTTGGTACAGCAAATGTTTGCTATTATTATAGGGCAGTGTTCTCCAAAGTAGAGTGTACTCCTCAGAGACCAACAATCTAAACACCTATTTATGCTTATTTTTTATTTTAGCCTACTAAGTTTCCTACTTTGTGTATATTTTTAGCATACATAATATTTATGAATATACACATACATATATGTATTTCATAGATACTACATATACCATGTATTGGAGATATATAAACTTTTTGTTACAGTCACAAAGATTTGGAGACCACTGATATGGTAGTCTCTTACTTTTGTTTTAAAATCCAATTATAGGGGTGCCTGGGTGGCTCAGTCAGTTAAGCACCTGACTCTTCTTGATTTCAGCTCAGGTCATGATCTCAGGGTCATGGGATTGAGCCCTGTGTCAGGCTCCACGCTCAGCATTAGAGTCTGTTTGTCCTTCTTCCTTTGCTCCTTCCCCTGATTGTACTCTCTCTCTCTCTTAAATAAATAAATAAAATCTTTTTAAAGAAATTTAATTTTAGTTCTCTTTAGGAAGAATCCTTATCCTTTGTTTTAAGGTTATGGTCAAACCTATTAGAATAGGAATATGCTGCTTTTAAGACTAATTAATACCACCAAATTCACTCAAAGCTTCCTTTTTCTTCTTTTATTTTTTTATTATTTTCTTTCTTTTTCTTCTTTTAAATCATTTCCTCAGAATGTCTTCTACTAGGGCAGAGTTCTTTAATTTTAATGAACATTCAAATAATTTATTTTGGTGCATTTCTTGGAGACAAGGAACAATTTTGAGTATCAAGTATAGATTTAGGAAGACCTCATTTGGGTGTTTGTAAACCACTCTTAACTCCTTTCTGTCTCCTCTGTATTTAGATTTTCTTTTGTGCATTGATATATTAATTCCCCAAATTATCTCCTGAAAATCTAAGGACAGGAGTATAAAAGAATCATTAGCTAGGTGAATGTTTTCCTTTTAAAGTTGAGTATTTTAAAATCTTCAAAATGTATGTCCCTTTATGGCCTTAGACGTTTTTGTTAAAACTGTAGAACAAACCTGTGGCATCAAACTTAGACTGAAAATTAGTAGGAAGCTTTTTGAAAACACCACCGCAGCCACAAAACAAATATACAAAATAATTATTACCGTCAAAAAGTTCTAGAGAGGTTTGCTTCCACAAGATGTCATTATATAAATGATCTTTGGAGGGCCTCAGAGCTCATGATAAATCTACCAAATTGCTTATTAGGAGGCAAACAACAGCTCTGCTGAGATAAGTGTAACAGGCTTAGAAAAGCACATCTACGGCACAGTCCGCCTACACAAATTCCGCTCCTACAGGAACACAGAAACACTTTGGAATTCATTAGCATGCAGTATTTACTCAAAAGCTGCAAAAACATTGTGTTTGCATAATTTTATCAATTGTCAATAGCAGTGCTTGCCAACATTCATATCTTTATTGAGATGCAAAATTAAGAGCAGGAAGAAAGTTTGTATCAATATTAATACTGAACTCACTTGAAAAGATGACATTTATTAATAATGCATCTGGCTCAACATTCACAGTGGTATTTAAAGGCTAAACACAGTCCTGGTGCAGGAAACATTTTTAAGCAAATCTTGTTCATCAGCCACCTTATAGTTTTGAAATATATAAGCCATTTTTTCCATTCTACAAATGGTTACTTCCCAAAAATTCTATTGAAATTTAGGATGGGCTGGATGTAGTTAGAACAAGAGCAGTAATAAGACAAAGATTACAATGCATTAAACATTTTATGGAGAATTGTGTTGGTGCAAAGCATATTAGTTTTTAAAACTCTATGTTTGGGGAACAGCTGGTGTGGGCTGAACATGGAAACAACTGTTGTAAAACAAATGTTAAGGAATTGCTGTAAACAAGACTCCATTTATTTACAGTATGTTTCAATTCTTTCTTTCCTGTCTCTCTCACTCCTCCATCTATATCCATCCTGGCCAGTAGAACCAAAAGGGTGAAAGATTCCAGTATGTAGGTAGGTGTTTGTGTGTGTGTATGTGTGTGTGTATGCACGTGATGGGAATGTTTTGAAGACATATGCAAACACATTGATATGTATTTATATGTGTATATTCTGCTTTGTTGGGCTGATCTTTTGCACTCAGAACTGTAAATGTGGAATAGTGATATTGTGGCCATGATATAAGTTGTAAAAAAAAAACAAACAAATTTCACTCACTATTTTACCCATATTCTTCCATGACCAACCATCCCTTTGTTTCTTTCTGAACTTCAGTGCATTGTGGACACAGCCACAAAGACCTTACATTGCTCAAAACTAACCACACTTCATATATGAACTAAGCAGTTTGGGACTTGACACTTAAGATAAAAATGAGGAGGATGCGAAGAATACTTGAAGTTGGGCTCCACCTGTCTCTTTAGAGTTGATTCACATGAATTACTAGCAACATCAAGAACTTAACACCTTTTTGTCCTATTTTCAGTTGCTTCAAACCCACCCTGCTCATCTATTGAGTACAAAAGAAACTCATGTATCAGTGTTATTTTTTTTCATTTTTAGTGTTATTGCCCTTGCATGCTAAATGATTATGATTATACAGTTTAATTAAAAGAGAATGGAAGGATTATTGATAAAATAGTCTAATGGAAAGCTTCTTTTTAAAAAAAATTTATTTATTTATTCATGAGAGACACAGAGAGAGGCAGAGACATAGAGGGAGAAACAGGCTCCCTGTGAGGAGCCCGATGTGGGACTTGATCCCAGGACCCTGGCATCACGACCTAAGCCAAAGCCTAATGCTCAACCCCTGAGCCACCCAGGCACCCCTAATGGGAAGCTTCTTATGCAGTTATTTCTTAGCATATTAACTTTTGGAGGACAGGGGGATGTTTTAAATGCCATTTATTTATATTTTTAAAATGCCATTCATTGCAGACTTCGTAAACATACCTGTATTTCCTAGAAGACACTTGTATCAATCCAGAGTTTGATTTTAATTACAATTTACATTTCTCATAAGCATAAGGATCACTGTGGCCCATAGTAGGGCAATGTCTGTCTGGCATAGTGCCTCTTCCTCTTTCTTTCTTTCTTTCTTTCTTTCTTTCTTTCTTTCTTTCTTTCTTTCTTCTTTCTTTCTTTCCTTCCTTCTTTCTTTTAAAGGTTTTTATTTATTTATTTGAGAGAGAGGAAAATGAGTGGGGTGGAGGAGGGGCAGAGGGAGAGGGAGGAAACAGACTCTCCATGGAGCAGGGAGCCTAAAGCAGCTCCATCCCAAGATCTGGTATCAAAGACCTGAGCCAAAGGCAGACACTTAACCAACTGAGCTGCCCAGGCACCCCCAGCATAAAGCCTTTTCAAACTTAACTTTGGTTGGTTAAGAAACTAGGTATTTTATATGTATGATCTGGGTTTATGGCTAACTTGAGTTTGAAATAACCTGTAGGTTTTTAAATAATTTATTTCCTCCATCCTCACTTTTAAAGACAATTAAATAGTATATGTATTTGAAGTATCTGTCCAGAACTGCTACTTTTTTGTTGTATTCTTTGACTTCTTTAAACATTTTAAATTTGAAATATTAGGACAAAATATTACAATGTGCAAAGAAATATTAGACACTAAGTATACTTATCTTTTTTTATTCACATATCAGCTCCAATACATCAGGAATCCTTGCTAGATCATGCTATGCCTCTAGTCCAAATCTTCAATGATTGTTTAGTTCTAGATAATAAGAAAGTACTGTTTTTGTTTTAATTTGTGACAAAAAGCTGTTAAGGAAATAATACTGTTTCTCAAAGAAGTGTGGTTTTGTTCCAGTTTTCCCTTAATCCTTCATTGCTTTGTTGTATAATTTTAAGGAAAAAATCTTATATATTTATTTCCTATGAAATGAGAATTACTTATATTTAGAAATTGAATATTTTTCCTCAAGAGTTATGGGCCATTATTATTTATCACCTTTACCCATATGTGTTTTGAAGTTTGACAAATCCTAATTGTTTTATTTTCAGTTCTTAGGAAGAAAAGTACAATATAGAATATATTTTTGCAAGAAATCTATCAAACTATCACATTAACCTCGATAAGAGTAATCAATTTATTATCTCTTTTGTTTCAACAAAGAACATCATAGGCCTACTATTTCAGAGGTGGTACACAATTGAATATTCTTTGTCGTCGAGCTTACAGTTTAATAGAGCAGAAAAAAAAGCATGCCAAAAGTATTGAAAATAGCATGAATATAATGAGAGAAAAAGGGAGCTAGCATTTATTGTGTGAGGCTATTTATCATTTAATCCTCTCAACCATCTTGATTTGCCAGTGAGCAGACTTGCGTGAACGGATAAATAGCTGAGAATCTCAAGGCCAAGTAGTGAGGTTATGGGGAGACGCGGTCATGCCAAAAGCCACATCCCTTTCATCATAGTGAAAGTATATTTGGAATTCAAAAAATAGGCATAGGGAAAGGTGTCAAAGGAGTCAGGAGGAGGAAAATAGACTAAGAGGGATTTTAACAAGATTGAGCAATATTGAGGAAGTTTCATTTTATCCAAATAAGTATTTGCAAATGGTAATAATTTTTAGCAGCTTACCTTCTCTTCTCAGTTTGCTTTTTAATTCAGCTAATCCAGAAACTTGAAACCAGTGTGGAATAAATTTTTTATTCAACTTTAAATTATTAAAACTTATTAAAAATAACTATTGACATTCCTTGTTCTAAATAGACATCTATGACCAGAAACTCAGAATTCACAACTAACACCAAGCTATATTATGATATTAACTGTTATTAATTTGCTTATTATTCCTTCACCGACCATTGATCTGTGACAAGAGCATGTGGTGAATTGATACACCTGTGCCTTTCAGAGCCCTGACCAAAGCACCTTGAGTGACCTGGAGAGATAGAGTGGTCCCAGAGCTCCAATGCAGACCTATAAAGCTCTATGAAGAACTGAAGACAACAGAACAGCTTTCAGTTGCTGCTTCAATGACACCTAAGAGTCAACAATGGAAGGTGATGCCCAAAAGAATGCAGGGGAAAGGTTTTTGATATTGTTGTTGTTGTTGTTGTTTTGTTTTGTTTTTGTAATGGAAGAGATCACACAGAAAACTAGCTGGCATGCATAATGTCTGTGTGACCTGTCTGTATTTACCTGCAAATTCTATAGGAATCAGTGCCTAGCAATCTGAATAGAAAATAAAGCAGCACATAACTACGATTTTTCCAACTAATGACACATTTTCAATACTTAAATATAAGCAGAGTTGGGGGGAGGATTATTTTAAAGTCAGCACAAAAATGAGAGAGGAGCCCAAGTAAATGGATTTGATAATCTACAGGACATCAGAATTTGATACAGAATTCGTAAATATATGCTTGTTTTTAATTATCAATTTAAAAATAGTTAAAGGGGTGGGTTGGTGGCTCAGCCAGTTGCACCTGACTCTTGGTTTGGGCTCAGGTCATGATCCTTTGGGTAGAGAGATCAAGCCTCCAATAGAGCTCCATGTTTAGCCAGAAGTCGGCTTGAAGATTCCCTTCCTCTGTCCCTCCTTCCATGTTCTCTCTCTCATTATAATAAATAAATCTTTAAAAAATAGTTAAAAAAACATATCTTTAGGAAACAAAATTTTGAACAGCTGTTGATACACTATCACAGAATTCTAGTGTTCTAAGGGACAGAATTTGAGAAATACTGATTTAAAGCATAATTTTCTTCCTGGAAATTTTCTGAAATGGTTGAAAATGAAGGTAAACACTTTGTTTTACTCTAAGCAAACAGGGGTCATTTGTGCCTGTTCAACTGTTTTTTTCCAAATCTTCGGAGGATCTCCTGCTGTTTTTGTTGACATTAGTAATAGCACACTGGGAAAGAAGCTTTGTAGAGAGAAATGTCAAATATTTCCTTCTGAAAACTGGATGTAGAGAAACATACATGAAAGGATTTTATGTGAGTAAATAAAGTGCTCTTTAATTATTTCAATACAAAGTTGCATTATTTTTCGCCATTCCTGGGCTCAACCTCTCCAAAACTGTTTTGCCTATAATGGAAAAGATTATGGAAAAAGGTGGACGGTAGATTGGTGCCAGAAGATAGTTGCGTCCCACGGTACGGATTAATCGTCACCGACGCTCAAAGGGCCCAAATTGAGAGCTCCCCCAAGCCTTACTGTGTGGGAAAGAAATTCTACGTGCCCCTGGAAAGACTCATTACTTTTCCAAAGGTGAACCGCTTGGTTGATAGTGTCGAGCGGCTGCGCAGCCTCCTTTCCGAGGCGCTGAAGCTGAACAGGGATCAGAGTGCCCTCCAGGTGGACTTGCATGATCACTACTCACGGACCATGCTTTCCTACTGAAGCCGCGGACCTTAATGATAGGCTTAGTTTGAAAATTGTACGTTTAGGCAACTTAGTTTTGAATTTCCCTATCCTTGTGTGTTTTTTTTTTTTTTTTCTTGTGTGTTTTCATATGCTTTTTGGGGGTGGTGTAGGGTTCACGTTCACACGTTTCTGTTGTACCCGTGTTAAATGACTTAAATTTGTAAACTATGAAATAAAAATTTTCCACTGGAAAAAAAAAAAAAACAAAAAAAAACAAAAAAAAACCTGGGAACTACTTTCTAGTCTGTGTGGGCTACTGAACCACACCTGCCCTCAACACAGCCACTCATCTGGAGCCCAGAACACTTTGGAGCCAGACTTAGACCTGTCTGCATAGGAGCCATCATCCACGAGCCAAAAGGAGTCAGACAGCCTCCAGAGAACAGGGTACTACAGAACATTGGACAGCTACCTGCCATGGCTGGCTCTTAGCCACATCCGTCCAGCTCTGGACACACCCCCCAGAGATGGAGATCTGTGGTGGTGGAGACCTCCAGAATGATGCTGTCCTCCCCTACTCCACCCTGGATACATGCTACTTTTGAACCATGAGGCCTTAGGACCATATGGCCTTAGGAAAGCTGAAGGATCAGCCTGGGAACTTGTCTCTTCATTTAGTCCCTAATAAGACAATAAATGTGTTTTTAGAGGCCTTTAAAAAAAAAAAAAATGGAAAAGATTTGCCTATAATGGAAAAGATTATAACAAATAAAAGATTATAACAAAATACATTATAATAAATTGCACTACCTCCCAATTATATCAGTGCTAATCAAAGTTATTGCATTCAATTAGGTGATAATTAAGTCACATCTACATTTCTATGAATTACACTTCAAGGTTTTACTATATTATAAAAAGAATAATCACTTTAATAGGACAACTTAAATAGAAAATTAACCAGAGGGATCCCTGGGTGGCACAGCTGTTTAGCGCCTGCCTTTGGCCCAGCGCGCGATCCTGGAGACCCGGGATCGAATCCCACATCAGGCTCCAGGTGCATGGAGCCTGCTTCTCCCTCTGCCTATGTCTCTGCCTCTCTCTCTCTGTGATGACTATCATAAATAAATAAAAGTAAAAAAAAAAAAAAGAAAATTAACCAGAAGAATATGTCCACTTTCAGATTAGATAATCCATTGTATGTTCTTAATATAATAATCCAAAAATTTTTTGTTTTCTTCAATTGCTAAGAGAAAGAAGCAAACCACAATAAAACCTATCTATAGAGGAAATGCAGTAAAATGCATTTGCAATATTCAATAAAATAGAATGTTGCTCACTTAATAACTGAGTTTAGACTCAGCTGTATCATCTATATCATTTACATCTCTGCACTTGAGTTCATTATGGCGTCTTTATGGTGATCTGTATGTAGAAAATTTATGTTCAGATTGGTTATCCAATGGTATCTTAATCTTGTGACAGAGTCAAGTAGACTCACCTTTGCTGTTCTTACCAAAGAATTCTAGAATATGTATCTATTTCTATACCTACCTATTTATTCACATATATATTTGAATGGATAGCTTTCTTTTCTTTTCCCTTTCTTTTCATGTTATTCTTTATCAGTGGAACAGGGATTGGCAAACTTTCTGTAAAGGGCAAGACAAACATTTACTTTAGGGTTTGTGACCATACTGTCTCTGTCACAGCTACTCAGTTCTACCATTGTGCTCAAAAGCAGCCATAGCCAATGAATAAATGAGTAAGTGTGGCTTTGACCTATTAAACTTTATTTACAAAAATAATCAGTGGGCCAGAGTTAGCCCTTTGTCCTTTTCTGTATATATAATTCAAATTCATATTTTATAAATTATATGTGTACATATAACAAAATCCTGTGGAGTGATAATTATGTTGTTTCTAATTTTTACTCATATAAACTGCTACAATGAGTATCCTTGGCTATACATCTTTTAATTTTTTGATTATTTCTTTATAAAACATTCTAGTAATTTGAATTATGTCAAAGAGTGTGCATATTTAAATATTTGAATCATCACAAAATTGCCCAAAGCCAACTTACATTCGTGTACTGGATATGAGCACTTCTTTTCTCATATCTTTCCCAATATTGGGTCTTATTAATATTTTAAATCTTTCTCAACTTGTTAGGTAAAATATTGATTCCTCTTGGTTTTATTCCTTGATATTTACCAATCTGGAGCATCTTTCCAATTGCTTATTGGTCATCTATTTATTCTTTTGTGAGTTGTCTTCTTACGTAGTTTGCCCATTGTTATACTGAGTTGTCAGGTTTTTTTCTTATTGATTAATAAGAACTCTTTAGATAATAAAGAGATTTAACATTTTGATACTTATGTGGATTATAAAAAGAATTCACCATTTTGTTGTTTGTTCTTGACTTTTATATGTTTTTCCACATAGAAGCTCTATTTAAAAGTATATTAATGTAGATCTTTTCTTTTGTTGCTTCTAAATTTGGATTATGTTCACAAAGGCATTCACCAGCCCAAGATGTAAAAATATTCTCCCATATGTACTTGTGGTACTTATAGCATTTCTTTTTTGAATCTATAATATATTTTAAGTAGTGTTTCAGATTTTTAGATTTATTAGCATCTCCTGTTTCTAATTACTTTAAATCTCTCTTCCATAAATATGGTTATATCTCCTTTCTTTTTTAAAAAGATTTATTTATTTATTTGTTCATGAGAGACACAGAGATATAGGCAGAGGGAGAAGCAGGCTCCCCACAGGGAGCCCAATGTGGAACTCGATCCCAGATCCCAGGATCACGCCTTGAGCTAAAGGCAGATGCTCAACCGCTGAGCCACCCAGGCATCCCTATGTCCCCTTTATTAAAGTTACAACCTTGTTTTTTGTCTTTTTCCTATATCAGTTTCCTCAAAGTTTGCATGTTATTTATTTTTTAAATTTTTTTTTTCAAAAAACCAGATCTTGAGTTTTTGGGTTAGTTCTTGGTACCTGCTTTCTTCTTCTTCTTTTTTTTGTACCTGCTTTCTATCTAACACTTCTTGCTTTGTGAATTTATCCCTCTACTTCCCGTTTATTATATTGTACTTTTTCTAGCTTGAATTGAGCACTTTATTAAACTATATTCACTAATTCTTTCCTTATAATAAAGGAAATACTTAAGGCTATAGGCGATATCTCATTACTTTGCAAATATAAAAATAGCATTAGATTTGATTTCCAAATAACCTGGAATGATTAAGCTCCCACACATCACAGCTTCACAGTTGATTTAGTTCAGGTCTTAACATTAAGAGGTCATGGATCTTTATCTTGATTAGAGTAATTTAGGTGATTATTACATAGGTGTATACATTTGTCAAAACTTATCAAGTTATATTTTTGAGAGCTGTATATTTTACCATCTATAAAATATACTTCAATAAAATCACTACCATGAAACAAAAATGAAATAAATGATAGCATGGAGAGAGATATTTCTTGGCACAGCACTCCAGTTTTCCTGGTTCTATAGAGACACACTGGAAAAGCAGGGGCAGGCAACTTCAAGCTCAGGGAGCTTGAAAACCAGCCATACTGTTCTCCTTAGCTTTGCAAGCCCTTTCTTTATGTGTAAGGCACAGATGATATAAGTCAACTTAACCAACTACATGCGAATATGTTGAAGATACCCAGGATTTCAATTCTAATATAACTAACTTATTTGTACTTTGGAAGCCTGTTCCTGTGGGGCTCATATCTTCACTCCTTCCACATGAATTTCTACTAAGATCCTCCTAATCCATGGATTTTATTACTTTATCCAAAGATTGCCTAAATCTTGGCTGTTATCATGTATCTCAATTATTAGAGTCAGGCCTGATTATCATTTGGTCCTATATAGGAATTTTGGCCTGATTATGCCTAAGAGGTTAAGGCATGAGGTTTCAACACCTTTTTCTGTATCTTTGAATCCTTACTAGTCTTGAATTCTGGAAAATTAATTTTAATTATGATGTATTAATATTCTAATTATAATATGGGAGCCTGATCTTTAATAATAACTTACCTTTTGAAGATATGTAACAAAGGAAACGCCCAATAAAATGTTTAAACTCTCAAAACAGAAGACCACATGAAAAGGATGTTTCTGAAAAAACTCCTGGTCTGAGTTCTACAAAGACGTGCTGACTGGCAGATACACAGTTGAGAACCTCAATCTCAGGTGTTTATAATGTTCTTACCTTGTCTGTGAAGCATAGAGACACTTAACAACTTAATAGGATATATCTCAGTTAGGAATACAGCACACTCATATTGCTTGAATTTGATTCCTGGCTCTGCTACTTACTGTAGGTTCATAACCCTCTCAGGAACTCTCTGGTATAATGTTATAATACTCTGGTATAATGTTAAACTGGCCCCCACACACAGAGGGCAGGGAGAGACTGAAGAGGCAGGCCACTCTGAGTTGGTAGGTACCAGTTTTCATAATAGCAAAAGGAATTTACATACAAGGCTTGTCTTTGGCAGCAGCAGGACAAATGGATGCCTGCATCCACCTATCAAATCTTGAAAATTTACAGAGGACTTAACTGGGTTTAGTCATGTGTACCGTGCAGGTGTTTTCAATATCATGTCACTATCTCAAGGCTAGGTTCTTGGAGCAGCATCTGGGAATGGGAAAGGGAAGCGGAACCCATATTCTGAGGACAGAGAAGGATGTGAGGATTTCTGAGGTCCTGGATTTGGCTCACAGGTCAACTGGTGGTCATATCTTTTTAATCATTCTCCTTAGCAGTTATGTGATCTTGGGCCACCTATCTAACCTCTATACTTATCTGTAAAATGGGAATAATATTACTGCTTACCTAATATGGCTACTGTGAAAACCAAATGAAATAATTCTTAGAATATTGATTAGTATATAGTTGGTGCTAAATGTGTGTTTTAAAATAAATTCTATTTAACATTGCCTTCAAGCCCTGTATACTATCAGCTGGGTTATTACCTTGGTTAGGTTCCTCATCTTTGCCTTCTCAACACAATATCCTATACCATAGATATATTAAAGTCTTCTTTTAGTTTCATGACAAGTTGCCCTTTTTTTTTTTTTTTTTTTTTTTTTTTTTTTTTTTTTTCAAGTTGCCCTTTTTAATGATGCATTATTCTTATGGATATGGGAATTACATTTTTAAGTTGTCTCTTGTAAGTCAGAGTCTGACTGCTCTGTGTGACCCTTACCTCTATGATCAATTGTTATTAGCATCATTGTGTCATAGTCCCCTCCTCCCTCTTCTGATTCCAGTGTCCTTCCTTCCCTCTAAACAAGCCATACTGGTGGCAGCCCCCAGTCAGAGTACGTGCCCTTAGCACAGGCTGAGTTTACCATAGTACATTATTCTGGCCACAGTGACTGGTCTAGGCATAGAGTCCCAGGTTGGATCAATCTTATTTCTTCCTTGGGATTTTTACAAGCTAGCAGAAAGCTACTTGGCCATTTGAGTTATAAAACTGAAAGTGTCTCAATCCAGAGTAACCAGCAACTATGCTCCCTATCATGAGGCTAAAATCCCCATGTAGAAGAGAATGAAGTCAAGATGTTCTTTTTTTTTTTTTTTTGAGAGAATCTTTTTTTTTTTTTTTTTGAGAGAGAGAGAGAATCTTAAGCAGGCTTCATGCCCAGCACAGTGCCTACCATAGGCCTCAGTCTCACGACCCTGAACCTGAGCTGAAATCAAGAGTCAGGCACTTAACCATCTGAGCCACGCAGGCACCCCAGGACATTCTTATAAGCAGAGAAAATCCACAGAGAGACTCTTGCTGCCATTTCAAACTTCTCATTCCAGTTACTATCACTAAGACCAGCTATATGCTTGCATCTTCTATTTGTGAGCCTCCAAACTCCATACCTGTTTCCTTTTTTTTGTCTGTGTTTTTGCTTAAATTAATTCAAGTTGGACTTTTCTTGCATCACAGTATCCTAACTTATAGAATAACTCAATTTCAAGAAATTTCAGCCAATTTTCTTCATATGTTTGGAGATTTCAAAGTGTCTCTTCATTCTTATGAATGACTGGTTAGAAGTTATTCTCAGTGGTTACATGAGGACATGGACCATGCTTATTTTAATAATCACTGCATTTCCAGTGTTCAACACAAGTGTCTTATGCCATAAGATAATAAAGTCATTTCTCCCAAGGAAAACAACCAACATAAGAGACACTCCCCTTTACATGATTCTGCAGAAACTGAATTTGTTGCTAACTGCAGTCTCCAGGTACTCTACTAACTAAGCCCAATGTGTGCACAATCAGGTGAGTGGCTTGACACTAGTTAGACCTTACTGAGAAGAGAATTCTTAAGGTGGGTAGCAGGGGGAGACAGACTTGACTGCACATGCAGACAAATAAGAGTGACACCTAAGTTTTGGGTTAGGATGATAAATGGTGTTCCTGGCATAAAATATGTTTGTACCAATTGCAGACCACCTGTACCACCTATACCAGTTCTCATCCCTAATTGGTCTCTGCAAGTTATGGCTACTGGCATTTCTTCTCTAAATTCTTTTTCTTTAAGTCTCAAAATTCAATTCAGGCATCATTATGCTTTCTTTGTATAGCCAAACTTTCTGCTTCTAATTTCATTCCTGTTATTAACTGTGGCTTCTTGTGTATTAGTAGCTTTGGGAATGTAGCTGTGTATTAGTTGCTTTGGGAATCAGACTTGACAGACTTAAGAAGTTAGGATTTTTCCAAAAAATTATAGGAGTCATTATCCCAATGTTTTGTGAAAAATAGACATGTACTGTGTCTGATTTCACACAAGTTCTTGGACTTTCAGCTGGGCCTGTAGCATGAAAGGGAGCTAAACAATAGCTTATGAATTCATTAAAAATGACAGCAATGTTTCTATCAAGCATCTCATCTGCTGTATTGATGAGTCACAAGTAGAATGAAAACTTTAACCACTTTGTGTACAAAACTTAGGAAAGCAACATACAGCAGCAATTCATAACATGTACACACTCATCATCTGGTTTGTAAACCATTAGGTTTGGGCCTGAATACACTGTTTGACAGATGCTTCCAGCCTCGTAGGTTTTAAACAACAGTTTTCACTTGCCAAAATTCTCACTTCATTATTATGAACATAACATGAGTGGTAGCAGCTGGTTCAGGTAAGCTAGCAATTCTCATCCACACCTAACAGTGAATCTTAAATTCCAAGCCACCTTCTCAGAAAGTTAGAAGAAATTTAGATGAGTGATTTGAAGTCCTTTTGTGGTTTCAATTTCAAAATATTGTTCAAACACCATTATTAAATTTCCAAACAATCCAACCACAAAAATACCCAAACTTGAACAACTTACAAATAATTTATTTTGCTACCCTATTATATAAAATCCAAATTTTAGAGTGTCCAGAAAAATCTATTTCATTATGATGGTATATATAAAGAGAAGGACAAAAGCCAGAAAAACCAATGGTCTAGAGACTGGAAAGGTGCACATGTTACCCTGAAATCTGGCGTATTGGGCAGGCTTGAGAAGACAAGACAAAGAGTGTGTCCTCATGTACTACCTTTCTCTGAGGCCAGACTACTGTAAAAAATTGGCTCAATAGAATAGGAGAAGCATACACTTAAAAAAAAATCCGGGTTGTTAGAACTGACCTTGGAGAAGGATAGCTGATCTTGGTACAATCAAACCAAAAATAAGACAAAAATACCTAAAAGTATGCTAAAGAGGATAGATAGGTAGAAAAGAAGACATACAAATGGCCAACAGTCACATGAAAAAAATGCTCAACATCATTCGGCATCAGAGAAATAAATACGAACGAAAACTACAATGAGATACCACCTCACACTGGTCTGAATGACTAAAATTAACAAGTCAGGAAAGAACAGATGTTTGCAAGGATGGGGAGAAGAGGGAACCCTCTTGTACTGTTGGTGGGAATGCAAACTGATACAGGTACTCTGGAAGAGTTTCCTCAAAAAGTTAAAAATAGAGCTACCCCATGACCCAGCAATTACATTCCTAGGTATTCATCCAAAGGATGCAAACATAGTGATTTGAAGAGGCACTCACACCCCAATGTTTATAGCAGCAATGTCCATCCACAGGAGCCAAAATATGGATGGAGCCCAGATGTCCATCAACAGATAAGTGAATAAAGATGTGGCATATATATACAATGAAATATTGCTCAGCCATCCAAAAAATAAAATAAAGTCTTACTATTTGCAATGGCATGGTTGGAACTAGAGAGTATTATGCTAAGTGAAAGAAGTCAATCAGAGAAAGACAATTATCATATGATTTCACTCATATTGGAATTTGAGAAACAGAACAGATGAACATAGGGGAAGGGAGGGAAAAATAAAATAAGATGAAATCAGAGAGGGAGACAAACCACAAAAGACTCTTAACCCAAGGAAACAAACTGAGGGTTGCTGGAGGGGAGGTGGGGGGATAAGGTGGGGGGGATAAGGGGGGGATAAGGTGACTGGGTGATGGGCATTAAGGAGGGCATTTGATGTAATTAATGAACACTGGGTGTTATGGGCAACTGATAAATCACTAAACTCTACCTCTGAAACTAATAACAAACTATATGTTAACTAATTGATTCAAATAAACAAAGGTAGACAATTAGAATCAAAAGATTCTTAATTGACAATTAAAATATAGTAAATAGTAGGGTCTGACAGTGATAGGATCCCTTTGCAGTTAAACAAGACTCATGTCAATAGATTTAGTTTCTTTCCTGACAAACTTTGTCTATTTTCACATTGTTATATCTGCCAATCCTAGTTCAAGAACTCAAATTGTATACGTTTTTTTTTTTCTAATCTCTTATTGTTATTTACCACTAATGTGTAATTTTTTCAGGTCTGGTTATGTGTAGAGTACAGCCAAAAAGGAAGAATACGCTGGATTGTTCCTAAAACATAAGTAACCAGGTCCCAAGACATTTAAGGAATTAGAGAGAAAAACACATGCTTTGTGTGAACTGTATTCAGATGGGAAAGAATTATTGCAATAGTATGTTTTTATTCTCTCCATGGATTGTCTACTTAGAGTCTTGAGTTAACTTAATGAACATATTTCTTATTTCATATTTCTACAATGACATTTGATTAGAGACATTTGTGATGTGAGATAATGATCTATAAGCTCTGTCTCTCTGTGTATATCTATATCAATGACAGATGGTCACATAAGCAGCAATATAAGTGAGTGGTTACAATCTAATTGTTCATAGTCATTCTTCTTGCTCATGTCTTTCCTTGTACAGTTCATCATCTATGTCAGATCATTCACATTTTTCAGTAATGGGCTATTCAATCAAACAGGCCATGTACTCAGATTATAAGGATTTTTAAAATTTATAAAAATATAAATTACAGCCTATGATATATTAAAATATCTATTTTTAAAGTCACATAAAAGTAATTTTTATTTATATGAAAAGCTTAACATTAAAGCATATTGTTAGTCATTGATCATTTTTTAGCAAATCACTGAAAGTACTGCTACTTAGTAGATTTTTATTTCAAAACCTGTGGGATATTGTTAGCCAAGACACATATCAATTCTGATTCCAATCTGTCTCAATAATGGTAGCTCTCACTTTTGGATTTATGACTTCATGAAATAAAACATACTTTTACAGAGTCAAGTGAAATAAAATAAAAGCCATATTTTTTGCTGTATGGCCACAAATTAAAGGACAATTCTGAGACTAATACAGTTCCAAATTTCAGGGAAACTATATATTTTTTTGTAATTCTCCCTCAGCTCAGTAAGTTCCATATCAATTTTAGCATCTGGTTTATGTTTCAAGCTCATTGGGAAGTTTTTCCTCCATGCATCTTCACTGAAGAAATGTAAATCATAATATTTATCAATTTCTAAATCACTTTCAAACTTGTGATTTCCATTGACTTTGTGGGAGTTACATGAATGATTTTTCTTCCCTGATGATAGGAAGAGAATCCCTACAGAGCTTAGGGCAAAACTTAGGAGTCATGGTGTCTGTTATCTGCAGTAGAGATTCACAGGGACATGGAAAAATGGGAAGGATATGACCTGGAATTGATGTCTTGGTCAAAGCCAAAAGAGTTGTTCCAAACAGGTTGTTAATACGGATGAATGAAAGAAGCCATTCAGGAGGAAGGGGGGATTCAGGATATAGAGGAAGAGTAAGAACAGCCCACTGGTAGGCAATATCATATGTTAATTGAAGAGACCAGGTGCCAAACTTGTGGGAGGCTTGTAGTATATTTTCACATATATTTGTGTTTACTAGTCAAGCTCAATAAGAGATCACGATTCCATCTACATTTTGCTCCTTCTAGGCAGTTTGAGTTTCTTCTAAATATCCCATAAATTGGTAGAGATTAATTGCACAACCATGAAGGGATAGGCACTCATAATCCATTACCTAATAAGATACTGAAATTCAGAGTATATGCTTTCCTGTAGTACAGTGAACACTGGGAACACCGATTTCCATTTAAAATTGAATAAATTGCCACAAATTTTCTTCCCTTTCATATTATAATTGCCTTATCTAACTGGACTCACTGTTCTCAAGGCTTAGATTGACTTTCTCAATCTCAATTTCAATCAATTTAGGATCTCTGATTAATTCATGACAACTAAATTAGTCTGATATTTTTAGTTTTCTTAATTAGGTTTGGTTTCAGTTTAGTTTTGTTGCCCTAAAATTCTTGAATCTCAGGCAGATTTTATTTGATACTTAAGTTAGATGTGAATCTTCTTTAGAGTTAGTTAGAAGAGTGGTGCTTAAAAAGCCATTTGCAATGTTCATAACTAGTTAATGCTGCTAGAACGTAAAGCTCCCAAAGATTCAAGTTATATCTTGCCTTAGAAAGTTACTAAATTGCATCTTTTGAGGGTTAATGTTTTAGATGAATATAGGTCGTATTTAAGAAAATTCAAAATTTTTATTTTATTTTGTTTTATTTTTGAAACTTTAAAAATTTTAAATTTACTCTTGAGTTGGCCATTTTCAGAAACTTTTCTGCTCTGTAGTTTAAGGTTTCATTAATTTCTAAAACCCCTTTTATTATTTGCTTCTACCATGTCTTTCTTATCTTGGTTCTTATCATTCTAGTATCTGTTATACTCAGAATGGATGATTAGAATTTTTTCTCCATAGGGTTTATATTTTCTAAAATAATTTTCATCCTTTTTGCCCTTAAAAACTTTTCTTCAGTTTCACTAAAGGGAATTTTCTGCAGTATCCAGTCTGCTGTTCATTGCCCTTTCTTAGGTTTATGTGAACAATTTAGTTTTTACCTTTATGAGATTTGACTTTTCTTAACTTCTTCCTTTTGATATTTGACATATATTTTTGGGAACCTAAATTAGACACTTTATAAAATGAGCTTTTCATCTTGTAGTAAATCTATTTTAGGAAAGGCATTTCCTCTGCTTCCTCCAGATGGTCTCCTTTTGACTTACTGTATCTTTTCCATATCTTTCAGAGGAAGCCCTACTCTGCCAACTCTTGGTTTGTTGGGGCCATCTGCTCTAGACGGAAGCTCATCCACACTTATTTTCTGTTTGCTGTGGCTGACTGCCCCATATCTTGCCCTTATTCCTCTTAGCTGTGGTGTATTAGTGGTGTTCTTTCAGGGTCTCCTATACCTATTTCCTAGATAATTTCAGATTATGGAAAGTCACAGATCGGCCTTCTATACCACCTTTACTACAATAGAAATTTTCAAGTGTTTGGCAAATGAGTGGCATTTTTTCCTCATTTCCAGCATTGATATTGGCATATGAGTTTTATACTCTAGTCATTTCCATGGCAAATGGGAATGGAGAGGAGTTGAATGTCTGTACTCATGGATTTTCTTTTTCCTCTTAAAAACACTATTTTTAAGTTTCCATAAAGTTCTGTCTCCAGTCATAGCACCATTGAGAACTCATTGAGAGTCTGATCTCTCCTTATTACTGCCTCTTTTCCCATCCCTCCTGGTTTGAATTATCACTGAAAGTTCATAGAAGCTGTGGCATTCCTACGCTGGTATTCTTCCTTCAAGCATTCTCTAATCCCTTCCTAATAGCAGTAGCATATTTCTTCTACCCTCAGTCTTCACTTCCCCTTACAGATACTCAGGGTTAATTTTATACTGGTGTATAATTATGGAGAGAATGTAGTCATCAGAGTATTTGACTCACATCAAGTGTGAGTTTAGAAGGCAATTCCTTCATAATAAGGGGCCAGAGAGGTTGGGGGTAGGGGAGATCCTTCTCCCTCACTGAGAGAGCAGGGGAGATCTTGACCCTGTAAAGAATACTTCTTTACATGGATATAATCCAGTTTTAATCTGTTCTGTGTGATTGAATAAATTGCTGTCAGAAGATTTATTCTACTTCTATTTATAGCTCTGAAGTGACTAAAGGACTGAGAATCCAGGGACATATAAAATCTTTAGAGCCTGGAAAAGTAGTTGGTGGCATTTTATTTAAAATCAATATTTTAGTCTCTTTTTCTTTTGAGTCTTTTAAAGATCACACATGTTTGATGATTTGAGGGTTGCCTGAAGCATTTTTTTTAAAAAACCTGTTTCTACAAATAATAATCCAAAGCAATCAGGCTTTAATTTATTCTATGATTACCCAATTGCTCTTCTTGTGCCTGCATCCTAGCTAGCTTCCTACAGACTTCCTCAGTGTCTTAGATTAGTTAAAAATTAGTCACAAAAGCAGAGGAATCTGAATGTTGTGAATATATCTCTCTTAAAGCCATGACAAAACTCAACAAAACCTCTGCCAGTGAAAGTATACTTGACAAAGAGAAGCAGATAGCCTAATGAGGACCAAGAGGATGTGATTCTACATGCAACACGTTTGGAGGAAGAACACCTGTACCAGGTCATAGCCTAGCCTAGTGCCCTGATGAGAAAGGCTGACAATGTGGGAAGTAGGTAACTGGATAAAGCAAGAATTTCCTCATGTGCTAATAGAGTAGAGCTGATGCCTCTGCCATTCTCTAGTCCAGAGTCGTAAGGGTAGAGAGCCTCAGATTCAAGCTTGTATGACTGGATCAATTTCTTGTGGAACATCAGAGCAAAAGAGGCTGCAGCAGAGTGAGTTATGTGTAGTACCATCTCTTTTATAGTCCACTCGCTTGTACCCCTATCTCTTTCATAGTTGTTGCCACGCTTATTTGGTTTGATAAATAACCAAAGTGAAAAAAAACCTTAGCAGAATCTGAATCTATATTCTGAAAAATCTTTGAGCTTGCATGAACTTGTGTTGTCTGGTCTGGCTGAAAGTCATACAGACAAGACCAGTTTTTAATGAAAACTTTTTATCCTGACTATTCACCAGCAATTTCATTAAAAAGGTTTGAGGGCAAAATTAACCATTTTACCAGAGTACCAGATTTGTCTTTCAAATGTAAACACTAATTTATGATCTGAGATTGACAAGCTTACATCTGCAAAGTGCTGAAGATTGTTATTTTGGGGTATAAAATATCTCATTAATCAGAATGTTAAATAATCCACACAGTACTTATATAATGTGTTATTATTTATCAGTCTTGAGCAGCTCTATTTCCAAAGGGGAAAAACAAAATAATTTCAACCAAGTGAGCATAATATTAATGACAGCAGTATTATAAATAAATTTAAAATGATGCCAGAAAGCATGTGACAATAAGAAAAACACCAATTCTTGTTGATTTTTCCCTCTAAATGTGCAAAACATGCTGCTATACTTTTATCCACAGATTTTGAAATTTTCTCAAGACACGAGCCAACCCCATGTCAACAAAGGATGGGTACTTGGTTTGGTGCAGTTAAAAGATTTTTACAATTCTACAATGGAAATCTGCAGGAAACCAAGAAAACTGGCAATTCATCAAACAATCTAACTGAAGGGAAAAAACAAACAGGGTGTCGATGAACCACTGAAAAGAATGCTATTTTTTTTCTATGTAATATTAACATAGTGGTGATTTTAGGGCCCTATAATATGAATATCAGGCTCCTTTTCATAAACTCTCTTTGGACTAGGAATTATTCCAATATGATGGTGAATACCCCCTTTACATCTCTCCTCATAATTTAACTTGGAGCCCGTGTCCCTAAGCAGCTGTATTGTCATTCTTCAGATAGGACAAACAGACAGGGATACTGTCAGAAACAGGGGTTCTTAGTGTGACACCACTCAATCTTCCTGGGCAGAGAGAATCGTGTTTCCAGTTTGAAGTTCACTGTTTTGACACATGTTAGCAGAGTATGCTATGAAGATGAGCTATCGTTTTATACATAATTACATTGACTTCTAAGGCCTATTCTGCTGATATGAACACCTGAAAAGTAAGTTGCTATTTATGATGAGTCTTGACACCAGAATGTATTGGGCCAAGAAATAGATCTTGCAATCTCAATATTTTCCTCTAGTGCTTTATCCAATGGATACTATTCTAAAAGAGAGATTGTTATGTAACTGTCAAATGCCAAATTCACAATCAGTCATGTTAGCTTATGTGGATTGATTCTAGGATGCCCCTTAGGATTTTTAGTTGTGTTGTGTAGCAGTTTATGTCCTAAAAATATATCGATACAACATATTCCCAATCTAAATCCTAGCAGTATTTTTTCTTGTAGAAGTCATCTAGCTGATTATAATTTCATATGGAAATGCAAAGGAACTAGAATAGCCAAAACAGGTTTGAAAAAAGAATAAGTTAGAAGACTCACAAGTCTGATTTTAAGGCTTACTACAAAATTATAGTAATCAAAGCAATGTGGCATTGGTGAAAAGATAGACAATCAACAGTAGAATTGAAAATCAGAAATAGACCCCTATACATTTGATCAATTGATTTTTGGCAGAGGTGCAAAGGCAGTTTAATGGAGAAAGTATAGTATTTTCATCAAAAGATGTTAAAGCAAATGGACAAGGCAAAAAAAATTAACCTCTACCTATACCTCATAATTAATACAAAAATTAAGACAGATCATAGACTTCAATGTAAAATCTAAAATGATCAAATTCCTAGAAGAAAATTAAAAAAAAAAATTGTGACTTTGGGCCAGGCAAAAAATTCTTAGATAAGACACTAACTAAAAGCATCAAAAGAAAAACTGATAAATTCGATTTCATCAGAATTAAAAACTGCCTTGCAGAAGACACTGTTACAAGAATGAAAAGATAAGCCATAGGTTTCATGAAAATAATTGCAAAATACCTACTTAATGAAACACTTTTATCCAGAACATATAACTCTCAGAACTCAGTTAAGAAAACAAAGAATCCCATTTTCAAAATGGGCAAAAGATATGTACAAATACATTACCAAAGAAGATACATGGATCACAAATAAGCACAAGAAATGATGGTCAACATCATTAGTCATTAGGGAAATTAAAACCACAATGAATTATCACTAAAACTATTTGAATGGACGAGATTTTTTAAAATAAGAACTGACAGTACCAAGTGTGCGCAAGCATTCTGAGCAAATGGAGTTTTTGTGCATTGCTGGTGGGGCTATAATATGTTATAACCACTATGGAAGACAGTTGGCCAGTCCTTTTTAAAGTAAACATACACTTAACCATATAACCTAATAGTCCTACTATCAGGTAGTTACCCAGGAGAAATAAAAGCTCACGTTTACAGAAAAACTGATAAGTATTGATAGCAATTTAACCATAGTCACGAAATACTGGAAACAACTCATATGTCCTTCAACTAGTGTATGGAGAAACAAATTGGAACATTCATAAAATGGAATTCTATTCAGCAGTGAAAAGGAATGCACCATGTATTCATTGAAGAATATGGGTGAGTCTTAAATGTGTTTTGCTAAGTGAAAGAAGTCAGGCCCAAAAGGCTACATACTGTATGATTCCATTTATAAGACATTATGGAAAAGGCAAAGCTATGGAGATAGATAACAAGTGGTTACCAGGACTTGGGAGTGAGGACAGGGTTTGGCTACAAAGGGACTGACTTGGGGAAATGTTTAGGGGTGAAGCAGCTGTCCAGTGTCTTTGTTATGGTGGTAGTTACACAGCTGTATGCATTTGTCAAAATTTATGGACCCATACACCAAAAACAGTGAGTTTTGCTCTATGTAAATTGTAACGTGAAAAAGAAAGAACCGGCGCTTGCCGCTTAAAAACAAATCCTATTGTAGTGCCTTAAGGATAAGGACCCTGGCTTCTTTTTCATCCTAGTCCCACACAGTGAATGTGTATATGATTAATGCTTATTTAAAGCAAATTTCCTCTACATCAGGTTATAGTAAGATTTCTGTAGTCAAAAACTTCTGTGTTCTTGAGACCAACTGGATTTATTTTTTACCAGAGATTTTTTTTAATACACATAGGAAAAGAAATAAATAAAAGAGATCATTCATTAAAGCATCCCCAGAGCATCCCCCGGAATTGTTTTGTCTCATGTAACAAAGGAAGACTTTATTTTATAATGTGACTGCATAAATAGGAGCTTTTCCCCTCGAATGAACCAATATTTTTTTTTTAAAGAAGGCAGAAATAACAGAAGAGAAATACAGGCGACCCTTTAAAGTGTGTTTTCCCCCCCTACATTTGAAAATCTGACAGCCCCTCGCCTCCAGCACCTCAGCTGCACAATCAGGACGCAGAAGGATTATTAACGAGGGCGCTCCCATTCTGTTTTCAAACCCACATAATACCGGTTAAAAAAAATAGCTTTGCTGAAAGAATATTATACATCTTTCTCACCATACATGGAGATTTCTGACAGCCAGATCCAAAAAAGTACAACACTCTGTAGTCTATGTCAACCAGAATGACTTTTCTTTACATAGAATCAAGAAACTGCCCCATTTCCCCCAGAGACTTTCCCAGACTAATAATCCCTAAGTCAATTGTGTCAGGGGAAGCTACAGCTTGCTGTGGGATTCAGCTGTAGTTAATATAAAGAAATGCTACTGTTGTTGCTGTACTTATGGTGGTGACAATCTAAAAAGTTCTCATGACAGCAGAAATGACACTTTTGACATGCTATATATAGAGACAGAAGTGTACAATTTAGAATCTGCAATGGATCGTGACTCAGTCTGCTTGTTCTCACACTTTGTATTGTTTCTTGGCACTACTGTGTGCCTTAAAGCACACACCAGTTCTGCCAGTAACAGACCTCCGTAGCTGATCCTCATTATCACCATGGCACAGAATCAAACCCCTATTCAGTTCTCTCTGCTTTTAAGAAAAGTATCTTTTAAGCTTTACATCAATGTCATGTCAGAGATCTAGGGAGCTCCCTGCTTATGGATTTGCCCTCTTGAATGGAAAAGAAGGAATGGATTAGGCAATGCTTATGAAGCAACAAATGAAAGCTCCTGGGCCTAACATTTACTGCACTGGACCAACCAATATCAGGGAAAACAATCTTCTGCCTCTGGGCAATAACCTTCTGTAACTCAGGAACACTCATGTTTTCCATTCTTCTCTACAACCTTAACTCTTTACTGTGAGGGAATGGGAAGAAACTCTTCCCATTTTCCTTTGATCTGAAAGGCCATGCATATTCTTTTTGTCATCCTGATTGCCTTTAGAGTAATGGAAAAATTTCTGAGTAATGGAAAATGTCCTGAGGCCATGATGGTTCCCGAGAATAAAAAAGGAGAAAATGTGATGGAAGAGAGAAGGCAGTAGAGGCCCAGAGACAAGGTAGGAAGGAAAGAGGTTGAAGGGAGATAGTTCCATCCCTGTCTGGACAAACCAGGGTATGCTAACTTTGACACTTTCACAATGTCCACAAAGCCTTTATATAAATGTACTCTGCTCAGCAGCTAACTCTGCTGCCTTCTGGATAATTCAGGGTTCTGCTTTTCTCCAGCTTCATTACTTACCTCCAAGACATTTCCCAAAGAGAGGACATTTTTTCTTTATGTTCCATCCCACATTATATGATACCACAACTTTCCTATTGCCACCAAGAATATTCTTTCGCTTGCCTCAGGGTTGCAACATATAAGCATCCATTTACATATACACACACATGCACATATAAACACACACAGTGGATTGAGTGAACCTATCTGTACACCTTTATATCCCATATTTTTAAAAACTCTTAGCTTGGGAAAAAATGGTAAAATTTAGATATGTTTTTGTGTTTCCTATGTATGCATTCTTGAAGCTCTTTTTAAAATTGAGCAATATGGGGATCCCTGGGTGGCTCAGCGGTTTAGCGCCTGCCTTTGGCCCAGGGTGCGATCCTGGAGTCCCGGGATCGAGTCCTGCGTCCAGCTCCCTGCATGGAGCCTGCTTCTCCCTCCTCCTGTGTCTCTGCCTCTCTCTCTCTCTGACTGTCATAAATAAATAAATAAATCTATCTTTAAAATTGAGCAATATATGTAATTTGTTTTGTTCTAAAGTTTTTTACAAAATGAAAAAAACTAGTTTTGTTTATTGATAAACATGCTCATTTCTAAAAATCAAGATACAGCAAATAATAATAAAGAAAAATTTTAAGATACAGTCATTTTATACTATTGTCTTTTAGTATATTATCTCTTTGGCACTTTGTTTCATTTCATATGCTGTGAACCTTTTATTTTATTTTATTTTTAAAGATTTCCTTATATATTTGAGAGAGAGAAAGAGAAAGAAAGGGAGAGAGGGAGCATGCATGGGGAAGGAACAGAGGGAGAGGAAGAGAAAGAACCACAAACAGACTCCCCACTGAGCATTGGGCTTGAAGCCTGGATCCCAACAAGGGGTTTTATCCTAAGATCCCAAGATCAGGACCTGAAATGAAATCAAGAGTCAGATGCTCAACTGACTGCACCCAGATGCCCCATATGCTGTGAACCTTTTAGAAGGTATATTGGGATTGGACAGTATATGCTGCAGTCACCAAAACCCCAAATCTTAGTTATTCAGTACTAAAAAATGTTAGTTTTTGTTTATGTCACGTATCCCAAATGAGTCAATGGAGGGCTCTCTCTGTACCACACATTCCCTTAGGGACTCAGGCTTCACCATCTTGCAGCTGCAAAGTAAGAAATGCTCTGCCTCCTTGATTTTCAAGTTAGGAGAAGAAAGAGATTAGAAAATCTTACAGGGGCTTTTAATTGCCTCAGTTTGGAAGAGGAACACTGGACTTCCACATTTCAGTGGCCAGAATAAATCACATGATTCTACCTCACTGCAAAGTATGACAGGAGATAAAAGGAGCAAATAAAATGTTTAGTATGCATTACTGACACATTACTGTCTCTGCCATATCATTTCAATAAATATGGATCTATTTTCATGATCTTTGGTGGTTAACGAATTTTTTAAATGGATATATCATAATTTGTTTAATCAACTATAATTGAACATTTGGATTGTTTTGATTCTTCGCAACTCTAAATGACTCTGTGACAAACGTCCTTTTCTATCTAAATCTTTTGAGTACTTTTCTAATTATTTCCTTAGGATAAATTTCTATAATTTGAATTGCTGGGTCAAGGCATTTATACAACCTATGTTTCTAGTACAGAATGTCAAGTACAGGAATTCATTCCTTCAGAATGGATGTTCAGATTTACATTGTCACAGCAGTAATGAATATATTCATTACTTCATACCTTCATCAACAATATTATTTATTTTGTACTCTTGTCAGCAAATGGGGATGGGGAAAAGAACTTCATTGTTTTAATTTTTATTTATTTGATTCTTTGACTTATGCTTTGAAATGCTGCATTGTTCTGGGAGAAATAACTCAGACAATCCAGGAATTTAAGAATTTGTTTTTCAAACAATTTGTTTGAAATGAGAAAAATTAAGTAATTTACATATAAATTATTATGATAAAAATATTACCTTTTTAAATTATGTAATAAATAATTCATCTACTTATATCTGAAAGGCAGATCAATCCAGTTTGGGGTAAGTATTTTATAATTTCAGAAGTTTTGCCAGTATTTCCCTACCAAAAGTAAGTAAAATATTGCCAATTTTGAAGAACAAATTTTGCAGATATTTGCTGCAATAATATATAGAAATCATTGATCATTTGTCTCCCAAACAATATTATTAGAATTTTTAAAAATGAGCTGGATAGATGGAATCAGCATTTTGGGGAGGTCTGTGAGTTAACTGTTAAAGTATATTGGAATATTATAAAGTATATTGCAATATATTATTATAAAGTAGATTATAAATATAAGCTGATAAGATTATAAATATGACCTTGATAAGACCATAAAAATCATTATTCTATGAAAGAAAAGCTCACTTTGGTTAAATTTTCAAAAAGTATATAATGTATAGAAAAATCATATTGCACACAAAGAACAAAGTAAGAATACTGGATCTTTGGTAAATGAATTTAAGTGAATGTTCCTAAGTTAACAAGCACATTGTGGGCTTGAAGAGAAAGTAAGTTTTGGTCCCATCTGCTTTTCTTCACTATTTTATGAGTCCAATGTTCACATTTCTCATTGACTTTATGAGGTAACTTCATCGTGTTTATAAACCAAAGAGAAGAATCTACCACCTTTCATTGTTTCTATGTCATACTGTTTCTTGGTTCACGTTTTCATGCTTCTGAAATCAAGATGCATTTTAGTGTCGCTGTTAGCTAGGCAGCGGTGAGGGCTTTTAGTCACTGTCAGCATATGCATGTCAAAGCTTAGAGGATGGTAAAGCACTTGGAAGAATGTCTTGGACAAGACATTTCCTCTTAGGAATGATGTATCATGCTTTTGATAGCACAGAGTATAATATTTTGTGGGAAAACAACATCAATCCTGAGTATGTGAGAAATTGGACTGTGAGTGCAAAGTTTTAGTAAACCTCATTTAATTTACTAGCTAATGTTTTCCTTCCCATGTAGGCTGAAGAATGATATATGGTGAATATCTACTTGTGTGATAAAGTGCTCTATCCTAATTTAATGGTAGCATTTTTTTCTCTTTGCAAGTGATGATATCTTAGTGCCGAAAAAACAGAGATATTTTAAAATAGATATTATAAAATGGAGTCAATGATACAGAGAATAAAAAATGAGAGATGGAATGAAGACTTGAAGATGGGGTGAAGATACTGGAAGCGGTTAAAGAGGATAAGATCATTGACATAAATAGAGGAGTTACCATGGAAAAGAAAGTGAAATTCTTTTTGTGTTGGAAGGAAAGACGCTAATGAGCTTTCTTCCTTTTACTGTTCCATGATTCCTTCTACCTACCTCCCCCTCATGCCACTGCAGAAATCCAAGTCAGTTGATATAGAGGAAGTGATTATCCTGTGGCACATTGGCAATGAAGACTGAATAATAAAAGCTGACATTTATTGAACACATGCTATCTTCCAGGCATTGCATTAGGTACTTAATATGTAGATCAGAAGAAAAAAATTGAAAGTGCATCTGTTTGAAGGTCATAACTTTGAAAGTTTAAGTCAAGGTTTGGGAGGTTTGTCAAAGGCATTTTGAAGGAGGAGGAGGAAGAGAAGAAGAAAGCAGAAGTGAAGGCAAAAGCATGGTAGTTAAGATTCTCTTTATGCAACAATTTTAATAGACAATCTGTAGATTCCATGGCTCTAGTGTTCTACAGAAGATATCAGGACGTACTGATGTAAAGTTATCTGTGGGAAAATATTCAAAACTGGAGTAACTTGGAAAAATTTGAATAGCTTTCATGGGAAATAAAAATAAATAACATTTGTAGAGCATGTCTATAGACCAAGCAGTGGGCTAAGTGTTTTACATTCATTCTTTCATTTACTTACAAGGAATTAATTGTTGGGAGGCAGTATAGTGAGGTGCCATAGAGCATGGGTCTTGGAGATTTAAGATTCAGCTCTGCTATGTGTTACATATGTGGCCTTGATCAAGTTATTTATCCTCTTGGTCCCTCATCTGTAAAATAGAGATAATAGTAGCACCACCTTTATTTTTTTTTATTTTTTTTTAGCACCACCTTTATTACATTGTTGTAAGGATCAAAAATGTTAATTGTAAGGGGCTTAGAAGAGTGCCATTATTTTCACCTTTTTATACATTAGAAGATTAAGACTGAAAAATCTGTGTGGGGCACCTGGGTGGCTCAGTTGGTTAAGCGTCTGCCTTCAGCTCGGGTCATGATCTCAGGGTCCTGGGATCGAGCCCCAAGTCGGGCTCCCTGCTCAGTGGGAAGTCTGCTTATTCCTCTCCCTCTGCTGCTCCCCCAGCTCCTGCTCTCTGTTGTTATCTGCCTCTCTCTTTCTCAAATAAATAAATAAATAAATAAAATATTTAAAAAAAAAGAAAAAGAAAAATCTGTGTGATAGGTACGGTGATAAAATCCGTGTTTGAGGTTAGGAAATCGAGTCATGTACTTAGTGAATAGCAGAGCTGTGACATGTTCTTATGTCTCCCTGATGCCAAATCTTATACTGCTTCCCTAATGTGGTTGGCATTCAGTTTGAGATGAGACCAATTGCTGGACAACAGAGTAGACCGAGATGAATAGCATAGATTTTTAGTCAAATCACTCAATGCATTTGGTGATTTAAACTTCTGCAGACTCTTTGAGAAAGTGATGAATATGCAGGTAATATTTGTGTGTGCGTATAAATTTATATATTTTTCTCTTTATATTGTATATATGTGTATTTATGTTATAATTGCAGTATGGTAAACTTGAGACAAAACACAAAAAGCATAATTAATTAAGAAAAATGGATATATCAGTGTAAAAATGTCTGCCTGATAAGTCACAACAAAGTTATAAGGCAGACACCATATAGAGAGAAGATATTTACAAACCTGTGCAGTTGTAATCATAGTATTCAGAATATATAAAGAACTCCTACAAATAAGTATGACAAAAAAATAAAATCTCAAAAGGAAATTGGGTAAAATATATGAATAGACAATTCACAAAATAGGGAAACCAAATGGCTAGTAATTATGAAAAGATCCTCCAGTGTGATAATCATCTAGGAGATTTAAATTAAAGTGGGGGGATTTTATTTTCTACCATCAGATTGGCAAATGATCTGACAGCCTAAGTATGAAGTGCTGGTGAGCATGTAGATAAAAAGGAACTACCAAACTTTGCTGCTGAGAATATGAATTCATACAATCCATTTAGAGAACCAATTGCTACTATGTAGTAAAGATAAAAGTACTCATATCCTACAAACCTGTAATTTCCCTTGGAAGTATAGGCATCCATAGAGAGTTCTTGCCCATGTGTAGACATATGTGTAAGGCTATTCATACAGTATTATACATAATAGTGAGAAATTGGAAATATCTAATGGAAGAATAGGGAAATAAACTTGAAATACAAATTATTATATAGTTATAAAATGAAGTGCTACAGAGTTAAACTAGTTCACTAAAGTGAACATGTATGTATTTATGCATAAGTAAAACACAATGTTGAGTGATTAAAAAGCAAATTTCAGAATATGTACAGCATGAGTACATTTATGAATGATTAAAAGAACATACAAAGCAATATCATGTATTATTTATACATAGATTTATATATATAAAGTGATCTAGAAGCATATATAAGATCTAGAAGTATACAAATTAAATGATCACCTCTGGGGAGGGAAAGTGGGGGATGATTTGAGGAAGAGTAACAAATATTGATTCAAATTTTTCTGAAATGCTCTATTTTTTTAGAAAATCTGAAACAAAGTGACAAACTACAAACATTTGTTAGTTATAGAAAGTGAATACTACGGGAATGATTGTGGTGTGTGTGGGGGGGTGGGGGTGGAGGTGCGCACGTTTTTACTTTTTTTTTTTACATGTTTCCTCCAAAATATTTAATGGGAAACCAGAGTTTCCAGGAGGTCACTGCAATGGGAGATGGTATTGTTGATTGAACAGTATAGATTTCAAAAGAGTGGCTCTAAAATGCTTCCCTCAACCCTGCTACTATATCAGATTACTTTCTCTTCTCTCTAGATTCTTTTACAAACAAATACATGTGTTAATTTGGGAGTTTAACCCCTTGACCCCATGACATAGCAACGTGGATTAATTTTCCAGATTAGCAGAAAACACTGCAAGCCTTCAAGGAAAGAGACAGAACAAGATGAGTAATTGCAATCAGTACCCAAATTGAGATCATTCTCAACAATTTCTATGTGGATACGATTCAACACAATATGTAAACTGTAAGATTTAAAAGTAAATGCCCAGAGTTTCAGTATGTTGGGGTTGAGGATTCAGCAGGGCAAGGCATAGTGGTGTGTATGGACTGGCCTCAGGTTGGGGAGGACCTTGTGTGGTTGAGCCAGAGAACATTGCTACTTGAAGAACTGGTGATAGTCCTTACATTTGAGCCAAAGCCAGTCATGCTCCCCAATATCTGACCTCCCCCGGAACTGCTTGACTTTTTCTTTGTTTTCAATACTGGTATTGGGTTGTTGCTTAGCTGATCACTCAGCATTTATTGATTCTCCCTTACTCTTCATGGAATACTGTACCTAGTGGAGCGGATACAAAAAAATAGAAACCACTTAGAAGAGGAGTGGAATAACTATATTAAAAATCCCTTCATTAACAGTATTAAAAATTTTTTGATTAGTTTTTTATACTCCTCTATGCCATCATAACTTGTGAATCAACAAATAAAATTCCTTGGCATAGGACTTCTCAGGTGAGCAAATTTTAGGCTTAGATTTTGTGGGTAAAATTATTTTTTTCTTTCTTGCAATTAACCTTTCTCAACAGAGATGCCTCACTTCAGGTATGTAGTGACTTCTGCCCAAATTCCCATGAATTTTATAAGTTTTCCATAAGGCCGACTATGGAATATTTCCAATGTTTCAGTTTCCTTCTTTCAGACTTTGATTTTTTTTTCCTTAAAAGAATACATTTCCACAATGACGTGGAAATGCTACTTCAGCTCATGTGATGTATCACTCAGAAAACCTTTCTGAGCCTTAATAACGTTTTCACTTCTGTTTGCCACTGTGGGGTATGGTGCCGACATGCTTAGAAAGTTTGTGGTCTTTCCCAGCACCTGCTTTTTTCAAATATGCAATTGAATTTTTCACAGTTGAACTCTAACATTTCTCTCCTAACTGAGCGAAGTTTCACAACACATTTGAAATATTTCTGAGGCTGGGCATATGTTCCTGTTTATCCAACACAAAGCTGAGGCCTCTTTGAACTTTCATCTCCTGATAATGTGCCTCATATTTTAACATCATAGCACTCTAAGATTGGAACTGTTTGGAGGCTTTTGTGCTTTCCAAAGGATTTTCGCCTTTTTCTTTTGGCAATTTTTCTCCTTCCTCATTTTAAACAGCTGCTTAAGGGCTGCAGTAGAGGAGCACGTTGGTGGTCAGTGCCAATAAACTTTTTGATACGTACCCTCTATTTTCTCAGTGGGGAATTCCCTAGGAATCTTTATCTTACACATGTTTAAAATCCTATAAGACCTTTTCATGAGTTCCAGTGCACCACTGTGGGTGTCAGAAGCTCAGTCTATGCCAAATGGCTTTGTTTCCCCAAGCTGAACCCCTTTATTTCTTTTCTCAGATGCATTTCCAGTCCCCCGCTTTCTGATGTGTTGCTTCCCACAGGTCATAAGAGGCAAGCATAACACAGCCTTATCTCCATAAGGAGATGTAATGATATAAGTACAAGTTGGAGGTACGAAAATACTAAAATTCATCTTGAACTCTGTCAGGGTTGACTTTTTATCTTTTGTGGATTTTTTTTTTTTAATCTGGCTCAGAGAAACCTGAGAATGACTTTTCTTTGGCTCTTTAACACCTTCTTCACACACCACAAGAATATTATCCAGGATGCATTTGGCCCCCTATCTGCCATGAAACCTTGGTGAGATATTTCCCTGGAGTTCCTCCAAAGCTGGAGCAGCCCACATGGCTTCCTTTGACACCTCTAGGAAAGAAAGAAGGTATTCAAACTATATTTATTGGCTGTTTCCTTGGTTGTCTCCAGAATACTAGCTTTATTTCAGCATTGGTACCTTTTGCTAAGAAAATATTACCTTCTCAATCCCTCTTTTCAGATAGACTTTGACATATTTTCACCTCTTTTTTCTTCTCTTTCTACCCTTCCTTGCACATGAAGTCTTGCACTTGAATTCTAAGGGAATGGATAAAATGATAAAATGTTTAAGACATGGTAATTAATTGGGTTGGACAAAAGCAAAACTTTAGCATTGTTGTTCAAAAGATTAGAATGCCTCATTTTAACAAAATCTACAATAGCATCTCATGTGAGCTTATTTTATTTCAGTCTAATGTTATCTGCACTATTAATTATCTTTGAATTCTTCATAAAGAACAAATTTATGAATCCAAGATATCGTCATAATTAGGCTTATAACTTCCTGGAAATTTACTCAAGTGACTGGGCAAAAATGAACTTTGTAGAATTCTCTTTCTCTGTCTATATTTGAAAGCTTCATTTTTCTTTTGATTTTATTTGTAAATAATAAAATAGCAATTAATTAGTTTTTTATAATACAGATATTCTGAGTAAATAATTGGATCATCTGAAATCTGCTTAAAACCTAGACTATCTGACTGACCTATCTATGTTGGCAATGTTACTTAGATTAGTAAGTAAGGCTTCCTGAAAATTTTAATTAGAAAGATGACACAGTAAATATTTATTTCCCAGGAGATCCAGTGCAGAAGAAAAATCTAATCATAAGGAAATTTATCCTTAGTTTGGTTGTCTAAAATAAAATATTCCTAGGAGTCATATCGACACACATAACTTAAAAAGCCTTAGAATTTCTCTAGATGTGTGGTCAGTGGTCATGTGAAGCAGGGGAATCCTTTTGCTTTCTTCAGTTTTCAATATATTCTGGATTTCTTCTAAGTTGTTGACAGAATGAATTATGTTTTAAGTCAAAAATTTTATGAAGACTTACTAGAAATGGATCAAGGTTTACATTTCAATTTTCTAATAATTATTTAGGGACTATCACTTAACTGATTATCTTCTAATCTTTCTCTTTTCTAATTCATTTGTCACACTTTTTTTTTTGTAAGATTTTATTTATTTATTCATGAGAGACACAGAGAGAGAGGCAGACATGGGCAGAGAGAGAGCAGGTCCCATGCAGGGAGCCTGATGGGGGACTCGATCCCAGGTCTCTAGGATCACACCCTGGGCCGAAGGCTGGCGCTCAACCACTGAGCCACCCAGGCATCCCTGTCACACGTTTGTTACGTACTTATTCATTCAGCCATTAAGTATCTCTCAAAAGCCTAGAAATTCCAACACAAAATAATTTTAAAAATATCTGTTAAATGAAATAAGCTTAAGATTATTTACCTTTACCTTTTCCTATAATTCACATAACTGTGTATCACTAGCAACTCCCAAGGGCTTTTCATTACAGTAAACTACGTATGTGCTATAAAACCACTGGCTGTGTGTACCATACTGCTGCACACAAAATTAGGAAGGGTACCAGAGGTATATGAAAGTCTATCAATTCAAATGATCTTACTAAAAAATATTTGAAAAGAAAATACATGAAAACTGAGAAAGAAATTAAAATTAAGAATTCAAGAATGAAATAGTTATAAGCTAACAGCATTAGTGATTAACATTGTTTTCAGGTAAATATTTCAGTTAAACAGTGGTTCAAAAATTATTGTAATTATAATGTGCAACACAAATGTCAAAATGATTTTTAAGACAAAGCAGTGCATATTCAGAATAATATTTTAGTATAAATGGGTGAAACTAAACATTCAGATTAAGTTAATAAAGATGATGAAGGGCAGTGAGGAAAGGGTAAAAAGAAGTAGTTTACTAAATTCCTTATTTTAAGTGAAGAAAGATTCAAAAGGTGAGTTTATTGTTTATTTTTAGTTTTTAATTGTTATTTTTCAAGTTACAGGAATAGTTTTTAAGGATCACTTAAAAATGGCTTTTACTTACTGATTTAAATTTTTTTCTCTTTATATACTTTTTACTTTTCTATTATTTGTGAAATGAGACAGTTTACATACACTTATTTCAGATATTACTTGTATATGTTCTTCAAAATGAAATTCTAATAGTGCTTTCTCTAAGTACTTGAAACTTTGGATTTTTATTCAAATAGATTCAGTGATGAAATCCAAACCAAAATTTAACTAGTATTTTCTTTTACCCAATAGTCTGACATTAAAGTTGCTATTTACAGGTAAAGTGATCAAACATATTAATAAATCAAGAAGGGCAGGGAATAATTAATTAATTCAAGGGTGATTGTATATATTGGTTTTGTCTATGATATTATTGGAACTTACTTTAAGAACATGAGGAAAAATGAATCTCACTGAGGTGCAGAGAAAGAAGAAGAAGGCCTGACTAGTTCTTGCTGAAAGATTTGGTCACGGTTTGTGTGAGAGAACAGGGGAACAAGCAGCAAGAGCTGGTCGCTAGCAAATTTATATTGTCATCTGAGGCCTAGCATGTCTTCTGGAGATTGTCCTGATTTCCTAGATTCAGTTTATATGTTCTAAAATTAGTCAACTTTCTCTTGTCCACATCACAGAACTTGTAAATGAGTACTAAGCTAGAAGATAGGTTACCCGAGCCGCTTTTGAGTCATTCTCTTACTAATGACAGGAGGGAAATGAACAGTATGTAGGAAAGTACCAAATAAGCATTAATGGCAAGTGACGATCTGCCTTTGCGAAAGCAATAACTTTATTGGGATTTGAGAGAAGACGAAAAAATCCTTGGAGACAAGAACTCAAAATTTTTAAGGAATTTAAGTAAGCTTGCAATTCCACATGCATATGGCCATTTTATTTTTAAAGAGACAACGGGATCCCTGGGTGGCTCATTTGGTTGAGGGTCCATCTCTTGATCTCAGCTCTTTTTTTTTTTTTTTAAGATTTTTTTTTTAAATTTTTATTTATTTATGATAGTCACAGAGAGAGAGAGAGAAAAACAGAGACACAGGCAGAGGGAGAAGCAGGCTCCATGCAGGGAGCCCGACGTGGGATTCGATCCCGGGTCTCCAGGATCGCGCCCTGGGCCAAAGGCAGGCGCCAAACCTCTGCGCCACCCAGGGATCCCTAAGATTTTATTTATTTATGAAAGACACACACACAGAGAGAGGCAGAGACAAAGGCATAGGGAGAAGCAGGTTCCCTGTGGAGAGCCTAATGCAGGACTTGACCCCAGATCCCAGGATCACACCCTGAGCCAAACATAGAGGCTCAACCACTGAGCCACTCAGGCGTCCCCTCAGCTCAGGTCTTGATCTCAGGGTCTTGAATTCAGACCCTATATTGGGCTCCATGCTGGGTGTGGAGCCTACTTAAAAATGAAAAAATAAAAAATAAAACAGGAGACAAGAGGAAATAACTTTTCAAATATATAAGGCATTTGGATTCTTAGTATATATTACCACTTTGAAAAACTTACCTTTATTTACATGTGATAGGAACAATAATGAAATGCTTAAAGATACAGTGCTTAAAAATGAGTTGAGGAATATTTTTAACATATTTGAGCCTGCCAAATTGTGTTTTTGAAATATTTTGAGATAATATAGACAACTAAAAAATGAAAATCTTCATCACTTGTTGAAGAACTGTATCAAAAATATTTTTAAAAGAACATTCCTGCCCATTTGAGAGTGTCTTACATTTTATTTCCAGACAAAAATATGGAAAAAGCACATATTAACTCCAACTTATTGATTGAGTCATTAAATTCAGTGATTTTTTTTTTATCATTGACTATATTAGATGCTAAGGTTCATACTCTTTGCCCTTATGAAGCTGGCACAACAACTACAATAAAAAAACAGTCCCCAGAGTTAAAAAAAAATCTACCTGAAAAAGAAAGTATCCCAAATAATGGCATTTGTGCTGAGGTGCTCACGTTATGGGTGATCTTTTCTTCTTTTAGCTATTTTTTAAGTTTTGTACAATGTGAATATTATCCATAGAGTACCACTGATTGAGATCACTGTGCTAAGTGCTTTATAAACATTGTCTCATTAATCTTAATGATTAATAACAATCCCTGTTTTATACTTGTTGAAACTACGGTTTAAAAAATTAAAAATCATACCTCAGGTACTTATAAAAAAGTACATTGAAACCTGGTTGATTTTACTTTGAATGTTCCCAACCACTGTGAAACATTAGAAAGTCACAGAACTTTTAAAACTGTATTCATCCCCCCAGAATATGATATAATATGTCAAAAGGTAAAGTAAAATAAAATTTTCCTAGAATTTAACTTTGTAAATTACAGTTTTTGCATTAAATGCAGCAATTCCTCATTATCTTTAGATCAATTCAGTTTCCAACACTCCATCCCCTCCCTTTGGGCTAGTGGCAACTTTGCTGTCATTCTCTTTTTTTTTTGCTGTCATTCTTGAAGTTCTTCATCCCCAAGTTTGCACCTGGGATCCAATATTATAAACATGTTTCAAGGGATTCTGAAGATCTTATGGATATTCTTATCTGTTTCGACTGGTTCGTACTGAAATGTCCATTGTCCAAATCATACACTTTTTTCAGATCAGGATAACTCTACAAGCTTTTAAATCAAGGAATCTTTGGGGCATTTGGAAACTTGTAGCTATTCCCCTTTGGGGTATTGCAGACTCTTTGGGGGCATGGTTGGAGAACAGGGAGTAGGCTCCACCCCCCCGTTCAGTCATCCAAACCAGCAGTAAAATGTAAAACCTCAGTTGGTGTTAGAGAGACTACCGTTTTTCCATCTTGTTAACCCTTGTTAGAGGTAAGGTTAACTTGTTCATAACTGACCTCCTGTTGGCTGGCTTCCCAAAGTGCTGAACTCCTGCAAAGCTCCATGGAAAGTGACTATGACCTGACCTATGGTTAAAGGTCACCAGTACTTCTCAGTCTCAAGGCTTGGACCCTAATTCTTTACCCCTTCATGCCAGTGAGTGGGGTGGGGGCAATGTTTTCTCAACTATGAAGGTAATGGGGTGAATTCTTTGCTAATTTACTACATGTAGTCCCAGGTGTAAGGCTTAGATCCCACCCACCTGACTCCCAAGAAAAGAACTGGCATTCTTCCCAACCATGAACACCAGACCAGCTTACAACTGTAGCAACTGTTCTGCATATCATGTTGCTATTGAATCCTGGTTTTTAATCCCCCCAGGGAAGTGGTCGGTATTTTCCTAATCCTGCAATTTAAAAGCATCATAGTGCAAGGATCTGAGTTGGGCTACACTATATTGTGATGTGGTGCCCTAGAGTGCTTGCTGCTTGTTCTTCCCCTTTGAGGATTCCCCAGAAAAGGCCATTTAGGCAAGCCTGGCATGTGAGATGTCTGGCTACTTGAACTTGTTCATATAGTGCTTTGACAAAAAGTATTAAAATTAAAAAATTTTTGCTAATTTCCTGAAGGCCATAAAATGATATACTATGCTTTTAATATCTATTCACTTGGCTATCAGTAGATTTAGCATCTTTCCTTATGTTTATTCCTTATTGGTTATTTTTGTTTATCCTCTGTGATATTCTTATTCACACACTTTTCCTTATTAATTGGTAGACACTTACTGAAAACCAATCTTTTATCTTGTGATGTTGCTGCAAACCTTTTTCCCCATTGTTTCACTTCTAGCTTTTTTATGGTATCTATGTTTGCAAAAATAAAAATAAAAAATTACATTTCTACTCCTGACTTTCATCTAAGCTCTAAGCTTCAATCCCATTTTTCTTTTTCTTTTTTTAAATATGATCTTATTTATTTGTCTTAGAAAATCTTATTTTTGACCAGATTCAGAGTAAGGAGAGAAGCTCTCAGAGAAGACAGCCTCTGTCTGTTGGAAATGTTGCTGGGTTGTCTTGGGTTTCCCATTATCTTCTTGGCCTAAAGTTTGGCATAATCTGTAGCCTCTTCTTTATTTTTCTTAGGATGCTGTTTTTTCAGAGCAATACACCAGTGTTTAGTGTTCTAGAATACATGGGATAAGAGGACATGAATCTTGAACACTATGGTTCTGGGTTTCGTAACTTCTTTGTATGGGGACTTTTTCACAGCATATTGGTAGACGTCATCTTTTTAGAGACATTGAAAGAAAACTTTGCAGACCCTGCCAGCCTTTTTTTTGGGCCCAGGCACGGTCATTCCAGGAATATTTTTCTCTGCCTTTTTTTACAATAACCAAGTTAAGAACAATCAAATTAACATCCACAATACAGCCCTAAACATATTTGCACCTTCCTTCTTCAGTTCTCTTTGGCCTATCACAGGAAAGCCCTTTTTATTGAGTAGCAATGAACATGGGAAACCGTGTTCATCATTCCCACCACCGATTCAGGCCACACACCCTTTCCATTCTTTACTCAGAGCGAAAGCAACAACTTCTGTGGCCCTGTCTTTCTTTCTTTCTTTCTTTCTTTCTTTCTTTCTTTCTTTCTTTCTTTCTTTCTTTCTTTCTTTCTTTCTTTCTTCTTCTTTCTTTCTTTTCTTCCTAAGATGCAACTGATGAATTACTGGCCATACATTTCTTAAAAAGATATGAAGTTTTGGTTTATCATCTATTTCAGTGAGTTTCTGGCAGCTGCTGACTAGGAAGAAAATATTCATCTTTGTTCTACAGCAACTGCTTTTTCCCTGAGATACCATGGGAAAGAGAAAGCCAGTCTTATGTTTCTAAGTGTCTATTGGACATCTACTTGCATATATGAAATGAACTCATCATACTTTTCTCTTCTAAGCCCTCCTTCTCAACCTTCCTGTCTTGCATGGTCTCAAACTTCTGGACCTATTGATGTGAGACATTTATAGTCAATTTTGACTTTTCTTTTCCTTACTCCTTCCTTCCTTCTTTCTTTCTTTCCTTCTTTCCTTCCTTCCCTCCTTCCCTCTTTTCTTCCTTCTATTTTTTTTTTAACCTTTGGGCCTTTTCTAAAGACAATCAGAACACATTTGATGCCAAACAGACCATAATATTATTCTTTTCACTTTTTTTCAGAGTTGATACAGAAAATATTTTATTGTTATTTTTCTTACAAAATGTTTTCTGAGTTCTGAGTTCTGAATTGGAGGAAAAAATATTTATACAAATAAATTATCATGTGCCAGTCTTTAGTCAATGGAAGCTATTCTATAAAATATTTCTATGATTATTTAATATGCCAATAAACTCCCATATTTAGCTTTCAAAAAAAAAAAAAAAACCTTGGCAAACCTCTTTTCTTGAACTTTTAACAGAATAGCCTTTTGTGAGTATGTGGGAGCTCTGGAGAGGGCTAGCACTTGCCATAGCTGTGTCTCCCGACTCCCTACATGGTTACCTCCAGTCCCATCTGTGGGAATCTCTATGCAAATTTACTATATATTGCATTTTTACATAAGCTATACGACCATCAAAATTTTATTTCCTAGTAGCCAGCTAGGTAGAAAAAAAATTGTGATTGTAATTTTTTTTAAGATTTTACTTATTTATTCATGAGACACACACACACACAGAGAGAGAGAGAGAGAGAGAGAGAGAGGGGCAGAGACACAGGCAGAGGGACAAGCAGGCTCCATGCAGGGAGCCTGACGTGGGACTCGATTCTGGGACTCCAGGATCACGCCTGGGCTGAAGGCATCGCTAAACCACTGAGACACCTGGGCTGCCCAAATTGTGATTGTAATTTTAAAGAAGCAGAATTTACATTGTTTCCAGGCTGTGGGCCAATTTTCTGTTTAGGGAAGTTAACCCAGATATAGCTTAATCAATTTGTCTTGTCTTCTTTTTGAATCAACAACAATTTTCTTGTCGAGATCAGGTGAAGGGTAATAATATATCCTTAATGGTTTTGTATACCAGACAGGAATCAGTCACTAACTTTAGTAACTAGGAACCAGATGGCGTTTCCCAGAGGCCCTAATGGTCTATTCCTCCTGCCCATGATCTGCTATTGCCAAGCTCTCTTCTCCCTGACCAACCTGTCTGTGTTGGCTTTAGCAAGTCCATCAGTAGCTGAAGTGTGGCCTTTGGTTAAATAACTTCAGAAGCAAAATCTGATCTCTTTGTAATAAGTCTTCCATTGAGTAGTAAAATTTTTCATTATATTAAAAGTGTCTTGATGCACAGATTTGAATTTTATGCTCTCATAGAACATTAGAATTTCAATTTATGTTTCACAATCTGCATAGCTGATTCCCCTCCCATAGCCATCATATTTTAGGTTCTGTTATTTCTGCTAGTCAAAATGTGTGTTTGTGTGTATGTGTGTGTGTGTGTGTGTGTATACACAAACCACTAGAAGATTGTGATATCATACTGGGATATAAAGTTTGTGATGGCACAAGGTGAGATTATGGCCCCTGCCCCTAGGGGTCTACCTGAAAGTAAGATTGTAATGACATTGATAAGCCTGGTATGTAATGCAAAATCAAGAGGTAGAATAGTTTGTTTTGGACCCAAACGTGTTATTTTCCCTAAAAGAATAAATAAAACTTAAGGGTTCAATTTATATCCTCTACCGTGTAAATGGCCAGACTCATTCCATGTTCTTTTCTTCACCACCAGCCTCTCCTCTGCACCCTCCCATCTTCCCCACCAATTACATGATGTGTGCAAGTAGAACAACTACATGATATCTTCATCCTAGACCTGTTTGCCCTCGCATCCTTTTCCCCCCTTCCCAGCTCTTCTCTGTCACCTTCTGTTTATTTATTTTTTAATTTATTTTTTATTGGTGTTCAATTTGCCAACATATAGAATAACACCCAGTGCTCATCCCATCAAGTGCCCCCCTCAGTGCCCACCACCCAGTCACCCCCACCCACCGCCCACCTCCCTTTCTAGCACCCGTTGTTCGTTTCCCAGAGTTAGGACCTTCCCAGCTCTTCTCTATCAAGAGTCACTAATTTCCACAGCTGTGGTTCCCATGCTTCACTGAATTCAGATTGAATCGTGAAGGGGTGTGTAGGGAAGAATAAGCTAGGGTCTCTCCTCTTCCTTCCCTGGCAGCAGCTTCATGAATCTAGCTCTTGGCAGGAAGGCCAGCTATGCCTCCTGCTCCCACTGGTGCTGGGAACACTGCTCCTGCCCTTTATGCCTTCAGTGGTGGATGAGGCTGGCTCCCTGCTGTTGTTAATTTTTGGATTGCTCCAGTGTCCCCTGTTTGGTGTCTCAGCTCTTTCATCACTCATGGGATCAATTTTTCTGCATGAAAATCTCTTTACTCAAGTAGATTCTATTTCCTGGCTAGACTCTAATAATACACATAATTTCCACAGTACATATGAAATAACCTTTCAGACTTTTTTTTTTTAATCTCTGTAAAGACTAGAAATTATTCCATCACCCACAGAGGGCAAGCCAAAAATCTAACTGCCAAGGGGGAACCCAAGAATGTGCAACTTTTTAATTCACTCTGATACATCTGTCAACTTGCTCTATTTAGAATATAATATTTTTATTTGAAATAAGTATTTCCCCATCAAAGATGGTTGTAGTAAAGGAATCTGTGCTTTAGTGAAGCTTGGGAAGTTGAAATATTACTTTTTACCTAATTATACTGTTTTTCTGGTTAAACCTTATTGATCATTAGAATTTTAAAGATTTCATTATTTATTAGAGCAAGAGCACACATAGGCAGAGTGGCAGACAGAGAGAGAGAGAGAGAGGAAGAGAGAGAGAGAGAGAGAGAGAGAGAGAGAGAGAGAGAGAGAGAGGGAAGCAGGCTTCCCTCGGAGCAAGGAGCCTGACCTGGGGCTCAATCCCAGGACTTTGGGATCATGACCTGAGCCAAAGGCAGACGCTTAATCGACTGAGCCACCTAGGTTCTCTGATTGTTTAGAATTAAAAAAAAAACTGTTACAAAGAGAATTGTTTTTAGTAGTTTGTGAAGAAATAAAAATCAAGCAACATATAATACTTCCCGTATTTTTCTCTGGTTAACTGGTACAAAATATAAAGCTAATAACAATAAAAGTAGGTTCCAAGCTTTCCCACTTAATTTCAAACTGAAGCAATGACAGAGTAAGGCCCTTTAACCTGTATTTGACATTAAATATTGACTTTCAGTACACTGCATATTGATGTTATTCATCAACTGTATTTCATTGTAAGATGCCAGAAATCTTATAAAATAAGCGATAAGATTGGGAGGATGTGTGTGTGTGTGTGTGTGTGTGTGTGTGTGTGTGTGACAGTTTCTGTTTGTTGCTCTATATTCTTCTTGAAATAAATGGTGAGAGTTCCAGGAAGAATATGGTACTGATAGGAGCCTTAGATATGACTCCTATTGTAATAAAATAGAGTCTTAAGTGATGTTCACAACTGTCCAAAATTTCCATTCTCTTTTTACTGTATTTCTGAATCAAAAACTCTAAGCTTAATTTTTTCAACTGCCACATTGCTTTTATCAATAATGATGAAGTACATGTCCACATATCAAATGCCTGCTGTGGGTAATATGTTTTACTTGCCTATTTCTAATCTTTAGTATACTTCATCATGTTAGACATTTTTACTTCTAATTTACAGATGAAAAATAGACTCAGATGTAAGTTCATCACTTGATATGATGCAGAATTACTTCCCTATGAAAGAAGAAAAGCAAATTGAGAACATTTCTTGAGCCATTTCTTTGTGCATAGGACCCTGTTAGGATTTTTTGAAGGCCTTAGAGTTGAAAATATTGAACCTCCTCAATGGAGCTTACACTTTAATTTGAGAAAGGAAGTGTCCCGAATAATAAACACTAACAAGACAAATATCAATCTGGACTATATCCACAGATGTGTCAGAATGGTGTGGATTAACAAAATAATCTCTGAAGGAGTAGAGCAATGTTAATCAGGTGTGTTTTCTTTGAAGAATTAAATTATGAAAAATCCAAAAGATAACAAGACACAAAGTACTGAAAGAATGAGGCAACTGGTTTGATCGAACCAATTTAATAATAACGAGTAAAAGATCAGATTTAAAAACCAAGCAGACCTGCATAGGGCAATTTGGTAAGAAAAGACCTAAAAGGCATCTAGATTGAAAATAATAAAATACTTAGGTATGAATTTAACAAAAGAAGTACAAAAGTTACACTCTGAAAACCATCAAGCATTGTTGAAATTTAAGGAACCAAATGAATGGAAAGACATTCCATGTATGTGGATCAGAAGGCAATATTGTTAAAATGACAATACTCAGAAATTGATCTACAAACTCAATGTAATCCCTATCAAAATCCAGCTGACATCTTTGCAGAAACTGACAAGCTGATCCTAAAATTCATATGGAAATTCAAGGCATCTAGAATAAGTAAATTAATCTTGGTAACGGAAAGCAAAGTTGGAGGATTCACATTTACCGATGTTAAAACATACCAACATACAGTAATCAAGAATGTGTGGTACTGGCATGAGAATACACAATGGAATAGAATTGGTAGTCTGAAAATAAACCCTCACATTTATGGAGCACTTGATTTTTAACATTGTGCCAAGACAATTCAATGGGCAGAGGATATTCTTTCAAAAAACAGTGCTGAGACAACTAACTACACAGCCCACACAACTCTTTCTGTTCTTTCTCTTAGCCCCATTTACATGTTTCTCATACCTGCTTTGTGTCTGTATGCATTTGATTTTTCAACCTTGATCTAGTTCAATCATTCACCCAATGCTTGAATTCTGCTTATCATTTCCCTACAAGTTTTAGCATATGCTTGAATATGTGTTATGGCAAAGGATCTCCTTACATTGAACTCCATTACTTAAATCAGTAGGTCTTTACAGGGAAAATTTTTAAATTATGTGATTATTTTTATTTTCTATATCAATTGGGCAATGATGCTGTTACTTAGAGGAAATTAGAGGGAATGGGTGGATAGAGAAGCTAGATATCACACTATGCATATGTCAGCTTTGCACAGTAGAGAATTATGGTACATGAAGCAACTAGAAATTTTACCATGAAAAGAAAACACCCATGAGGTAAACTCTCTTGGTTGCTGCATTGGCTAGACCTCAGAGGCTGCTCTAGGCTGCAAGGTGTGAGAGAAGGAAGATGTGGACAGGGCCCAGCAACACTTGCATTTTTGTTCAGCTAAGAGAATAATAATAATAAGCACAAAGGAACCTCAGTTCCACTATGACTCAGAACAGCACTGTCAGTGGAATAATAGAGAATAATTTATAATAACATGATATATCTAAATGCTCAGGCAAGGCTAATCCAGAAGACTTGTTGGTGTGGACCGATGCCTACACCTCCTGATAATGAATTCACTGGGATTTAAGAGAGCTAAGGTCAGAAATCCTTCAATAAAAGAAATTCAGGAAGATAAAACAGTGGAGATATAAATGGTCACTAAAACAAAAATAAGCCCTAACAGAGCAGACTTATTTGTCTATAAGGAAAAGAGGGAAATGATCTTAATTGAAATAAGGATAACATGCCAAGACAAATTACAGACTTTGGAAACAGAGAAAATGATGAAGTATGATATTAGCACAAATGAGCTGGGCCTTATTTATAAGTGCAATGTCAAAATAATTCCCAATGTTATGACGGGATAGTGACAAAGTATCTCTGAAAACATATCTCCTGCCTTGAATTCCTCCACATGTTGAGGCTCATAATCAGTCTCTGGCACTTAGAAAGTCCCGGGAGACCATATCCTTCAATAAACTATGGGGGATAAAGGTGTACTAAAAAAAAAAAAGGCAGTAATAAACCCAACCACAGAAAAACTATGACGGAGACAGAATCTATGTATGCTGGAAAAAAAAAAAACAAAATGAATAAATACTGTCATATGTAAGTTTTATAATCTAGATCTCTTATAATTTTTAACATTTAAAAATATATGTGATGGCAATAATATGAAACATAAAAACAATCTTTATTAATACAATTCAGTGTGATCCCTGCATCTTGTTTCTCTTTGCTAATTTAATAATATTTAAGTCTAAGTCCGTTAAAAAGAGTCTCAGGTTTCCTTTGTTATATATTTGCATGTGAAAGTTATGTGTGCCAAATAACAGCTGGCATGTTATATTGGTCACTCAATTGTAATGTTGATGTGATTTTCTGAAATGGTGAACACTGCTCAGAAAACAGTGCAATATTCCCTTGATTTAAACAGCATTGCATTCCTGGAAATTTTAGTTTATAACTGTGAAGAAGGAAACTTTGTTGTGATACATAAAATTATTTTTCTAGACTCTCAAATAATTACAAACCAATTTTCCCCTACACAAATGTTGATGAGATATTTGGAAGTCATGACACTCAACGTACTGAACCACCCAGGCACCCTTCAGTGTTATTTCCTCCAATCCTCTATACACAAGCGTTGCTTATACTTTTACCACATTGGTAGTTTGCAACTCCCCAAACAGATTAATTGATTTCAGATCTTCACAGTTTTTAAACAACTTCATTTGCCTGGAATAATCTCTTCATTTCTTTGGGCATCTTTGCTATCCTTCAAACACATGAATTCATAAATAGATTAGGAAAAAAAAGGATAAACAAGAAGAAAATGAGACAATAACCAAAGAAAAATGTTAGCATTGATAATTTGAAGAGGAGTTTGGGTGAAAGCCAGGGAGCTGAATAAAGCTGAAATCAGAGAAGACTGCCATAAAGAAAAGAGATAAGAGCTAACGGGAGATAAATTACTAAAGGGATGTAGAACATCAGGGAAGGACTCAAAAGGAATAGGGAATTCAAATCTAAAGTTTTAAATATTAAAACCTAGTGACAAATTCCCTGCTCAGAGTGTTCAGGTGTGACCTACCCATCTGCAGACTTTGATACTGACAAAAATGGGGGAATAAAGAGCTATTCAGTGCATGTGCTTAGGGCCAAAGTAAGAACTGCGTGAAATGATTCCATTTTCACTACATGAATTTTCACTTATGAAAAATTAGACTTTTGCAGAAACTATGAATTTATAAGGACTAAAATGGTGTCATTTCTACCACAGAACAGTAGGTTGTCATAACACAGAAAATAAATACAAGTGGCAAAATTCCATGTCAGTAAAACATCTACAACTCACTAATATTGCCCCTGGCAAAAAATTCGCTGAGCTATATAATGTTAAAGGAAAAAGAGCTCTTTGGTAAAAATGATGGACTTTTACCTGTGAGAAGTCACCTCTCATGGAAGAGGGAAAGAAAAACTTTAGAAACTTACAGAAAAAAAAAATGCAAGTTGATTTCACTGGGCATGTATCACGTCTTTCTCACCAACAGTGAAATTTTTTTTCTCACTCATCTAGAAGAGAAAGCAAAGCTGAACTCAGCCAAAGTGTCCTACATGAAAAAAAAATCTGTGTCCATAAGCTTAGAAAAGCACAATGTTTCATTTTAATTTTTTTAGGAAACATGACAAATACAAAAACAGAACAGATGTTATGTCTCTAAGCAACATCATCTTTGACACATCTTGAAGTTTTGTGAAACCTGCTCTATTTTATTTCTAACTTTTTGTATCATAAAGGAAGGAAGACAAAAATGTTTGGTTTTTGTGTTTCCTGGGGTTGTTAGTGAATTCTTTGCTCTTTTTCTACCACACCACAAGCAAATACTTGCTCTTAGGCTTTCTCCATCTATAATCAAAGGATCGTTTACATGCAGTTATTCATTTTATTTAATTTAACTGTGTGGCATAATTATTATTTATAGATCGTGAAGAAATATCTAAAACTATGCTAGTGCTAAACATATTGCGGTATGGTATAAATGCATTATTGTGTCACCTCTGCAACCCTTTGGGCAAAATTACTATTTATTTTCAAAAATAAATTTATGAATCACAAAAAGGAAATATACACAGAAAATTTGAGTCTTTACCTGGCACAACAAATCAATGCCACAGTCAACAGCTTTGTCCTTTATTTATTAAGACCTAACATACAATGATGAAATTATTAGACAAAGTAATGAGTCTCTATCAATCTGTCTCTAGTTTTATAAAACCCAGCTTTACTCTGTCAGCCTTGTCAATGCTACTGAATATTAATGGGAATAAAGTTAATTGCTGGGTGGAAAAAGGTCTTATTCGAAGTGAAAAGGAAGCACCTTGTTGAAATCTGTCATTTTTGACAAGCCATAATTTATTTCTACTTAGTGATATGTACCGACAGGTTTCAAACCTCACTCTTATCTTTACCACAGATTCTAATTATTTTCATTTGGGAAGTTGTTGGATCCTGTGCCTCTGACCACTTTCATCATTTAGAAATAAATTATTTCATGAAAGGTGCTTTTACATTCTTAGTGAAAGGAGTTTTGCCTACAGTATAAGAAAGCAACTGCCTTCCAAAACCTTTAGAAGACATACAAATGTACTTATTGTATCTCAGTGACCAAGAAGGAGAGGAGAGCACTTTCAGACCAAGAAAGGGTTATATATGAACCTAATAACTTTCTAACACAGTACATTCTAGTTAAACCACTTCATTCAAAGAAATGAATAATGAATAATCACTTAAGGTTCATCCTGATTAGATTGTCACCTGATTGGAAACATAACATTCAGTTGTGTTAAAAATCTTAAGAACTTTCCATTAAATTTTAAACAGTTGTAACGTTAAAACAATACATATTTTATTTTAAATGAGTCATCTATCAAATGCAGTGCCATTCTTCCTTGAGTAGAGTTTAAGAAATAACCTCGAAAATAAGCACTGGCCAATTCATAAGGTTCTTATGGGAAAGGACTAAATTAAGATAAGGTGATGAAATGAAAATACATTTACTATTGTTCATTTCCTCTTCATATATCCTTGTGGCTGCTTTTTAAAGAGAATCTACATTTATTGTTAGAAACTTGGACTGATCTAGTTTCAGCTGAAGGCTTATTGTGGTCCTTACCCAAATAATAAAGCACTAGAAAGAAAGAAAGAATAGGAGGAAAGTTGTTTGATGGGATCAACACTGGGTTTTGTTTTTAGAAATTAGACTTTGTGGCCTAGCGATTTTGGTAATGATTTAATACATGAAATCCATCTGTCTCATGGCCTGGCCTCTTAGAGTTGGCTGTAGATTCTTTGCTATATTTGGCACCTACGTCTAATATTTCAGGAACCTGCTCTTTTCCCCTTGGCTAAAAGTAAGTGCCACATGTGACTGGCCAGCAGATTGGGTGGCGTTTATGTTGTGGTTCTTAGTCATCCCAATTTTTCTCCACCACATCCCAGTCACAATGGGGAAAAATGAAAAGCAGCTGCTAACAGCCTCACAACAGTTCAGTAATTACTTTCCTGGGCTGGCATTATATGATTTGACAATGGCCTGGGGATGTAACAAATAAGAAAAACCTTGTCATTCAATTTAAAAGGCTTCCTACCAGGGCAACACACTCCCCACTTCATCAGAATGACAGTACTCAACTCTGACACAGCCAGCGTGTTTAGTGCTGAGCGATGTAACTGCAGCCAGGTGGTGCCTAGCACAAACAGCCAACTTGCTTTCCTATCGACACTGCCATTGAATTGAAAGAGGAATCCTAACATAGGCCAAAGATTCACATCTCAGTTCCAAAAAGCACCAACTTATTTGTTCCAAGAAGAAATGCTAATATATCGGAGTATTGTAGTTAAAAGAGCAGTTTTTAGAGATGGCAGTCCTGCTTTGCCAAAGATTTCAAATTTCCTCAATGATAACATGTGCCATTTTCATAGCTTTGCATAATCAAGTTTCATCTTTTCTGTGGCAATATTAGGAACTTGTTCTGTTGGTCATGGTAGACTAGCTATCACAAAATCAACCCTAATTATCAGTGAATTAGAATATAAATATTTTAGCTCTCATTCACATCATTATCCAATAGAGTTTGGTGAGTGGTCTTCTACCCTCTGATTCAGAGACTCAGTCTCCTTCCATGCAGTGATTCCATCAACTTCTCAGGCCTCTGAATCCCCCACTGTATCCTATTGTTCTGACAAGGAGGACAAGGAAAGAGAACAAAATCACAAGGCAAATTTAAGAACTCAGCCTGGGAAGTGGAATCCTATTTTATTGAATTTCCACCCTATTCTTTTGTCCAGAACTACCTTCAAGATGAACAGGGCTGAGAAATGGAGTTCAGCAGTATACTAAAGAAGACAGTATCAGTCCCCGCCATGTTTAATTGCACAATAAGGTGGAGGAACATTAATCATTGCATCTTATAATCGTTGAAAAGCAACCTATCCAAAGACCATTATCATGTTCCCTAGCACACTGCACAGCTCTTCTCCATTAGGATCAGTGATGAAATAAATTTTTTAAAAGCAATAAAGGCTTTGTGAAATTGAAAAAAATTTTGGAGCAACTGTAAACAGAAATGCCAAATTATTATGGTTATTGTTGCTGCTTCAAATACGTATTGAATTAATGTATAAGAAAGCCCATTCTTTCATGTTAAATACTTGGGGGAGGGGGGGAGGAGGAGGTCCTTTTCTTAAAATGAAAATAATTACTACTATTTAAAAATTTCTTGATCATCGAATGTGAGACCCTTCTAACATGATTTAAGAAGCTGTACAAGTATAGGCAGAGTGATTTTCCTGTTTACATTTTTTTTGTTTGTTTTGGGAAAAAATTGGTAGGTGTCTAATTACTGTTTACTTCATTGTTCATATACTGTTTCTTCATTGCAGTAAAAGTTTTAACACCCCCCCCCAAAAAAAAAGTGTTAGACTAGTCATAATTATACTTTAATTGGAAGAATTCACTAGAAGGGATAGGAAAAAATCTTTTTTTTCCTCCAGAAGCTATTTATCTAGTCATAAAAGCTAAGCAAAGTATTCATTCTTTCAACAAGTGTTCACTGAGTACTATGTGTCGGGTGTTGTTATTGGTGCTTAAAATGCTTCAGTGATGGGATCCCTGGGTGACTCAGTGGTTTAGCGCCTGTCTTCCACCCAGGGCGTGATCCTGGAGTCCTGGGATTGAGTCCCACATCAGGCTCCCTGCAAGGAGCCTGCTCCTCCCACTGCCTGTGTCTCTGACTCTCTCTCTCTCTCTGTCTCTCAAGAATAAATAAAAATCTTAAAAAAAGAAAGAAAGAAAGAAAGAAAGAAAGAAAGAAAGAAAGAAAGAAAGAGAAAAATGGTTCTTCTGGTTTGGGTTTAGAACACAGGAGCAGGGCAGCCCAGGTGGCTCAGTAATTTAGCGCCGCCTTCAGCCCAGGGCCTGATCCTGGAGACCTGGGATCGAGTCCCACATCAGGCTTCCTGCGTGGAGCCTTCTTCTCCCTCTGCCTGTGTCTCTGCTTTTCTCTCTCTCTCTCTCTCTCTCTCTCTCTCTCTGTCTTTCATGAATAAATAAAATCTTAAAATAAATAAAATGCATCAGTGAATAAAAAGACGGAAATTCCTGTCCTCATGAACTTTATATTCTAGAGGAGGTAGAAGTAACAATAAACATAAGAAATCAGTACATTACATGGTATAAATAAGATGGTAAATACAAAATAACAGATACTTAGAGGGGGTGTTGGTATGATTGGAATAAGCCTCATTAAGAAGATAATAATTACTCAGACTTGAAAGAGTGAGAGATTCTATATGCAAATATCTGGAGAAGAAGCATTTTAAGTAGAAGGAAAAGCAGTTGTCAGGGTCCTATGGCAAGGGCAAACCTTTCATATTTGATGAATGTTAAAAGATAGTGACTGGTGTGAAGTGAGTGATAGAGAAAAATAGAATAAGACGAGATCCAAGATTTCAAGGGACCAGTTCATGTAAGGCTTCCTGGACAATTATAAAGACATTAGCTTTTACCCTGCATGAAGTAGGAAGACATTGGAAGGTTTTTAGCAGAAGAAAGATTTTATATGGCTTGGGTTTTATCAAGTTTACTATTGCTGCTATGTTGTGAATAAACTGCAGGAGAAATGAGCCAGTTAAGATATTAAAGTAACAATTCAGGTGAGAAATAGTAGGGGATTTATGAGACTATATCAGTGAAGATGGAGAAAGTGTTTGGATTCTGATTATACTTTGAGTCTTCTTTTGAACAACAAACCCTCTTTGTGGATTGGATACGAGGATGTGAGAAGAAGGGAGAAGTCAAGAAAGACTAAGATTTTAGGCACAAGTAACTAAACGAGTGGAATTGCCATCATCGGAGATGGAAGTGGCTAAAAGCAGGGCATGTTTGGTGGTTTCAGTTTTGGGCATGGTAAGTTTGAAATGTCTACCATACGCTCAAGCATATTGAATTGGCAATTAGATATCTGAGCCTGAAGTACAGGAGAGAGGTCTTGATTGCTGTTATAGGTTTAGGAGTCATTAGCATGGTAATGAAGGCAAAAAAAAAAAAGAGAGAGAGAGAGAGAGAGAGAGACACCTGAGTAAAATGCCAAAGGAATGCATATACGTAAAGGAAAGGAGGTCCAAGCATGCTCTGGAATACTCAACTGTTAAGAAGTTGGAGAAGAATCACCAATAAAGACCAGAAGCAATAATTAGCTAAGTGAAGGGAAATTGAGAAGAGCATAGTATCCTGGAAGGCAAGTGTATCAAGAAGACAACAGTAGCCAATATGTCAAATACTATTGATAGGTCAAAGAAGATGAGGACTGAGAATGAACCATTGGATTTTGCAATCTGGAGGTATCGATAATCAAGGCAAGAACATTTTGTGTGGAGTGGTGGGATAAATTCTAGATTGGAGTGTGTAGAAAAGGACTTAGAGAAGGGAATATAAAGGAGTTTTGCTGGAAAGAGGAATAAAACCACTTTTTCAGCATCTGGCAAATAAGGTGGACTCAAGAGAAGAGTTCTTTTGAGGTGTGTAGAGTAATAGTATCTTTGTGTATGTTGATGGGAATGGTGTGGTTGAGAGTGAAAATAGGAAAATGGGAAAAAAAAGAATATAGGAAAGTGGGAGAGGAGAATTTGCTGAATTAATGCCTTGAATAATCAAGAGAGGATAGGCTGTAGGGTACAGAGTTACAGGTAGACTTTAGATAAGAGCATGGATAATATGTCTATGGTAACAGGTATCAGAAATTGTGGGAGAAGATGTGGGAAAATCTGTGGATATTCCCAGCAAAATAGGAAGAAGAAACAAAAGCACCAAAGAATGAGCAAGCAAACTTAGCATTATTGAGTTCTAGAGAAGATACTTCTAATACTTTGAATTTATGTAGGCTATTTTGGGAAAGACACCTTTGGAATTGATTAATATGGTGTTGCATCTGCACTATGAATATTTATGACCCAGCTCTCATGAATTCCATTTTCATGATTATCCTCATTTTTCCATATTATGTGTCCTCCATTCCATTCAGGCTAGTTTCCTGACTACACCAGTGTGGGTTGAATTATGTCCTGCAGGAAGATTTATTGAAGTCGCAACCATTGGTACCTGTGAATATGACCTTGCTTGGAAATAGGGCCTTTGTATAAATGCAGCCTTTGCATACATGTATACATACTGGATTAGGACCTTAAATCCAATGACTGATATACTTGTGAGGAGAAAGATATTTGGACAGACACAGACACGAAGAGGGAAGACAGCCATGTGAAGACATCGGTGCAAATTGGAATGGTGTAGCTGTAAATCAAGGCACACCAAGAATTACCAACCAGAAGACTCTAGGAAAAGACAATGAATGATTTTTGACATCTTGCTTTCAGACTCCTAGCCTCTGGAACTATGAGAGAATAAATGTCTCTTATTTTTAAGCCACCCACTTTGTGGTAATTTCTGAGAACAGCCGTAGGAAACTACATCAACCATGATCATTTCAGGCTGCATAATTTTGTGCTTTTCTTCACATGAAATGCCTTCTCCTTTTCTCAGTTCAATTCTTCATATGTATTTACACACATTAATTAAAGTCATATATTGTAAGCATTTATGTTAAATGGTGTATGACCCAAAATTGAGATCCATAGTGAATTAGAAGAAGGAAAAGCAAGCCATGGCAAGTTGAAAATAAAAGAATCTACGGTATTTGTTATCAAAATAATTTAAGGAGTTCACTCCAAGCAAATTGAGTGTATTGGCCTCAGAGGAAATCCAACAAAATTTTTAACACTTGAGAAATAGAGACTCACTTAGGAATAAACCAATTATAAGTCTGTTGTTGTCCTCATTTCCACCCTATGCTTCTTCCTAAGAACATCTCCATTCATGGCCCCTGCATGGCTGTAGAAAATCATAATTACTCCAATAAGCCTGATCCACTGGCCAGAGATGATTGAACCAAAATGAATGAATCTGATTCTTTCATTTGAGAATTATAAAACTAGCAGTAAATGACTAAGTCAGTTGTGGAAAAAGAGCTGCAGTGTCTGTAAAGACAGATGAAGGTCATTTTATGCCAATCCGAAGCCATGTGTCATTTTGTGGGAGCAGAAAGGCCATGGGCAATGAAAGAAAATTGGTTTATAGAAGAAAGTAGGAGAACAAATAAGATAAGCTGCCAGGGGCAGCCCGGGTGGCTCAGTGGTTTAGTGCCATCTTCAGCCCAGGGCCTGATCCTGGAGACCTGGGATCGAGTCCCACGTTGGGCTCCCTGCATGGAGCCTGCTTCTCCCTCTCCTTTGTCTCTGTCTCTCTCTTTCTCTCTCTGTGTCTCTCATGAATAAATAAATAAAATCTTTTTTTTTTTTTAAAAAGATAAGCTGCCAGAAGCAGAGACCCACTAGCATGAACATCCACTAAAGCCAGGTGGATAGCCTTGTCCTGACCTTTTAGATCCCATTGCATGAATTCTGGTGTTATTGTTTCCATCTTGAATTCTTATGAGATTATCTATTAATCCTTAAATGAAATTTCTTTATTGGTCTCCGTTCAAATCAAAACCCTATATGACCTTGCAGAGAATAGGCTGCCCCATGCTGTATTTTATGAAGGAAATGTTTCTGGAAGTACACAAGGAACTGAATTAGGACTATAGTGGGGTAAAGATGTGTTCCCTGCCTTGAGTAACAGTGCTATCCCTTCTTTTTCTTAAAATTCTTAGAAATCGGGTTGCCTGGGTGGTTCAGTAGGTTAAGCAACTGCCTTTGGCTCAGGTCATGATTCCAGGGTCCTGGGATGAAGCCCTACATCCAGCTCCCTCTCAGGTGCCTCTGCCTCTGCCCCTCTGCCCCTCTGCCCCCCCCTCCCTCTGCTTGTGCTCTCTCTCACTCTCTCTCTCTCAAATAAATAAAATTCTAAAAAATTGTTTAGTTCTCAAAAATCATTATATTTTTATGTTCATTCTTTCTTTTAGCCAGCATTTCACACAATTGTTGGTCAGTGTTACTAGGTTGCTATGCTGCTGGGTTGCCATAATGTTATGGTCCCTTTCCTAATAACAAGGATATTGTGAATTGTAGTTAGTCATATGCTGACTTGTTTCTAATCCATACCTTCCTTTATGGATCATTTAGTAGTTCTAGACTACTAGTAAGGTAGCTTAAGCAACTGTAAAATCTGCATTTGCATTTTAAAATCTAGCATGATTCTTTTCCTGTGTTTATTTGAGACAGATTCAACTCTGTCTCTGCACCACTTTAGTTAGGCATTTTATGTCAAAATTGTTCCCCAGAACACAAACTAAATGGTGGAAAAAGGAGCCACTGTGGGATAAGAAATGCGTAATTTGAAGGTAGGACTTTGGACCTTAAAGGAAGAAAGAGGTCAGCAAATCCTATTCTCAAAAGCCAACTATAAAACTGTACAGAATTGTCAAAGCAAATCTCACAAGCATTTCGAGGCTCTAGAAACCAACCAAACGCAAACAACAAAGAGATAACCATTATTTTATGAAAAGCTGCTAGAATTTCAGCTAAAAGCAGTGGGAAGCAGTGGCCTTCTTGCCTGGGGCTACTTCCATCTCTTCTCTATACCAGCTCAATTGGCACAATTTTTAGACCAGAGTAGGGTTGTTTGTGAAAACCAGCAGCTTTGCTGCCAGAGGGAGAGGAATTGGTTTGGAGTTGAGAGCAAAAGTGCATGCTTTGCAGTATTTTCAGTATAAGCAGAAAACTTGGTAAGAAATGGATGAGGTAAGCCTGCAGCTTTGCTAGCCTGAGGTTGCACTCCTGGTTGTGATGAGTGATAGGCCTACAGAATAGCCAGAAACTTAACCAAGAGATCCTGAAAGTGATAGACCTATAGTGTGGCTATATATGTTCTCCACACGTCTCTGACCAGCTGGAGATTGTGCATGCACACACACACACACACACACACACAGACCCAAGAGGGCTGAGAGGAAAATAAAATCGGGAACAGACAGAAATTGTCTGAACTTTGTATGTCTTCTTCAAATCACACACAGATCCATTGGCAAAATGTAAGTTTTATAGGTTCAAGGTGTTTGGGCATAGTCTCTGACCAGTTATTGGCAGGCCGCTAAGCTATGCAAGGTGACCTCTAGGAAGTCAGGCAAACAAAAATAAGGATTTAAAATTTCTTAGTAGACCACTAGTGTTAGCACATTGCAGAGGAGACAGCTTGTACAGAATAAGTCTAACCAAGTTGTAAAAAAAGAAAGAGAAGGAAGGAGGAGAGGAAAAGAGGAAAAGAAACAGTGGAAATTCTAGAAATGCAAAACAACCTCAATAAAAAGATTCACTAAAGGAGTTCAACAGCAGATTTCAGATGACAATAGAAAAAAAGCAGAAAACATGGAGCTAGATCGACAGAAAAGTCAAACAGAAGTTTTGAAAGACACAAGGGAAAAATTATTCACTCTATATAGGGGAACAATGTGATTAATAACTGATTTCTCATCAGAAGCAACAGAGGCCAGGGACATCTGGGTGGCTCAGTGATCAGTGGTTGAGCATCTGCTTTCAGCTCAGGGTATGATCCCTGAGATCCCGAGATCAAGTCCCACATCAGGCTCAATTCCGGGAGCCTGCTTCTCCCTCTGCCTATGTACCTGCCTCTCTGTGTCTCTCATAAATAAATAAATACAACCTTTAAAAAAACCCAAAGGTCAGAAAATAATGAAATGGTATAATCAAAGTATTGAAAGAGACGGAAAACTATTTTCAACTAAGAATTCTATATCCAAAAATGTTCTGAAGTTGATTGTGGCAATGGTTGCACAGCTCTCTGACTATACTAAAAATTATTGAAATGTATACTTTAAATGGATCAATTGTATGGTATATAAGTTATATCAACAAATCTGTTAAAAAAACAATCCCATATACAACAAAATCATCCTTCAAAAATAAAGGCAAAATAAAGGTATTTCCCCATGAATAAAGCCTAGCAAATCTTCCTTACAGGAAATACTAAAAGTACTTCTTCAGGCTGAAAGAAAGTGAAACCAGATACTAACAGGAATCCACAGGAAGAAATAAATAGCATTAGAAGTGGCTGATAAGTTGTTACAGAAACCACACAAACATTTTTTCTTTTTTCTTAATTTCTTTACAAGACATAAGGAGAGCAAATGATGCTAAATGCACTCAATTTAAAAGAGCCCTCATTGACTAAATTCAATGGAAGTATGGTATGCTGTGCCCATTGCCTGAAAGCTTACATTGCAGTTTCCCTTAAAAGTACTCATTAACTGAGAGAAAACAACACTCAGAAAACAGGACAACAAGGGTGCCCAGGGAGCTCAGTAAGTTGAGCATCCCACTCTTGGTTTCAGCTCAGGTCATGGTCTCATGGGTTGTGAGCTGGAGCTCTGTGTGGGCTCTGTGCTCAGCAGGGAGTCTGCTGGAGATTCTCTCCCTCTGCCCCTCCCTCTGCTCACATGCTCCCTCCCATCTCTCTCTCTCAAAATAAGTAAATAGACCTTTAAAAAAAGAGAAAAAAACAATCAGGACAACATAGTATTAATTGTATGTATATATATATATATATATATATATATATATATATATATATATATATTTGATATATATTTGTTTTATATGTGTTATACATAGTATATTTTACACATACCTATTTTGGAAAATATTTCAGAGATAGATAGCTTTAAAATAAATCAGCTTCCTTACATACTAACACACACAAAGGCAATCATAATTACAATTACATTCTTTTTCACCTAGGGATCATGAAAAACTATAAAGATGGTTACATTTCACCTCTAATTTCTTGGCAGTGGTATGAACATCACTCCATTTTGCTACCGATGGCACTTCTCGAGCCACTGGAATTTGAAACACTGTCATAGGTACATGGCTGATTGAGTTTCAGGTAGTTCCCTGGAAATCAAGGCACAGGAGGGCTTTTGGTTCCTCACTGAACTCTGAGTCTATTAGGCTCTCCGTGGTCTGAATTTAACCATATTTTTCACTCCTATTTCCAAAGTACTTACAAGCTAGTCTATACACAGTGGAGCATTTTAACCAAGAGATGAAAGGCAAAGACATAAAGATGGTTGAAAGAGGCTCTCTCTCTCTCTCTCTCTCTCCATATATATATAATATGAGATATATATACCTCACCACCACCACAAAAATAAGAAAGACGCAGAAAGGATTATACAGTTGATGAGAAGAAGTAGTAACAAGGTGTCACTTGTCTTGCATGCTTTTCCCTTTGTAGCCTTTTATTGTAAGTCAAATACACCAACCAGAATAAACAGGATCTTAATGCTATGAATTGGAAACCTCCACCAAAAATACCTCTGCTGCTGCTCTAACTTGTATTTAAGAAATGCATCTTAAACGGTTAAAAGATTCTATCATTTTATAATATATCAGCCAAAGATTTGGTGTTTGAATAGGTTTAGTTGGAGAAAATGAAGTATAATTAATTAGACTGTCCTAAATTCTTAATATACATTAGGATCTAAGAGGCATAATTAGTCCTTTTCCTGATATTTATGCAAAGTGGCCTGAGGAGTGTATTTGCTTCTCCATTGATTGTTATCCTTCCCAGTTTTCTATGAAGTTATAAAGTATTGAGAAGGGAAGAGAGTCTACTTTTATTAGACCCCTTAAGAGGAAGCCCTCTTTCTGGATTATCCTCAACCCCTTAGTCTTTGGGCTATAAGCACTTACTAAGAAGCCAGTAAGGACAAATTTTGTATTGTGGACTTTACTTCATCACAAACTCATGCTTGGAGCTTGCTTTGTTTTTACCACCTAAAACTGATCATGAATGCCACTATGTTTCTTTTATTTGTCCAAATTCTTAGTTCTCAGCTTGAAAGTACAGAAGAACCATCCAATTTACTCATATAAAAATCACCAGCCACCCCATCTTCAGGAATTAGCCTCTGATTGATTTATCACTAGCCGTTTTCGCATAGCAGGGTTCTGAGGGAATGGGACACGGGGGGGAACATGCTGATGGGAAGAAGTGGGCAAGGAAGACAGGGAAAATGAGTTATCACAAAAGCCCTCAAAATCTAATGTCTGGTGATAGCAGTATGGAAGGTGATGGTGGTGGCGGTGGCGGTGGCGGTGGCGGCGGCGGTGGTGGTGGTGGTGGTGGTTAGGGTGCCACAGCATGTAATGAGATAGGAGCCTTAAAAAGCTGTCTGAGCCTTCCAAAAGAAGGGGTAGGCCAAAGAAAAACTGCTCACATTTTATAGTGTGTCCATGGGATGACCTTATCAATAAAGTTTGATGACAATAATGGCAGAAGGCAGGTAAGTAAACAGTATTTTTAAGCTCAAGTGGGGAGTTGCAACACCTCCTAGCCATCATGAAAGGCTTCTTGTGCTCTTTTCCCTCTATGAAGTCAGTAAAATTGACCTATTCAGGGCTTTTCTAACTTTAACAAGTGTGATTTAGTCACACTGTTCTGAATTCTTATTCCTTTCCATACATCATCCTTCATCTGGGGGAGAAGAAAAGAATGGAACAGTTAAATAGGAAAGGTTTTATCCTTAACTACTCCTTCTATTCTCTTCTTATCATCAAAGAACTGCACATGTCCCTGCCAAGCCACAGGAACAAAATAAAGCAGATATGTTCCTCTGAGCCTTCTGAGCCTTTCTGGGTATTAAGGGATGGATTGAGCAAAGATGATTTTGTGGCACTTATTTGCCTTTGTTTCTAAGTGTTTATGTTTGTTTCCATGGAGTTTTTTTCCCCTGTACTGTGCAAGTGTCCTAACAGTAGTCATTAAAAATATCGACATGCTAAACAAATGCCTATTAGGTACTTAATATGTATTGCAGATATATCCTTTCCTTTGCATCACGCTTTACATTCCTCCCTAAGGTGGACATGCAATGGCATAGCAAAAGTGAGAGGGGTAGGGGAGGACCAGAGGCCTGCCTGGTGAGGAGCAGTACTTTATCACCAATGTGATTTAGAATTACATGGGAGTCAGAAAAAGTGAGCAGATTTTTCAGTTTTACGAATGTTTTTCACCCCTCTGTAGACGGGGCACCTCCTTCCAACCTACACCTGGGGCAGACAACGCCCTTACAGCACTCTCACCTTGCTCCGTCACTGGCATTTGGAATATACAAGACATGAGTATCGAGCCCAAGAAAATAGATGCTTCACATGCACCTTTTTCGCAAGTAAGCATATACGCAAACACGAAAAGATAGTTATGTTAATATAGGATCTAGAGCTGTGTGTCTAAAAATGAATTCTTTAGTTGAAACCTTCTGGTTCTGCTGCTAAGAAACTATGTATGGACAAATATATATCTTATATTTGCAACCGTGCACACATTTGTGGCTTAGTCCACAGTTAACAATTCTTATTCTCATATATATACAAGATGGAGAAGGAGAGAGAGAAGGAGAAAGCAGCCAGTTCCTCGTGTAGAAGTTGTGTCCTCTTCACCTCTAAGGGGTAACCTGAAGATAATGGAGGTGCCTGCCTCAGGGAGTGGCCGCAGGATCCAGTGGAATGATGCACATGCAGTGCTCTTTCCGGTCGAAGTCCATGTCTACTAGTCATTAGCTATTATTATTATATGAAATATCCTTTTATTGCAATGGGTTGCTTATGTGTCTATGTGCTCCACTTCCCTTTGCCAGTTTCCTCACACTGGCATGTTCATCAGGCAGAGGAGGGAAAGGTATAAACGTTCTCTCCACGCCTGCCGGCCCCACGGGTTACTCTGGCGGGGCTGTGTGCCGCTGCTGCCAACACAAGACATCCTCAGGGGCCACGCAGCAGCCTAAGTGTTTGGCCAATATCAACTAATTCAGTCCCTCTCACAGCCTTATGGGGATGAGGAAGCCGATGAGGAAACTGAAACCAACCACTGATAACATGAACAAGCATTTTGTTGGAAAGCAGGCAAACGTGTGACCGAGGCAAACGTCAACAGTGAGAGTTGGGCGAGGCCCTGGTGGTTTTGACCGGTGCTCTGCACCGCCTCCCGCAGCCCCTCACAGATACACAGCCCTGGGACCCAGCTGCCCGGAAGATCCACTGACAAGGTCAGATTAAACAGTTTGGAAGACAAGTTGGTTTTGTAAAGTGAACGATCTCTGTCTTTTTGCCACCTGTTACAGGGTTGGGAGGAGGACTACTGAGTACCTCACCACTAGAGGGGTAAACAGTCCCACCTCACACCTCATCACTCCCAGGTATAAGAAGCACCATCACTATAGGAAATATGAGACATGATTTCATTGACTAAATTCTCTCCTCTTTGTCTTAAAACAGCTGTCATTTTTTCTACTCATCAGTGGGCCTTTTTCTCAGCCTTTCTTTGGTGAGAATTCCTCCAGATTTATATCCCCCCACTCTCTCTCCCCTAGAGAGAAAAACAAAATAAGAGCAAAACCCTCTTTAGTATTATAAACTAAACTTCAAAAGAAACCCCATCCCCAGAGAGTACAGTAATACAGTAATATCTTACTTGGGGGATCTATTTGTCTTCTCTAGGCTAGCAGTCTCCTAACATTTCAGTTCAGAGTACATTGCTCCCTTTTATGTTACCACCTGCATGGCTCCGTGCACCTTTAGTGCCAAGAAGCATGAGAAGATTTTATAACAAAAGGAATTGTAATAGGATTTAATCATGTTGTTGGCAGCAGAGGGCCAGCAACCTTAATGATAATGTTACAACAGAGAGCCCTGGAAATGGTATAAGTAGGTAAAATACTGTAAATTGAAGGCACTTTATGCCTGTAATATAGACTTTAATAGCCATTCAAAGCCAGGCACCATAAAATATGTCCAGTGTCTGTAAGGCCTTAAACATTAAGCAAACCTCTAGCAAAAGTCCCAAATCCCAAAGGATGCCATGGCGTTAAAACCCCACCTTTTAGAAAACTGAATTACAGGGCATCAAGAAAGAACACTTTAAGAAATCAACAACGAAACAGGGGGGAGGGGCAAGATGGCGGAGGAGTAGGGTCTCCAGGTCACCTGTCCTCAGCAAATTACCTAGAAAACCATCCAATCACCCTGAAAACCTACGAATTCGGCCTGAGATTTAAAGAGAGACCATCTGGAACGCCACAGTGAGAAGAGTTCGCGCTTCTATCAAGGTAGGAAGACGGGGAAAAAGAAATAAAGACACAAAAGGCCTCCAAGGGGGAGGGGCCCCGAGGAGCCGGGCTGAGGCCGGGGCGAGTGTCCCCAGGACAGGAGAGCCCCGTCCCGGAGGAGCAGGAGCTGCACCGACCTTCCCCGCGGAAAGGCCTCCCGGGAATTGGAGCAGGATCCCCAGAAAGGCGGGGACGCCCTCGGGCTCCCTGGGACAGTAACAGAGGAACTGCGCCCCGGAGAGTGCGCCGAGCTCCCTAAGGGCTGCAGCGCTCGGCGGGACCCGGAGCAGCTCGGAGGGGCTCGGGCGGCGGCTCCGCGGAGGGGGCTGCGCGGCTCCGGGAACAGCTCAGCGGCGGCGGCTCGGGCGGAGGAAGAAGCTCCGCGCGGAGGGGGCTGCGCGGCTCCGGGAACAGCTCGGAGGGGCTCGGGCGGCGGCTCCGCGGAGGGGGCTGCGGGGCTCCGGGAACAGCTCGGAGGGGCTCGGGCGGCGGCTCCGCGGAGGGGGCTGCGCGGCTCCGGGAACAGCTCAGCGGCGGCGGCTCGGGCGGAGGAAGAAGCTCCGCGCGGAGGGGGCTGCGCGGCTCCGGGAACAGCTCGGAGGGGCTCGGGCGGCGGCTCCGCGGAGGGGGCTGCGCGGCTCCGGGAACAGCTCGGAGAGGCTCGGGCGGCGGCTCCGCGGAGGGGGCTGCACCACCGGGAGCGCGAATCCAACAGCGCAGGCCCCGGAGCACAGGGCGCCGGGACACAGCCCAGGATCCGGCCTCCCCCGGGACAGGCAGAGGCCGGGAGGGCCCAGGACAGCAAGGACGCTCCTGCCTGGAACTGAGCAGATCAGCGGCCCCGCCCCGGAGCCCCCAGGCCCTGCAGAAGGAGAGCCCCGGAGCTACTGCGGGGGCTGGATCCAGGGTCCCAGAGCTGCCCCCGCCACTGTGGCTTCCTCCCGGGGCCTCACGGGGTGAACAACCCCCACCGAGCCCTGCACCAGGCAGGGGCAGAGCAGCTCCCCCAAGTGCTAACACCTGAGAATCAGCACAGCAGGCCCCTCCCCCAGAAGACCAGCGAGACGGACCAGTTCCAAGGGAAATCAAGGGACTTAAACTACACAGAATCGGAAGATACTCCCCCGTGGTTTTTTTTTTTGTTTTTTGTTTTTTTGTTTTTGTTTTTGTTTTTTTTTTTGTTGTTTTTTTTTTGTTTTGTTTTGTTTTGTGCTTTTTTTTCTCTCTTTCTTCTTGATTTCTGATTGCTTCCCCCACCCCCCCTTTTTTCTTTTTTCTCCTTTCTTTCTTTTTCTTTCTTTTTCTTCTCTTTTTCCCCTATTTTTTTCTTCTTTCTCTTTTTTCTTTTTCTCTTTTCTTTCCTTCTCTCTCTTTTTCTCCTTTTCCCAATACAACTTGTTTTTGGCCACTCTGCACTGAGCAAAATGACTAGAAGGAAAACCCCTCAAAAAAAAGAATCAGAAACAGCCCACTCTCCCACAGAGTTACAAAATATGGATTACAATTCAATGTCAGAAAGCCAATTCAGAAGCACTATTTTACAGCTACTGGTGGCTCTAGAAAAAACCATAAAGGACTCAAGAGACTTCATGACTGCAGAATTTAGATCGAATCAGGCAGAAATTAAAAATCAATTAAATGAGATGCAATCCAAGCTAGAAGTCCTAACGACGAGGCTTGACGAGGTGGAAGAACGAGTGAGTGACATAGAAGACAAGTTGATGGCAAAGAGGGAAACTGAGGAAAAAAGAGACAGGCAATTAAAAGACCATGAGGATAGATTAAGGGAAATAAATGATAGCCTGAGGAAGAAAAACCTACGTTTAATTGGGGTTCCCGAGGGCGCGGAAAGGGACAGAGGGCCAGAATATGTATTTGAACAAATCCTAGCTGAAAACTTTCCGAATCTGGGAAGGGAAACAGGCATTCAGATCCAGGAAATAGAGAGATCCCCCCCTAAAATCAACAAAAACCGTTCAACACCTCGACATTTAATAGTGAAGCTTGCAAATTCCAAAGATAAGGAGAAGATCCTTAAAGCAGCAAGAGAAAAAAAGTCCCTGACTTTTATGGGGAGGAATATTAGGGTAACAGCAGACCTCTCCACAGAGACCTGGCAGGCCAGAAAGGGCTGGCAGGATATATTCAGGGTCCTAAATGAAAAGAACATGCAACCAAGAATACTTTACCCCGCAAGGCTTTCATTCAAAATGGAAGGAGAGATAAAGAGCTTCCAAGACAGGCAGGAACTGAAAGAATATGTAACCTCCAAACCAGCTCTGCAAGAAATTTTAAGGGGGACTCTTAAAATTCCCCTTTAAGAAGAAGTTCAGTGGAACAATCCACAAAAACAAGGACTGAATAGATATGATGACACTAAACTCATATCTATCAATAGTAACTCTGAATGTGAACGGGCTTAATGACCCCATCAAAAGGCGCAGGGTTTCAGACTGGATAAAAAAGCAGGACCCATCTATTTGCTGTCTACAAGAGACTCATTTTAGACAGAAGGACACCTACAACCTGAAAATAAAAGGTTGGAGAACCATTTACCATTCAAATGGTCCTCAAAAGAAAGCAGGGGTTGCCATCCTTATATCAGATAAATTAAAATTTACCCCGAAGACTATAGTGAGAGATGAAGAGGGACACTATCTCATACTCAAAGGATCTATCCAACAAGAGGACTTAACAATCCTCAATATATATGCCCCGAATGTGGCAGCTGCCAAATATTTAAACCAATTAATAACCAAACTCAAGAAATACCTTGATAATAATACACTTATACTTGGTGACTTCAATCTAGCTCTTTCTACCCTGGATAGGTCTTCTAAGCACAATATCTCCAAAGAAACGAGAGCTTTAAATGATACACTGGACCAGATGGATTTCACAGATATCTACAGAACTTTACATCCAAACTCAACTGAATACACATTCTTCTCAAGTGCACATGGAACTTTCTCCAGAATAGACCACATACTGGGTCACAAATCGGGTCTGAACCGATACCAAAAGATCGGGATAGTCCCCTGTATATTCTCAGACCATAATGCCTTGAAATTAGAACTTAATCACAACAAGAAATATGGAAGGACCACAAACACGTGGAGGTTAAGGACCATCCTGCTAAAAGATGAAAAGGTCAACCAGGAAATTAAGGAAGAATTAAAAAGATTCATGGAAACTAATGAAAATGAAGATACAACCGTTCAAAATCTTTGGGATGCAGCAAAAGCAGTCCTGAGGGGGAAATACATCGCAATACAAGCATACTTTCAAAAACTGGAAAGATCTCAAATTCAAAAGCTCACCTTACACATAAAGGAACTAGAGAAAAAGCAACAAATAGACCCCACCCCCAGCAGAAGAAGAGAGTTAATTAAAATTCGAGCAGAACTCAATGATATCGAGACCAAAAGAACTGTGGAACAGATCAACAGAACCAGGAGTTGGTTCTTTGAAAGAATTAATAAGATAGATAAACCATTAGCCAACCTTATTAAAAAGAAGAGAGAGAAGACTCAAATTAATAAAATCATGAATGAGAAAGGGGACATCACTACCAACACCAAGGAAATACAAACGATTTTAAAAACATATTATGAACAGCTGTATGCCAATAAATTAGGAAATCTAGAAGAAATGGACGCATTCCTAGAAAGCCACAAACTACCAAAACTGGAGCAGGAAGAAATAGAAAACCTGAACAGGCCAATAACCAGGGAGGAAATTGAAGCAGTCATCAAAAACCTCCCAAGACACAAGAGTCCAGGGCCAGATGGCTTCCCAGGGGAATTCTATCAAACGTTTAAAGAAGAAATCATACCTATTCTACTAAAGCTGTTTGGAAAGATAGAAAGAGATGGAGTACTTCCAAATTCGTTCTATGAGGCCAGCATCACCTTAATTCCGAAACCAGACAAAGACCCCACCAAAAAGGAGAATTACAGACCAATATCCCTGATGAACATGGATGCAAAAATTCTCAACAAGATACTAGCCAATAGGATCCAACAACACATTAAGAAAATTATTCACCATGACCAAGTAGGATTTATCCCTGGGACACAAGGCTGGTTCAACACTCGTAAAACCATCAATGTGATTCATCATATCAGCAAGAGAAAAACCAAGAACCATATGATACTCTCATTAGATGCAGAGAAAGCATTTGACAAAATACAGCATCCATTCCTGATCAAAACCCTTCAGAGTGTTGGGATAGAGGGAACTTTCCTCGACATCTTAAAAGCCATCTACGAAAAGCCCACAGCAAATATCATTCTCAATGGGGAAGCACTGGGAGCCTTTCCCCTAAGATCAGGAACAAGACAGGGATGTCCACTCTCACCACTGCTGTTCAACATAGTTCTGGAAGTCCTCGCCTCAGCAATCAGACAACAAAAAGACATTAAAGGCATTCAAATTGGCAAAGAAGAAGTCAAACTCTCCCTCTTCGCCGATGACATGATACTCTACATAGAAAACCCAAAAGCCTCCACCCCCAGATTGCTAGAACTCATACAGCAATTTGGTAGCGTGGCAGGATACAAAATCAATGCCCAGAAATCAATGGCATTTCTATACACTAACAATGAGACTGAAGAAAGAGAAATTAAGGAGTCAATCCCATTTACAATTGCACCCAAAAGCATAAGATACCTAGGAATAAACCTAACCAAAGAGGTAAAAGATCTATACCCTAAAAACTATAGAACACTTCTGAAAGAAATTGAGGAAGACACAAAGAGATGGAAAAATATTCCATGCTCATGGATTGGCAGAATTAATATTGTAAAAATGTCAATGTTACCCAGGGCAATTTATACGTTTAATGCAATCCCTATCAAAATACCATGGACTTTCTTCAGAGAGTTAGAACAAATTATTTTTAGATTTGTGTGGAATCAGAAAAGACCCCGAATAGCCAGGGGAATTTTAAAAAAGAAAACCTTAGCTGGGGGCATCACAATGCCAGATTTCAGGTTGTATTACAAAGCTGTGGTCATCAAGACAGTGTGGTACTGGCACAAAAACAGACACATAGATCAATGGAACAGAATAGAGAACCCAGAAGTGGACCCTGAAATGTACGGCCATCTAATATTCGATAAAGGAGGAAAGACTATCCATTGGAAGAAAGACAGTCTTTTCAATAAATGGTGCTGGGAAAATTGGACATCCACATGCAGAAGAATGAAACTGGACCACTCTCTTTCACCATACACAAAGATAAACTCAAAATGGATGAGAGATCTAAATGTGAGACAAGATTCCATCAAAATCCTAGAGGAGAACACAGGCAACACCCTTTTTGAACTTGGCCACAGTAACTTCTTGCAAGATACATCCACGAAGGCAAAAGAAACAAAAGCAAAAATGAATTATTGGGACTTCATCAAGATAAGAAGCTTTTGCACAGCAAAGGATACAGTCAACAAAACTAAAAGACAACCTACAGAATGGGAGAAGATATTTGCAAATGACATATCAGATAAAGGGCTAGTTTCCAAAATCTATAAAGAACTTATTAAACTCAACACCAAAGAAACAAACAATCCAATCATGAAATGGGCAAAAGACATGAAGAGAAATCTCACAGAGGAAGACATGGACATGGCCAACATGCACATGAGAAAATGCTCTGCATCACTTGCCATCAGGGAAATACAAATCAAAACCACAATGAGATACCACCTCACACCAGTGAGAATGGGGAAAATTAACAAGGCAGGAAACAACAAATGTTGGAGAGGATGCGGAGAAAAGGGAACCCTCTTACACTGTTGGTGGGAATGTGAACTGGTGCAGCCACTCTGGAAAACTGTGTGGAGGTTCCTCAAAGAGTTAAAAATAGACCTGCCCTACGACCCAGCAATTGCACTGTTGGGGATTTACCCCAAAGATTCAGATGCAATGAAACGTCGGGACACCTGCACCCCGATGTTTCTATCAGCAATGGCCACAATAGCCAAACTGTGGAAGGAGCCTCGGTGTCCATCGAAAGATGAATGGATAAAGAAGATGTGGTTTATGTATACAATGGAATATTACTCAGCAATTAGAAACGACAAATACCCACCATTTGCTTCAACGTGGATGGAACTGGAGGGTATTATGCTGAGTGAAATAAGTCAATCGGAGAAGGACAAACAGTGTATGTTCTCATTCATTTGGGGAATATGAATAATAGTGAAAGGGAATATAAAGGAAGGGAAAAGAAATGTGGGGAAATATCAGGAAGGGAGACAGAACATAAAGACTCCTAACTCGGGGAAACGAACTAGGGGTGGTGGAAGGGGAGGAGGGCGGGTGTTGGAGGGGAATGGGTGACGGGCACTGAGGTGGACACTTGACGGGATGAGCACTGGGTGTTTTTCTGTATGTTGGTAAATTAAACACCAATAAAAGTTAATTTTAATGAAAAAAAAAAAAAAAAAAAAAAAAAAAACAACGAAACAAAGGGGAAAATGACAGTTTACAGATTACTAGATCTTTGAAAAATTTGAACAAATGAAACCTCATGACACATTATTTCACCTTCTAGTTGGTGTGGGTAGACTGGAACCCTGAATTTAGATGGCAAAATAGATACAATGTATAATCTTTGGCAAATGCTTTAAGTGACTATGGTATTAGCCTAATGTCCGGTTGATCAGGCAACTCTCACTTGTAAGTTTTCTACATGTTCTTCAAGAGCTAATCTGTGCCGTGGCGGATACCAACACTTTATTTCCACCCTTTCTGAAGAGTACTGCAAGTGTTAATTCATTGGTCTCAACAACACCCTTTTAGAATGACATGAAAAATAGTATTAATAACACTTTGGGCCTATATAATGCTTTTTATCTGAAAATCCCTGAAGGCATCATAAACATTGATAACATGAACAAAAGTCCTAATAATACTAGCCAGATCTCAAACAGAAAAGATTCCTAACCTCATTTTGCAGATGCTAAGATTTAGTCACAAATAGGCTAGGAAAATTGCCTCAGACTACAGAAGCAGTCACCAGCTGAGCCAGCAGTAGAAATCAATGCTTTTGATTTTCATGTCCCTATTTCAGACACTGTACTTTTTCCTATAGAATCAAGAGGCATTCCATCTTTACTCTTGGATGTAACATTTTGCATTCACAAAACTGTCTAAACCTATCTAGAATTCTCCTCCTTGCCTACCTCAATTATTCCCAGTATCGAGAACTGCTCAAAGGTTCACTTTAGATGTCTATTTTAGGTATAGATGCAAATACTGTAATGGCTGACTCTTCATGTTCCCAGTCATACCTGTCTGTCCTAGATCTTGTTCATGCTTTAACAAGATTATGAATGGTTTGGTTTTCTTCTACCATAGCTAGACTTGGAGCCTTTATCAAATTCGAAACTTGCCAAAGCAAGTGACAAAAAAAAATCTAGTTCGTTAGATGATATCACTAAATAAGAATTTTTTTCCTACTGTTGATAAATATTTACCTTAGACTTAATTTGTATTAAATCCAGCTTGTACTTTGAGTGTCTAATCTCTTTTAACTCAGATAAAAATCTACTCAAAGCCAACTAACTAGTTTCTTCTCCGATTATAGATCTTGACAACTTCTAGTATTTTTCCCTTAGAGCTGCTTTCATGAAATGATGTGGGGCTTTTCAGCTTTACCTTTGAAGGAAGGTGATGCTTTGCTTCCCTTTCATATTTGTCTGAAAGCACCTTTACCAGCCAGCTAGCATCTGTGCTGCCTGTGAACTTTTCTACAGAATCTCCCAAACAAGGTGAAAAAAAATCATTAGTAGTCCAGATTTCAATCTTCTGCACAGCTCAGGTAACAATAAATGAGTAATTTGCCACCCTTCGCTTTGGCAAGCTGATGCCTAATGATTACCCAGGGACAGGATAATGGTACCATAGTGATTACACTGTTTTTCTAACCACTTTCAAGGCCTTTGCTTTCAGACCTGCCCTAATGAAAAGAAAGCTCTGAAATTGGGCCAGGTCTTTATTAAAAATGTTCTGACAGGCTCTGCTTAGGGAAAATGTATTCACTTCTCAGATTTGAACCTTCTTCTGAGGATTTGGAAGGCCTGGGCTCCAGAGTAGATATGATTGCCTGAACACTTTCATAATGAGGAAATGAGGTGTTGGTTAATTCCATAAGCCACTGGAAAGATTTATTTAAAGAAGATATGATGATAACCCATCTCTAGACTGTGGACTGGCTCAGGGAGAGCTATACAAGACAAGGTGACAGAAAATCATAAAAATCTGATCTTTGTCTATGTTACTGAGTTACTGTATGACTTTACAAAAGTTCATATTTCTGAGTTTCTTGGTCACTGTAGGCAGCACAGCTGTCAATCATCTATTTTGTAGCTAGAAGAGAATGATGGATGACAGTGATAATAATACACAGAATACAGATAGACTTACTATTGACAGGAACCACTATCTGTATGGGCAGTTATGGCTAGAACTACTGACTTTTAAATTTTGATATACAAGAAAACATACTGGCTGTGTTGAATCAGCTTCCAGCCCATCCTGTACATGGCTGCCCTAGCTGTCTTCCTGAACCACTATATTACACAGTGTCACTGTTGTAACATCTCACCAGTGCCCAGTGTTTATCAGAGGATGGTTTACTTAACCATATTACTTACTTACTTAGTTACTTACTTACTTAACCTGGACAAATTTTAAAATGCATGAGCTGTAACATGAGGATCGTGTGAGCTTTAGGTGTCACATGTTTGGCCATTCTCGTAATTCTATGGTGGGTACCTCCCCCTTCCCCTCACCAAGAGGACAAATAGGAGGTGATCAAAACAGTTGAGTGTGTTACTCACCTACCTTGATGTTGGCCAGCAGGATCTCAGGATGTGGGTAGGAGGGAAACTGAGTCAAGGGCCAAAGTTCTGATAAATGTTGAGAAGCAGTTTTGAGGCAAATAGAGCCTTAAAGATAAGAGCAGACAAAGAGAGAATATCCAGGTAACCTGAGTCATGTGCCAGGGGTTTAAGATTGTCAGAAATTGCTGACCATCCCAATCCTCAAGCAAAGACATGGGAGAATTATAGGAGGCAGGAAGAAAAGGACCCATGTCTGGAAAGGTGGATCTATGCCACATGCTGTATTAGACACTGGTCATAATACTACATTTAATTCTTCCTCAAACCAAATAAGATTAGGGAGTATTATCTCCTTTCTTCAGAGGTGAGAGCCAAGACCCATAAAGACAGGGGAATCTGGCCACATTCTCACAGATAGACAAAGGCTAGACTAGACACTCATGTCTGAAGTTCCATGACTGTACCAACATGACTCCTTCAATTCCTATCATTGAACATTTTATTTTGAGATCCTCTTATGTTCGAAACCCTATTTTAGATGCTGAAGATATAGGACATCAGTGCGTGTACAAGAGTTCCTTGCTCTCAAAGAGCCTACAATATAATGGGAAATACCATCATAGCCATTTCTCCGGGAGAGGCAATGACTTATGCCAAAAGAATTTTTAAAGATTGGTAATGTGAAGTCTGTCTTTACTGCATACTGGATTATAAGTTATTTTCAAACCTAGTGTACTCCTTTTGCCAAACATGAGAAGAGGAACCACTTTTACCAGTGAATATAGAAGCATCTATATTTAGCCACCCTTTTGTTTTTGGATCTTACACCAGCCCATACAACTTAAAGCTGTTTCTGTTTCTCTTATAAGCAGCCTAGCTACAGGCATTGTATGTATGTGGTTCTTTAAGAGCCTTATGATTTTTTATTACCCCTTTGTGACAGTTTTCTCAGAGTTATGCAAATGGTATGCCAAGTGTAGTAGACTGAAATTTCTTCCATTTTATCTCTGTCCAAATAGAAGTTGCCTCATCTGCATATAACAGTTCCCTTTGCAACTCAGTTGTAGTAGAAAATTGGAAGTCATTTGTATTTGCATTTCCTGGGGGTACAGACAAGAGCAGATGCCAATAATGGATGTCATAATTTGCTGCCTTCTCTTTGCTGCCTATAAATCTTTGAATATTTTTCCTACAATAGCAAGTAAAGAGATTCAGCAAGCATAATGGAGAGAAAGGAGATGTAAATCTCAGCAGTGGTGGTGGATTCCAGCTATGAATATTTCAGAAACAAGACACTCTCTTTAAATGAAACACTAATGGTTTTTTAAGATGCTGATAGGCCTGATGTGCTTTTGATTTCATTTAATAACCCAAAACCCCTGGCTGCACAACACTAGATCCTGGTTGGTAGATTCTAAAGAAAATCTTTTCTTCTCTTCTAATTTCAAATGCTGGCCTTATTGTGGTGTCAATTCCTGATTATCCACATACCATACCAGAGATACACAGGTATGCACAATTCAGAATGTAATTTATATTTGGATTTGAAATAATACTCTGATGCAAAAAGTCTCTTTCTCTCTGTCTCATACACATACACACACAAATATACACTCTCCCCCAAACTCACCCCCAAATACATACCCTTGAGTATTTCATTCTCTGAACCATCTTTCAGTAGGTTGTGACTTAACTGAGTGATGGTGAGTATCTAAACATTGATATGGAACTTTGTCTTCCATATCAATGTTTACTCATATCGAGTACTTTTTATTCAGTCTGAAATAGAGAGATTTCAAAATGTAATGTTATTGATCAAATATCATTTTTGTACCTTTTCTTACTTTTTATATACTGCAAATAATAAATTAGGATAACCTCAAATTATCCAGACTCCTCTTTCCTAACTCACATTGGCCATTTTTCTACCCATTTTGCTTTAAACATAAATCTTCATATGCTACCTTGTTTTGGAAATTCTGGAGCCCATAGCAAGACTACCTTGTTCACACAGGTTTGTTGTTGTTGCTAACATCTGCCAAAGTATACAGCCTTTCTATAAGGTGTCTATTACTACTCTAGTGAAATGTTTAAATATCTCAATTAGTGCAAAGGTTGTAAACTAGCCACAGTATACTTCATTAACTAGCTATATTCAGTAATACTACTGCCAGAAAGACTTGACAAACTGTGAGCTTAAAGCGAAAAAGAAAGAAAGAAAGAGAGAGAGAGAGAGAGAGAAGAGAAAGAGGAAAGAAGAAAAAAACGAGGAGAGGAGAGGAGAGGAGAGGAGAGGAGAGGAGGGGAGGGGAGGGGAGGGGAGGGGAGGGAAGGGAAGGGAAGGGAAGGGAAGGGAAGGGAAGGGAAGGGAAGGGAAGGGAAGGGAAGGGAAGGGAAGGGAAGGGAAAGGAAGAGAAAAGAGAAAAATTAACACCTAGTAGATGAGCTTCCCCTGAATTCAGAAGAATGGTGAAATCAGGAATAGTATTTAATTCTGACCACAAATCTCTTCCAAACTTGAACTCAGAGAACTTGTTGCCTGAATCACTCTTCACTCCCTACCTTGGCTACCCCATTCTTAGCTTAGTTACCTCTTCTCTCTTCCTTACAACCAAATGTCATCTTCATGAGAAAATCTTTTCTTAATTCCTCAGCAAAGAGTTTCTCATTCCTACTGTAGTAAAGATGTTGGTGTCCAACCCCTATCCTCTTTAGCAGACAGCATATACCCAACCTCAAGCTGCTGTATGTGCCACTGATACCCCGCACACAGCCACTCTCTACCCGAGGATTGCCTTCCACCAGCAGGAACCTCCTCCCTCAGAAATGACTGATATGTTGTTCTCTGTCCTGGAAACTAGCTAATATGGGTATACAAAAGGCCAGTCTCTTGCTGCAAGGTGGAACAACTTAGTGTGCCCCTCATGCTCTAGAGATCGCCACTGGATCACTGAGGCTAACTTTTTGCTGTATCTCTGCCTACCTATACTTCCTCCCCATTCTGCTTTCTTCCCTAACTTAATGTTTCTCTTGAGAGAACTCCCTCGTTAAATCATTTGCACAAGAAATCCCTGTCTCTGGTTCTGCTTTTAGAATACCCATCCGGGCATAATTGGTACGAGTGATGATCCTATAAAGGAGTCTCTAAAAATGGGAAACTGGAGTTAAATCATTCACCAGCCAGATGGCAAGAAAGACCCCATTACTATTGATTGATACATTATTTTTTTATATATATATATTTTTATATATATATTTTTTAAATTTTTCATTTATTTAAGATAGTCACACAGAGAGAGAAAGAGGCAGAGACATAGGCAGAGGGAGAAACAGGCTCCATGCACCGGGAGCCCGATGTGGGATTCGATCCCAGGTCTCCAGGATCGCACCCTGGGCCAAAGGCAGGCGCCAAACCTCTGCGCCACCCAGGGATCCCTGATTGATACATTATTGATCATGCCTGACCTGCTGTAACAATATAAATGCCAAGACTGATTTCTGGTGATCTCAGATGACATAGCTTATGTGATCTTCCTGATGTTTAAGAGTTTCAGAGTAAATAATAACTATAAGGATTGTGGGTATCTGGTAGCTGTTGCTAAGTGCCATTAACACCTTAAAGAGAGGAATGACAGGCTCAGACTCAATCTCCAATTTAAAGCAAACCATACTTCCTTGGCTGCATTGAAAGAAATCCATATCTCTTGCTGCCAAAGTGTAGACAGACCTGACAATGAGGCCTAGGACTAAACTGTAAGAGTGGCAGAAATTCAAAGCCTGAATTCATAACCTAGGCAAATCTGGTCTACCAGTAAGAACCCTGATAGGGAATGGGCCCAGCCGAATGGGCTCCCACCCAATAGGATTTATCTGGGTACTTCCATGGCTGACTGACATATCAACCACAAAGCCCAGCACTGAGTTCCCAGCACAGGACTATACCCCAGACTAATCAATCGCTTGGCAGCAAATTAATTTAGTGGACCCTTTTCACCCTGGAAAGAGAAGCCGTTTAATCTGCTCGTGATTAACTTGTATCCCGGATATGAGTTTGCATTACCTGTTCATAGTGCCTCAGCCAGCACCACAGTTCAAGGGGCTGATCTATCAGCATGAAATCCATGCTGTGGTGCTATGAACCAAGACCCACTTTATGGCAAATGAAGGGTATTGCTCCTACACCGTTCAGAAGCTGCCAGTCGGCCAGAGGATTGGAATGGCCTCTTGAAGGTATACCTGAGTCTTAAAGGTGACACCTGGTGAGGATATAGTGACTCCATGATGCTGTGTCCCCAGTGGACAGAATATATGCCTCTGGTAATCAAGGAGTAGAAGTGGGAGTCACTCCTCTCCTGACAGTGACCCATTTGGAGAATTTGTGGTTCAAAACTCATGTATTTAGGTTTTGTGTATTTAGAGGTCTCAGTGAGGAGGAATACTCTTTAAATTTACCACAGAAATTAACGATACAGCTGCCACTAGTCATTTTGAGCTCCAGCAGGAAAAAAAAAAAAGAGAGAGAGAGAGAGAGAGAGAGAGAGAGAGACATGATCACAGTGGAAGGGGTTATTGAACTCAGATAACCAAGAGGAAGTTAAGACTTGTTTTATAATTGTTGCATTATATGGTAGGGAGGAATATTTTTGGCACAGGAGTGACCCCATGAGCTATCTCCTGGTGTCGTCATGCTCCATCTTAATAGTATGTGAGTAAACGATAAATGGGTAAATACAGCAACCGTGACCTAGTACAGTCAATTATAAAC